>NC_067141.1:66366940-66966940 GCF_903995435.1 Acomys russatus
CCTCCCTGGTTACTAAGGCTGATCTCTGGTCCACAGGAATCTCCTGTCATTTCTCTCTGGGCTTTGGCAGTCTTTCCACATTGGAGGAAGTAGAGAAAAATTAGAGCTCAGATGGGAAAAGAGAAATCCCAGAAAGAAAATAAAAGTGGGAGGAATTACTGAGGGAAGCCCCTGCAGGGAGCCATGCCCACTGCCTTCCCAGCTGCTCGCCACCCAACCCCACTCAGAGGCTTCCTGTAGGTGCTTCTGTCAAGGAACCAGGAAAATGTCATGGGGGAAATGTCCCTGAGCATCTGGGTGCCGTCCAGCCCACCTCACAGGCTAGCCTGAGGTCACCCCTCCAGTTGCTGCCCAGCCTTGTGGCTGACTCAGTGCTAGGAGTGGCTGTCTACCTAGCGCTCAGTGTGGAAAGAGGAAGAAGTATGTGGGCAGATCATGGTGCCTGTGGTAAGATCTCTGGCACTGTCAGCAGGCCTGTCTGGGCTCCAGACCCTGGTGGCCACAACAGTAGGGGGCCCCTGAGCCCCTCTCAACATCTCCAGGAAGTCCTGCCTCTGCACTTCTGTTCCCCAAGAGCCCCCAACCCCAGACTCTTCTTGTAATCCTCAGTCCTCCTTCCCCGAGTCCTACTTCAGGACTCTCTGCTCAGTAGAACCTCCCAGCACCCCTGTTCCAACCACTGCAAGAGGAAAGGAGTCCTATAGAGACTCAACTGATATTTCTCACAACCCAGCAAAATGTCACATGTGTTAGCTCCAGGCAAGAGGCCCACTGAGGCCTGGCATGTTCTACAGGGTTCGAAACAGGGTTCCGCACCAGGGTCTCGCTATGAAGTCCTAGATGGGATTTGGAAATTTTCAGTCAAGAACAAACAACAGAAAAGAAAAAGCTGATTGCAGTGCTGGGATGTTTCTAGAGCATCAGGGAGACCTGGGAAGAAGGCTCTGGACTCAAAAAGCAAGAGGCAGTCTCCTGGGTGACAAATGGTGCAAAGGCTGAGAGAAAGGGGAGAAGGGATGGAGGAGGAGAAGGAAGAAGGGAGGGAGCGGAAGAGGGGAGGGCGTAGAGAGAGGTGCAGACAGCGGCTGGGTGTGGAACATGGGACAGTAGGTGCGTAAGCGTGACTTACAAGTTAAGACACTTAGCAGGGCCACCTACTGGGGCGTGCACATGGACAGGTCATTCGCCTCCAGGTCAGGCTCCAGGGCAGCTGTCTCCACTGCTCAGCCTGGCCCAGATGATTTGCCCCTGGCTAGTCCTCCACAGTCACCCTCAGGTGCTCACTCCTCTCCACGCTCCAGGTGATGACAGAAACTAGGACTCGAGAAAGCTGTCATTCACCGAGAGAGGTAAACCCTGAAAACCTGCTCCTGAAACCATGTGACTGAGACTGCTGACAGCTGTGGGAATTTGGGGTCCAGCCTGACCCTACAAGAGCCACTGTTCACTAGACAAATACCTACTGTTGATCTTTTCTTTTTCTTCCTAAATCAGCAAGAAGACATGCATCGCATAGAGGACCAGCTAAGAGGGGAGGGGTGTCCATCGATAGAACAGGTAGGTGCCCCTATCAGGCCAGAAGAGAGAGAAGTAAGAGAGGCCACAACTAGATTAGTTCTCTGTGTTCAAAGGGGCCCAGACGCAGTATGGTCACAGAGATGGCAGTAAGCAGTCACTCTCCCATGGGAAAGAAAGAAGGGCCCTCTGAAGACATCAGTCCTTTCCCAGCATCCACTGGAAACTGATGATGCAATAGATGGAAACTACAGATTTGAGTTCTCCTATACAACGTTTCTTAGAACTATGGCCCCCGAGGCTGATGGAGAAAGGAATGGCCATAGCCAGCATCCACTGGGCGCACGCACAGGGGTTCCCTCCACCCTCACTCGTACTGGGGAGTCCTCCTCCAAGTTGAGGAATGAGGCACTAGGAAACCCAAGACAAAAGAAGCCTGTCTCACTGGGGAGGGAGACAGGCTGGCCTTCACAGAGGTGCCCTTGGGAGACACAGTGGGAAGAATGGCCAGCTTGTCACACACAGAGCCACCTCTGCAAGCATCTCCCCGCCAGCCCAGACACCAGCCACATGCTTCCTGTTTGAGTTTTTCTTTTTTCAATTTTATTTTGTGTATCTGAATGTCATCCATTTAGCCTTGGGGGGCCCCCCTTACCAGTGCCTAGCCACATCCCCCATCCTCCAGCATTCCAGCAAGACTGAACTGGCCACTTTGTTCTGCCAGGCAACAGATGAAGGCTCCCCAATTAGCCGACAGAGCCGAGCCCAGGCTGCATTGAAAGCTGTCCCCTCGCCAACCTGGGAACGCTCACTCAGCGAGGCTCCAGAGATGCCCAAGACCCTTCTGTAGCTGGAAACTGTTCCCTAAGTCCAGCTGGACAGCCACTTGCAGAAACCTGGAGCTCCTTCATCATATGGCAAATCTACGCCCACAACTCCCCAGCTGCTGGAGGCGTGTAGGGAGGGTCCCCTGCGCTTAGTCACTTAAAATATTTCATGGCCACAGAGGCAGTTCTTCAAAGACAACCACTGTAGATATGACCGTGGAGAGTTCTAGAGGTTAGACAATGGCCCAGAGTCCATCAGCAGTAAGAGGCGGGGCTACAAGCCCAAGTAAATCTGACAATGGCTGAGCTCCTATCACCCCACTTATGACATCAGGAAGTTGGCACCAGGAATCCCACAAAGCCTTAGAAAGCCAGATGTCATCCAACAGTAGGAGGTCCCTAGGGAGCTGAATCCCTTTCCTCAGCTCAAGCTAAGCTCTGGCTATAACAGAAGCAGCTCAGTTCCTGCAACAGCCCCACTTGAAGAAGCATCCCTCAGATCCAGGGACCGCAGAGCTGCTGAGGCTCGGCCCCTGGGCTGGCTGCTGAGGACTAGTGATGATATAATTCACACCTCCACAAAGGACCAGCCAACTCTTCTCTTAGAAAGACCTCAGGTTGTCATCCCTTATCCTAGCTGTCTCACACGCATAGTTCCACGAGAGTCAAAAGCAAAACTAGCCAGGCGTGGTGGGACACGCCTGTAATCCCAACACTCGGGAGGCAGAAGCAGGTGGACAGCTGTGAGTTCGAGGCCGGCCTGGTCTACTAAGTGAGTCCAGGACAGCCAAGACTACAGAGAAACCCTGTCTCCAAAACCAACCAACCAAACAAACAAACAAAAACAAAAAAAGCAAAACTAACTGTTGCCCTGACTAGAGCTGGGAAGAACAGGATGTTATATTTCGGGGCCTCCAATAGAGAGTACCTGTGTGGGTAGGATGCCACAGCACACAGGTCCATAGGGGTGGTCTGCCCTGAGGATCCTCGCCATGGGAACACTTGTTCTGTCCTATCTGTATCTTGCCAGTAGCTGATGCTGTCAACCTGCCTGTTCTCCTAGAGCCCTCAGGATGGATCAGGAGAGCCATGCAACTCCCCCTGGCAGGAAAGAGTGAACTAATCACAGATGAAACTTAGGAATTCATACACACACACACACACACACACACACTCACACTCACACACAAACTCACTCACATGCATGTGCACACACACATTACCCTACAATCACTCACCCGGCCACCACCAAAGAGCTTCCTTCCCTTCATCCTCCAATTTGGAGGGGCGCACTGTCTTCCCTATGCACCTCTTCACCAACTTTCCTCCAGAGAGGGGTGGGTGGGGCTCTGCGAAGACGAACTGAATTTTCTAGGCCAAGGCTTTGAGCCTGGGACCAAGGAGGGAGGTGCACGGGGCGGCAACTGCGTTCCAAGGCCTCCCTAACATAACGCCCAAACACACCCCAGCATGACACCTTACACCAGGAAAACAAGGTGTGCAGCTCCAGGCAGGTACAGGTGGCGTGCGCTGACTCACACAGACATGGTCCCTGGTGGAGCTGGGTTTGTTATTCAGAAGAGGGAGGTGGTGTGGGCTGAGGGCCAGGTAGCAGTGGAGCCCAAGACAGAGACTGCATGGAAAGGCATTTCTAGAAGCTATGGAGAGATTTCTGCTCCTGGTACCATCAAGAGAATAGGTTCCTAACCCTCCACCTCTCCTCAGTACCGGTGAGGCATCAGGAGTTCCTTCTTCCTCACAAAATTAGAAAGACCCCAACTAGAAGCCAGGGCACCACAAGTCTTACTGGCTTATTGGTGTCATGATCATGATTTGGGGAAAGTTTTGTTTATCTTCTTTTTCTTTCTTTCTTTCTTTCTTTTTTTCTTTGTGTGTGTGTGTGTGTGTGTGTGTGTGTGTGTGTGTGTGTGTGTGTGTGTGTGTGTTTGAGACAGGGTTTCTCTGTGTAGCTCTGACTGTCCTAGACTCACTTTGTAGACCAGGCTGGCCTCGAACTCATGAAGATCCACCTGCCTATGCCTCCTGTGTGCTGGGATTAAAGGCATGTGCCACCACGCCCCGCTTTTTTTTTTCTTTATTTTTTAACATGTGTGTATACATATGTGTAGGCACAAATGTGTATGTGAATATGTACACAGGTGGACACCTGAAGCTGGTGTTAGGAATTATCCCTAATGGTTTTTCCATTTTATTCAATGAGGCAGGGTCTCTCCATCAAACCCAGAGCTTGCTGATATGGCTAGCACTGCTAGCCAGCTTGCTCTTAGGATCCTGCCTGCTTTCCAAGGCTGGAATTACAGGAGAGCAGCTGCATTCATCGGCATTTCTGTGGATTTCCGGGTATCAGAACACTGACCTTATGCTTGCACAGCAAAACTCTTTAACCACTAAGCCACCTTCCCAGGCCCCTGGTGCTATGATTTTTGGACAACACCGAAATCCGACTTGGGATCTAATTTCCTCATTTATCAAATAAGGGGATGAAGTTATATCAGAAGGGGGCCAATCAATTTCACTGCAAAGGTTGTTTACTAAGTGATAGGGAGTGACATTCTGAAGATACTGGGGTTTGTTCTCTTAATGATTGGGAGATGCATATGGACTCACGACTGATTAACAGTGTCTGTCAGAGACTTGGTGGGGGAGAATGTGTGAGCCATGAATGTTTTCTGTTGCAGGCATGTTAGGACTGGGTAACTTGAGCATCAGACACGTATCACCCTCTCTGTCTCTAAAGGCTAACTATAAAACACATTTCTAAACATTCTTTCGTGCACACAGTTAATACCAGTATTATTAAAAGTGTGTACCGTCAATAGTGTGATACTCACACATAGATAATTTCTCCACCCGAGACACAGTCTCAGCAGCCCTGCAGGACTTGGGGAGTAGGCAACAACCCCTCCCCACAGTGTCCTCACTCACAAGGCTTCCCCTAGAAGTTCAGACCCACTGAGCAGTCTCTATGCCAATACTAGAAGACAAAAGACACCCTAAATTCTGTTATGATTTTCCTGTCTAAGGAAGAACTTCCTGAACGTGAGGTAATAACTCCAGCCTGACTCCAGGGAAGAGCAAAGGGTAGAAATGGTTTCAGAATCCCCAGTGCACACCAGACGGGCTGGTCTGATTGGACCTGCTATCTACTAGGAACAGGTTACGACCGAACTCCCTGCACCCAAGAGGTGGGTGTCTTGCTCCAATGTGCACAGCCCCTCAGCTTTCTTCGGAGAAGCCTAGGTGCGGGGGCGGCTACACAACTCTGAGCTGCTTCTGAGTATTGGAAAAATCTAGCTAGAAAGTTCTCCTGCGAGCAGGGCTCTGAACAAGGTTCTCAAGCCTCAGTCAACATCTGGGCCTTATTTCCCTTTTTCACAGATGTGGAAGAACCCTCTCTAACACTGTCCCCTCCTGCCCCATGCTTCCTATGTGTTCTCAGTCAGGTCCTGAGCCCCTCTGGACCTGAGAAGCCCCAGCCCCAGGAACAGTAGAAGGCTATTCCTAAATATGCACAGGCCTCAGAACTTGCACGGGATGCTGCAAGCCTCATGTGCCTGAGATTGGAGGTGGAGGGGGTGGGGCCAGGGGCGAGGCAGCCTTTTCCCTAGACTTAGCTCAGCAGTAAGCTTTCCTATCCCGAGCTGACCTCCAGGGACCATTTCACCCAGGGCCTCTCCTCCCATCCCTCCACAGCCATCCCTCTGCCCTGGCACGCCCTCCCTCCATAGGCTGGAGTTCACTTAGCCCCCCACAGGCACGGGAAGGGAATTACCAGGAACCAATGGAGTTCTCTAGAGCTTTCCCGGGAATCCTTCCATGTTCTTCACAAACAAGATGCCTCTCTCCAAGGCTAAGGCAAAGCTGTGGACCAATAACGGCTTCAACAAAACAAAACAAAACAAAAAACACTGTTTCCTAACAGTGTGACGGTTGGGAGGAAGTGGGTTGGTAATTGAACTTTGGAGGGAATCCTTCACACTGCCATCTGCCTCTCCAGCCGGAGCAGACCACGTGTTATCTGGCAAAAGTGAAGACTGTATTAAGGGGCACAGGAAGAAGCCTGTGCCTACAGCTGGGGGGGGGGGGGGATCCCCAGCTACTTCCTCCTAGAGTCGCTGAGGCTGAACTCAAGATGCCTCTGCCTCCCTAAGATCATCACACCCGCGTTCCTAATGGCTTTCTTTCCATGGACTCTGCCATTTCATCCTTTCTATTATCCTAGGAGGCAGGTCTTTATAGTGACTCCATTTTAAGATAAATCGGGGGCACAGAGAGGCTAAAGAACTCATCAGAGGATATATAATCAGTAAGGCTTGCTGGAGCTCGGTTTTTGGAGCCTCGCCATCTCAGGCCTGGATGCGCTAATCCTAAGCATTGCCCTGCCTCCCCGACTCACCACCACCTCATCAGGACCAGAAAGCAGCGCTGCCAGCGGCTTCCCATTACCAACGCTCAGCTCATGGGTTTTAAGTAATATCTGAATACATGATTACAGTCTGACAAGATGATTTGGACAGGTCCCTGGGGTTAGTTATAACGAGATCTAACTAACTAGTTACATTCCACAAGAATGACCTAGAACGATGGTCCAGGAAAAAATGAGGTAATGTAAGTTAAATTACTATTTTCATTTTCTTTCTCTTACTAGATGCATTCTTGATATAAAACTTTCAAACCTGTTGTTTTCCATTGCTGTAATGACTACAAGAGACAATTTTTATTTTAAAAGTTCTACTTTCCTGCCTTCCCCCCAGATTTCTCTTTAATTATTTTCCTGTTCTTCACAGATGACCTTCAAGTTGCCCTTTGACTAAGCCTCTCTCCCATTGATGTCCCTAATACCCACCAGAAGATAACGGTTACTGAACTGGAGTACATCCTTCCAGATCTTTTAAAAAATAGTTATACAGGGCTGGAGAGATGGCTCAGTGGTTAAGAGCACTGCCTGTTCTTCCAAAGGACCCGGGTTCAATTCCCAGCACCCACATGGCAGCTCACAACTGTCTGTAACTCCAAGATCTGACACTCGCGCATTAAAAAATTAAATAAAATATTTTTTAAAAAAATAGTTATACATTAGCAGGTGAGACAGTTTAGCTGGCACCACGCCAAACCTGCCAAGCCTGCCAACCCAAGTCAGAGTTCTGAAACCTATAGGAGAGAAGGCGAGAACCAACTTCCCCAAGTTGTCCTCTGACCTACACACACACACACACACACACACACACACACACACACACACACAAATGCATGGACACTTGGAATCCACAGGTAAGGCGAGAACTGACTACCATAAGTTGTACATACACACATCTAGAATCCACAAATGAAAAAGCAAGAACTGACTTCCACAAGTTGTCCTCTGACCTGCACACACACACACACACACACACGCACATGCACACACGCACACGCGCACACACACACACACACACACACACGGAAAAAAAAACCCACCTGCTGCTTCTCATCAAGGCTCACTGTTCTCCTAGGGCTCACTGGCCAACCTATTTAGCAGAACCATAAAGACCCAGGTTCAGTTAGAGACCTTGTCTCAAAATAAGTAAGGAGGAAGACACTTAATATGACCTCCCGCCTGCACACACATGTGCATTCATATGTACGTGCATAGACAAATACAAGCACACAGAAAATTTTTCATTAATAGAAAATTTAACTGGGTTTCACCTACAAAGCAAAGGCCTTAGAATAAAAAGTACTATAGTTCTGGAGGCTGCAGTACAGAAATGGCTCAGCCGGTAACAGTGCTTGTCGTATAAGCTCGAGGACCTGAGTTTGGAGCCAAGAATCCATGTAAAAAGCTGAGCATGGAGGCCTGGATCTGCAACCCCAGAACTGGGGGCGGGCGTGGGGGTGGGGGGAGCAGAGTTGAGCTGTGGAAAGTGATAGAACAGGACGACTCTCAGCCATGGCTCCTCTGGCCTCTAATTACTTGAACACAAGTGTGTACGCCTACATACACTGCCCTCACGTACACACACACACACACACACACACACACACACATTACAAAAAGGGACTTTTCTAACTATAAAACTGCAGTGATCCATGACCCGCCATAATAATATTATAAAACAACACATAAACACACACACACACACACACACACACACACACACACACACACAGACACACATCATCATCATCATCATCATCCCGGGGCTGGATATTAGTGATTCGGGACTATAGCTTTGTTCGCCCATCATTAACCAGGCTATTCAAGAGCTAGAAACTGCGTGTGGCCCCATGCCTGGAGCATGGGTGGAGAGTGCAAGAGAGATGAATAAGGAAGAGAGAATAAAAGGTCTTCCAAATAGCTGAGGCCCTGAGGAGACTCAGGCAGCTCTCTCAGCTCTTCCAAGTGGTGCCAGGGAAGCTTAAGGGCCTTTCCTAGCTCTGACCAAATATTGACCCAGTTGCACACGCTGCCAGGAGTCCTCTCAGGGGCCAATGTTTGCAGAGCCCAGGGGCTGTCAGGCCAGGTTGTGAAACTGCCACCAATGGAGCCAGGGCCTGGGAGCCCTCCTGTGCTCCTTTGGTGGGGCTGGGTCACAGGGGAGATATGTCAAACGACCTAAAAGGGCATTTGTGGCCTCTTGCCTGCCTCCTGCTTACCTGCATCTCCACGCAGACCCTTTATAACCAAACAAACTTGGGCCTGAGCACACAGCCTGACTGGCTCCCTGTGGGCGGGTCCCTTTCCAACTCATAGAAGGCTTGAGCAGTACGCTATTCTTAGAAGAACAATGCCCTGCCTTCACCTGTTTCCACCTTGACATCTCAAATGCTCTTCATGCGCTCCCTGGAGTCTAAGCTGGCTTTCAGAGGGGCTTTGGGACTGCTGTTCCCAGGGCACACTCAGTTGGTGGTTGCAGGAGGCAGAATCAAGCCATCAAGCACCGTGAGGTTTGCCTTTACCTGCTATGTCATCTTGTCAGGCCAGCCACCTCGATAAATAAGAAAGTCATGGCCATGAATAAATGAATGAACGCCAAAAAGATGAAAAGGAATGTCCTTGGAACTCCTCTTACGCAAGTTACTGCTACACTGTACTGTACTGTGGAATAGTGACAAAGAAAAGAATCTGTACACATTCAGGATGGAAAGAGAAAATTAATGTTTCCCTTTTTTTTGTTTTTTGTTTTGTTTTGTTTTTCGAGACAGGGTTTCTCCGTGTAGCCTTGGCTGTCCTGGACTCGCTTTGTAGACCAGGCTGGCCTCGAACTCTCATCGATCCGCCTGCCTCTGCCTCCCGAGTGCTGGGATTAAAGGCGTGCGCCACCGTGCCTGGCTCTAATGTTTAAAAAAAGGAAAAAAAAAAAAAAAAAAAAAAAGACAGGGTCTCAAGTAGCCCAGGCTGCCCTCTAACTATGTAGCTGCGATCACCCTAAACTCCTTATCTTCCTGCCTCTACCTCACAAGTGCTGGGAGTTGGGATCATAGATATGTGCTACCGTGCCATGCTGAAAGATACCTTTAGTGCCCGGCGCGGTGGCGCACGCCTTTAATCCCAGCACTCGGGAGGCAGAGGCAGGCGGATCGATTAGAGTTCAAGGCCAGCCTGGTCTACAAAGAGAGTCCAGGACAGCCAGTACTATCATACAGAGAAACCCTGTGAAGAAGAAGGAGAAAAAGGAGGAGGAGGAGGAGGAGGAGGAGGAGGAGGAGGAGGAGAAGAAGGAGAAGGAGAAGAAGGAGGGAAGGAGGAGAGGAGGAGAGAAGAGGAGGAGGAGGGGAGGAGGGAGGCGAGGAGGCGGAGGAGCAGAAGGAAGACGAAGCGAAGCGAAGAAGCAGAACTCCTACTAGAGAAGCGAAGAAAGAAGCTAGAAGCAGAAGACCCCATCGACAAGCAGGCTCGAAGAAAACACCCCAACTATCTTTGGGGTCAGCAGATCTTCTCCGCATGTCAGTGCTTGCTGCCAAGCCTGAGGGCCTGAGTTCAATCCCTGGGTCCTGCGTAGTGGAGAGAGCAGACTAACTCCCTCAAGTTGATCTCTACCCTCTACATGTGGCATACACATGCCTCACCACAAATAAATAAACATCTTTAATCTGAAAGTAACCGGACCTGTAGAAGTGGAACTCGCACACACAGGGACAGAGGATGGCCCACTCAAACCAGCTTGGCCACAAGTGTGGGCTAGTTCCAGGGCCAGGGCCGTGGCCAGCACATCACAGCTGCTCCATGCAGTGTCCTTTCCAACAGCAATAGGAGGCTGGGGTGGGGGTGGGGCAGCATTCCTTTCTTGTGTGGTTCTATAACTTGGGAGGGGGTGGGACCAGAATAGGGATTCGGGTTTGGAAGTTTCCCTAGGCTTCTACACTCCTTCCAGCCCATCAATGAGCCCTTTCAAGGTCCACACTCTGCCCAACTGCACTATCATTTCCTGCCCCTCCCCCAACACACTGTACCCATTGATGGGCAGGCAAATCCCACCAGTTTATCCTGGAAAGATGGAAGGAACCTGGGCAGAACTGAGAGGGGAAGAGGCAGAAGGGAGGAGCCATGCCTGCTCCGACACCCACGCCCAGTGACAATTTCAACCCCATGTTGTTGAACCAGAAGGATCCATCATCTGGAAAATTGGCTTTTACAAGATTTGTCTCGTAGATAGAGTGATAAAGGTCATGAGATAAAAAGCAGGCGTCAGTGCACAAACGATAGATAGGCCTGCATCTGCCTCTCCAACATGGCCCACTGCTAGGGGGCTGAAGGGTTGTGAGGGCTAGGAACGAATGTCTCCTCTTTGTGTTTTTGTGGGTCTAAATCACACTCGTATCCTAAGGAAGAATCCTGAATATCTCGGCTTTCCCTTCCAGATAGAAGAAGGGGGCTGCCCATTCACAATAATACCCCAGTACCTGCTTCTGAGGCACAAGGGTGACACCCCTTCCTACCCTGCCAGGGCTCATGTCTATGCTCCAAGACCATCTACCACTGGGCTTTCTGATTGGTCTGGAGAAGGCACCAGAACAAAGTCTTCCTTGGGATTTGTCAATGTGGAAGTGGGAGACAGCCGGTGTCTAGGGCACAGGGAGCCAAAGATACGAAATCAAGAGCTGCGTCCAGCTACCATCGCCGTGTGAGTTGACAAGGGCCGAGCCCCACAGCCCCAGTGCCGTCCTCAACACCTGGCCAACTGCACGAACTTCTCATATACTCTTTTCTAAGCATGAAATAGTCATCTGTCACCGAAAGATCCTAAAATGAATCAGCCATCATCAAAGGGCTGTGTTCCGTGGTAATATGTAGCTATGTGCTACCATCTTGCTGAAGAAACATGCCTGTGTGAATCAGAGACACACACTTACCATCCACATGTACAAACTGGGTAGCAAGCGCCTTGTTTGGGCAGACAGACGACTGACCCTGGGTTATGTCCAGCATGCAGTTCTATAAGCTGCTTCTTTTGTTTCTGTCTTGTCTGTGTGTTTGCTTTTCTGTACAGCAATGATGTGGCTGGCGGCTTGTGTCTCATCATGGAAGTTTATAGATATGTCTGCCCAGGCTCACAGTGCCCACAACTACCTTCTTGCCTCCCCATGGTTTTCATCCGCAGGCCAAGGGAGGATGACAGAGCAAGATTGTGAAGGACCATCGTGGAAAGCGACAAAGCCTCAAGTGTTTGCATGCAGCAGCCAAGACAGTGACAAGCCCGGCTGCTCTGTGGGGACTCCCTCAGCCACCCCTCTGTGCCAGATTGGATTCTGGCCCTCAGCTCTGGTCAGGGCCTTCCTGTGGGAAACACAGGAGCCCATCAGGGACTCGGGCCACCATCTGGCTCTTGCCAACTCACCTGCAGGTCAAAGAACTTGCTGTACCTCCGGTAGATGGTCTGGGAGGTAGAGTCGGACCAGGTCACGTTGATAATATATACCTGTGGGAGAAGAAGAGCAAGTGAGTAGGTGACCAAGGCAGGGCTCTAATGGGCGCCAGGCACTGCTTAATATTCCTGTAGGAGGGGCTGGAGAGATGGCTCAGAGGTTAAGAGCACTGGCTGCTCTTCCAAAGGTCCTGAGTTCAATTACCAGCAACCACATGGTGGCTCACAATCATCTATAATGAGATCGGGTGCCCTCTTCTGGTCTGCAGATGTACATGCAGGCAGAGCACTGTATACATAATAAATAAATAAATCTTTAAAAAAAAAAAATATTCCTGTAGGAGTGCCACAGCTGAGATCATTCTTTTTCTCATCTGTCACCAGGGCCTGGCTCACTGTCAGAAACCATGTGACGCTACCACGTAGGTGTTAACACATGTGTGCGCATATGCACACGCATACTCCATATACCTGAAGAAACTGTCACTGAAGTAATAGTGAAGATTCTCTGTCTAGGGTTAAAACAAATGCCTCTGACATCATTTCGTTAATATGTGTTGTGGATGAGAAATATAAAATTGAGGTAATTAGATTGGGGGGGTCAGTCAAAGGATGCTTTCACAGGGGGTACCTATGAAGCACAGATATGTACATTACGGTTCATAACAGTGGCAGAATTACAGTTACGAGGTAGCAGTGAAAACAACTGTACGGTTGGGGCTCACCACGGTATGAGGAATTGTATTAAAGGGTCAAGGCATCAGGAAGGTTGAGAACCACTGATCTAGAGGAACAAGTAAGAGTCGAAGCCACGGACAGCCCACGCCACGACCAACCGGAGACAGAACTTGGAGAGCAGACAGAATGAGGCAAAAGCCGGCCAACCCTCAGGCCCAGCAGCTCCCTGATACCTCAGAAAAAGGGCTGGGTTTTCACCTGGGTTATAAGCACTCTACAGCCCCTCCCCTCTCCCACACATGAGCAGATATGTGCCCTCACCTGGTGCTGCCTGGTGTCCTTATGTAATGGGTCCCCAAGTGGCCAAGCCCACCAGGAGAGAGAGAGAAAGAACTTGCCTGCACGTCATTAAACTGGACCATTCTCCTAGGCCTGTGAAGCAGAGCCTAGGAAGGACTTAACTGGGGCTTAACACCCATGCGCCTTCCTGTGTGTGGTAATTAGGGGCTTCCCTTTCACCTCCCAGGGAGAATAAATCACAGGCTAGGGGGCCTGGCTGCTGGAAAGAAGCAGGCAGGCCTGGAAATTGGGAGACGCAGGCAGGCCTGGTAGTTGTTGCAGGCCGAATTTTTAGCAAAGGAGGAATCCAGGGCTCACGGCAGTGACTGGTCAAGTAGGAGTTGGCCAAGCAAGGGGAGAATTCTGAAACCAGCCCCAGCTGGATCTCACACACAGCACCCACTTCATTGACTGTAAGGCCCCTCACCACCCCAGTCCCTCCCCCAGGCTTCCTTCCCCACACTTCTGGGACATGCCACAGGTTGACAGCCTTGGAACCAGACAGGGTCTTCCTGTAGATAATACCGACCCCAGACTCCATCCTCTCTCTGTTTTCTTCCCGACCTTAGATAGCGGAGATTATCACCCTAGAAGAGAGACGGATGCACGGAATTCCAGCCTCTCCCAGCACGCCCCTAGCCCCTCACCCCAACACCAGAGCCATGCTTTAGAGATAAACTATGGAGAAAGAGCAGGTGTTGGGGGGATGGAGGGGAGGGCAGAGGTCACCGGAGAAAGCCAGCTCTGTTTACCCGCACAGATAAACTCCCTCTGGCTTCAGAAGCTGTTAGGTAACATTACCCAGCAGCTGGACCTGCAGAAAGGCCTGGCAATTAAACACCCTGGTTCCAAACGTAGCCACTTGGGCTTATGTTTCCTGAGTGGAGTTTTCCTTCCTAGTGGATTTTTAAAACGGGACTGATTCCATTGCAAGGTCTCTTGTCACTTCAGCAGATGGCAGGCAACTAGGAAACCACCTTAGAGACCAGTAGCCATGTCCCGCTTCCTGTGGGCTAGCCAGTCCATCAATCAGCAGCTCACGTCCAGAGGGGGGGAGTCCCCAGCAGCGCACGGGCAGTCAGACAGCACCTCATTCCTCGACCTCCCATTCTGAGGTCATGCTATCTGCTCGGCACATATGGCCCGGCCATGTCTGAGCTTTCTGACCTTGACTGCTCGGTGCGCTCTGCTGCCCCCTATAAACCAAGCTCCTGTAGGTCAATAAACTCACATGACCTGAATGCGAATCCCTTGCAGATCAGATCCTGAGAACCAGAAATAAAGCCCAGGCTCACGGAGGGGCGTCCAGGATGGAACCTGGGATGTCCCCAATAAATTATTGCAAAGCTGTGGCCCAACCACTCCTAGAAGGCCCCAGACTGACTTGGGTTTAGTCAGTAAAGCTAAGTGTCTGTTGCTGCTTTTGTCATAGAAAGTAGGGCAAGAAGTGCGGAGTTAGGGATTGTGGAGGGAGGTATGCACGCCTATGTGGTGCACACTGTGGCTGCAGTTTACTGAGAACGGCCTTATTTTTCCTGGCCCCTTGCCCAGCCAACCTGGCCCCAGGCCAAATGGAAACTCCAAAGTAATGCTCCCCACCTGCTCACACATGGCTCTGGGGTCAGGTGGCTAGGAACCAGGGCCACTGCACCCTGAGCAAGTGGTATTCACTACCCAACGGTTGCCCAGTCCGGAGGCCGTGTGTGTGTGTGTGTGTGTGTGTGTGTGTGTGTGTGTGTGTGTGTGTGTGTGTGAGATCTAATCTATACTACATTCTTTAAACTACATGTTCTTCCTTGGGGCTATAGACATACAACAAAGGGGACACATTGCCCCTGGCGTGGGCTCTCACTGTTTTCTAGGGCCTGGGAGGTCACAGGATCACTTCAAATCCTCTGGAGTCTGTAGATGGAAGAGAGGCCTACCATTTTGGGTTAAATGGGTTTAAAAAAATTGTGGCTGTAAAAGGCAGAATGAAAACAATCCAAAAACCAATAAAAGGGGTCTACACTTGAGGCCATGTTATTGCACTGTCTTTTTGTTGAGGAAGGGCTCATGCCCCAAACTTTTAATGGGCAAGAGATAGACTACAAATCCTTCTAACTCAGCACAAGGGTCTTTGCCAATCCAAAACCAGTAAAATCATGTACAATAGCCCGTGGCCACTTAGCTCAATTTGAGTGGGGGGAGGGAGTGGGGGGGAATGCTGGATAGTGTGGGGATAGGGGCCTATTAATCCATATGCCCTCAAATTCACAATAGGCAAGAGTCGAGGGGAGATACGGGGGGGGGGGGGCTATGTATAAATAGAATGATCTTATGTCCTGAGAAAAGAGAAGGGCAAACCATGACTTCATTGTACAGGCCTGGAAAACAATGACGTCTGCTGAGAGGGTGCCATACTGTGAAGCCAGAGGCTTTTTCTAGTTCTTTCCTCTCACATTTCCTGGAAGGGAAATACACATATAAGCTGGGCACTCCCAGGATCCTCGGAACTTGAAAGGAAGGATTAATTCACCATCAAAGCTCTATTGTTCAAGTCCCCAGATCTAGAAACTAAAGAAGTCACTCTGCAAACCTTGCTCTTGTCTGTGCAAACAAATGTGTTCATTCGGAGTGCGCAGAAGGACAGCCACTCCTGTTTGCTGAGCACTTACCGAGCTCCAGACACTGCCAGGGACTTTATTCTGACTGTTAGCTATCTTCACACTCTCCTCCAAGACAGCATTAACACCTCCAGCTCCCCAAGAGGCTGCGGGTCACAGGTGTGACCTGCTGAGGTCAGACAGGCCCCTCCAGGAGGCTTTGTCCTCTTTTTCAAGTTGAACTTTTTTTTTTGTTGTTTTAAACAATTCTTTGTTTGCTTGGTGTAGGGGGTTGGGTACAGGTATGCATATGCACGAGCCAAAGCTGGCACACCATGGTGCATGTGGGGGAGTCAGAGGACAACTCAGAGAGTCAGCTCTCTCCTTTCAACCTGTGGGATCATGGGTTGAACTGAGGTCATAAGACCTGGTGGCAAACACCTTCATCTACTGAGCTATCTTGCCAGTGCCCTCCTTAATTGTTCAGTCGCTGTTATTTTAAATTATTTATTGTATATATTCATTTGTACATGGTATTATGTTTCATAAGGACATTTGCAAACCTGTATTCATCTAGGTTGGTTATATGCCCCCATATCGTCTACCCTTCCTTTCTCATCCCTCCATCTTGTTAATTTCACCTCTACTGCCATGTCATACATAACACATGATTTCCACATCTATATAAAATACAGGGACCACTAATGAGCAAAAACATGCAGTCTATCTTTCTGAGACTGCCTCAATTTGCTTTCCTTCAGACTATATTAACATTACTCTTCTTCGAGTTGAAAATGTCCCACTGTGCATACAAACCCTATTTTCCTCTGTTGTGGGACCCTGCAGAGTTGTAGGAGCCCTAGGGTGGTTCTGTAACTTAGCTACTGTGAGTACAGCTGCCATAAACACCCATGTCCAAGTATCTCAGTGATATGTTGACTCAGAATCCTTCAGGTAAATATACTTTGTCCTCCTGAACTAGCAGCAGATTGTGTGGGACATGACAGATGACAGAGTCTCTGCCATGAGGACTGACCCTGGGGGCCAACCTGCAGCTCTGCCTGTTGGTTTCTCCTTGAGTAGGTAACCAACCAATTAATCAGGCAGTACTGCGGCTGCCCATGTCACTGGTGAGTGGGGACCCTGCATTAGGACCTCTGTACTTTGGGTCAGCTACACTTTCCCTGAGCCCCTATTCCCCAAGTGAAGGCAGTAACTCCTGCCTCCCTGTGAAGATCATGAAGAACCCAACGCGGGGGGCACTGTGGGCTCTCAATCCTTGTGACCCCTTTTCCCATGCTTTGATACAAACTGCCTGACACAGCCTTCTGTACTCTAAGAATTTTATTCTCTTTCTCCAGAACACCCAAAGGGCACCCAAAAGCACAGGGCCTGCAAGGGAATCCACTTCGGGTTTCCAGATTTCTGGGCGTGATTCCCACTGGGACATTCTCCAGAACGCTGGAGTACACGTGGTTGCCCTTTGTACCTTCCTTCTTCCAAGCCTGCCACCACTTCTCAGGCAAACCAGTCTGTCAGAGAGGAGTGGGGTCACTCTCGACTACCAGGTGTCTCAGGGGAGAACCCAGAAACAGTCAAGGGGCATCTTAGGCAATGTCCAGGCATCAGAGAAGGTGGCTGACATTGTGTCCAGCTGCGAGGGCAAGGCTCACTTTATGATGGATATGAGGTGAAAAACTTTATTTGGTGCATTTGACCTTTTGGCATTGTGACACTACTATCATTAAATGTCATGCAATCTAGCTATAAAACACATGAATAAACACACACACCTTATGTTTTAAGCAAGCTTGCAATAAACTAAAACAAACAAATAAAATTTAAAAATGAACGTTTGTGTCAGGCCACATTCACAGCTGTCATGTCGGACAAGTCTGCTAGACGCACTGTGACACTGAGGAGCCTGAGCTCAGGAAACATCAAAAGCCTTCAGTGCCTGAGTTGCAGTGGGCGTGGCCACCACTCGGCAGCTCCAGCAGAGTTAGGAAAGGAACTTTTGGCTCCACACATTCCATAATCAACACTCGACCCTGGCCCACTGCCCTCCACATACACATCCTGCCCGTGCGCCTTTGTCACACCATGGAGCCAGGCAAAGGTTAACACGCACAGCTTGGTTCCGCTTCCTGGGCAACGCAGCAGCCAGGGAAAGCCTGAGGTCAGCTGCTCCTTTACACACAGCCTTCAGGGAAGTGACCTTTCCACTTCCTCCCCAGCTGACACACTCACACCTTCCTCTCTGCTGTGCTCAGCAAAGCTTTACTTGGTGACACCAGGCAAGTAGCTGTCATTCGGAAACTGGTGCCTGGTATGGCCAGGAATAAGCCTTTTGGAAAGTCTTCTAGTGATCCTACTCCCTAATCTTACACATTCTTTGACTTAGCAGTGGGAAGTGTGGGGGGGGGGGGTGGAGACAGATTGTATATGTATGCAAAGCCAAGTCCAGAACAGCCAAGAAATACTGAATGTTCACTGACTTTTAAAGTTATATAAATTAGCTGGGCAGTAATGGTGCACACCTCTAATCCCAGTATTTGGGAGGCAGAGGCAGACGAATCTCTGTGAGTTTGAGGCTAGCCTGGTCCACAGAGTGAGTTCCAGGATAGCCAAGGCTACACACAGAAACCCTGTCTCAAAAAAACCAGAGAGAGAAAAAAAAAAAAAAAAAGCCAGGCATACACCTTTAATCCCAGCACTCGGTAGGCAGAGGCAGGTAGATCCCTGTGAGTTTGAGGCCAGCCTGGTCTACAAAGTTAAGTCCAGAACTGTCAGGGATACACAGAGAAAGCTTGTCTCAAAAAAAAAAAAAAAGTTATATAAATTATAGCTTGTGTACATGCTGGTGGTAAGATAGCCTCTTTTATGGCATGCTGAGAAAAAACGAAAACCAAGATCACAAAGCCAGTACCTACACCACAGAGCCATGTGTATCTTCCATGTACGTGTACATGTATGTGCTGTGCTCCTTCATGTACACACACATTAGAAAGAAAGAAGTGCCGCTGATAACTGGTTATTTGGGAGAAGAGAGGTAAGGGGAGAGACAGGAACAGTTTCCTTTCTACCTTGAGCATTTCCGTATTTACTTCCTTTTGCTTGGCTTTCATAATTTACTATGAGATTTCGATCTTGGAAAACACTTGGTCCCCTTAGCCTGTCCCCTGGCTCTGGTTCTGGATGCCCTGCTGACATCATCATTCCTGTGGGGCAGTGGAGAGTTTCTGGTTCAAGGCTGGAGTTCCTGAAACTAGGGTCTATGGCCCTGGCTACAAAGAGTCACCGAGGATCCTTTCAAACCACACTGCCTGGGCCTCGCATACCAGTTAAAGTAGAGTCTTGGAAGTGGGAATGGTTTGGGAGGTTTTAAGAGCTCCCAGGTAGGGTCTCCTCTTAGTCAGGGTTGGGAACCATTAAAGTCAACCAACACCCCCAAAGACCAATGACTAGCCGGGAGGGAAAAAAAGAGGGAGCAGATGCCTCACCGGAAAGCATCACTGTAGAAGGTGTCCTATAGAGCTCAGCTTTGCCTTCACAACGTCTACGACAGGGAGTCTGGACTCAGACTTCTCGGAGTCCTGCCCGCAGGCGAGAAGGGAAAGCCCGAATCAGGCCTGTGCCTCCCACCATCCCTGGGTCTCCATCAGTGATGAGGGGTCAAAACCAGCCCTTCTTGGCTCAGGAGGAGCAGCTAAAAGAATCAGCAGTGCCTGCCCGGAGGAGAGAGCAAAGTGGCATATGTCCTCAGTATTTAAAAGGACTCTCACAGTGTGGTGGGGGTGGGGGAGGGAGTGAAGGGGGGGTGTCAGGTCCAGCAGGCAGTAGATGAGTGCAAGCTACAGGAAAGCAGGTCTCCGTCCAGGGTTAGGGAGAATTTTCCATCTGCCAGAGCTAAGCAAGGATGGAAGCAGATGCCATATGAAGTTTTGGGGTTGCTAGACCAAGGAGACAAGAGATCCCCAAAATGTAATGTTGCTTGAAGACACCCTCTCTCTCTCCCTCTCCAACTTCCAACACCATGAGCCCAGAGGCCCTCTGAGTTTATTGGTTTTGGTTTTTTCCAGTCAAAATCCCCTGGGAAAGCAGCTTCGTAACTAAAAGAAATTTCCTGCTTTCACCAAACTCAGCCAGGCACCGTGCTGGGCACTAAAAGTCCAGGCAGCAAGCCAGGCATGGCTGTTGCTACGGATCTGCTCTAGCTCAACAGAAAACACATGGGATCAGGCTGAGGCCCTGAGACTGAGTGCAGTGACGACCACAGGAGAGGCTCCACGACAGACTGAAGGTCAGGGACCACCTGCCTGGGACCTACATGAAGAAGATAAAGTATCGGTCACCAAGTGGGGAAACAGTGGAATGTCGTTGGTGGGACCCAACTCAAGACTGGAAAAGAATAATACCTCCCACCATATGCAAAACTTAACTCAAATGGACCAGAGCCTCAGCGGGGTGCGCCTGTAATCCCAGCACTCTGCGTGGCCGAGGCCGGTGGATCTCTGCGAGTTCGAGGCCAGCCTGGTCTACAAAAGTGAGTCCAGGACAGCCAGGGCTACACAGAGAAACCCTGTCTCGGGGCAGGGGAAGGAGGAAGGACCAGCACCTCAAGTAAGAGAGACAGAAGGGCAATCCTAACAGGGCGCTGAAGTAGCTCAGTGGAAGAGTGACTGTATCACACACAAGGTCCTGAGTTTGATTCCCTCACTGCAAGAAAGTCTTCACAACCTCAAAACAGTGAGTTCAGCAGTAGGAGACCAAAAACACAAAAATGAAAGGAAAATAGGCAAACCAGAATGCCACAAAAAATCACAGTCTTTTATCCTCCAATGAACGTCAGCAATAGAGAGAACCCACAGCACAGGAGAAAAGTATAATTGTGGGGGCCAGAGAGATGGCTCAGCAGTTAGGAACACTGGCTGCTCTCTCAAAGGACCTGGGTTTAATTCCCAGCACCCACATGGCCGTCTGCAGCTCCAGTTCCAGGGATACTCTCTCATAGACATACATGCAGGCAAAACGCCAATGCACTAAAAATAAATAAATTATTATTTTATTAAGTATGTGATGTCTATTAAAGGACTTTCACCTTTGAAGCTGTGGCATGCGGTTGGGTACAACTGCACTGGGGACTGCCTGAGTATAAAGCCTTCACAGTAAGCAGATCTATGAGCCAGAAAGTGCACAATGGCTTTGCTCAGAGCTGAGGGTGGAGTGGGGTAGTGGTTGCTGCGAGGGTTTCTTTCCCACAAGAAGAAATGTCCTAAAACCTGACTGTGGCAGTAGCTGCATAACTCTGTGACTGTTCTAAGACCATGTGTATGACATATGAGTCATGCTCAAGAAAGCAGCCATTCAAAAGTAAAACAGAAAAAATGCCACTTAGTGGCTGTCCGGCAGCGGTGGTGGCACACGCCTATAATCCCAGCACTCAGGGAGGCAGAGGCAGGTAGATCTCTGTGAGTTTAAGGTCAGCCTAGTCTGCAAAGTGAGTCCAAGACAGCCAAGGCTACACAGAGAAACCCTGCCTCAAAAACAAAAACATGCCACTTAAAGGTATGTGTATAGGTGTGTGTGTGTAGGCCAGAGGCCAATTTGGGGTATCTTTCTCCAACACTCTTCACCTTAGTTTTTGAGACAAGGTCTCTCACCAAACCTGGAGCTTCCAGTGTCAGTTAGACTGGCTGGCCACTGTGCCCTACGTCTGTGCCTGTGTCTGCCGACAAGGCTAGCATTACAAGCATGTGTCACCACACCCAGCTTTTTATATGGGTGCTAGGGTCTTGAACTCAGGTCCTCATGCTTGCACAGCAGGAGCTATGCTCACTGACCTATCTTCCTAGTCCCTTTAAAGGGTTCTTGACTCCATAATACATCGCCCTCAGCCGAATTCCTCCAAAGCCCAAGCAAGACCCACTGCCTCCTAGAAACTTCCTTGAGCTGGTTCCGTACCGGGTGCTCCCCCTGTCCCTCATATGGTGTGACACCCACACAAGCTTGGAGAAAACCTATGCTCGGTCTCAGCAGTCCCTTGTGTGATGGATCAGCAGCACAATCACAGTAGGCAGCGCTGGCTCACAGCAGGTGTGGCCATCGGAGGCAGGAGGAAGCCGCACCTGCTCTCCTAGGTCGGCAAGAGCGAATCCAGGCGCTTAATACCGTGGCTGGAAGGAACCAGTGGTGTACCCAGAAAGTTTGCTGGCCTCAGCACACCTGGTGTGTAGTAAAACACCCAATCCCGCAGTAAAACTGGGATGGCTGCCGTCTCCTGTGTGTCCAGGACAGGGCACTGCAACTGATAACCCACTAGCCTCCTCTGCCCTAGACACTGGTCGGACAAATAAAAACAAACAATGTGCACCTCCGCTCCTGGGGCCTCCGGGCTGAGGAGAAATAATACCCCAAATGGATGAGTTCGGGGAGGCTACCTTCTAGTCTAGGATTAGAATTCCTGAGACTGGGTAATTTAGAAAGAAATGGAGTTGCCAGGCACAGGGGCACATTCCTGGAAGTCCAGCACACAAGAGGTACAGACAAGAGGGTCAGTTCAGGGTCAGCCTAGACTACAGGAGACCCTGTCTCAAAAAATAAAAATAAATAAATGAAGTTTACTTTGGTTCAAGATTCTGGGGGCTGGGAGCCCCGAGGACACAACTACAGCTTCTGGTGAGTACTTCCGCAGTAAACAAGTGTCACACGGGATGATGGGGGCAACCTTGCTTTATGACAACCAGCTGCCTGACGACAAAGCCACTCCCAAGACACAGGTGTTAATACCTCTTAATGACGTCATCACCTTCAAAGGGCCCCAGGTCTCAAGGTCACCACAGTGGCCCAAGACTTTAAAATGAGTTCTGTGGAAAGCAGCTATACTTAAATCATAAAAGGCGTCCCAGAAGTTGTCACACTGAAGGGGAGGAGAGAGCTATAATGGCAAGGGACAGCCAGGACAAAGGGGACAGGCTAAGAAGTGGCTAAAGCTGAGATGGTATACAGCAGGCTGCGCTGGACGGCAGGAGGCTGGACCCCAAAAAAACAAGGAGGAACAGAATGCCAAGTCCCCGTTCTGAGGATGAGGGGATGATGAAGACAAAAGAGAGCATGGCGGTCCACAAAGGCAGGGGCCAAGAGCCAGCAAGAGGGTTTCTCAGACAAAGAACAGGGAACAGTTTGGGAGTGGAAAAGGAGCTAAGATTAGGTGTCGGGGAGTCCTGAAGATGACACAGACAAGCATGTGGCAGGAAACTGAGGGAACCACAAGCTGGTGGCAGGCATGTTAGTAAAATTGGGCCTGCTGGTGAGAAACTTTGGGAAGCAAAATGTTGCGGGGGGGGCTCCCTAAAACCAAACGAAGCTGTGGAAGCCCAAAACGGCCTGCTTGAAGGTGAAGAAACTTCACGCCAAAGGCTTCAGAGACTCCAGGCGGCCTGGGGTGGTCTGACTGGGGCGTTTTGACTCAGAGAGACCCGAGTCGGAGGAGGATTGAGGCACTCCATCTGGGCAGAACCTGGGGAACGTCAACCACTTTCTTTGGTGCAGCTGTTGACTAGCACCTTGGGGCACTTGATGCAGAGGACACAGTAGCTTTGAAAAGGAAAGGAAAGAAAATGCTAGAAGCCATGGTTTTGTCTTATGTTTAGTTCACTCCCAGGCACAAGCTCTTAGGAAAATCTAAGAGTCTCTCTCTCTCTCTCTCTCTCTCTCTCTCTCTCTCTCTCTCTCTCTCTCTCTCTCTCTCTCTCTCTCACACACACACACACACACACACACACACACACACACACACACAAAACAAAACAAAAATTGTCTTAAAATACAGAGTAACTGGAACAACAGCACCAGGTCACATCTTTGTAGCCCCTAAGCCTCGTCTTTCTGCCCCTGCCTAACCTGTGCCCATGAGGGACCCGCTTCTCTGTCCCAGCCAACACTAGGGCGTCATTTGCTCCCAGGTCCCCTTGGGGAAGAAGAGGGCTGCCAAGTTGGCTGGAGGAGAGCCTTGTGCTGAGGCCAGGGCAGTCTGCCAGGCACTGCATCTGCTTGGGCCTCCTCTTGATCCTAGTTCCTCATCAGAGGGAGGCTGGAGGTAAGAAGGCAGGCGGCCAGCCCCCTTCCACCCGCCTCTGCACACAGTCACGTCATACAAGCATTCCCTGGGGGAGGGTGGTCCCCTCCCTCTGACCTCAGCCTGCTTCACTTGGCCAGATCCCACCCCTCTCACACACACCCAAGCTCTCGCAGCCAAAGGCGTGAGCTATACATCCTAGCCCTCCCAGGCGGCACTGGAGGTCCCAGAGAAGAAAGCGCTCCTCCCAGTCGCTGTGTATGTGCCAGCCGCGCTGCAACAGGCACTGGGGACGAAACACTCAGCCAAAACTGCTAAATGCAACCTCTCCAGCTTTTAACATGTGGGTGGGGGGGGGCGGGGGGAGAAAAGCTGGGGATGCCCAATGGGCAATGCAAATTACATGTGTGAAACCTAGCTTTGCCTCTTATTTGGAATGGGGTCTTGAATGAAATATGTAATTCTTGAGCCTTCCACGCCTATAAAACAAGAAGACATGACTTGGAGTTTGAGTGAGGTTTGAGTGAGGAGTACATGTTTTGTTTTGTTTTTAGCATTTTTTTTATTATATTGTGTGAGGGTATGGTGTTGGAGAATGTTCTGTTGACTGTATATTCCAATGCTGATTTCTGCACTCAGACATCTGGTTTATAGTCCAGATGTTGGCACTGTTATTTCTTTTGTTTTGTTTTGGTTTTGGGTTTCTTTTTTTCTTTTGTCTATTGGGTTTGTTGTTGTTGTTTTGGGAGGTTTTTGTTGTTATTGTTGTTGGTTGGTTGGTTGGTTGGTTTTTCGAGCCAGGGTTTCTCTGTGTAGCCTTGGCTGTCCTGGACTCACTTTGTAGACCAGGCTGGCCTCGAACTCACAGTGATCTGCCTGACTCTGCCTCCCTGAGTGCTGCGATTACAGGCGTGCGCCACCACACTCTGCTGGCACTGTTATTTCCATGAAGCATCTCCAGCTTCGATGTTGTGTTAAAATTGTTCTCCATCACTCATGATTGGTTAATAAAGAGCTGAGCAGCCAATAGCTCGGCAGGAGAGGATAAGGCAGGACTTCCAATTCCAGTGACAGGGTCCTAGGTGGAGAGCAGGAAGAGAAGGTCACTGCGAGCAGCAGAAACAGCCAGGGTAAGAGTAAGATGGCAAGTAACAGGGTGCATGGCTGAGAAGTAAGCCAATGCCAAGATTAGTCCCGTCAATGTAGACAGATCTAACAGAGAATCTGCCCGGCTTTAGCGTATGAAGCTTATAAGTAAATAACAGGTTTCCATGTCATAATTTGAGAGCTGGAATAGGCAAAGACAGGCCCTAATTTTACAGCGTGATATGTGTATCTGTGCATGTGCACATGTGCCACAGCACGCATGTAGAGATCAGAAGACAGCTTTGTGGAGTCAGGCCTCTCTCCATCCACTCGTTTGTAGGCTTCGGAGATCAAACTCAGGTCATCAGGTTTGCTCAGCAAGCACCTTTGTCTGCTGTGCCACCTTCATGGCTCTCAAGTGAAGACCACGTGAGAAAATGCCCACAGAGCATTTATCCTGTGCCTAGCCCGTAAGAAACATGCTGCGGCAGTGGCTCCTTCACGTTATTTTCTGGGAATTCTCTGCTGTGCCTGGAGCAGGGATAAGAGGGGTTTGGACTCTACCATCCCAGTCACTATCAGCTGGTTCCCACACGAGTGCAGGATCGGGACAGACCTCCACCCATATACTGACCTCTATGAGCTATGGCCTTAAGCACTGTCCTTACACAGTTGGCGGCAGCCAATCACCAAGCATTTCCTGACACTTGAGAGAGGGATAGGCCATGGCTCTCTGTTGGGGGGCTGCCCTGTATCCATTCACAGACCCTGTGGATGCTTGCCCTATCCAACAGAACATGCTGAAGTTCCAAAGGGGTTCAAAGCTTGCCCAAGGTCACATGACTAAAACAGCCCAGCGGGGATTACGATCCTAGTGAAACTCTTTTCCTACCTTGTGGTAAAACCTTACACTACCACTCACTGCATCTTAGAAAACTGAGGGGACTTGGTGGTATCCCAAGGAGTGAGAGGGAGGTGAGGAGCCCACGGACAGATGCGCTGGGCTGAGGGAAAGGACAAGCAGTGGGCAAGGCCAGTGGAGACAGCCAAGCCAAGCCAGTCACCTTGGGACCCACCCCAAGCCCCACCCAGAATAGTCCCTTAGGCTGGGCCCTAGCAGCTGCTGGCCACTCCCTGCCTCTAGAAGGAAGCTCATGGCCTTGCGGAGCTATTCTGGAAGCTTGGTGCCCCATGGCATGTGTCCTACAGGACACTCCCTAGCGACCTCTTTTCCACTGACTCTTCAAGACCAGCCACCTTCTTTGCACAGGAACCTCCAGAAGATGGAGAAGTGGCCAGTCAGAAGGGACGGCAGGAATGGAGTCTCTTCTGTCGGTGGCTTTGGGACTCAGTTTAAAATAAGAAGCAAGGGAGAAAGCAGAGCTGGAGAGTGACTGACAGGTGTCCCGGCTCCTAACGCCCCCTGCTCTTTGAGATAGTCTGTGGAAAGCCCTCCTAGAGAAAGGCTGCAATAAGCCAGAGCCTCTGCTGCAGGCAACTCGTGCCCAGCTTAGAGGCGGGGGTGAGGGGTTGACAGAGGACACTTGCCATGGGGGGGGGGGTGGTTGAGGTTCACACCCAGCCTCCCAGCCCCACTAGGTCTGAGGCAGGGCCCCGTGTTAAACAAACACTGAGCAAGGCTTAGGAATAGGCTTGTATGGAGGACAAGTGTCTACGCACGCCGTCCTTGCCTCCAGGCCCCGGCCACTGCTGTACTCCATAACACGAGTGGACTCTCAGCGGAGGGGTCCGAGGACCAGGTGTTTCAAGTGCAACACAAAGAGGCAGCACTGGACAATGAAACACAAGAACTAGGCTCTCTGGAGAAAGGCTTTGAACTCACTGCTCAGTGTCTGCACATGTCCAGAGTCAAAGAGAAAGTCGCAAGTAAGGCAGTCCATTCCGTGTCTGTGACCATCCGGTCAGTCTTCAAGCCTATCTGATTCTCCTGCCCCGCCTCCAGCTTCTGCAGAGGCCCACTGCCTATGTCCTCTGCCTGGCCTAGGGATGCCTCACAGAGAAGGAGGAGCAACCCTCACCTGTGCAGATGAGCCTAGGCAGAAGACACACGGTCCCTCTCTCCTTTCTCCAATCTCATCTGCAGCGACTGCACCTCAGAAACGTGAGTTCTAGGGCTACATCCTCGGGACCTGAACATCACAGAGCCACTGTCTAATGAGCAGGTGACCCAGGCCCTGGCCCCTCCCACTTCTGCATCTGCAGCCCCAGACTGTATCTGGGCCCTTGACTTCATATGTCTTTTATGAGAATTAGTCACGGTGAGATGGCAGCTGCTGGGGGTGTGGTGAAGGGAACGGGGATTATTACTCGATGGACAGTTTCCATTTTGCAAGGCACAGATGACATGGGTGTTTTATTCCCCCACGCTACTGTAAATGGAACTGTTCTCTTCATTTCTTCCTCTTGCCTATTCCATTCCAACCTTCTTCAAGGTAGTTTTGAAAGCTAAGACTGGCACCTAAAGTGCTCTCTCTCCTTCCTCCCCATGTCACTTATAAATGAGAAGCCCATCTCAGCATGGGCAAACATTCCAAGTAAGAGAAAGAGAGACAGCCCCGGGGCACATACCAGAGACCATCATCTTTCACTCCACAGCTACACACAGCTCAGTTCTCAATGAACTGAGAACAAGGTTGTTCTTGGGTAAAACACAGTTGTATGTAACAAACTATCTTTTCAAACCATAAAGGAACCCTAACAGAATCATTAGCAAGTGTTTCAGGAAACGAGGGTGCTCTTGCAGGCACATGGACTTGTTTTGCACACCTACAGTTTTATAAAACTCAGTTTATGAAGGTGCCCATGTTTGCTCAAGGCAGCCATAGGCTGGGTTCCCTGCAGAGCATTTCAGGCCTATCCGCAAGCGAGGCTATTTTTGCTCAGAGAAGTCCCACAGTTTGCATAAGGTCACAGACATAGAGATCTAGGTATGCAGCCTTGTCTGCAGTCTTCACACCTGCTCTCTCTACCTAAGGTCACAGACACAGAGACTTGGATGCACAGTGCGGTCTGCAGTATTCACACCTGCCCTCTCCACCTAAGGTCAGAGGCTTAGGGCTTAGATGCACAGCCTGGTCTGCAGATGGCAATCCCGTCCTTGCCACCATGCCACTCAGCATCCTTAAAGAAGGTTCTAGCTGTTTTGCATTTTCTCTCAACTGAGCCCAGAATCCCAACCCATGAGTCAAGCATGCATGCACTCCTGCTCTTGTCTGCAATCAGACAAGCTGCAGCAGACCCATGAGAGACCATGGCGGACCCTGATGAACCCTGACTGCAAGTGGAGCTCAGGATGTGAGCAGGGCCAGTTCCCTAGCCCAGTTCTTTCAGGTTGCCTGTGTACACTTCAAGACCTAGCAAACGCCCAGACCTCCTTCTGTACCAGCCCTGCCTCTACTCAGGAGCAGAGAACACCTGATGCTCTGCCTTAGCTGCCTGCAAAATGAATATGGCAACAGGAATGGGAAACCAAGTCACCTCTCCCCCTTCTCTCTCCCACCACTGTCCTTTGCCAAGTGTCCCTTCACCCCGAACATCTGCCACATCCAAGAACAGCAAGTAAGCAAAGAGGCCTCTGCTCCTACTCAGAGATCATTTCCTTCCTCCTGCTCACATGGGTCCCTTCTGAAATGCTCTGGCTCAAGCTGGTCCAGTCAGTCAGTCTGTGGGCTCCCTTTTCTCTGGAGAGTGACTACTTTGGTTCTACAGCATCTGAAACTGTATCTGGCACACAGCAGACACTTCATAAATGCTTGTTGGATGAATGAAAGGAGATCAGATGAGACACTGCCAATGGCGTGCTTTTACAAGGTCAGCAAAGGGATAGGAGCACTGCTTACAGGGGTTTGTGGCCCATGGAAAAGCATTTTCAGCGGAAGCATGAAGGAGAGACCAGAGAAATGATCAAGGGCTAAATCTAGTTCTTCTACACCAGGATATCCCCACAGCTAATGTGTCATCCTGACAGGGTCATACCCATCACCACAACCACATCTAATCAGTTATCCAAGGAGTCAGCACAGAGGGTGATGTCACTTCCTCAGAGCCAAAAAGACTTAGCCTTCAGGTCCGAGGCATCAGCTGTAGAACCAAGGCCATGTGTTTGGGAGTGTGATGAAGACTGGTCCCATTTTGATAGAGTTCCTGCTGTCCCCTAGGCCCCCTTCTCTTCTCCCCAGCCTGAGTTCTTCCTCCAATCCCCCGTTTCACCACCCCTCAGAGCCTACCCTCCCTGAGCACTCTGGTAAAACAATCTGTCATGGTCTCACACCAAGAGAATGTGTTTTGGCACTGGAAGGGCCCAGCTCCACCACCCCCGAGCTGTACAGTGCTGAGAAAGCTACATAACCTCTGAGTCTTGATTCTGTATTTATAAAACAAATCTCATGGGAGTGCTGGGAAAATTAGAGGGGGTTATGTACCTGAGGCACAGAGCTTACAGCTGGTACGCAGCACACTCAATACACCGTCACTCCTGCCAGCCCCTCTCAAGAATTCTCTTAGGATTTGTGGTACCCAGTTCTACCAGATCCAGTGAATTATGTGTCCCTGAGGTGCTCTTCTATTTATGACTAAGACTAAGGTTTTAGGAGGTAGAACATGGGGCTAAAGGGATGGCTCAGCAGTTAAGAGCACTGGCTGCTCTTCCAGGGGACCCAGGTTTGATTTCCAGCACCCAATGGCAGCTTACAACCATCTCTAACTCCAGTTCCAGGAGATCTAATGTCTTCTTCTTGGCCATTTGGGCACAGGATGTATGTTGTACACAGACGTACACTCAGGAAAAACACCCACACACATACAATAAAAACACTTTTTTTTTTTTTTTTTTAGGTTTTTCGAGACAGGGTTTCTCTGTGTAACAGTCTTGGCTGTCTTGGACTCACTTTGTAGACCAGGCTGGCCTCAAACTCACAGCGATTCACCTGCCTCTGCCTCCCAAGTGCTGGGATTTAAAGGCGTGTGCCACCATGCCCAACAAAAATGCATATTTTCATAAGGAAGAGGAAGAGGTAGAGGTGCAGAAGATGGTGCCACCAGCAGGGGAGGATGGGTAACATAGTCTTGCACGGAACGCTGAAATGCACACCGGACCTAGGGCTACGTTCTGGCTCTGCCACAGTCCATGAAGAGCTGGCTCCCCACAGCTCCTAGGCATGCTCAGAGCTGGAGACCATGGCTGTCATCCCTGCAGGGCTGGCACTGCAGGCCACTGGCACATCCCCTGGGAGCAAGGAGGAGGGAAGTGTAACGAGATGCAGTGGTTCTCTGCTTGTGCATTTTGGGTAGCAGCTGATGTGCACTTAGCCACGGGTGGCGGGAGAGAATGATTCCGCTGAGGAGAGAACCAGCAGGCCAGTGCCAGGCCCTCAGCCGCCCTGCAGAACAAGAGCCCGTTCTCTACACCTGGGAGCTCTTCCCTAGGACTCACAGACAACGTCCTCGTATTTCGGGTCTGGTGAGCGATTTTTATGGCCACCCTTCAAACAGCTTCTCCCAGCCCATTAAAACAGGCAGGCCAGCAGCTCAGAATTCCCTTCCCTGGGGATGGCCCCTCAGATAACCTAGCCTGACTTCTTAGTAAAAGAAAAATGATTTCTAGGTCTCTCTCCAGTGAAAACCTCACCTGTTTAACGGGGTGATGGGAGGTGGGTGGAAGAGGCCAGAAGAGACTCATCAGCTAGCTATGTAGGCCACACGCAGAGTCAGGGACCCTCCTGCTCAGTACGCTGCCTGGATACCAAGGGCTCCACTACAGCCATAAACTCTGTCAACCAGGGTCTAACTTCCTTCCTCTCAGAGGCAGATAACGAGCCTCTTCTGTGTGTGAATCTGCCTTTTGGGTCTTGGCAGAAAAAACATCATTTCTGTTCTGGACTTCCTGTTCACCCTCCTCACCCCTAGCCCAAGTCACAAGCAGACCACTGCAGGACCAAGTCAAGATACATAATTTCGGCCGGGTGTGGTGGCACACACCTTTAATCCCAGTACTCAGGAGGCAGAGGCACGTGGATCTCTGTGAGTTCAAGGCCAGCCTGGTCTACGAAGTGAGTCCAGGACAGCCAAGGCCACCAGAGAAACCCTGTCTTGAAAAACCAAAAAAATAAAAAAATAAAAAAAGATACATAATTTCCCAGGTGAAAGATGATGTCATAGCCACAAGTAGCAGGCACATATACATTCTTCTTTAACGGAACCATGGCCCTAGCTGTCCTGACAGTTCTTCCCTCTTTGAAGTCTCCACTGGGTCTTTTGCCCACTGAGAAGGAAGTTCAATACAGCCAGACTCTTATTTTCTTAACACGGTGGAAGTCTTTGGCCTTTGCTGTAGTATTTAGTTTTCCTGATATAACACATAGACAGCACTTTTTTCATGGTAGGCTTTCAAGGGACTGTTTATTGAAAGGCGATCTGTAGGATACCACACACTGCCAGAGAAAGACAGGCCTGCAGATGGGTGGGGGACAGAGGAGCCATCACAAGTGTGTGCTCCTAACCCACTTATGGGACACACGCAGGCCTCTGATCCCTTCGTAGTGGGTGTGATTTACGATGTCTCTCTGGAATTAAAAGGCTCTCTGAGTCACTCTCCTAGGACTCCCTACCCCAAAAAAGCAATAAATGAGGCTAAAACGAACATTTATAAGGGAAGGGCAGAAGGTAATGACTCTTTTTAAAAGAAAGATTTTGTTTATTTTTTTTTTAATGGTCTGGTCCTAGCCTTTGAAGATGATGGATAGCATGTAATCTGTGTCAACCGCCCAACAAGTATTTACTGAGCATCTGCTAAGTGAAAAGCTCTGTGGAGCAAGGTGGGGGTTGAGCATGGGAGGAGACACTACACTGCCAGTTCACAGCTCACAGCGTGATTGGAGAACTCAGACAACACAGAACACCGGACCCAGCACCATGTTCAGCCTCACTGAAACAGGGCTAAATAAAACGAAGGACAGGAGCTAGAGAGGCGACTCGGTGGTTAGGAACACTTCTTACTCTACCTGAGCCAGGTTCCCTGCACCCACATCCTTGGCTCACAGCCACCTGTAACCCTAGTTCCAGCGGATCCGATACCTTCTTCTGCTTCCTGGGCCACCAGGTATGCATGTACCACACGAAAATATATGCAGGCAAAATAGTCATACAAGAAATATAAAAATACATTTTAAAAATAAACAAATGGGCTAGAGAGATGGCTCAGAGGTTAAGAGCACTGTCTGTTCTTCCAAAGGTTCCTGAGTTCAATTCCCAGCAACCACATGGTAGCTCACAACCATCTATAATGAGATCTGGTGACCTCTTCTGGCATGCAGGCAAAACACTGTGTATGTAATAAATAAATAAATAAATATTTTTAAAAAAACAAATAAATAAAAAAATAAACATACATAAAAATCATTTTAATAAAAAAGTTTTTTAAAAAAGCAGAAACAAAACCAGTAATAGTCAATTTCAGCAATATCAGATGTCACAGAAGAGTTATGACCGAAGTTGGGGGGCATTTGTAGCATTCTTTTTCCTGTAGTTATCCCAGCAGATAAACCTAGTGGATTTCAGCCTGCAAGCCAGGCACAGTTTAAACACAGCTAAATGCCAAGGCTGGCTTCTGAGGTGGAGGAGCGAGCAGGGAGGGCTAGGGCAACACTCCCACACGGTGAAACCACACCTCTCGGCCTTCCGGGACAGTCTACAGGCCCATCAGAGAATGGAAGATAGGAAAGGCTTAGTTCAGATTAAAGGAGAAAACAAAGGAGGTTCAGTTTTGAAAAGCTGGCTGCGTTCTTCAGATAATGGAAGGTTTTAGGTTTCTGGTCCCATTAGTGAGACCTGGGTGGAAAATTATAAAAAGGACTTTCATTGTAGGCGAGGGAGATGGGCTGGAAAGCAACGAGGAAGAGGTTAGAATTTACGATATCACCCAGTAGAGTTTGGATTGGTTTGTGAGGAGGAGTGCCAACAGTCAGGAAGATCTGTAGGTAGTTTCCGAGTGGGGTGCGCACACAGGGAGGTAAGAGCCTTACGTAGACACTGGTACAGCCACCTGAAAAGCATTATGGCTGTATTTACTCAAACTGAGTAATTTAGTAGCAACCCTACCACCAGGTCTACATGCTAGAGAAATCTGTGACATTTGCACAGGCTACAGTGCACGTGAATAGTACCACAGCAATGTTTGCACTAGAGAGACTTGGAGGCAACCCAAGTGTCCGTCAAGGGGAGAGTTAAGCACAATGCAGTGCATATGGGCACAGAATACTATGAAGCAGATACAAGAAAATGCAAAAGGATCTTACAAACAGAGCAGTGGGTAAAAAAGAAGTGACCAAACTTCACTGTACAACACCACCTACGCAAACCACACAGCCTGTTTTCGGGGTTACCTGGGCTTAGAGTAAACAAATCAGAGTAGACATCAGAGAGGAAAAGGGGAAGGAGGAAGGATCAGATTAAGAGGGAAGATAAGATGTGGGTTTCTGCAGTCCTCATAATGCACACACAAAAAAAAGAAAAGAAAAGAAAAGAAAAGAAAAGAAAAATAATAAAAAAGAACCACCAACCTGTAAAACAAGGTTAATTTATCTAGCTGCACCCACGTTGGAAAACCCAGCACGTGACCAGCAACACATGAGGCCGGGCCACGAGTCAGGCAGCACTAGCAAATATTGACAAGTGTTCTACTCAAGGGTTAGCAAAGCTCTTGTCCTAGAGGAACTTTATGTCTATTAGCCTGGGGCTTGAGAGCAGGACCCAGTCCGTCCTCTCTTCATACAGTGCCTGGTACATGTGGAGGAAGCCTGTGTAGCTCAGATGCCTCTCAAATGTCAAAGAGACATTCAAGTGGTGTCTTAAAGGAACAGGGCAGGTAAAACACATAGTCCAAACAGTGCAAATAGCTTGGCATAAGGAGAAAGAGAGAGGAGAGAGAAAGAGAGAGAGAGAGAGAGAGGGAGAGAGATATGGAGGGAGAGACAGAGAGAGAGAGAGAGAGAGACGAGAGAGGAGAGAGAGAGAGAGAGGGAGAGAGATATGGAGGGAGAGACAGAGACACGGAGGGAGAGAGAGAGAGAGAGAGAGAGAGAGAGAGAGAGAGAGAGAGAGAAGGCTGTCACCTACAATGGGTGATGGGAGAGGGCATCCTGGTAGCCTTGATCAGAACTTCAACACTAGGTTCTACACCCAAACCAGGCACTAAGCTGGCCCAGGGTAGGAGCAGGTAAGTCCTAAGGCAACACTTCTTCCCAGCTTCCCACCGAGACCTGGGGACCACTCATGCAACAGCTCCCTGCCTATAAACTGTGAGGCGCACACTCGAGAGATAATGCCTTTCCATATGCTTAAGGCGGTTCTGCCATGGCTGTGTTACTTGCAGCTGAATGCCTCCTAAAGGATGTGCCAGCTTTGTGCTGGCCCAGCTCCAACTAGAGGAAGAACAAACAGAGCCCAACTTCACACTGGAGCAATCCAAAGCACTCTGGACTTCCCAAGAGAGAAGCCACATAGCCCTGAGCCTCAAGGGAAGAGTCCGACTGAAACTATGGTGACCAGAGCTCAGTAAAGAAAGGGTTTGGGGGAGCTGGGCGATATTAAAAACAAATAAAGATGCTATTCTGTCTCTCTCCCCACCCCCTACCGGAAAGAAGGTCCCTGGGAGGACAGATCAGTGAGGGCCTTGTGCAGTTTCCACCCCTCCCCCCGCCAGCTCTGCCGGGGCCAGAGGAAGTACAGCACAGCAGCAGGACAGCAAGACCTATACTGAGGGACCCAACCTTTGAGTGCTGGCTGAGGAAGGGGCAACGGCTCATAGGGGAAGGGGGGTGGGGGTGGGTGGCTCCAGTGTAGCCTGCACTTGCAACCAAGGGCTGGCCCTGCTAGTCATAGCCAAGATCTGTGCCCCCAAGGAATGAATCGAGCCCCCCAAGTAAGCCATCTGAAAGGTGACATGGATGAAAGTATTCCTAATGAAAGCCAGTCATAAAAGACCACATAACAGATGACTGGGTTTATATGTGACGTCTAGAAAATACCAGTACAAAGACAAAGAGTGTGTTAACAGTTGCCAGGGGCTGGGGACCAATTTGGTGGTGGGGGGGGGGGTGCGAGATATCATGACATGTTCTGCAATTGATTATCACACTGCAGCTGTGTAACACTGTGAACAGTATAAATAAATCATTCAACTAGACAGATTCCCTGGGCCAATTGCGCACTAAAGGAATTATCTCTCAAGAAAGCTGGTCTCAAAGCTGGGGTACAGGGGGGATGACTAGCATCACTGACATGGGCTAGCCTCCACCGAGGATAGTTCAGTGAGGACACCAGCCCCTACTGTCCACTCTGTTTCTACCTTTGATTCATTCCTCTCCATCTTTCCATCTCTCCTTCCTCCCCCCTACCCGCACCTCCCCACCCCACCCGCCTTTCTCCCTCTTCCCCTTGTTTTTTGGAGACAGGCTGTATGAGGTGGGTTTCTATGACTGTGAAAAACACCAGGACCAGAAACAACTTGCGGGGGGGAGGGTTATTTCATCACAGTCCATATGACAGGAAGGCAAGGCAGGAACTTAAATTAAGGCAGGAACCTTAAGGCAGAAACTGAAATAGAGGTCATGGAGAACGCTCTGCTTACTGGCTTGCTCCCCATGGCTTGTTCAACTTGCTTTTTGTTTTTTAAATTACGTATTTTATTTTATTTTTTTCAAAACAGGGTTTCTCTGTGTACCCTTGTCTGTCCTGGACTTGCTTGTAGGCCAGGCTGGCCTCGAACTCACAGAGATCCTGCCTCTGCCTCCCAAGTACTTCTGCCTGGCTTCAACTTGCTCTTTTATATAACTGGGAACTACCTGCCCAGGGTTAGTACCACCCACTGCAGGCTGCCCACCCCAATCAATCATTAGTCAAGAAAATGCTCCCACAGACTTGCTTACAGGCCAATCTGATGGAGGAGGTATTTTCTCAGTTGAGGGTCCCTGCTCCCAGATGGCCCTTGCTTGTATCAAGTTGACAAATATACTAACGAGAAAACAGGGCCTCCTGTATTCCATGCAGCTAAGCCTGGCCTTGGGATCTTGATCCTTTTTTCTCTGCCACCCAGGAACTGAGAATACAGGCACCATCACACCCACCAAGCTACCACTGATCTTATCTCTGGGCCGCCCACTGACTATCTATGAGCCTATGCTTTTAGCGCCATTTTACAAAGAAAAAAAACTGATGGGGGGGGGGGGGGCAGGAGTAAGGAATTTGTCCCCAAATCACATGGTTGGTTAGGGTCTCCCACTCCAGAAGCCCTGCCACTCATGACCAGGGCACTATGGCACGATATCCCAATCTAAACTGACACAGTATACAGAGTTCAACACGTCCTGACATACACACGAATATACACAGCCTGGCCTCTTAGTACAGAGTGACTTTTGAAAATGTGTACTGTTCAGACTGTCGTGGGTGAGTTCCCTGCTTCCCAGAGCTAGCCTTGACTAATGCTAAACTCATTGTGGGGTGAAGGTGAGCAGAAGTGACCACTGAAAAATTCTTGGGGCCACAAACATGGTCTGTTTGCTTCTTCGAGGAGCTGGTTTTGGGCTGGCCAAAGAAGGTCCTCTCCAGAACGAAACCGCCCAAATGCCCTAGCTGAATGTCCCCTGTGCTCACAGCTTCTCTGGAGTTCTCTGCTCTCACAGGAAAAATAGCTGGGCCACTCCAGATGCCACCACTGCCTGCTCAGAAACTCACACTAACCAAAAATCACCCTCCATTCTCTCCAAGGATCCAGACCGACACAGTCTGGGCCTCTGCCACCTCCTTCTCCAAGGCTAGACCACACAGTGACACCGCCACAGGTGCCTGAGAAACGGAGGTGATATTTACTCCCAGGGCCTAAGGCACAACTTTCTTTACTAACTAGGGTTACCCTCAGGATCCGCCCCTTGGTCCTCCTCAGCTTTTTCTTGCCACTCCCCAGGTCTTCCCTTGCTTTCTCGCAGCCCTGGGGGTCACGCATTTTCCTGATTCAACTAGAAATCAGGCTTCCAGGGCTGCGGGTCTTCGGTAGAAAGAGAAGGACTTTCTTCTGGGCAAGGAATAACACAGGGGCAAAGACTGGCCCAGTGCCTGCACTACTAAATGTACTAAATGTGTTCCTCGAACGACTGACATTAGCCTCTGATCCTCAGCTTTCTCCCTAGCAAAGGGATGTTAACCCCGGCCAGTGTAACCCTGGCTTGCACAAAGTTGCAGGGAAGGGACTGCCAAACTCTTTCTACAGACTCCTTAGCCCTACTACAGGGAGCTCAGAGGAAGAGAAGATGATCACAGACAGCTTTCATCACACACATACACAAAGAACCGACACAGATACACAGCAATATGCACACATACACCCCACACTGTATCACGCACCACACACATACACAGAAGGCCACAGACATGTATATACAGCAATATGCACACACACACCCCATCACCCAGCACACACATGCACCATTTTACACTCAAACATAAACGCGCGCGCACACACACACACTCCTCTTTTATTGTCTCAAAAATGCTTTTACCAACTTAAGAACACCTGTTCCGTGCCCCCACCCCACTCCCATCATTGTGGAAGAATGCCTTGAGTGGATATGACAGTTGTCAATAAAGCACTGTTTAGCCAATCAGCAGGGCAGAAGGACAGGCAGTTGAAGGCGGGGATTCGAGGAGAGGTTGGAGGAACAAACTTCTGGACAGTCAACACGTGGGGAGAGAGACGCCACCGAGGATGATCAGATTGGCAAGTGATTGGGATATATGTAGGTTTTGAGGCCATAGGATTAGAGTAGTTTATTTTAGTTTACTAGTAGATTAGTAGCAGTTTAGATTCTGCCCAGCATAGTGCTTGCAGCTTTAAAATACACTGCAGCCTCACTGTATCAGTTATTGGCTTCCTAGGCCATACAGATAAGAAACTTTCAACAGATCATTCCAAACAGGAAGCTTTTAATGTTCATTCCCTGTTTTGCAGGCAGAAATTTCATAACACACAGCGTCTCCCTCATGTATGTCTCCTCGTGGGCGCAGAGGCCAGCAGGCAGGACCTACGCCTCCTTATACTGCGCCTCCCGGCCTATGATGCCCAAGCTGGATGCCCACCTTCTCCCAGAGCTTTTTCTGTTGATTTCTTTCCTGGAACCTGCACAAGGTCAGAGTCCTTCACTTCCGAGGCTCCACTTCCATAGCTCCTGCCTGCACTGGCCACATCTATCCCCGATGAGCCCCCAGAAATGTTGTGTCTATCAAGTCTTTTCCAACTTCTCTGTGACGAACGAGAAGGCCAGACCCTGCACCAAAGCGTCTGGCCTGGGGGCCCTAGGCTCAATGTTTCCAGTCCTAGCTCCACCACTTGCTACCAGGAGAAGTTTGCTGCTTTAGGTGGGCTCAGACCTTAAGCCACTGATTGAAATTCACGCTAACTTCGCTCTATCACCTGCAAGTACACCCCATGGGCTGAGAACACGCTATCACCTTCCCATGGCCATTCCCAGGTCCAGGTACACGGACCGAGCAAGCTCCCTGGTCTACGTGAGCCCTACCTGACATGAAGACCCCTCTTCATGCCTGACAGCTGGCTAAATGCTTATCACAGAGAACCCCATGCGTGCTTTTGTGCCCTCAATGATTCTCAGAGCAATCCAACAAAGAAGGTCCAGCTATCTGAGGAAACAGAGAGGACAGAGTAAGGCACCAGCTCACATTTAGACAGCTAGGAAAAGGGCTGGCATTCCCTCACCTGCAGGCTGCCCTCCCCCTAGGATGTCTTTGTCACAGACACCACGTGGCCCTCTCAAGTGTTCTAAATATATGCCCATCAGACCCTGGAAGCCCGGGGCTTCTGGGAAGTTGATGCCACCTGCTGTGTCTACTCAAAGATGGCAGGACTCTGCCTTAGCGCCCTTCCTAGTCTCATTCAATCTTCCCAACAATGCCACCCGGTGGTTCCGGTCTACCGAAGGAGAGGGAAGTGGAGCACTGTATGACTAAGGGACCTCCCCAAGGCCACAGGGCAGAAATGCTGCAGCTGAACTGTGAACTGGCAGTCTGGGTCCAAAGCCTTGAACTCCTATTCTCATTTCTCTCTGGAACATGGCCTCTTTCTGTTCCCTTGTCTATCCGAGGGAGCAGCAACCTCAGGTGTTGAAAATGGAACCATATAGCCTTCTCTTCTTGAACAAAAACTGACAAAGGCCATGGGGGTGAGTGCCTCTCCCCGCCCTGCCCCCCCCCCCCCCATGCCTGCTACCTCTCTTAAAGGACCAGGCTCTTGGGGGAAAAGTACACAGCCAGGTCTTTTTCCTAGGAGCCTGGGGTATTCACAGTGTCACCTGGCACCTGGAGTGCTCACAGTGTCACCTGGCACCAGGGCCAAACACACGCAGGACTAAATGTCAGGTGAGATTTTTGTTGTTGTTGTTTGTTTTTCTCTATTTGCAAATGATGAGTTCTCTGTTTGGCTGCTCTCATGGGGGTTCTCATACAATCTTTCAAGACCTAACCCTGAAGGCTGAAAGCAAGCACAAAGCCAAGATGGCAGGAGTTCCTCAGAATAAGGAACCAGGGAGAAGCCATCACAGCAAGCTGACTCACAGTGGCAGCCGGGAAAGCACCCCCACAGGCTTGGCCAGTAGGAGACAAGGCTCACAGCCCCACACGCCATCTTCTGCTCCCAGGAAGACACCGCCAAGAAGAAAGTCCCTACTCTGCCCCCAGCCCACCTTGCAGGTGTGGATCCTTGCCCTTAAGAAGTTCTGACCACAGAAAGGAGACAAGTACACGCAAATGACCTGAGCAGCCTGGACCCAGTGAGTCACCCCCCTCGCACACAAGTGACCGGTGCTTGACCTGACTCGGGAAGAACCCCTTGTAATACGCAGCTCTATGCCCCAGATAGATCTTCCTCCACACCTGACAATTTTGAGTGTTCTATACACATTTGTCATCCCTCCTCACAGGCAAGAAAATTGAGGTGCAGGAAGCATCAGCAGCTCCCCCAAAGACCACACAGCTACTTTCTGAGTGGCAAAACTCAACTTCAAACCAGGCAGTCAGTCTTCAATAACTCTACCAGGGCCGGAGAAGACAGCCAGCTTGACCAATATGGGTTGGTGGCATCCGTACGTCTGGAATTCCAGCATTCTGGAAGTGGAAGCCAGAGGATCAGAAGTTCAAGGTCATCCTGGCACAGTGCAAACTTGAGGCTTGTAATACATCATATCTGAGATGTGTGTGTGTGTGTGTGTGTGTGTGTGTGTGTGTGTGTGTGTGTAAAACTTGCACTGTGCCATGACATCCTGCAACATTAGCTGCTTTTACAAAGGAAACTGAGCCTCAGAGTTATACTCTTTGTTCAAGGTCACTAGGTTAGTAAGTGACAGAGAAGGACTGAGGTGATTCAGGACTCTGGATCCTATGGACCCTGGCCTCATCCTAGGACAGAAAGGCATGAGGGCAGTGAGAGTGGTTATTAGGCTGGGAGAAGGCAGGCTCTGTAGTGCGAGGCTAATGATCCCAAGCCCAGAGCTACTGATCCCAAAGGAGTCAAGGCTAAGCAGGAGCCTAAGGCTGTTGATAGACTGGCCTTAGCAACAGTGGAGCCAACAACAGCTGTTGTTTATTTTGGGGCCTAAGGACTAGTTAAGACCTGTTTAGTTCCAAAGATAAACTGAGCAGGGTAAAATGTCGGTTTCCCCTCTCCCAAGGAAAGCAGGGCCCCAGCCACCTGCTGGCCTTCCTCCTGCTGGCCAGGGTGTCAAAAGTATCTCGCTAGACACCATAAATGGGCCTCCACCAACAGGGTCCCCACCCTGACTTGTAAATAGCCCAGGAACACAACCTCGCACAACAAAGCCACTCCCTGCAGTGTGGAGTTCCCATAACAAATGGTTTTTCCTGTCTAGGGAAAAGAGAGGGGCTAGCCTCCTGTGGCTTTTGTCCTCTCACTCAGATGCTTGTTAACACCCTCTTTCAAGTAGAGATCTGCGTGCTGCCAGCCTAGGCGGCGGTGTGGCATGGCTGGTGAGTAGGAGTCTCTGGGAGGCTAGGGAGCTCTCAGAGGATTCTGGTGTCCCTGCCTGGCCTTAGTCCCCACTCTACCTCTTCCCTGGCTGGTGACCATTGGTAAATCAATCTCTTCTTGCCTCTTGGTCCCTTGGCAGCACAGCAAGGACCGGGCTGTGCCTTTCTCACAGGGCTGTGGAAAGGACTAACCAAGTCAGGGTGCTTAGGAAAGTGGGCACACACCAGACTGGCCATCATCGGCATTGTGATATTCGTTATTTAGCCCCCTGGAAGACAACTTCCCTGGCCATCACACAGCAGATTTAGGCTCCCAGGTTAGGCCATAACGGAGTTAATGAACAGAGACACCTGGTTCTCAGGCTACACATCTATCTGCTCCAAGGAGAACAGATGTTTCCGTGAGCAGCGCTGAGAGCATCTTGACATCTCTTGACAACAGCACACTGGGAGCAATGTGCATTTCGACATCTGAACAGGCGGCTTCCACAGCTGTGGTAAATAAAAGTGGGCTGAGAGGAAAGATTTCCATAGGCCGGAGAAGCCTCAGTCCACAGGTTTGCCACAGTCATCCAGGGCCTGTCACAACCTGGAGCCTCTCCTGGAAAGCGAGCGATGTGAAAAATGCAAGACTGCTGTGGTCACTCACAGCACAACAATCCCTCTCCTGCTCGCAGCTTTCCTGCAGCACCTCACACAGGAGCCTTAAGATTAACTTGGAGCAGATAAACTTCCCTATAGAGTGCAATGCTTTGGCGGGGGGGACCCTGGGGGCCCTAGCCACGGCACTGCTGACTGCATGTTCCTCAGGGGTCAGGATCACCTCCAAGCAACGTTTGAGCCAGTTTGAGTCTTCAATAAGTCATCAGGAAGCCGCCAGAGCAGAGCAGAGCAGAGCACACCACCCCCAGGATGGGAGGGACAGAGACTCCATCCTGCTCTGTCAGCTGGCTGTGCCTGTGTGTGCACGTGCACATGCGCACCATCCAGCCTCCTTGCTCCTCCTTGGAATGGGCAGCTGCAGTTCTACCTCAAGGCCTTAGCACTTGTTGGTCCCTTCTCCCTCAAATGCCCACAGGCCTCACTGCCTCATGGCTACAGAGGGCTACCCCTGCCCCCTCTATACACTACCACAGGGACCTCCAAAACAGCCTCACCTGCAGCCTTCACTCTGCTCTAGTTCACGCTACGGTATTTATCCCCCATCTAATATATAGTATATTTTTTAATCTTTTATTTGTATGTCAACTGCGCAGGGAGAAGCTTCTTGCCTGCCCCGTTGTGCTCACAGTGCCTGGAGCATAGGAAACATCCATATACTGGACAGATAAATGACAGCTGGCTAAGAGCTGAACAACCTGACGTCAATCAAAACCCTAAGACCCTACAGGTAGTATCTGAAGAAGTGAAGTCAAGGAAGCTTCCAGATGGTTCCAGAAGGTAACAAAAACTGAGCAGAATCGTGAAGGATGGTAAACATGGGAATAACAGCAGCTGACACTTATTAAACATTTGATCACCACAGAGAATCAACAACCATCCGAGGTGTTATATTTTTATTTTTATTTATTTGGTTTTTTTGAGACAGGGTTTCTCTGTGTAATAGCCCTGGCTATCCTGGAACTCTCTTTGTAGACCAGGCTGGCCTCAAACTCACAGAGATCCACCTGCCTCTGCCTCCCAAGTGCTTGAATTAAAGGCCTGCACCACCATGTCCTGCTTTTTTTCTTTTTTTTTTTTTTTTAAGTTTTTTTCCATACAACCCTGGCTGTCCTAAACCTGGAACTCTCTTTGTATACCGGGCTGGCCTTGAACTCATGGAGACCCACCTCCTTTGCCTCTAGCCCATTGACCAGGTCATTCCGCCAACTCTCAGTTATACAGCAGAGAACCCTTCTCTCTTACTGCAGTCGTCTGGGTTTAAAGCTTGGCTTCCACCACTTAACTACCAGGGACAGAAGAAGCCCAGGCCACTGGCTGCACTTAGCAGCGGCTCCCCTGCACACTTTCTCTTGACTCAGCGCGGCCATTTCCCAGGGCCTACCACTCTCAGAAACCACAGTGGGAAACGCTTTGCTCAAGTTGCCAATGAGAGATGACTAACGTGAATAATTAATCCCGGCTTGAAACCAAAGCTCAGGCATCGTTCCACGTGACTTTAACTATGTGTGAGAAGGATCAGCAGACCGACCCACTGGGGCTGGAACCGGCAGCCGTCTCTGCATACCCGAGTCTCACCGGTCAGAGTCGGTACCCCCACCAGAAGCCGGTCTGTACCGCAGCACACCCTTGGCCCCAGCCTGGAAGGTGAACTCAGGAGGCAGCTTCCCTCTCGGAGCCTCAGTGCCAGCCCCGTGCCAGGCAGCTAGGCCTCCTCCTCTTCTGTCCCACACACAGAAATGCTCCCACACAGGCAAGTCCCTTAAAATAGCTTTTTGGGTTTCAGCCACCAGGAAACAGAATAAAGCTGGATCAGAACTGGTTCCTACCCTGAAATGTTTACAAAGGAGCTCCTTCAAAGGACAGGGGCAACCCCTTCTCATGAAGAACCCCCTAGGTAGGCAAAACTGTACGGCACGGTTCCCAACGAGGGGCACATCCCATAGGACAGCACGTGGGTCAGGAGAAGTCCCCATGACCCCTGGGGCAACCCTGGAAAGGGTCCAAGTGTGTGAAGTACAGTGACAGATGAGACCAGGCACAGGTCAGGGGAGGGGACAAACATGCCTGAATATGTCCTTAACTGACAATGAAATCTCCACTCTCTAAACTGGAGCCTTAAAGTCCAACGGCTTCAGAAAGGCAAATTCTGATTAAAAGCCAGAGGCTCGCAGGTGGCCGGCACAGCATGCATGGTGGCTATGCAGTGACTGGCGGTGATGTGACACAGGCCAATGTCTCCATCAACTAAGTAGATAAGTTGATCATGGAGGGTACTCTACTAGGCACAGCACAATAAAGGACAATGGTTCAAAACCACCCACAGGCCTTCTGTTCCTTACCCCACCTAGGATGTAAATTCACCATGGCCACCCCTTCCTCCCTGGAGCTCTGGTCAGATCTGATAAGAGTGATCACTTTCCGACAGGTCTGGAGGTCACGCACGCTTTGGGGATCCCAGAGATGGATCAGACGCCCTCACTGACTTAGCGCCGGCAAAGCACACAGAGGAAAGGACTCTGCCCCATCCCATGTGTGCGTGCCCCGCCCAGGCTTGGGAAGGGTAGTTTCCTTACTGGACAAAGGGAAGTGACAGCAGAGGGCCAAAGAAAGCCCAGTGCAGGGGCAGAAAACACAGCTGTTTCCTCTTTGCTAACTCAGCCACCTGGGTGTCACTTCCCCCCTCAGGTAACGGCAGCAGGAATGGAAAAAAGAAAGTAATCTCAAAGGTTGTACTCCAGAAGATCTTCACTGAGGAGCCAATGTGTCCCCAGTGTCCCCCCAAGACAGCCCTGGCCATGACCCGTCTCAGGAAATCGCCGGTCAGGTAAGCCTTGCTGAGAAAGTCCCCAGGTATCTGGAAGAGCTTTCTATCATACCTGTGCCAGGGTACTGGAGAGATGGCTCAGAGGTTAAGAGCACTAGCTGTTCTTCCAAAGGCCCTGAGTTCAATTCCCAGCCACCCATGGAGGCTCACAATCATATATAATGAGATCTGGTCCCCTCTTCTGACCTGCAAGTAGAACACTGTAAACATAATAAATAAATTTTTTTTTTTAAATTACCTGTGCCGTGTCGGGCATGGTGGCGCATGCCTTTAATCCCAGCACTTGGGAGGCAGAGGTAGGCGGATTGTTGTCAGTTCAAGGCCAGCCTGGTCTACAAAGAGAATCCAGGACAGCCAAAGTTACACAGAGAAACCCTGTCTCGGGGGTTGGGGGAGGCACTTAAAAATATTACCAGTGCCAAATGATTAAGAAGCAGCTTGGGAAATTGGGGGAGGGGAAGGGCCCTCGCACACATTCTGAGGAGCTCTGTAAGGTAGACCCAAAAGGCAGCAGCCATTTCTAGATAGGCAAATGGATTTTGAAAGGGGAAAGTGACACGTCGCAAGTGTCACAGTTTGAGAAGCCAAGCAGCTAGGCCTCATCTAGTCTTTCTGGGAGTGAGGCGTGTCATCTGGAAGCTACAGAAACTCTGTGGGGCAGGGTAGGTTTTGGAATCCTGGAACCTGGGTGAGGGTTTCAGTTGGTGCAGTTTCCACTCTCCAAGGTGTCTAGGAGTGGATGCGGCTCTGAGGCATCTGTCCTCACCTGTACAGTGTGGGTACCATTAGCCTGCGGCTCCCTAAGCCTCCCGTCCTCACCTGTACAGTGTGGGTACCATTAGCCTGCGGCTCCCTAAGCCTCCCGTCCTCACCTGTACAGTGTGGTCCTCACTTGTACAGTGTGGTCCTCACCTGTACAGTGTGGGTGCCAGCAGCAGCTCTACGGTATGAGGTTATCTGTTGAACATCCCTCAGCACGTATGAAGTATTACACAAAACCACCACCACCACCATCAACACATGGGAACATGGGAAGACAAGGCAGAGAGAACACAAAGACCCAAAGGCTGGGAGGAGTACTGGGAACCGCTGTCCTCTGGATATGATGGGACCACTGCACTCATGAACTCAGAACAGAACAGCTGGGGTTACCTGAACGATGTCAAATCAGTCAGCATTCCAACATGGGTGAGGGAGAGGCTCAGGAGACCCACCCACCCTAGCTGAGATGCTACTGACAAGTGATACCTTATCCGAACTGAGAGACAGTTTTTTTAAGTGTGGCCCCTGGTAGGTTGCCCGTGCTCCAAAGGATGGCCCCACATGCATGCAGTAGTGAGAAATACTAAATATACTCAGTGAGTTATGGAAGGAAAAACAGGACATGAAGGTGGGAGGGGACATATGGCTAGGCGGGAGGAAGGATGGGGGAGGGGGAGGGAGGGAGAATGGGGGAGGGGGAGGGAGGGGGAAGGAGGATTGGGGGAAGGGGAGGGAATGGATCATGACACTTTGTATGCATGTATGAAACTGTCAAAGAAGCAATTTTAATTTTTTTTAAAGAAAGTATTCCTGACCATTAGCTGTTATTTCTATTAGGACAATCCCCTAAAGACTCAGGCTACTGCAATACATGGGTGCATGGGAGGGGATCAAATGAATGGAGAGGTAGTATGAAGCACTGTATGTAAAACTTGAGTTCTGATGGGTGGATGTTTCAGAGCGACCCTGGGACTTTCCAGGCATCCATCTGGACTCCCGTTGAGCTATTCAGAATTAGGTCTCAGAGACTACAGGGAAAGCCCTGCCTTTTTCTTGCTGCCAGACAGTATGGGTGGAAAGTATTCCTCTGAAATGCTGCTGCCCCTGTCCCACGTCTCTCTCATACACGCACACACGCACACATGCACAAGCAGCTACCTCCTCACTCCTGGATGTTCCCATCACTTTTCCTCTGCCCCTCTGCCTCCCTTTCTTTCTTTGCATGTGCTGTACGTGCATGTTCACGCATTTATGTGTGGAAGGCAGATGTCAACCTCCAATGTTGTTTCTTAGACACCATCCACTTTTTTTTATTACATTTGTGCATGCACATTGTGTGTGTGTGTGTGTGTGTGTGTATACAAGTACGCATATGTACTCAGTATAAGTCATAAAAAACTTGCAGAAGCTGCCAGACATAGTGGCGCATGCCTTTAATCCCAGCACTTGGGAGACAGAGGCAGGCAGATCGCTGTGAGTTCTATGCCAGCCTGGTCTACAAAGCAACTCCAGGACAGCCAAGGCTACACAGAGAAACCTAAAAAAATTTAAAAAAAAAAAAAACTTGCAGAAATCAGTTCTCTCCTTCCATCATGTGAGGAACAGGGTTCAAAATCAGGCTGTCAGAGTTGGTGGCAGACATCTTGACCTGCTGAGCCCACACCCTTACAGCAAGGTCTATCATTGTCCTAAAAATTATATCCCCACTATCATTGTCCTTAAAAAAGATAAAATAAAAAGTGTAGCCTTCGCCTTTAATCCCAGCACTCAGGAGGCAGAGGCAGGTGGATCCCTGTGAGTTTGAGGCCAGCCTGGTCTACAAAGTGGGGTCCAGGACAATCAAGATAACACAGAGAAACTCTGTCTCAAAAAACAAAACAAACAAAACCAACTATCTAGCTATCTAACTAGATAGACAGCTATCTAACTAGATAGCAAGACTAACTGACTAGCAAACCCCATCCTGCTTTTTTTTTTTTTTTTTAATGTATTGGATCTGGGAGTTGAATTCAGGTCCTGGTGCTTACACTTTCCATACTGAGATATCTCTCTACCCCCTGCAGCTAGTTTTGAGCCGCCAACACACTAACGATCTGCTTATTCTGTCCCCATCCCTCAGGAGAAGAGCCAGGTTCTGAGGTGTCTGCCAGCTGAGCTTGGAATCCCCTTGGCTGCCATGGAGGACCTTACACCTGGCCTTGCACCTGGTCTTGACCTTAATCACATGCTCCTTTCTCCCCACCCACGTTCATCCTGGGTTCTGTGCACTTTCCCTGCAGGGTGTGCTCCTGGCAGGGTGTCCCTTTCTCCAGGGTGTCACTTTTCCTGAACTATATTCCATTTGGGTTCCTGTCTTCCCTAGTCAACCCTTCCCAAGCCCTACCATGAGGGCTGCCTTCTCCACCCGCCTGCCTCCCTTGGAAACTCCAGTTCTTGGAGAGAACTTCCTGCTCTGGGCTGCTTTGAGACTGACCCAGTTTGGCATATAGCGGTCTTGTACTTCAGATATGCAGACACTGTTCTAGAATCTTTATAAGGATGAACTCACTTAATATCACGGAACTAGGTCCTATTTCCACCTACAGTATTTGCAGATGAGGAAACCGAGGCACAGGGACACAAGTAACTTTGTTCCATATGGCATGGCTGTACATGGTGGAGACAGTCCGGGCATCCCAGCCTTTGAGTGCCTCAGGACATTCTGTCTGGATTTGCCCGGACTCAGCTTTGATAGGGAATCAAGTGGCAGCTGACCAACTTATTAGGGGCCAAGGTGAGAACCACGGCCTTGCCACAGAATTACCCTGAGTGCGAATCCTAACTGTGTAACTTCCATTTCTACATGTATAAAACCGGCACAAAACCACCTCCCTGACATTGGTGTCGGGAAGCCCAGATCAGATGCCTTCAGTTTCCACACTGTTGCCATGCCCGGCCCTAACTGATTGCCCAGGTCAGTCCCTACCCTGCTTGCTGTGCTTTGCAAGGCCCTGGCTGGACTGTGGCCAGCCGTGTGTGTGTGTGTGTGTGTGTGTGTGTGTGTGTGTGTGTGTGTGTGTGTGTGTGTGTGTCCCTGCTGCTACAACAGTGACTTGCCAGAGGTCATCTGAGGCCTCTCAGTGGCCTGCCCACTGACCCTCTCTTTCACCTGCTTGCCTAGAGCTCAGAACCCTGTAGACAACAGCAGCCCTACCTACCAGGCAGGGGGCAACCTGCGCTCTGGAGATCAGCCTGTCCAAACACTGACCACCCTGTTGGAAGCTTCCATTATTTTTGGCAATTGTCAGGGGCAGAGAACACCATTGGCCCTCAGAACCGATTTCCAAAGCCAGAATCTCCACCTCATTTCCCACACACACCCCTTGTCCTTCCTGTCCCTGGGGTTCTGGCCCAGCCCATTATCCCTTTCCTGGATTCTCAGCACTCAAGACGAGTAAATGTGACTACCGTATGTATAACCCTATTATTTGTTTTATTTTCTTTAATTAGGAGGCAAAAGAGAACAGGGTTGCCTGTTAGACTTCTCTGGCCAAGAAACTGGTCAGTGACTCAGGATGAGGAAATTAGAAGGCAATTTCCAGGGATGGCTCCGCAAGCCCTAAGTCAGAAGTTCCCCCAGCACTCCCCTAACTCACAACCCCCACTGCTCATTAACTCAGCTGGCCCCAGAATAGCTCTTTGGAAAATGCAATAGCCGGTGCTCATATTTCTGAAGCTGGACGCGGGCTCGCTTGACATCAAATAGGTTTATTTTTCCCTTCCCTTCCCCTGTGCCTGCCACCACACACGGTGACGACTCCAACCCTGGTTTGCCACCCGAACACCGTCTCCACCCCCCACCCCACCCCCACACACACACCAAATCCCTCACCCTCAACTCTGAACAGAGCCATGAGAAAGGGCTGGCTCTGCTCCCTGTCCCAACGGTCTGAAGGATGTGGTTGCTTGTTCCATGGACAGGGAGCCTCCTCAGCCCTGTGAATCACCCATAGATCACTTCCCTCTCCAGAGAAGAAACAGTGTGTGTGTGTGTGTGTGTGTGTGTGTGTGTGTGTGTGTAAGAGTGTGTAAGAGGTAGATGAGGTGTGTGGTGCTCATGTCCTGGCTAGAATCCTCCTTGTCCTTTTGTCCTTACCTGGGACCTGGGACAATTCCTCCCCTTCTCTACCAGCCCGCCTTCTTTTTCTTCTCCCCTTACCAGGAACTCATCACTAGGCCCCGCTGCTCAGCCAGGAGCCCCTCCAGGCCTGAACAGCTGCTCCCTGTTTACTGGTGTCTTATATGCTGGGTGCTTTCCACAGGGCAAGCAGGCCAGTGTCCACTCAGGCTCTGACCAGCTGGGCCTTCCTTTCAGCCTAGTCTTGCCTTTTCTCTCAGCTTCCCCACACTGGTCCTAGTTGTACTTTGGAACGGTATGCAGTGGCTGCCAAGAAACTTCACCAAAGTGCCGTGAGGCTACGGGTGTGGACACTGAGCCCAGAGTCACTGGTCCAAGCGTGTACGGTCAGGAAGTGCCAGAGGCACTATTTGAACCCCAATCTGTCCAATAGCACTTCTTCTGAAATGCAAGTCCTTAAAGGGTTCTTTCCTATGTGAGGCTGCACTTCTCACTCCTGTGGGGCTACAACAATAATCTCAGTGCTTAGAAAATAAAAACGAAGAACAGAGAAATGAATGAGTTTGGTGCCAATTCCTGAAAAAACACAACTCCCGGGACCACAACCCAAATCTATGGGGATCTAAATGCTGGGAAAATGTGTTATTTTCAGAGGTCCACCCTTCATTCATCTTTCCAGGAGTCGTTGGAGACAGATACTGTTCTCCCAGGAACCTCTCTCTCCACGGCCAGTCAAAGCCAGTTTCGTGGCACAGGATGGGCAACCTTTCTAGAAAGGCAGCCCTCGAACACCACGCTGTGTCACACTCTCACTGTCTACAGGCCTGTGCCTGGCCTCACCAGCCACTCTCTAAGTGGGAAGAGCCCTGTCTTGGGCTTCTCCTTGGGAGTCCCAAGCAACTAGCTAACTTCACCAAGCTTTGGTCAATCCATCTGTAGTAAGGACACACTCTCGTGGACACACACACACACACACACACACACACACATACACTACAGTACACAGTACAGTAGATGAAACCATTGGGCTCCCTGTTAGCGTTGGGCACCATGGAAGGTAGCTGCTCACACTGGCTATTATTTGCATTCCCTAGAGTCCTGGGGAGGATCAGAGCACTCGCCCGCTGGTATTTGTCTGAAATAAACACTCAGGAAAGGAAATGACTGTGAAAGCAGAGCACCTCCCAAACCCAAACAGACATAATGCCTCCTTGGCTTTGGATAAACAAGCTCCTCCGCACCACCATATGGCTCAAGACACACCTGGGCACACCTGTGAGTGCCAAGAATGCTATGCTCCTCCTCACAACCCTGTTCAGAAAACTCTCCAATGCCGGCAGCTGTGGCATCTGCAGGGCCATCCTAAAGACAATGGGTCTGAGGCCCAAGCCAGTTAGTTTGCCTAAGGTCTCCCAAGGAACAGCTCATGAGAGCTAGGACAGAGCTAGGACGGAAAGCCCAGCTCCCAGGCACGGAGGCCAACCCAAGCAACAGCTGCTCACCCTTCCCAGCCCCACCCCAGGCAGGAGCTGGCAGCGAGGAAGGAAGCCGAGGGCTGGCTGCACCATGCACACGACGGAAGATGGAGGCTACTTGTCTGCCTCTCATAAACAGACTTCAGAGCACCAGATGCCTCCGATTTCTGCAGCTGCCCCTCCTGGTGAAGATGTGCGCGCGCACTCTGCTGGGTGTCCTGAGAGAACCTTTACATGTGTCTTCATTGCTCTGGTCCCAGCCCTGTTCCCCCTGCATGGCTCCAAGCCTCCCTCATCAGCAAGCCCTGGCTAACCCCGCACAGCATCAAAGTCTCTGCTCTGCAATTCACCAAAGCACAGGTTCAACACGTGCCACCAGCACAGGGAGGTTGGAAGGGGACACGCTTCTTCAGCGTAGAGTCTCCCAGGACACATGTGACTCGAGTGCAACTTGTCCTGCCAGCTAACCATACCAGAGTGCCTTATCCACAACACTTGCCCTTTTGGCAAGTGGGGACCACCTCAGAGCCCTACTGGACTCTTTCAATTATTGGGCACCCCTGTATAAGTGCCCCAAGTGTATAGTGATGTCTTTCTTTCTCTCTTCCTTGTCAACTTCAGACTGGACAAAGTACACACCACAGGCAGCTACCCTGTAAGTAACCCACGTGTGACTCCCTGTTCCCTCATCTGTAAGTAAAGGGTCTGGCCCAGCCAGCTCCACAATGCCATATCATATAGCACACTCTTTCATTGTTTTCTAGAACTCTTGTGATCCCATCTGCTAGGTGACATCACCCTCTGCCCCAGGAATCCCATCATCCATTCATTCTGAATGCGGAAATGGAGATGACCCAGGAAACACTCTGTCTGTAGAAATGGAGGAAATGATCATTTCAAGGGAAGTAGACAGGACTTCTTTTGTATTTCCCAAACAGTACACTTTATTATCAATCTTAAAGCGCCACGTCTCTCTTCCTCTCAGCCAGACCATTAACAGCTATTTTTCAAAACCTTTCTTAGTCAGACTCTCACCAACAGTTAGCTACTATTTGCTGAGTGTATCGAGAATGGGGCTACATCCTTCACAGGGATGATGTCATTTAATTCTCCCGACAGCCCTCTGTAATACATACTATTATTATCCTCACTTTAAAAATGAGGAAACCGGTTGGAGAGATGGCTGCGCAGTTACAAGCACTGGCAGCTCTTCCAGAGGGTCCCCGGTTGCGCAGTTACAAGCACTGGCAGCTCTTCCAGAGGGCCCCCGGTTCAACTTCCAGCACCCACACAGCAGCTGACAACCGTCTCTAACTCCAGATCCAGGGAATCCTACACCCTCTCCTGGCTTTCTGCAGGCAAGTGGTCAACAGACATGCATGCAAGCACAACACCTGTAATATAAAATGATTTAAATTTTTTCTTCCAAAACAAGGACACTGAGGTCCTTGAAGTTTTAAAGAATGTGCAGGGGTCTGGAGAGATGGCTCAGAGGTTAAGAGCACTGTCTCTTCTTCCAAAGGTCCTGAGTTCAATTCCCAGCAACCACATGATGGCACACAACCGTCTATAATGAGATCTGCAGATTTGTTGCCCTTTTCTGGCAGGCACACATGGGGGCAGAATACTATAAAAATAAATAAAATCTTTAAAAAAAAAAAAAAAAGAATGTGCAAAATGTTGCACAGTTAGTGGGTAAGCCCGCCCTTTGAGAAAACCAAACAGGGGCTAAAGAGATGGCTCAGCTTTTAAGAGCACTGACTACTCTTCCGGAGGTCCTGAGTTCAATTCCCAGCACCCACATGGTGGCTCACAACTACCTATAATGTGACTTCATGCCTTCTTCTGGCCTGCGAGGTACAAGCAGGCAGAGCACTGTATACATAATAAATAAATAAACAAATCTTAAAAAAAAAAAAAAAAGAAGACCAAACACAGCTGGGCGTGATGGTGCATGCCTTTAATCCCAGCACTGGGGAGGCAGAGGCAGACAGTTCTACAAAAGTGAGTCCAGGCTGTTACACAGACAAACTCTTTGTGGGTCAAGGTAAGGAGAGACTAAACACTAGCCTATCCTGCCCTTTCAACACTTGTGATAGCAGGTCTTGGTCCTGGTAGCTGCTAGTTTGTAGCCAGTGTGTCTTACATTGTAATCTTGGGCATAGCTGCTCAGAGCTAAATGTAATGTTTCATGGAAAATCCAGAGTTGGAAAAGCACCTGCTAGGGTCTCAGGGCAGAGACTATCATCTGTTGAAAGCAGTACCGACCTCACCTGAAGGCTGAAAAAAAGAATCCTTAAAACAGCATTCAGTGCTTCCCCACAAAAAAAAAAAAAAAAAAAGGTCAAGAACATTGGCACCATGCTTAGCCCTAAGTTGTGTACAAATGGACACCTGTCCTTGGAGCAAGGTGACCACCTGGTAACCCAAGCCTTTTAAAAGTTTTCTCTTTTTATTCTCTGTATTTATAGAAGTGCCTCAAACTTGCTGGTCAAGGGCTTTCCTACTTTGCCGCCTCCTCAGCCCCTAGAGGAGCTTTGGGCTTTTGTTTTGTCTTTTTGTAAAGGCAAGAGCAGCTTTCAACAACAGCTGGCCCAAACTGCAAAGGATCCCTGACTCTGTATCAGGGAGTCCACCCCCAACCCTTACCTACCTCCCTCTCGGATCACTCTTAACCTCCTTCCCAACCTGGGTCCAACCCCAACATTCAACTGTAGAGAACTCTGCCTTCAGGTCTGCTGTGGTGCAGGCAGAAAGAGTAGCCCCAGGCTGGTATTACACCACAAACCCCAGCCTCCTTCCATCAGGGAAATAAAAAGCACTTCAGAGACTAATGTGCAGTCTAGGGCAACAACCAACAGCCTGTTTTAATTGATAAAATTAATGCTCTGAGCATTCTAAATGCTCCTTTAAATGCCGAATTTGCAAATAAGAGGCTGGCTTACTGTCTGCAAGTCTTCTGTGCTTTCGGTACTTTACTGTGGGGCGCTTCTATCTCAAGTCCAGGACCAGAGCTCAGCAAGCCATCCTCAGGCAGCAAGGACAGTGTTTACTTCCAAAGGTGTGAAGGATTGGAAGACAAGACAGGCTGAGATGAAAGGGGACTGTCACACACTCTGAAGCCCAGCTGGTCAACCTTAACCGCTTCTCATTAAGTTTGGGTAAGGAAGGGGGAGGGGCGACGGGGCAGTCAACCGTGCCTCGGAGACCACAGACCACATTTGCCTACTCGTGTCTAGAGTTAGACCATCACTTATGAGGAAATGACCCTGGCGAAGGGTCACGTCCAGAGGAGGGATAAAAGGAAAGGCCACAGTTCTCCTCACACCGCGGGATACAATGGTTTCAAGAAGGAAATCAAAGCTCGAAGCGAAAGAGTGGATGGAGCGGGCAGCGGGCAAAGCGCTTCCTCTATCCCCAGTCTCCAGCCGGTGCAGACAGAGCAGCAAACGTATAAGGAGAAAGAGAAGCGTGGGTCTCCGTTCAAAGCAATTGAAAGCATCCCACGCCGAGTGAGCCTGAGTGCCCCGTGTCCCTAGGGAGCGCGGCAAAGATGCTCTTTCCCAAAGGAACTGCTCCGCAAGGGGCTGACGAAAGCTTCCCCCACCATCCATCCAAGCGGCGGGCGGACACATGACTTCACCGTTGTAACAGACAAGGGCAGCCACTTGCCAATTGCAATGCCAAAAAAAGAAACCCAGGACAGGGGAGTGGAGGAAGGACAGAAAAGGCTTCCCTAGAGATCACAGCCCTACGAACAAACTCCGGAGCCAAGGGCTGCTCCTGGGGGTATGAATCTCCAGGACTGGCCAGCGCCCCCCCTCACGCCCCCCGGGTCAGGGAAGCAATACTCACGTAGTGCTTGGAAGGGCTCCTCCGCTTCTCCACGTCCACCACAGTGGCATCTTGCACGCAGTAGGCGAGCATCTTCCCCACAAAGCGAGCGGCGCCCCCCGGCGGCGTCACCTACTCATCCCGGCCGGGTTCCGGCTCCTTCTCCCGTTGCCCGAGTCCCCGCGGCTACGCGCCACCCCTGCCCCACGCGCCGTTCGCCGCCCCGGCTCCGGGTGCCCGAAGCTGCGGCTCCCGGGCAGGCGACTGTCCTGGAGGGCACGAGGGCTCCGTGCGCCTCAAGCTGCTCCCGTGGGCCTGCCGCGCGCGCCCCTTCCCTCCCGCGCCGCCCCGCTCCGCTCGCCTGGCCGCTCTCTCTGCCGCCCGGTGGGGCCGGCGGGAACTGGCGGCGCAGAGGACGGCTGGGGGTGTGTCCCGCCGGCGAGGGCACGGGCTGGGGGCCGGGCCTGCTGTCAGCGCGCCGGGGAGGGGCCGGCGGTGCCCCTGGGCCGCGCTCGGGCTCCTGGGGGCTCGGCGCTGGCCGACGCTGTGGGCGCAGGAGGCGGAGGGAGGGCGGGCAGGGAAGGGAAGGGAGGGGAACTCAGCTAGGGGAAGCGCGGGGAGGGGCTCCGGGCCGGGGGAGGGGCTCGGGCGGACGACGAGGGGCTGCAGCCCTGCGAGGCCTAGAAGGGTTACTCTGTTCAGTACCCAGACTCAGGGTAGCTTTGGAGGCGGGGAGGCTTAGGGACAGTGATCCCTGGCTTCCCCGTCTCACAGAGGATCTGTGGCCACCTTTCTGTCCCTTGAACCACTGCCATCTCCCCAGATCTCTTCAAGGAAAAGTGGTTTTATTACCCGCCTGTTTCTACCTACAGCTCCAACAGGAGATCGGGACCTAGAAGAGACCTGCATTAAATCTTCCAAGCCAACCTTCTTTTGATGAACCACCTGCCCCCCTGCGGGTCACCACGGGTGAATTCTCCCCGGAAATGGGATCTATTGATCTGCTGCTGCCTTCATCATCGATCAGGGCCTGTGCAACTAACCAGCGACGTCATTTCCCAATGACAAAATTAGAAACATCAGTTTAGCCTTAAGTCCGGACTCCCCTGGGACTCTCCCAAGGCTGGCAACTGGGCACACAATGGTGGGAAAACTCCACCGTGTTGGAGGCCAGATCGTCATTACCTCCGGGATCTGGCTTCCTCACCATCCCTCCCTCTGGTCTGTAAAGCTGGTTTTTCAACTCGCTTGCCCATCTCTGGTCTTGGAGGCACAATTTTACTTAGCTCAACTTAGAAATCACCCCATCGATTTCTTTCTTCTTCTTTCCCCCCCCCCCCCCCCGCTCTACTTTCAAATATTTAACCGAGTAGGTTTTTCATAATGAATCCAATTGTTTCACAATACAGTAATGTTTTGTGCTTGGGGAGCCGATGGAAAGCATCTGAAACAAGAGCAAAGGATCTTGTGAGCTGGGTTTTTTCCCCCCTTGTCATTCTGAGACTTTCTTCCGAATTTTCCTGGCATCAAGTACCCAACGATCCAGCCCGAGAATGGACATACAGACACTGAACATACAGACACATGAAAGACCTGAAGACAGATTCACTGGATAAGAGCGCTGACTGAGAGTGAGGGGGCTGGAGAGAGGATGGCTCCCTAAGAAGAGCAATGGTAGCAGTTATGGCAGATCCAGGTTCAGTTCCCAGCATCCACTCAATTCCAACAACCAACAATAACTTCAGTTCCAGGAGATCAGACACCCTCTTCTGATTTCTTTGGGCACCCAGCATGGTGTACATACATGCAGGCAAAACACCTATACACATAAACTTTTTTTTTTAATCTTTTAAAAGAATTGTTTTAAGAGCTGAGCAAGCATGACTGCCAAGAGTTCAGATCTCCATTACTAAGGTAGAGCCAGGTGCGGCCAGGAGCCTGTGACCCTAACACAGAGACAGGAGGATTGCTTGCTGACCAGCAGCTAACCACAGAAAAAATAAGTTGCAGGTTCAGTGAGAGATCCTGTCTCAAGGAGTAAGGTGGAGACCCACATGCAAATGTGCGTGCGCTCGTGCGTGCGCCCCAGATGGATGCAGGAGTCTGGACACCAGGCACAGGACTTCTCTATCTCAGAGACAGTAGTGGGAGATGCTTGCTGGAGCTGGTAGGAGGCAGAAGAAGGCGCCCTGCTCAGCAGGAGTATTCGGTTAATGGGGAATGGCAGAGCTGAATCCGTGTTTCCCGGCAAGGTTTGTTCTCCAAAGTGTCACCAAGAACATAGATCTGCTCAGCTCTGAGCCATGGAATGTGAGAGGATTGCCAGCCCTGCCCCAAGTCCTCTTTGAGATTGTGTCAAGGCAGCCTGTGTGTGCTTTAGGATAAGCTGATCCGCGGAAGCACTCCTCACTCTGAACTGTAGCTGACCAAGCTTCTAGATGTGCTAATTAATCCTGATAAGGCCCTGGTGTGGCACGGTGTTTGGCGGTTGTAGGGGAAATGGAGGAGCAGGCTCAGTTTGCTGTGGGGAGGGGAGGAGTGGGAGGGGTGAGAATCAGTGGTTAGCTCAGCCAAAACAGCATCACTTTGCTCCTAAGTAGACTGCTCCTCCTTGCTGGGTCTGCATTGAACCAAACACCAACCATAAGAAATGGGGGAGGGAGGCTGGAGAGATAGCTCAGTGGTCAAAGGACCGGGGTTCAATCCCCAGCACACACATGGCAACTCACAACTGTCTGTAATTCCATTTCCAAGAGATTTGACACCCTCACACCAATGTACATAAAACAGAAATTAAATAAATTATTTAAAAAGAAAGAAAGAAATGTTGGGAGAAGCCTGGCACAGTGGCACACACCTGTAATCCCAGCACTCTGGGAGGCAGAGGCAGCCAGATCTCTGTGAGTTCTAGGCCGACCTGGTCTACAAAGTGAGTCCAGGACAGCCAAGGCTACTACACAGAAAAACCTTCTCTTGAACCACTGCCCCCCCCCCACTTAAAAAACAAGTATTGGAAGTGACAGCTCCATGCTGTCCTAGTACCTTGGTGCTCATGTGCCTGGTGACAGCCTTTGTCTGCCAAAGAAACTCCAGACAGCTGACATCTCTCAAATTGAGGTCTTTAAGCACAGCTTAAACATACACTTGGTTCCTCCTTTTGCTTCTGAATTATCTCAATTAGGAAAAGCAAAAAACAAAAAAACAACTGAGGGGCTGGAAAGACGGCTCAGTGATTAAGAGAACCGGTTGCTCTTCCAGAGGTCCTGAGTTCAATTCCCAGCAACCACGTGGTGGCTCACAGCCATCTATAATGAGATCTGGCGCCCTCTTCTGTTTGATGATCTCTTCTGTCATGCAGGTATATATGCAAATAGAGCACTCATATACATAAATAAATACATCTAAAAGAAAAGAAAAAACAAAAACAACAACAACAACAACTGAGCCAGGCAGGCATGGTGGTGTAAGGTTTTAATCCCATCACTTGGGAGGCAAGACAGTTGGGTCTCTGTGAGTTTGAGGCCAGCCAGGTCTAGAGAGTTCCAGGATAGCCAAGGCTACACAGAGAAACTCTGTCTCAAAGCAAACAACACAAAAAAGACAAGAAAAAAAAAACAAAAAAGAAAAGAAGAAAGAAAGAAAGAAAGAAAGAAAGAAAGAAAAGAAAGAAAGAAAGAAAGAAAGAAAGAAAGAAAGAAAGAAAGAAAGAAAGAAACAATTGAACATCACCTTTCAACCCCACCCAATGATGTCAAAATGGGCAGAGGTTTTTCACACCTGTCAGGGTCTTTGAGTGCAAAGTGGTGCCCCCTATACTTCCTGCTTCTCCCTTCAGCGTTCCCAGAATGACCTCCTGTTTACTGAGTACCTCCTGTATGACCCACACCCCTAAAATAATAGAATCCAGCAGAAATGGACCTGCAAATGGGGCCTGTGTCTGATGGAGGTCCACGGAGTAGTCTGTGCTGGAAAGGTCAGCTCAAACACACTGCTGGACATGAGATAAAACCCAGTTTGTCACCCCCACCTATAAACTGGTAGGTGAGTCCAACCCAAGGACACTACGTGAGCTCAAATGAGAAACTGTAGATGTAAAAATGAAAAGAGAGAAAGTTGAGGATAAGTAACGGTAAGAGTGCCCAAACTAATGCTGCAAACTCTGACCTCAAACTCCTCAGATTAAAAAACAAACAAACTTGGACTTTGACCCCGCCTACCTCTCCCTACCCTCAGCTGAAGCATTCTTGCCACCTGCCACCTGCCACCTGCCCTGTCCTCCACCCAGGGTATGGCTGTGAATGTCTAGGCCCTCTGCCAATGGTTGAGACCACAACAGATAGGTGCAGTTGTGGCGGCTTTGAAGGGCTATGTAGGAGAGTGGCTATCTAGAAGAGTGACTAGACAGGAAGCGACTAGACAGGAGAGCTGGAGAGTGGTCTCAGACAGGCCTTATCCAACCTGGGCTTCCATCCCAGCTCTACCACAAGCCAGCCTGTGACCTCGGAGCATCCTGGGGATCTTTTTATTCAGCACCCTTCTGGACATACTCGATGGTGATGGATTGCTATTCTTTAGAATAAGGTCTCATCAGACCATTACCTAGAGATGTGCAATTTTGAGTGAAATTTGGGGCTCCTACCTGGCCCAAGTGCTATGGACTCTGTTAACCCCGGTAGCTGGCCAGGGCAGCATCTGCCTTCCTGACTCTGGCTGACCTCTGGTGGGACCTGCAAGACTTGGCATGAAAAACTCCCAGGGTGCATACTTCTTGCTCAGTTTCTTCTCCTCCTCTTCTTATAGGTTTGTTTTAGAACTGGCCCTCACTGTTAACTCGTTTAGGGACATACTCAGAGGATCCCATCCCAACCCACCCCTGACTCCCTGGACTTGGAATAGAAAGCAAGGTCAATTTCTCAGGAAAGGCATTTGCTAGCTTTAAATTTTTGCCTTTTTTTTTTTTTTAAAGACTGATTGATTGATTGATCATGTATACAATACTCTGCCTGCATGTACACCTGCATGCCAGAAGAGGGCACCAGATCTCATTATACACTGCTGTGAGTCACTATGTGGTTGCTGGGATTTGAACTCAGGACTTCTGGAGGAGTAGTCAGTGCTCTTAACCTCTGAGCCATCTCTCCAACCCTGTCCTTTTTTTTTTTTTTTTTAAACAATGCACACACACTGCTTGATTGATTGATTATTGCTTGATTGACTGTGGGTGTTTTGTCTGCATGTATGTCTGTGCACCACCTGAGTACAGTGCCCAGGAAGGCCAGAAGATCATTAAATCCTCTGGAACTTGAGTTATAGACCATTGTTAGCTGCCTTGTGATCGCAGGGAGTCAAATCTGGGTCCTCTGGAAGAACAACCACCACTCTTAAGGCCTGAGCCATCTCTGCAGCCTCCCTTGTTTTTTGTTTTTAAAGGCAAGGTCTCACTATGTAGCCCTGGCTCTCCTAAAACTCACCCTGTAGATCAGGCAGACCTCAAACTCACAGAGACTCAGCTGACTCTGTCTCCCTGTCACTGGAATTAGAGGTGTGGTGCAATCCTTAATGCTTGGGTAGAAACAAGATGTCAAGACCAGTCTTAGCTATGTGACACACACAGACACAGACACATGTGATAACTAATGCACAGGGGCACACACATATGCACACACACACACACACACACACAAATATTTTTTGTAATAATTTATTTATTTTTATCTTATGTACATTGGTATTTTGCCTGCATGTATGTCTGTGTGAGGATGTCAAATCTTGGAGTTACAGACAGTGAGCTGCCATGTGGGTGATGGAAATTGAATCCGGGTCCTTTGGAAGAGCAGTCAGTGCTCTTAACCGCTGTCCTGGACTTGCTTTGTACTCCAGGCTGGCCTCGAACTCACAGTAATCCGCCTGCCTCTGCCTCCCGAGTGCTGGGATTAAAGGTGTGCGCCACCACGCCCGGCATTGCATCATACTTTCTTTATTCATTCCTTTTGGTTCTGGACATATGGCTTTGGTAAGTTAGCTTTTGTGAAGAACACTACAGCAAACATTGGTGGCCACCTCTAGCAGGTTGACTTGGAGTCATATGGGCAAATACTCAGAAATAGATAATACTGCTGAGTTGCTTCGGAAGATCTAACTTTAGTATTCTGACGTCCATACTGGCTACACTCATTTGATTTCCTAGCAGCAGTGTATATGGTCTCCCTTTCGTCGGCTTCTTCTTTTTTGGCTGCTGGACACGGGGAAGGACGGAGCACCAGAGTTTCCCTGTCTACACAGCCCCACTGCTAATCGCAGTCATGATGACAAGGCGTGGCTGCTTGCTGCCGAGCGAGCCATCAGCTGGTGAGAGCCACCTTCCACTGAGACCCCACGTAGGATGTTCACCCGGCAAGTGTCTGCCCGCTTCTTCACGCAGCGCTTCAGAGGGCCTCGACCTCTTGCTCCACACAGGTAAGAGTTACTGTTAATATTTTTTTTAAAGAACCACTTGGGTTCCTAGCCTTAGAAGACGACCAGGACCCCAGAATACCAGAAAGAAAGAAAAAATCTGGTAGTTAGAACAACCAAAGAAGGCAAGGACACAATTAGATTCATAGAGAGGGAAAAACCTTGTGTAACTGTAGGCAGCACCCCTAATCCTGCCCAGACATCTGGTCCCCAGACCAACACATTATGTGTTCAGGCCATCAGAAATGAAGGCTTGGACGGTTCCATACTGTCTAGAGTCATCGAAAGGGAAGGAACCTCAATTGAGAAAAAACGCCTCCATCAGATCTGATGGTAGGGCATTTTCTTGATTGGCAATTGGTGGGGGAGGGCCCATCCCATTGTGGGTGGGGCTTTCCCTGGGCTGGTTGTTCTGGGCTCTAAAAGGAAGCAGGCTGAAGGAGCTATGGAGAGCAAGCCTGTAAGCAGCACCCCTCCATGGCTTCTACATCAGCTCCTGCCTTCAGGTTCCTGCCCTGTTTGAGTTCCTGTACAAACTTCCTTCAGTGGTGAACTATGACGTGGAAGCATCAGCAAAATAAACCCTTTCCTCAAGTTGCTTTTGGTCATGGTGTTTCATCATAGCAATTCACTAACACAGGTGAATTCCCAGCATCCTCTTGGTCTAAAATATCATCCTGTATATTTCTGTTTTAACCACAAACAACCCTAGATTTTCATTTTCAAAATCCAGATTTTCCAGAAGCCAGAAATTGAATAATGAGAGAGAGAGAGAGAGAGAGAGAGAGAGAGAGAGAGAGAGAGAGAGAATCCATTGGGGGAAATTTTCTCTTTCTTTTCTTTTTTTCTTTCTCAAGACAGAGTTTCTCTGTGTAGCCTTGGCTGCCTTGGACTCACTTTGTAGACCAGGATAGCCTCTGTCTCCTCCAGTGCTGGGATTATAAGCTTGTGCTACTGCCTGGTCTTTCTTTCTTTCTTTCTTTCTTTCTTTTTTAAATGCTTCACAAATTTGCATGTCATCCCTGCGCAGGGGCCATGCTATTCTTCTCTGTATCGTTCCAATTTTAGTATATGTGCTGCCAAAGCAAGCACCTTTTTGTTTGTTTGGTTGGTTGGTTTTTGTTGCTGTTGTTGTTTTGGGATTTTTTGTTTTGTTTTGTTTTTTGCTTTTTCGAGACAAGGTCTCTCTGTGTAGCCTTGACTGTCCTGGACTCACATTGTAGACTGGGCTGGCCTCGAACTCACAGGGATCCACCACCTGCCTCTGCCTCCCGAGCGCTAGGATTAAAGTTGTGCGCCACCGAGGCCCAGCTTTTTTTTTTTTTTTTTTAATATAGCCTGAAGCTAACAAATTAAACAATGGGTTTTGTTTCGTTTGTTTGTTTCATTTGTTTTCACTCCATTCTCTTCCATTTTCTTTCATTTCTCTCTTCAGAAATATCTTTGAAATTAGAGCCTTGTTCTATTTGAACCCATGAGTTTGTTCGTTTTTCAGGTAAAATATTTGAGACACTCACGAGCTCAAGGTCAAGTGTGACTTCAACACAGCCCCCCCTTTTATAAAGCATATCTCCCCAAAGTTGGCTCATTTTATGCCCCACAGGTAACATAGGTGGAGAAGGGTTGAACATCTGATGACCTGGGCTGGCTGAGATGTGTTGTCATAAGTCAGTAATCTGCAAAAGGTGAGTAATCAACCTGAGTAATCTTCCTTCCTGAAACAGGCACAGTGCAGGTCTTCATTAGGACTCAGGGTTACAGGAACTGGACACCAACTAGAGCTGTCTAAAAGGGGATAAGGTGGGACTATGTCCTCTATTTATTTATTTTTCTGTTTTGTTTTGTTTTGTATTTTTTTAATGAAATATGTCCTTTTTTAATGATTTGTTTATGACGCATACAGTATTCTGCCTGCATGTACACCTACCCACCAGATGGTTGTGAGCCACCACGTGGTTGCTGGGACTTGAACTCATGACCCCTGGAAGAGCAGCCAGTGCTCTTAACCTCTGAGCCATCTCTCCAGCCCCTGTTTTGTTTTTTTGAGACAAGGTTTCTCTGTGTTAGCCTTGGCTGTCCTAGACTCACTTTGTAGACCAGGCTAGCCTCGAACTCACAGTGATCCGCCTGCCTCTGCCTCCTGAGTGCTGGGAAGGGACTATGTCTTAGTTAGGGTCTTATTTGCTATGAAGAAACACCATGATCTATGATCAAGGCAACTCTCATTTTATTTATTTTTTTCTGAGACAGGGTTTCTCTGTGTAACAGAGCCCTCGCTATCCTGGACTCTCATTGTAGACCAGGCTGGCCTCGAACTCACAGAGATCGCCTGCCTCTACCTCTCAGCAACCCGTGTGCCCACCCACCACAAGAAGCACCAGATCTCATTACCGGTGGTTGTAAGCCACCGTGTGGTTGTTGCGAATTGAACTCAGGGCCTTCGGAAGAGCAGATGGTGTTCTTAACCTCTAAGCCATCTCTCCAGCCCCAGCAAGGCAACTCTCAAAAAGGAAAACATTTCACTGGGGCTGCCTTACAAGTTCAGAGGCTTAGTCCATTATCGTCATGGCAGGAAGGATGACAGTGTGCAGGGAAACATGGTGCTGGAGAGCCAGCTGAGAGTTCGACATCTTGGTCCTAAGGCCTTAGGGAGACTCCCACACTGAGCATGACTTGAGTATCTGAGACTCAAAGCCCAATCCTAGTGACACACTTCCCCCAACAAAGCCACACCTAATAGTGTCACTCCCTATGGTCCTGTGGGGGCCATTTTTATTCAAACCACCACATTCCGCCCCCTGGCCTCTATAGGCCTGTAGTCGTATCATAATGCAAAATGTATTTAGTCCAACTTCAAAAGTCCCCATAGTCTATCACAGTCTCAAACTTGTTTAAAAGTCCCAAGTTCAAGATCTCTTAACTATAATCCCCTGTAAAATCAAAAGGAAAAAGCAGATCACATCCTTCCAACATGCAGTGGCGCAGGATACACATCACCCTCCCAAGAAAGAGGGAAGGGAGGATAGTGGAGAAACGCTGGACCAAAGCAAGACAGGAAACCAGCTCGGCAAACTCCAAACTCTGCATCTCCAGGTCGAAGGTCAAAATGCTCTTCAGATCTCCAACTCCTTTCAGTGTTGTTGACTGCAACACCTTTCTTTCTTGGGCTGGATCTACTCCCTGTTAAGCAGTTCTCAGCAGGTATCCCACAGCTTTGGCATCTCCCACATTTCAGGGTCTCCAATGCAATCCAGGATTCACCTTCACAGCTTCATACAATGGCCCCTCTAGGCCCCCAAGCAGGACACCCTGACACATGCCTGGCCTCCGTGGCTTGCCTTCGTCACAGAGGGAGATTCCATAGCTCTTTTTTCTATTTTTGACTCTACAGCCAGAACCACACGGCTGAGGCTGCCAAGTTCTGTTGCTTGCTGGGGCTGGAACATGGGCCTCACTCAATTACATCTTCACCAGCTTTCTGTTTCCCATGGTTTCCTTCGCTGCTTAAAGTTTGGCTGTCCTGCCGGACGTGGTGGCGCAGGTACGCCTTTAATCCCAGCACTCGGGAGGCAGAGGCTGTGGCGGGTCGCTGTGAGTTCGAGGACAGCCTGGTCTACAAAGTGAGTCCAGGACAGCCAGGGCTACACAGAGAAACCCTGTCTTAAAAAAGCAAAAACAAAAACAAAAAAAATTAAAATTTTTTTTCAAAAAGTTTAGCTGTCCTGCACCTCTCTCTGTAGACCAGGCTGGCCTCAAATTCAGAGATCTGCCTGCGTCTGCCTCCAGAGTGGTGGGATTGAAAGTGTGCTCCATCACACCTAGCTCTAAGTTTTTCTTTAATTCCTTTCACACCTTGTGACAAGTTGGAAGCTTAGCTGACTGGGATGGTGGCCTGAGGTCACCCTCCCTTTATTCCAGTTAACACCATGCTTCCCTTTCGTCTCTTTCTCCTTGGACTTAGTTCCAATCCACTTCCTGAGATGTGCGCCTTTTATCCTCAAATTGTACATTTTGTATTTTTCCTTCCTGAGCTTGTTTGTTTTTCATTATCAATCTGCAAAACCACGGGACAGAGTCTATACTAGGATTTTTTGAAATTTCCTCTGCCAATGTCATTAACCGAAAACTCTTCAATTTAGTCTTAGGCAGACTTTTCAGACAAGGGCAAAAAGCAGCTATATTCTCAGCCAAATATCACAAGAACAGTTTCTAGGCCACATACAAATATTCTTTTCTGAACCCTCTTTTTTTGTTGTTCTTTTGTTCTGTTTTGGTTTGGTTTTTGGTTTTGGGGTTTTTGTTTGTTTGGTTGGTTGGTTTTTGGTTTTTCAAAACAGGGTTTCTCTATGTAGCCTTGGCTGTCCTGGACTCGCTTTGTAGACCAGGCTAGCCTCAAACTCACAGAGATCCTCCTGCCTCTGACTCCCTGAGTGCTGGGATTACAGGCATGTGCCACCACGCCTGGCTTTCTGAAATCTCTTGAGCCAGGCCCCCACAGTTCAAATCACCATCAGTACCACTGTCTTCCATGCTCCTACAGGATGGCCCATTAAGCCCTGCTTAAAGCATCCCACTGCTTTCCTAACCCAAAATCCCGATGCGCACATTCCTCCGACAAGCAGCAACAACCCTGGTATCAAGTTCCCTCTTAGGATTTAATTGCTCTCAAGAGACACCATGGTCATGGCAACTCTTATAAAGGAAAACCTTTAATTGGGACTAACTTACAGGTTCAGTACCTTGGCGAGAAGCACAGCCCCATGCAGGCTGACGTGGTGCTGGAGAGGAGCTGAGAGTTCCACAGCTTAATTGGGGCAGCAGAAAGAGTACCACACTGGGCATGGCTTGAGCATTTGAGACCTCAAAGCCCACCCCCTAATGACACACTTCCTCCACAAAGACACACCTACAGCTAATAGTGCCACTCCCTATGAGCCTATGGGGAGCCGTTGGGATAATATTTTTGCACACTGTGTGAAGATGTGTCTCTGTCCGGAATGTGTCACCTGCCTAAGGTACCTTCTGATTGGCTTCATAAGGAGCTGAATGGTCAACAGGAGAAGATAGGCAGGACTTCCAGATGGAGAGAGGAATTCTGGGAAAGAATCAGGATCCACGAGCCAGACACGGATGAAGTTGGCTGTACTGGGACTGAGGAGAGGTGACTGGCCATAGGGCAAACATGACTAGAATAAACGGGTTAATTAAGTTATACAAGCTAATTGGGAACAAGTTTAAGCTATAAGGCCTAAGCCTTCATAAATAATAAAAGTGCTCTGTGTTATTTTGGGATCTGGGAGGTTGAGACAGTCCTTTGATAGGGGGCCTTTTTTATTCAAGCCACCACAGGCTCTATTTATAACAACTAGTAGCAGTTTCTCATTGAGTCACAGCCATCTGGACATCTTGAATGAGTAGCATAGCATCCGGAAGTAGCAAATCTTTGAAATACAAGCAATAATTTTCTTTCTTTTTTTCCTCATGCAAATGTACATGTGGGAACCTCCTGTTTCTGCCTCCCAAGTGCTAGCACTGAAGACTGCACTGTTACACCAGGCTTTTTGTTTTACTTTCTGACTATTGACTTTTTTTTCCCCCTCTGCTTCTTTACAGAGGGGTAGAAAGTCTCCTCTGCACAAGGGTCCACCAACCCCTCAATACAGATACATCTAAGTCTCATTGCCTGCCTCTGGGGTCCAGTTCCAAGTTTGCTAGGAAAGAAGAATCTGATTGGCTCAAGTTGGGTCATGTGTCCATTGTGACCCAAGCACTTGTCACCAGGTTGAGTTATATAGAAGAAATTTGATCATAAGCAAACTGATTAGGGAATGAATTAGAGGAAAGAGGGCTAGTCCATCCCTCTTTCTAGGAAAGAAGGTCATACATCCCAAATACAGCTACTTCATTGTTGTTTGCATTTTAGGAGGCTTCATTAATCAATTAATTGATTTTTTTAAAAATTTATTTATTGAGGATAGGGCACAATGAATGCATGGAGGTCAGAGGACAGCTTGTGGGAGTCAATTCTTTCCCACCATGTAGGTCTTGGGACTGAAGTCAGGTCGGCAGGCTGGGCAGTAGGCATCTTTATCTCCTGAGCCATCTCACCAGCCTCATCATTTATTTATCCACTAAAAACTTGTGTTGAGTTACCAACATGAGACACGCACTCTACTGCGGCAGCGGTCAGAGGCAAACTGCCATTTAGGAATTGTATAGCTTGTGTAGAAGATAAGTGTGGTTCAAAAAAAAAATTATAAAGAGGTGGCTAGAGAGATGGCGCAATTAAGAACACAGGCTACTCTTCCAGAGGACCCGGGTTCAAGTCCCAGCACCCACACAGCAGCTCACATCTGTCTCCAGTCTGAGGGTAGAGGATTACAACATACTCTTCTAGCATCTGTGGGCACCAACGAAGGCAAGATGTTCATATGGACATTAAAAAGTAATAAAAATCCAGGTTTGGTGGTACACGCCTGTACTCCCAGCAAATGGGCGGCAGAGGCAAGCAGATTGATGAGAGTTCGAGGCCAGCCTGGTCTACAAAGCAAGTCCAGGACAGCCAAGGCTACACAGAGAAACCCTGTCTTGAAAACCTCCCCCCGCCAAAAAAAAAAAAAGTAATAAAAATAAATATAAAATTACAATAGTGGTGAATTTTATTTAAGCAGAGCAAACATATACCAAAGTATAAATTCTGAGGATGAAAATGGAAAGTTTTACATTTTAAAAGATTTAAAAATGTAAAATAAACCTACCCACCACCAATCCCATAATGCAGTGCACATTTATAGAAATGAAAGATGGGTTTGTTGTTTTTCAGCACAAGGGCTTGGCGGAGGTGTGTGTGTGTATGTGGAAGGATTGGGGGCCATGGAGGGGAAGGGAGGACTCTGAGGTTTTGCAGGTCACCCAGTTTGGACTTTGGTCATGGTTTGAGGTGGAGAGCAGGAAGCTGTAACTGCAACATGGCCTCTGTTTGGCGGGACTGTGGGGATCCTGGTGATACAGACAACTGTAGCTCTTGCTCATGGTTTTAGTACTCAGAAACTCCTGAAGTCTATAAAGTCCTGAAAGATGTTTTAAGGGCTTTTATTGTTGCTTAGTTTTTAGTTTATAACTTTATCACTTTTCTAGAAATCAAAATTTTCCTTTTTTTTTTTTTTTCCTAATTTTGGATATCTTTCTCTGTCTCTAGCTGTGTGTCTCTGTCTCTGTCTCTCTCCTTTTTTCTTTGAGAATAATCAGTTTTCTGGCTCATTAATTTCTTGGGAGGCATATTCATTTGTGCGTGTTTTTCAAATAAATTAGTCCTTCCAAGAGATGAGCGCCAGGCTGTGCTCCTCTGCACGACGCTGCCCTTGCAGCTGGGCTAATGCTGCTGACTAAAGGACTGTTGTGGGCAGGGGCAGGGCTGATCGCCCAGCACGCCGCACAAGTGCCAAGCACTCTGTGCATACGCATTCAACCGTGTTCCCTGAAGATGCAGGGCGGGTGGTGAGGAGCCGGTGTTTGCTGGCTCACTAAGTCCCACTGTGCATTGTGCTAGAAATTGTAGTGGGAAAGTGCTACACTTGTATCATTAATCTCACAAATGGAGCGCCATGCTTCTGTGGAGCTCAGTCTAGCTGGCAATAAATTGTGCAATGGAAAAGCACTACATTTGGGCCCTTCTGGCTTGTTACTCTAAAGGTCTGTTCAGCGTTTATTAGTGAAAGCTACAAGAAAGAAGTTTTCTGTTAAGTGTGTGTCTCCTCTTTTACACCCACTCGGCGTTGGCTATTGTGGTGAAAACTGGACTACTTACAACCATCAGTCCTTGGAAAACCCCGTTCTTTTAAGCCAAGGCTCTCGGCCATTTGCCTGTGTTGTCTAGTACAACTGAAGTGGCCTGCTCAGGCGTTTAGAAGCAAAATGGAAAAATTTTCACCATAGACAGACAGGAAATCCTGTAGACAACTCTGAATTAAAAAATAGTGAGAATGCTGGGCTCAGTGGCGCACGCCTGTAATTCCAGCACTTGGGAGGCAGAGGCAGGCAAATCTCTGTGAGTTCGAGGCCAGCCTGGTCTACAAAGCAAGTCCAGGACAGCCAAGGCTACACAGAGAAACCCTGTCTCGAAAACAAAACAAACAAAAACCAATAACAACAACAAAATAGAAGTTGTGACATCACTGAAACATCAGGTGCAAACTCTCTAAGTGCAGGGAAGATAGCCTAGTTTGCTTACGTGGCGCACACTCCCAGAGCTGAGACTAATATCTGACACACAGCAAGTTTGAACTAAACATTTGTTCCCTGAGTGAGTGACTCTTAGGTCGAACATTTTAAAAAGAACAGTTGAAGAAAACTTTGTCAATTGAAGTCTAACTTGCAGAGTTCTGATTTCCTCACTGACTTACGTAGACAGCCAATTCACAGCTTTCACATGCTGTACGGAAACAAGAGATTCTCTTAGTGCCTTCTAGAGCACTAACATACATGTCACGGGTGACACAAAGGTACATATGTGGAAAGCCGAGCCACCTGCTTTTGTCTTTTCATGATTCACATTACTTATTTTTGTCCAGCCCTGTTGCATGCTATTCCGGAGAAGATGAAGACCCCCCTCCACACCCCTCACCACCCACCCTCACCAGCCCCCCCACCCTCACCCCTCCCATTCCCCCACCAGCCCTCTACCGCAGTCAAAGGACAGGAAAGCCTCTGAGTGAACATTTCAGCAGCATGGAGGAGGAACAGGAACAGACTTCCGGAAGGAAGGTGGATCAACTGAGGGCAGCAGAGAGAGCACGGGTCCTGAGAAAAGCATGGGCTTTGTCCTGGGGTCTGTGGAAATGTAGTATTCTTCATCATCTGTTATGCCATGTAGGACCCAGCAAATTCACACCTAGGAATAGACCCCCATAGCCAGGGGTGGTGGCGCATGCCTGTAATCCCAGCACTCAGGAGGCAGAGGCCGGCAGATCACTGTAAATTCAAGGCCAGCCTGGTCTAGAAAGCAAGTCCAGGACAGCCAAGGTTACAGAGGGAAACCCTGTCTCTAAAACAAAACACAGCAGAAGCTGGCATGTGATTATGCTTGTAAGCTGTAACTTCAGAGCTGTGCAGAGTGGAGACGGAAGGACCTCTGTGGCTTGCTGGCAGCCAGCCCAGCTCTAGAGCAGGGCTTTGGCTGGTCTCAAAAGAATAAGTCATAGTGTGCTAGAGCTGGACCAAGTGTCCTCTGGTCTCTGAGAGTCCGAACACATACACCACACCCACACACGCCAATTTAGAAAGCAATAAAAGTTGATGAAAGATACATACAGCTTATGCATAATGCTATAGGTGATACACATATTTTAGAGATCTATATATCTGCAGTAAAACCTTTTTTTTTTTTTTTTCACATCAGGTTGACCTTGAACTTGTGGCCTTCTTGCCTCATCCAAGTGTACACTGGCACAGGTGACCACACACCAAAAACAGTGGTTATTCTTGTATGAGAAAGAGAATTCTGTAATTGTAGGACTTCTGTTTTGTTTTGTTTTTTCTTTCTTTTTCTTTCTTTCTTTTTTTTGAAAGAGAGAGAGGGGGGGGGAGAGAGAGAGAGAGAGAGAGAGAGAGAGAGAGAGTCTCGTGCATCCCAGGCTGCACTCATGAGCACTAGGATTACAGGCAGGCCTGTGCCACCATGCCACCTTATGCAGTTGTAAGGACTTCCAGGCTTATGTGGTGCCAGGGCTTCATGCATGTGAGATAAGCACTTTACTGACTGAACTACACCCCCAGATTCTGCAATTGTGGTAGTGGTATTATAGGTTGTTCAGAAAGTAATTGAAATCTGGGGGTGGTGAAGATAATTGTAAGCCCAGAACTTGAGAAGAGGAGGGAGTGCAGCAAGTTCATGGCGTATCTGAGCTATGTAGTGAATTTAGGTCTTTGAGGCTATCCTGGGCTACATAGCAACATATTCTATATCAAAAAGAAAAAAAAATTAAGTATGCTAAACTTTTTTTTTTTTTTCGAGACAGGGTTTCTCTGTGTAACAGTTCTAGCTGCCCTGGAACTCTCTCTGTAAACCAGGCTGGCCTCGAACTCACAGATATCCTCCTGCCTCTGCCTTCCAAGTGCTGAGATTAAAGGCATGCACCACCACTACCCAGCTGGTGTGCTAAACTTTTAACATTCATTAAAACTGGGTTATGTGTTTTATAATTTATATAATAAAGGGTTACTCTCCTATATTGTTCTTTGTACTGTGAAGTGTTTGAAATATTCATGGTTTTAAATAATTTATTAGAAGTGAAAACAGGAAGCCAGTGGGGACAATGAGTGAACTCTAACGAGCACAGAGAGCAGAGCTGGTGGCTATGGAGGACAGCTCTGCTCAGTCAGTGTCAGTAATCCACCAGCACGCTGTGCTCCAAGTGCCACATCTAGCAACTTGATGGCACAAAGTGCTTGCTTTGCAGTCCTCTGACATTTTGCAATGTAACTTTTCCAGACGTTTGAAAACTCAGAGAGCCGGGAGTGGTGGTGCGCACCTGTAATCCCAGCACTCAGGAGGCAGAGGCAAGCAAATGGCTGTGAGTTCGAGGCCAGCCTGGTGTACAAAGCGAGTCCAGGACAGCCAAGGCTACACAGAGAAACCCTGTCTTGAAAAACCAAAAGAAAAAGAGAAAAGAAAACTCAGAGAGACTTTTCTCTTTGAAGTTGTATTCAACAACTGCCCCCATTCTAAAGTCGGTTGCATGTGTGGAGGTCAGAGAAGGCTTCACTGCCTCCTTCAACTTCCATTGTTTAGCAAAACACACCCTCAGATACATTAGAACCTTATGAGGTATCCCACTTGAAAAAACTAATCAGCTATCTGTTAGGTGTGGTGACACAAGCCTGTAATCTCACCAGCAGGTTGGGGCGGAAGGACCAAAGAGTCTGAGGCCCACCTGGTGTTTCTCTGTGTAGCCCTGGCTGTCCTGGACTCTCTTTATAGACGAGGCTGTCCTGGAACTCACAACAATCTGCCTGCCTCTGCCTTCCAAATGCTGGGATGAAAGGCGTGTACTACCACTGTACAGCTCATTTTAGTTGTTTTTTTTTTTTTTTAAAGGTTTATTTATTTATTATGCATACAATGTTTTGCCTGCAGGTACACCTGCAGGCCAGAAGGGGGCACCAGATATCATTACAGATGAATGTGAGCCACCATGTGGTTGCTGGGAATTGAACTCAGGACTTTTGGAAGAACAGTGCTCTCAACCTCTGAGTCCTCTCTCTAGCCCCTCATTGTAGATTCTTTTTTTTTTTGGTTTTTCGAGACAGGGTTTCTCTGTGTAGCCTTGGCCATCCTGGGCTCACTTTGTAGACCAGGCTGGCCTCGAACTCACAGCGAGCCGCCTGCCTCTGCCTCCCAAGTGCTAGGATTAAAGGTGTGCGCCACCACACCCGGCTTCATTGTAGATTCTTAATGTGTCTTATATGTTACAAACTTACACATTTGAACTTTTAATACCACTCAAAGTTTCATTTATTTGTCACGTCTATGTGAACATGAAAACATGTGGAGTCCGACAGCAGTTTTCAGGAGTCAGTTCTGTCTTTTCACTTTATGGGCTCTGGAGACTGAACTCAGGTGGCCAGCTCTTCTACCCACTGAGCCATCCTGTTAGTCCAATTGCTATTGTTCTTCTTGTTTTGTTTTTTTGAGACATGGTTTCTCTGTGTAGCCTTGGCTGTTCTGGACTTTGTAGACTAGATCAGGCTGGCCTCAAACTTATAGAGATCCACCTGCCTCTGCCTCCCTGAGTGCTGGGATTAGAGGTGTGCACCACCACGCCCGGCTCCTCAATTACTTTTTTTTTTTTTAATTTGTTTGGTGATTTTGGTTCTATGTAGCCCTGGCTGTCCTAGAACTTTCTATGTAGATCAGGCTGGCCACAAACTCACAGAGATCTCTCTCTCTCTCTCTCTCTCTCTCTCTCTCTCTCTTTTTTTTTTTTTTTTTTTTTTTTTTGAGACAGGTGTTTTTCTCTGTGTAGTCTTGGCTGTCCTGGACTAGCTTTGTAGACAATGCTGGCCTCGAACTCACAGCGATCTGCCTGCCTTTGCCTCCTGAGTGCTGGGGTTAAAGGCGTGCACCACCATGGCCAGGTCCTTTCCACCTTTAAAACACTTTCTTTGGGGTATTGTGTCATATCGGTAAACAGCTGGCTAGCGTAAACAGTAAAGAGCATGCATAACTTTAATGGCTGGATTTGTTTATTGAATGAAAAGCTAAAATCCCAGCCAGGCTTGGTGGCATATGCCTTTAATCCCAGCATACTAAAAACAGAGGCAGGGACCGGAGAGATGGCTCCGGCAGTTAAGAGCACTTGTTGCTCTTGCAGAGGACCTGAGTTCAACCTCCAGCATCCATGATAGCTCACAACCAAGGACACTCCAGCTCCAGGGGATGGGCTGCCTTCTGCTGACATTCACGGGGCCCTGGCACACACGGTGCACATGCATACATGCAGGCAAAACTCTCACACATAAAATAAAATGCCTATGTCTAACAAAAACAACCGAGGCAGGCAGATCTCTGTGAGTTGGAGGCCAGCCTGGTCTACATGCTGAGCCCCAGAACAACATAGTGAGTCCTGTTTCAAAGGAGACAAGGTACAGTCCCCACTGAAGGCAAAGCCTGGACCTGTGCTCTGGAAACTTGAGTTTCTGGAGAAAGTGGGCACCCGCAAACTCCTGCCATGAATGGGTTCTCTTTCTACAGCCCGGGGACTCCAGGCTTCTCCTGAATGGGATGCTGTCCCTCCTGTGCAGCACTGAAAGGGCATTTTCTTCAGCAGGCTTCTTTGCATATGCTGTTTTCAAAAACAACAAGTGGTTCATCCGGGCCCACTCCCTTAGAAGCAGGCTGCTTTCTCACTGCGTGTTTGTGTCATGACGGCTTTGCGGTCAGCGGGATCCATAAGACTCATTTGCAAAATCCTCTACAGGAAACACATTAAGGACTTGGGCAATTTTTATTACTATAAAATGATTCCTCTAAACAATTAGGGATTATCCTTCTCTTCTGTCTTCATGGGAACCCCTCTCCCCCCTCCCCCCTCTTCCCCCTTCCCCCCTCTCCCCCTTCCCCCCTGTCCCCCCTTCCCCCTTCTCCCCCTTCTTCTCCCTCTTCCTCCCTCTCCCTCCTTCCTCCCTCTCCCCCGCCTTACTCCCTTCCTCCTTCCCTCCTTTCCTCCTTCCCTCCCTTCCTTTCTTTTTGCTTTTTTTAGATGAGGTCTCTCTGTGTCTTGGCTGTCCTAGAACTTGCTCTGTAGACCAGGCTGGCCTCGAACTCACAGAGATCTACTTGCTGCCTCTCGAGTGCTGGGATTAAAGGTGTGCGCCTCCTTGCCTGGCCTTTCTTTCTTCAATTTATCTATTTACTCTTGGTTTTTTGAAATAGAGTCTCATGTGTACCAGTTGTCCTTGAACTTGCTATGTATCCAAGGTTGACCTTGAACTTCTGATTACCCAGTTTCCACTTCTCAGGTATTGAGATTACCAGTGTATGCTGTGCCCAGCTAGATTTTCTTTTTTCTTTTCTTTTGTTTTGTTTTTTTCAAGACAGGGTTTCTCTATGTAGCCTTGGCTGTCCTGGACTCGCTTTGTAGGCCAGGCTGGCCTTGAACTCATAGCGATCTGCTTGCCTCTGCCTCCCGAGTTCTGGGATTAAAGGCATGCACCACCACGCCCAGCTGTAGATTTTCTTCTTAAATGTCTCATTTTTCATCAGTGAAGGGTAGCTATCTAAATTGACTTGAAAAATACTACACTAAGGAAATACTCTTCTGGCAGCGACATCTCATGACCAGAGCAGTAGGCCAGCAGCTCTGTGAGCAGACAACGTAAACCAGGTCGCGTTGGGCAAGTGAGCACTGCTGAGCCAGCAGCTCTGAGGTGGCCATGCCACCCCATTTGGAACAAGAACACATTCAGCTATGATTGTTATTGTTTGTGTCTTAATACGGTTCAAACATGTCCAATTTTTTTTTCTGTTTTGTTTTTCGAGACAGGGTTTCTCTGTGTAGCTCTGGCTGTCCTAGAACTCTCTTTGTAGCCCAGGCTGGCCTTGAACTCATAGAGATCCGCTTGCCTCTGCCTGGCTTAAATATGTTCAGTTTTGACTACTGAATCTTTACAAAAATATGCCACAGAATCCTCTTTATATGACGAGATTTATTAGATGGGCATCCGGCGTTGCCCGTTTCCTCTCAGCTCATCCCAGGCGCCGCCAACTTGGGTGGACTCTGGAGTTTCCTTACACAGAGGAGGCTGCAGGGCTAGAGAGATGGTTCATGGTTAAGAGCACTGCTCTTGCAGAAGGCCCTAGAAGCATTGCACAAGTGAGGCGCTAAAGTTGGCGGATACATTTCCCAACTTCCTTGTCCCGGAGGGACAATTCGGAGGCATGTATGTTCTACGCTGTGTCTTTGAGAGTCCTGGGGGGTTGAGCTCCAGTGACCAAAAGGGCTAGCATCCTATCAACACAATGTCACTGGCTTGCTCCTTTTCCCAGCCCGCTTCCCCATGTCCGTCCTTGCCATGCTGTTGTATACTGTGTTACCACAAGGTCATCTGCATGCGCGTCACTGCCGCAGTGCATGGACCCCTGTAACACATACGCGCCATGTGGGAGGAGCCACGCCATGTGGGAGGAGCCACGCCCGGGGTGTAATGGCACAGCTACTACAGACTGAAGTATCTCCTCAGATCACAGTGCTTCTCCCATTTACCACACGCGTGCTCTTGCAGAACTGCTTCCTTCACCGTGAGAACGGCCTCCCCAGCCACAGCAATTACTTGGGGTTGGACATCTGATCCAAGCCACTGATAATATCTTTATCCTTGCTAGGTGTAGATATTATCAACCACACAGCAGCTGGCTGATGGAGACTGTAACTCACAGTAGGCTAAAAGATTCCTTCCTGCCGGGCGTGGTGGCACACGCCTTTAATCCCAGCACTCGGGAGGCAGAGGCAGGCAGATCGGTGTGAGTTCGAGGCCAGCCTGGACTACAAAGCGAGTCTAGGACAGCCAAGACTACACAGAGAAACCCTGTCTCGAAAAGCCAAAAAAACAAAACAAAACAAAACAAAAAAAACCTCCTTCCTTAGGACCGTTTTATTTTTTATTTTTTCTGGTTTCTCAAGACAGGGTTTCTCTGTGTAGCCTTAGCTATCCTGGACTTGCTTTGTAGACCAGGCTGGCCTCAAACTCACAGCAATCTACCTGCCCCTGCCTCTCTAGTGCTGGGATTAAAGGCATTGTGCCACCACAGCCAGGTCCTTAGGATTTTTAACTGGTGCTATGGGAAGAGAAAGCTGTGAAATTAGAGACATAGTTGTCCCCAACCAGGTCTCTTATCACACATGGGTTTCTGTTCCCAGTCCCAAAGGGGAAGACCTCAAGTGAGAAAATGGCTCCATAAGATGAGGCTGCAGGCAAGCCTTTAGATTTTTTTTTTTTTTTTTGAGACAGAGTTTCTCTGTGTAGCCTTGACTATCCTGGGCTCGCTTTGTAGACCGGGCTGGCCTCTAACTCACAGCAATCTGCCTGCCTCTGCCTCCCGAGTGCTGGGATTAAAGGCATGCACCACTACCACCTGGCTCTAGAATATTTTCTTTATTAGTGATTGCGTGGGTAGGGGGTGGGGGGAAGGCACTGTGGATGGTGCCATCCTGAGCTGGTGGTCCTGGGTTCTATAAAAAGCAGGCTGAACAAGCCATGACAAGCAAGACAGGAAACAGCACCACACCCCTTCATGGCCTCTGTGTGAGTTCCTGTCCTGACTTCCTTCAGGGAAGGACTGCTACCTAGAAGGGTGGGCAGAACAAACCCTTGCTTTCGGTCATGGTGTTTCATCACAGTCACAGTTACCCTGCCTAAGACACAGTGAGAGGGCACTGCGTATCCTCAAAGGAAGGCAGATGATAAAGACATCCTCATAGCATCTGGATCCTAGGGACAGTCAATTCTAAGCCAGTTCTCGGGTGTTGGTGGCGCACACCTTTAATCCCAGCACTTGGGAGGCAGAGGCAGGTGGATCTCTGCGAGTTCGAGGCCAGCCTGGTCTCCAAAGTATGGCCAAGACAGCCAGGGCTGTTATACAGATAAGCCCCTGTCTCAAAAACAAAACAAAACAAATGCATTCTAAGCCAGTTCTTTGTCCCTTACTGCAGTCTGGGTTGTAGAGCTTCCCCAGTTAAAGTAAGAAACTACATAAAGTGATTGTTTTTTTTTGTTTTTTGTTTTTTTTTTTTTTTTTGGTTTTTTTTTTTTTTTTTTTTTTTTGGTTTTTCGAGACAGGGTTTCTCTGTGTAGCCTTGGCCATCCTGGACTCACTTTGTAGACCAGGCTGGCCTCGAACTCACAGTGATCCGCCTGCCTCTGCCTCCCGAGTGCTGGGATTAAAGGCGTGCGCCACCACGCCCGGCTTCATAAAGTGATTGTTAAGTGAGAGACTTACTATGGTTATCCAACTGTGGAGGGAACAGCTGTAGAGGGAAAGAGGGATGTTTCACACACTGTGGTTTTCAGGATTTTGGTTGTTTTTTTTTTTGTTAAAAAAGATATGGTCTCATGTAGCCCAGGCTGCCCTTGAACTTACTAGTAACTGAGAAACTTCTGGTTCTCCTGCTTCTATCTCTTGACCTCTTGGGTGCTGATATTACAGGTTTTTTTTTGTTTTCTTCTTTAAATAAAGAAGTTTCTAGATCCTCCACAAACTTCTTCAACCAATATCTTTTCCAATTTTGGCACCTTAGTTGTTCTACTGACTAGGTTTTCCTATCTCTTTATTATTGGGGGAGGGTCACAATTTTTCTTCAGATAGCTAATCGGGGAGCAGGGGATGAGTCCTGGCTAGCCTTGGCTTACACATCCTCCCACCTGAGTCTCTGGAATGAAATGGTTACAGACAGGAGTCACTGGGCTTGGCTGGACATCTAGCAATTTTTGTGAATGAACATTGTGAGTGATTGTGTCATAGACATTGGACTCTATTATTGTCCACTGAAGAACAGTTCCTTTGTTTGTTTGTTTGTTTGTTTTTTGAGACAGGGTCTCTATGTGTAGCCTTGTCTGTCCTGGACTCACTTTGTAGACCAGGCTGGCCTCGAACTCACAATGATCTACCTGCCTCTGCCTCCTGAGTGCTGGGATTACAGGCGTGTGCCACCATGCCCAGCCTAACATTTATTTTATGCATTTTTTCTGTGTGAAGTGGTACTCCTGCTATTGAGTGCATGCATGTGGAGGATAGAAGTTGTTTGCTGCTTCTCTCTGTCCATCATGTGAGCTCCAGGACTGGTAGTAAGTGTCTTTACCCGCTGAGCCATCTCATTAGCCCAAAACCCATGTTGTTGCAGTCGGCAGCTATGTTATTACTGGCAGATCATTGGTAGATCATACCACCTTGAATAAGGCTTGACTTTTAGGCTGATCTATTCTTTAAAAAAAATTTTAAGATCATTTTATTTAATTTTAATTTATGCGCATTGGTGTGAGGGTGTCAGATCTTGGAGTTACAGACAGTTGTGAGCTGCCATGTGGATGCTGGGAGGTGAACTCGGGTCCTTTGGAAGAGCAGGCAGTGCTCTTAACCACTGAGCCATCTCTCCAGGCCCTCTTTGAAATGTTTTAAATTTGTATGTGCATGGGTGTTTTGCCCAAATGTACACATGTGCACCCTGTGTGTAAAAGATCTGAAGAAGCCAGAAGAGGTCGTTGGGTCCTCTGGGACTAGTTATAGATGGGTGTGAGCTAGTACACAGGTGCTGGGAATTGAACCTGGCTCCTTAGGAGAAACAGTTAGGGCTCTTAACCAGTGAGCCATCTCTCTTCTGGTATTCTTTCCCCTTAAAGTGTGGCCCTTCCATCTTTTCAGCAAAAAGTCCTTGGTGAGACTTTAAAGCTTCCCTTTTCCATAGTAGACAGCACTGAGATTTCTGCTTATTCTGGTGTTTGGTTTTGTTCTTGCTTAGACTTCTGTGAGTCTTGAACATGTACTGTTCAGAGGTTGGTCAGGATTTGAGGAGAATTTACACACATATTTGGGGGTTTCCAGTCCTGTGACTTTCTTCCTTCTTAACATCCCCCCCCCCGCCCCAGTTTCTAGCTGTTTCAGATGCAAACCCCTCCTCTTTAACTTTCTGCTCTAATTTAGTCCCTGCATGGCCCCTCCCCTATGCAAGCTGGCCAAAAGCACCAGCATCACCATGACCCAAACTGTGTGTGTGGTGTGTGTGTGTGTGTGGTGTGTGTGTGTGTGTGTGTGTGTGTGTGTGTGTGTGTGTGTGTGTGTAGGGCAGATGACAATTCAGGGGAGTCAGTTGTCTCCATCACATGGGCCCTCAGGTCATCAGGCTTGGTGGCAAGCACCTTTACCTGATGAGCCATCTTGCCTGCCCAAAACCTGTGTTTGAATAAGCTCCCCCAAATCCCAGCATATTCAAATTTCAGGATGCCTTCCTTAGGAGAAAAGGCACACAATTATGGATTTTTTTTTTTTGGTAAATAATAATTTATTTATGTGTACTGGTGTGAGGGTATCACACTGTCTGGAGCTACAGACAGTTCTGAACTGCCATGTGGGTCTGGGAATTGAACCTGGGTCCCTTGGAAGAGCAGACACTGCTCTTAGCCATTGAGCTTTCTCTCCAGGCCACGACTATGGGTCTTGTTCCCTTCTTTTACTGCAAGGTTTTGTAGCATCGCACAGATGTGCCTCTCCTCCTCAGATTCCACAATTGCTCTCTTTGGGAGGGGTTAGCCTACAAATCAATGTATTCTGTTAGACCAGAATTCACACACAGACACATACACACGTTTCAATTCTATTTTATATGATTGAGTGTTTGCTTACCTATATGTGTATGCACCATGTGCTCCCAGTGCAAAAGGATCCCAGAAGAGGGTGTTGGATCCCTGGAATTCGAGTGTTCCCATGTGTGTGCTGGGAACAGGACCTGAGTCCTCTCTAACAGCATCCGGTGCTTTTAATGGCAGAGCCCTATGTTCCAGACCCATAAACCAGATGTGGTGGGGCACCCCTGTAATGGCAGCACTTGGGAGGCAGAGGCAGGAGAATCAGAAGTTCAAGGTCATCCATGATTACAAAGCAAGTTCAAGGCCCACCTGGGCTGGGCGGTTTCAGATCCTGTCTTGAAAAGAAAAAGAAAGAAAGAAGGAGGAAAACTATGCAGTCTAAGCCATATGATGGGTATCACATGGTTTGGGGATTAGCTTCTACCATGCATAGGAGTGTCTCTATGGCAACAGTCACCATAGCACCAGGCCCAAGGCAGAAGTGCTAAGTGAAATTGTGCAGACAGAGGATGCAGTGTGGTGTCTTCCTCATCCTCATCCTAGAAATCCTCAGAGCCTTGCCTTGCATCTTTCTGGTTCCCACACTCCACCTAGCTTTGGGAAGAGGGACCATGGTAATTTACTCAGTTTGTTTTCTCCCTCCTGCTCAGTCCCCAAAGTGAGGAGTAAGAGCCAGGGACTCAACCTTCAAGGGCAGTATTTCCTCTCAGTATTTCACTGTACAGATCCACCAGGGGAGGAGGGGGGGTGTCCAGGGTGAGAACACACATAAAATAACAAAATAACCACTGCCCCTTTCTCCTTTCCAACCCCACCCAAAGGAAGTAGGCCCACCCCAGGGAGATGCTCCACCCAGGTATCACTTTCTCAACAGTAATGTAGACACAAGTCCTTTGGTGATTTCACTAGAATTAAATTCTGATTTAGTGCATGGTAAGGGCCAAACTTTATTTTGTCAAAATTCAGAAGTTGAAAATGCAGCCGTTGGTGCCTCAGGATGTGACTGCTTTGGAGATATAGTCCTTTCCTTGATGCCTTTTCTTTCTTTTTGTTGGGGCAGGGAGTGGGGGTGGGGGTAGGGGCAGGGCTTATGTGTCCCAGGCAGCTTCACACTTATCATGTACGAGCCCCTGAACCACATATCCTCCTCCACCCCCAGAGTGCTGAAGTAGGCATGTGCCACCATGCCCAGGAATTGAACCCAGAGCTTCCTTCATACTAGGCAAGCAGGCTACCCTGTCTGAGCTGCACCTCCAGCTGGAAGCACCGGTTTTACTTACTTACTTACTTATTTTTAAATATATATTTATTTTTGTGTGTATAGTGTTTTGCTTGCTATGTATCTGTATGAGGGTATCAGATTTTGGAGTTACAGACAGTTATGAGCTGTCATGTGGGTGCTTGGAATTGAACCCCGGTCCTCTGGAAGAGCAGTCAGTGCTCTTACCCTCTGAGCCATTTCTCTAGGCCCGAAACAGTTTTTAAGGCAGCAACTAAGGTTAAATGGGGTCATAAACATATGGTTCTAATACAAAATGATTCATTTGTTTGTTTGTTTGTTTGTTTTTCCGAGACAGAGTTTCTCTGTGTAACAGTCCTGACTGTCCTGGACTCACTTTGTAGATCAGGCTGGCCTCAAGCTCACAGATATCTGCCTGCCTCTATCTCCCCAGTACTGGGATTAAAGGCATGTGCCACCACTGCCCAGCCCATAAATGTTTTCTGTTGTTTGTTTTATTTGTTTTAGTCTTGTTTTGTTTTGGAGACAGGGTCTCTCTGTGTAGCCCTGGTTGTCCTGGACTACCTTTGTAGACCAGGCTGGCCTCGAACTCACAGCGATCCGCCTGCCTCTGACTCCTGAGTGCTGGAATTATAGAATTTATGGACATCTGGCTCCATAAATGTTTTTTAAAAGAAGAGAAAGAAGGGGGGGGGGGGAGAGAGTGAGAGAGAGAGAGAGAGAGATTCAGAGGAAGGATCACATGTGAAGGGCCAGGCCAGAGGGTGGCTATTTATAACCTGAGTGCAGAGCTCTCAAAGGAAAAGCCTTAGACTGGGACTTTCCATCTCTGAAACGGTGAGATTCCCAGTGTCTAGGACTCCAAGGCTGTAGTGAGGCTGCCCCAGCTAACCATAGCACAGATCTGGGAGGAACCGAGGCTGCTTTCCTAACAGGCCATGGATGCCGCAAATGCTTCCAGTCTAAGCACAGCATGCTGAATGTCAGAGGCCTAGAAAAAGCGGCTCCGTTCACTGCATGGCATGGTCCCATAGCTGGGGGAGAGGACATTTTTTTTTTTCTCAGATTCTGCCTTCGCTCATTTGCCTTTCCATAGCTGTAGTATCCTTCAGCTTCGACAGCTGAAGGGAGCAGGCACTCTCAGCAAAATGAGAGGGCAGGGGCAGAGGACAACTGGCCTGTGGGCAGTAGGCTGTGCCACAATATCCCTGTGCTAGGATATAAGCTCCATGTGGCTAGAGTTCCTAAAATATCAAGATAAATCAGAAATTTGGATTTTTTTTACATTAAATCTTCAGGGTTTTTCTTTTTTCTTTCTTTCTTTTTTTTTTTTCTGAGACAGGGTTTCTCTGTGTAGCCCTGGCTGTCCTGGACTCTCTTTGTAGACCAGGCTGGCCTTGAACTCACAGCAATCTGCCTGCTTCTGCCTCCTGAGTGCTAGGATTAAAGGCGCATGGGCCACCACGCCTGGCTTTAAGTCTTCTCTTCAGATTTTTAAAACCTTCAAAATGTTGGCAACTTTATCGTCTTAATTTTGAAACTTGTGAGAGAAAAGACCCTTGAAGGGGCTAGTCATGTGTTTTATTTTAGAAATATGTGTGTGTAAATATATACCTATTTTTATATATGTAAAAATCCATCAGTCTGTACAATTAAGATTTGTGCAATTAACTTCTTTCAAGTCATGCCACAATTAAAAAAATCTGCATAGGTGTGAAAACACTCTTGTCTCTGGGGACAAGGCAGGGAAGGGACAAGTGGGTCTTACCTCTCTCTGATACCATGCCTTCTTAAAGAGGTAGAGAGTAAACGGGGCATGACCGGTACACACAGACTCCTAGCACTCAGCAAGCTGAGGCAGGAGAATTGTCTGAAGCCAGCTGTCTACATAATAAGACCCTGCCTCAGAAAATGGGCTGGGAAGATGGCTCAGTGGGTAGTAAAGGAAGGATCAGGCGGGCAGGAGCCACTCAAGCCTGGAACCCTCAGGACAACGATGGCTGTTGTGGCATTTGTCCATAATCCCATCATCCTGCAGCCAGAAAGGCAGCAAAACCAAGAGAGCGGTCTAGAAGCGTGTAGGCCAGCTCTCCTGGAGTAAGCAGGGCAACACAAACAGGGAAGACGCTGCCTCCAAGAAGCCGGGAGGAAGAACTGACTCCTGCAAGGTCTTTTCTGACCTCCTTATACACACTGGTACATGTGGGTGCCCAGATTATAAAACAAACAAACAAACAAACAAACAACAACAACAAAAATCCCCCCCAAATCAAATGAAACAAAAGTGTAAGGTGTAGTAGTGAGTTGGAGCACATGGCGGGTGTCAACGGCTGATCCACTTCCACGGGATTTGGGTGGGGTCCCCTTTGTGAATTTCTGTATGTTTGGAAACTTGTCACAATTAAACATTGCGATATTAAAAGAAGCGATACCTGTGAAGGCATGAGGCCAAGCCACTCCCGGAGGCCACTGGGCCAAGCCCTTGGCTCCCTCCCAACTGTGATACTTTAAGGAGGCACAGTGCTGCCATGTCTCAGCTCTCCTCCATCAGTAAACACCTGCTCCCTCTGCAGCAGGGGTGTGTCCTGAGGTCACCCTCCCCCCACCTAAAGTCCAGCATCCCATGTAACATTTATCACCACCAGTGGCATTCTTGGTGCAACTCAGCTGCAGTCTAGAAAAGCTTATGTGCTGGCCCTGACTTAAAGACACTGTGTTGGGTCTATGGCTTAGGATCACCAGAGAATGGCTTCTCTCTCTGTCTGACCCTGAAAGCAATACATTCTGTAGAAGGCCTGGGTTGCAGACCTGTAGGCAAATTAGTCTCTAAGACTCAGTTTTCTAGTCTGGCAAATAGCAGTGATCATAGTATTGATTGTTTGGATTTACGTAACGATTGAAGTTTGCTGTGTGACAGTGGCTATTACTGAGTAGTTCCTACTAAGTTGATTTTACTTGGAATATCTTTCTTATATCATGGGTTAAGTCTGAGGCAACAGGGTGGTTCCACTGATATCTGACCTGCAAGCCTTAAGAAGTGCCAAGACGTTTGAAATTAGCTTCCAACCTGCAAGGAACCACCCCCGTGTGGCTTTGGAAAGACTTGCAAGTGCTGGAAGAAAGAGACAGGCAGCAGTTGGAGCAAGTTCCAGTTTTGTCCTGTCTCCCTCCAGCCCCAGGGCTTGGGCATCTGCCTGTCCCTTGGGTCTCATGTTACCAGGCAGCCAGTTTGTTGATAAGTTGCCATGTGAGGCGAGACACTCCAGGTAACCGTCTGGGAACAGCGCCCACTGGTGGCCGGTGTTTTCAAAACCGCAAAGGGTTTAACTATGACCCATAAAGCTGTAAAGAATGAATACAGATTCCAGAAAGCACATTCCTTAAGGGCACAGGATTTCGATTACTTTTCAGTTGATTTTTCTTTGTCTTTTAAATCTAATATATGTGTGTGTGTATATACACACATATGTACACACACACACACATACACATATGTATTTTGAGACAGTCTCATACATCCTAGGCTGGCCTTGAACTCATTATGGAATTAAGGATGACCCTATTGGCTCCTCCTCCTGAGGGTTGTGATGATAAGCTGATCCACTCTGCCAAATTCAGGTGTCAGGGATCGGGATTCATGACTTCGTGAAAGATAAACAAGCACTTTGCCAACAGAGCTGCAACCTCAGCCTTCCTTTATCTTTTAATCTAACACTTTTTAAATTCTTTCAAATGAGGAAATCCTACACCTAGTTATATAGGTATACAAAAGAAATATTTACTGATAGTAAATTTAAATTTTTAATTTTAAACTCCGGAGGTAGAGGCAGGCGGATCACTGTGAGTTCGAGGCCAGCCTGATCTACAAAGTGAGTCCAGGATAGCCAAGGCTACACAAAGAAATCCTGTCTTAAAAAATATCTTTTTTAAAATTTTAAACCAGAAGTGGTAGCACACATTTGAAACCTAGAACTTAGGAAGTAGAGACAGGAGCTATCATCAGGTACACGGTGAGTTTGAGACTAACCTGGGCTACTACATAAGACCCTATTTCAAAAAGAAAAAAATATTTATTTTAAATCCTTATTTATTGTTTATTTATTTATTTTTTGTTTTTTAAGATAGGTTTTCTCTGTGTAACAGCCCTGGCTATCCTGGACCTCTCACTGTAGACTGGCCTCCAACTCACAGAAATCCACCTGCCTCTGCCTCTAGAGTGCTGGGATTAAAGGCATGTGCCATCATGCCTGACTTTAAAGCAACTTTTGATATTCATATACTTTTACCACTTTTTTTTTTTACTTTTACCACTTATTAAAAGAAAATACAAGAGAATTTTTCTATACAAATCCAATAATATTTTTACACATCAAAATAACTCCTGGTTGAATATTTGATATGGCAGGACATAGAGCACCTCCAACATTTTTCAGAATTGACAGATATTTTTTGGTTTTATGATTTTCAATGCTGGGGTTTTGTGTGATGTGTCTCAGCATTTAAGAACATTGGCTGCTCTTGAAAACGACTTGGGTTCAGTTTCCCTCACCCACACAGTGGCTCACAATTATAACTCCAGTCCCAGGAGGTCGGATGGCCTCTTCTGGCCTCCTCCTGAATGCATGTGATGCACATGCAAACACTTAGACACCCACACAGACGCATAAAACAGGCACTGATGCTGAGAAGGCTGATTTGCATAAATACATAGCAGGAAAATGGAAGAAATATGGTTAGAGCCATTTCAGAAATTGTTGGAAATTCTGTTATAATCCCAAACCAAATTATTTAATGAGCCTTTTCTGAAACCCAAGTCAGCCATCCAAAGAGTAATTATTATAATCAAATGTCCTTGGACTGTCGAGATGACTCAGTGAGTAGGACCTTTGCCATCAAGCCCAATGACCAGAGCTTGAACCTCAGAACTCACACAGTACAAGGAGAAAGTCAACTCCTACAAGCGACCCTCTGACCTTCACATGTGCAACTTCACACATGCGCACACACCCACACATACACATAGAGGAGAGAGAACTAAATAAATGTAAAAAAAAAAAAAAAATCAAGCACTCTTACATAATATAGCCCAAAAATCTATTTGATACTTACATGCTGAGGATGATGGAAGAAATAAATGGAGTCTCTTTTTTCTATAATTAAGCCATTAATGCTCTTGTAAGAGCAAAGATGTTTGTACAGAAAAAGCCCTGGAATTTGTAAGAAGTGTATCAAATCTGAGCTGAGCGGTCTCAGTGTTCAAATCAAGGCTGCAGCGAAGTCCCATGATGCAATACAGCCAAATACTGCAACGAACACCTCAAAGTCATCACATTTGATTTTTTTTGTTTTGTTTTGTTTTTGTTTTTCGAGACAGGGCTTCTCTGTGTAGCCTTGGCCATCCTGGACTCACTTTGTAGACCAGGCTGGCCTCGAACTCACAGCAATCCGCCTGCCTCTGCCTCCCGAGTGCTGGGATTAAAGGCGTGCGCCACAATGCCCAGCGAACCCACATTTGATTTTTTAAAATTTCATTGTGTTTGATTTTAAATTAGTTTGTGGTGATTCTTTGTTCAGAAACCTCTTACTATTGGTGTGTGTGTGTGTGTCCCTCCACATGCACTTCCAGGCAAACTGTAAACCACAGTTTAAGAAGTTATTTTATGTAGTCTGTCCTTTTTGGTTTTGAGACAAGAGTCTCAGAGCTTTGGCTGGCCTGGAACTCTTTTTTTTTTTTTTTTTTTTTTTTTTTAATATTTTAATTTATGTGCATTGGTGTAGGGGTGTCAGATCTTGGAGTTACAGACAGTTATGAGCTGCCATGTGGGTGCTGGGAGTTGAACCCGGGTCCTTTGAAAGAGCAGGCAATGCCCTTAACCACAGAGCCATCTCTCTAGCCCTGGCCTGGAACTCTTGATGTAGACAGATCAAGCTGGCCTTGATCTTATAGAACTCTGCCTCCCTCTGCCTCTTGGGTGCTGGGATTTAAGGTGTGTGCTTAGAAGAATCTACAGGTGAGCCACCCAACATAGGTTCTGGGAATCAAATGGAGGTCCTGTGCAGGAACAGTGTGGACAAGAACTCCTGGGAAGAAGCTGTGTTTGCAGAGGCTGATTGACTGGTTAGAACTTGAGATGGGAAGAGGTTGGGATGTTGCAGGTCCAGAGTCTAATTATCATTCATTTAGGCTATCCTTAGCCCCTTAAATAAATAGCTATTCTTTGTTCACCTCTGTGCTGGACCTAACAGTCCATGACTAACAGACAAAGTGAAACCCAAGATCCTGTGACTAACAGGTAAGAACCTTTCGGAATGTATTAGCAAGCCCTAGTTCCACCAGTCAATGGAGTCAGAATGCTGTCAGCTGGTATCTAAGGCCTAGCATGCTCCTATATTGCTAGAACCCAACTATCCAGTGGTCCCACCCATGTATTTGAAAGCGTCTTGATTTATGACTTTTTCTTTGTTCTGTCACCATAAAAACGTCATGAAACTCCGTTCACATCGGAACACAGAATTTGAGGTAATCTAAATCTGTATTCCCAGGTTTGGTCACTCATATTTGACTCCAAAATAAACTATTTCTGATCCCCTTTGAGGTACTAGTTATATTTTTTGTGTTGACAGCAGAAAGCGCTCTTAACGGTGAAGCCATCTCTCCAGCCTTTGAGGTCCATGAAACTCTTCTTGTTTTTCACATGTCCTCTTCTGGCATTTCTTCTGCCACCAGTTCAGACCTCCAGAGCTCTCCTGAGGCCCCGCCCCGACCCCATTAGTCTAATAATCCCAAGGCATTTGCTGAGGTTTGCCTGGCAGGACCTAGGAGTTAACTTACCCTCTTTTACCTATATCTGGTTTTTGCTGTATTATCTCATCTCTGTCCCTCTGCTATGATGCTAATTTCTCTGAACCACTGCAGTAGGCATGGGCTATTTAGTCTACCTGTCCCTGGGCTTGCTTCCTGCAATGTTTCTGAGTTCTACCTGCCAAAGATTTTCTCTCTCCCCGGCCCCCCTCTCTTTATATACAGATGGTAACCAATTTTTAAATGTTGCTATAAAAAAATGGTTTAAAAGCCTAAGGTCAAACAAAAGCCTTTTGCATCTCAAAGTTATAAATCATATGCTTTATGAACCAATTGACGGAAAATTCCAAGTCTGCCTGTGCTGGTGGCCCAACCCCTACTGGAGTGCTGAGACCAGCATTCCCAAGCCAGCTGTCATCTCCAGGAGACCAGTTCCTATTTCTTGCCCTTCACCAAGGGCAGGCAAGCCTAGATGCAAGCAGACACCACAGGCACAGGCAGAGCTTACTGACACTCCTGAAGCTTCTGGGCTGGGCTGGGCTGGACTGGGCTGGGCTGGGCTGGGCTGGGCTGGGCTGGGCCAGCTGCTGCCACTGTGAGCTATCATGCGTCTTCATGTTAAGAGAAGACTCATGGCTCAGGGGCTTTTGGAATCTTCTGAGTTTGACTGTATTGCTCACTCACCTGCATCCTCTTGCTCCTGCATGGCCAGGTACAAACTGGGTCATAGTCACACGTCACTTTCCTTGCTAGTCAGCATATTCAAGGCCTGTAGGACAGGGCAGATTTCTCTCACACACACACAGTGTATGGAGTGTTGGACAACTTGCAGGAATTAGTTCTTTTTCCACCACATGAGTTCTGAAAATGAAACTCAAGTCATCAGGCTGATTTCTGCTGAGCCATCGTTTTTTAGAATTAATTAATTACATTTTTTTTTGTTTTGTTTTCCTCTTCGAGACAGGATTTTTCTGTATAGCCTTGGGTGTCCTAGACTCACTTTGTAAACTAGGCTAGCCTCGAACTCACAATGATCCACCTGCCTCTGCTTCCTGAGTGCTGGGATTAAAGGCATGCACCACCACGTCTGGCTAATTAATTTATTTTTAATGTACATCTCGTGTTTGGCCTACATAAATGTCTGTGTGAGGGTGTCGAATCCACTGGAACTTGAGTTATACACAGCTGTGAGCTGCCATGTGGGTGCTGGGAATTGAACCCAGATCCTCTGGTAAGAGCCACCAATGCTCTTAACCACTGAGCCATCTCTCCAGCCCCCCTGCTGAGCCATCTTGATGGCCCCTCTCCCACCTTCTCTGAGGAATGTTTTCTAATTGGTTTCTGCAGTGATGCAGGACAGGCTGTTTTGTCCTGGGAAATAATAAACAACGTCTCCAGAACCACACCATGACATTAGCCCTTTCCTTCCCATTCAAAATAGCATTCTGAAATACAAGCGGGTAAGAATGACCTCATTCTGAGATTCACCTGGAATTTCTTCTAACTGTACATTACGAATTTACTTTCAGAACTCAAGTTGGTGAGACTTGTCATTTTCCTTTTTTTTAAATTTCAAGTTATCTTGGGTGGATTTTCTAGGCTGGCCTGAAAACTATAATGGGAGTGGGTTCACCCTTCCTTGAGGCTCCATGGGAGTCCAGAATTACACAGCTGGAAAGCAGGACAGGACTATCCTCCTCCTGAGACCAAAGCCTATGCTGAGAGCTCAGGGTTCCTGACGTCCCTTGAGGACAGAGGGCTTGTGGTCCCCTTCTTTGCAAATTTAGGCCTGGAATCTTAGCCGAAGCTAGGACTCAGGTTGAGGCCACGCCCTTCTCAGACACATTGCAGAGCCTCTGCCATCCCGGCCTCTGTCACAGATCTATAAGAGAGGCCTTTCCAGTCTGCACTGCCTGGGGTCCACTTATATGGAAACCCTCTTCAGGCTCCAGGGTTCCAAGAAACATCCCGCAGGCTGTCTGCACAAGGAACTCCCCAACTCAGCCCCACACCAAATATCCCTGAGGTAAAACTTGCTTGCTACTTACAAAGGAGTATGGGCAAACAAAAGCTACGTCAGCAACTCAATATAGTAGCCATTCATCTAGTAAATTCATTGTCCATGATCCAGTGTGACACAAAAGGCATCAGAGTTGATGCAACGCTGCCATTATTCTGGAAAGCAGAGCCACGAACACAATGGAAGTGTGCTCTGAGCTCCCCTTCCCTTCCCTCACGTCCTTTATTCATCATTTGTCCTCAGAATGAAAAGTAAAGACCCTTGGCCCCAAGGGTACAATTTCTAGCAGAGACAATCAGAATGGGTGGTGCCCAGTGCTGCAATTAGCTGCATCTACCCAGTCAAGTAATGCACCCCGCCTGTTAGGGCGAGTAGGTTGTGAGACACAGATGGCAGCTGTGCTAAGCCTGCTTCTGCTACAACAAAAGCTCCCTTCCCCACTTCACTAGCTCTTTCCCACAGGCATTCGTGGTTTCCCACGTTCATCTCACTGGTGACAGTGTCTGAGGGCTGGCTCATCTATGAGAGAGAGGTCTGGGTTGGTACTAAGAGATCATGGAAACCTGGGCATGACGGTGCACATCTGTAACCCCTCACTTGGGAGGCTGATGCAGGAGGATCGGGAGTTCAATCCCAGCTTGGGAGCCTGTCTTTAAAGAATAGCATCCAGGCTAGGGAGATGGCTCAGTGAGTAAAGGGCTGGCCACACAAGCGTGAGAACCTGCACTTTTTTCTTTTCTTTTTTTTCTCTTTCTTTTTTTCATTTTTCTTTCTTTTCTTTTTTTTTTTTTTTTTTTTTTTGAGACAGGATTTCTCTGTAGCCTTGGCTGTCCTAGACTTGCTTTGTAGACCAGACTGGCCTCAAACTCACAGTGATCCACCTGCCTCTGCCTCCCAAGTACTGGGATTAAAGGCGTGAGCCACCATGCCCGGCCTTTTTTTTTTTTTTTTTTTTAAAGACAGGGTCTCTCTGTGTAGATTTGGTCGCCCTGGACTTGCTTTGTAGACCAGGCTGGCCTCAAACTCACAGCGATCTGCCTGCCTCTGCCTCCCAAGTGTGCCACCACTCCCGGTAAGAACTTGCATTTAATCACATAAAGATGGGCATGGTAGTGTACTTCCGCACTTCCAGCGCACCTGCGGTGAAACGGGTGGCACCAGGAGAATCGCTGGAGGCTTTGACGGCTAACCTGGCTTATACAACAGTGAAAGAGATCTGGCTTGATGTTGGAGGCTGTACTGTGACCTCCACATGCATACCATGGCATGCTGTGAACCCATATTCACACACATGAGCTCCAGCACGTGCACACACACACACATCACTGCGTTACGTTTTCACATATCAAGGCTGAGATGGGCACATGACTGAATATTTGAAGAAGCAAGTTGGGGCTTTGAAAGCTACATGCCTGTTCCAGCTGTGCATCAACCCCACCCATGCCGACTGTGCTCTGGGTTACTTCTGAGGCTGGTGACTGGCCATCCCCAGCTCCTGCTGGAAGACATGGCCACTGTCCAGGGCAGAACCTAGTCTAAAGGTATCCACACTGAGCGTCTAGATGCTCAAGTCTGCTCATATTCAAGAAACAAATGCAATTAAAAAAAAAAAAAAAAAAAAAACAACCCAGCAGTTATTCGTATCTGTCAGGACCATGATGAAAACTACAGGTGTCTTAGGGTGGGTGAGCTCTGAGTAGCTGACTCATCCACCACTGACGGGAACTAACAGTGGAGCAGCCTCTTCAGTGGGTAATTTGTCAATGCCTGTTCACTTACTTATTTTCAGTGTGTGTTTTAAAAGTCTCTCTACAGGGCCTTGAACTCATAATCTAGCCTTGGCCTCCTGTGTTCTGGCATGACCAACATGGGCCACCAGATTTGGATCAGTTCCCAGGTCAGTTGTTCATGCCCTTCTCCTGGAAAAAACTATGAAGATGGGCCTTACATCTTCTTGGGTGCATCTACTTGGGTGCAACAGTTACAAACCAGAGACCAATGAAATGGTATTCAAGAGGGGTAAGATTTTTCTGCTCATCAGTGGATAGACACTGGGTTGTTTGCACTCTGGGTTATTAGTAATACACTGTGCTGCTAGTTTTTAAGTTTTTAAAGTCAACTCCAAAAAGCTAGACGTAGCGATAGGAACCTCAGTTGAGAAAATGCCTCCATACAATCAGCCAGAAGACTGTCTGTAGGGCATTTTTCTTAATTAGTGATTGATGTGGAAGGCCCAGCCCTTTGTGGGTGCTGCCATCCCTGGGCTGGTGGTCTTCGAGTCTATAAGAAAGCAGGCTGAGCAAGCCAGTAAGCAGCAGCCTTCCATGGCCTGTGCATGCGCGCATGCGCGCACACACACATACACACACACAGTAAACAGGTGTGAAAAACAATCCCCAACCAAAAGCATCCAGTGGTCTTCAAGCTTCCTCTTTCCAACCTCAACTGAAAATTCGGCATTTCACTTTGCCGCAACACACAACTTTGGGGTCTGATTTGGAATTCTTGTGAATACAGACCCTGGTGTTACCCTGGGATTTGCCCACTTGCCCTTATAGATACAGCAGAGGTTAGCAGGCAGTAGATACGTTGACAGACTTCAGTAGAAATAGGCTGGATTAAAGTTCAGCACTAGACACACCTCAGTGATCTGAGTATAGGCTCACATTCAGGCCTTTGCCAGGAGAATGGCAGGCATCGAAGACTGCGCTACAAAGCTCTGTGTCCTGGAACACCATCCCTCAGGATGGCCGTGTGCATCCTTTTCCCAGCGTCTGGTGTCCCTGGTGAGACACTTCATACTCTGAGTTTCCCATAGGCTTCTTATAAACTTAGCAAGGGAACAAAGAGATGTTTTGAGGTAGTCTCGCAGAAGCCACTTGTGGAAGAGAAACCACATTAATAAGAGAGTGTAGATGCTTTTGCCAATGGAAAATTAGAAGTTTGCTTGGTTTCAATCACTGGCACTGCGTCTTGAGGCCCTCACACTCAAATGGACTTTATTCCAGTCGGCTCTTTTGGCCAGTGTCCTGGCACACCATCAGAGAAGAAAATAATTACAAAGAAGTGTCTTAGAGGAATGAGGAGCAGTGGGAGTTACCAGATGCGGGTAGTCACGGCTCTTCACACAGACCCATGGCTAGACAGTAGCACTATTTGTCTTCTCGCCTCCATAAGCTACGTGTGGACCCACGCTTCCCCAAACGAGCACACACCAAGAACTGGAGGACCGTAGTCCGTGCCTCTCCTTCTCAGGGAACGCTCTGGCTGGTCTTTATATATACAGAAGCTCAACTGTATTTAGCTTCCGAGGGCTTCCCGAGACCTTCCCTCCACTCCGCAGGGTCCTTACACTGCTGTGGGGGAAAGGCCTCCCAGGCTTGTTGACTCGTGTTTCTGGTGGATGGGGACGGGAAATATCATTATTTTAAATTATGTGCATCTATGTGGGCATGTGCACAGGTGCTGGTGCGGAGAACAGGGGTATTAGGTCCCCTGGAACTGGAGTGACAAATGGTTTGTGAACTACCTCACGCAGTTGCTGGGAATGGAACTCTGGGAGAGCAGTGCGTTCTCTTAACCACTGATCCATCCCTCCAGACACTGCCCTCCCCCACCCCACCCCCTTTGGTATTTCGAGACAGGGTTTCACGCTGTAGTCCTCTGGCTGTCCTGGAACTTGCTCTATAGATCAGGCTGGACTTGAACTCAGAGATCCCCCTGCCTCTGCCTCTTGAGTGCTGGGATTAAAGATGTGCACCACCACTGCCAGGCCTCTCAGCCTCTCATATTAAATGCACTATTTTTGTGTGTGTGTGTGCATACGTGCACATGGAGGTGTGCATGTCACAGTACACATGTGGAGGTCAAAGGACAACCTTGTCGAGTGCATCTCTCCTTCCACTTTTACCTGGGTTGCAGGAATTGAGCCCAGGTCTCCAGCATGGTCCTTTATCTGCTGAGTCATCTCATAGGCCCATTTATTATTATTATTTTTTTAGAGCTAGGATTTGTGAAGACATTAATTTAATAGGATTTGGCATCTCACTTTTCAAAGGCAAGAGTGGTCAGCCTTTGGTGAGCATTTCTAGAAACGTCTGATGTGTACGACTATCCATGCAACACTCCTCAAATGAGTCAGGGAGCGCGATATAATAGGGCTTTGCCCATAAACTGACCCCGAGGCAAAGACTTCAAGAAAGCAAGAACTTTCACTTGGGAGATGCAGAGAACAGGGATGCCGGGCAGGAATGCTGGTAGATCTCAAAAGGGCTGTTGTGATGGGTGGGCCGCACTTGACCGGGCAGAGAAACCCTGGACAGCACACAGCCACATCTCTGAGGACGAGGGAAGGGAATCTGAGTCTCTATACCCCAGGTGCCCCAGCTGAGTTTGTTCGTGGGGGATGTTAATTCTGAGTGCTCCCAGCCTGAAGAGATCCCCAAACACTGGGAAACCCTCAGGAGAGGCAGACATGAGGAGATGGAAAATTGCCAGCCACAAACATAAGCGGGCTTTCTGAAAGATACACCAGGCACTGCCCCGGGTACTGGGGACACAGGAAACAAGAGTGAACCCTAGCCTCCTGGAGCACTCTGCTGAGGAGACAGACGATAAACAGGGCAAGCAGGCAAACATCTGGAGTGTGTTAGGCAGTAACTAGGGCTGTGGGCAGAACAAAGCTGGGGAGCAGAAATTGGTTACAATCAGCAAAGAGAGCTGGGGTAGGCCTCATGGAGAAGGTGAGTTACATGGAGACTCTAAGGAGAAGAGCAGAGACCTGTGAGCAGGCAAGGACATTCCTGTGCATGGAGCACAACAGAAGTAATAAAGGCTGAGCACAGCGCCATGAAGTGAGACACGGCAGAGCTCGCTGTCCGCGAAGATGCTGAAGAAGACTCAAAGCCACAGAGAGTGGGAGCAAGACAGGACCCTTGTAGCTGCTCTGCTGAGAATGTGAGCAAAGGCTGGCAAAGAGTGAGAGAGGAGGTGCCGGCAATACTCCAGGAAGGTGGAAATAGGAGAGCGACAAGTATATCCTAGCAACATTTTTGGAGGCGTCAAGACCACCTGTAGCTGTACAGGTTTGGGTGTGGGCTGTGAGAAAGGCACTGGCAGCCTTGACCTGAGTGTCTGGAAACGGCGCTGGCATCTCCTAAGTCAAAGGGGGTTATCAGGGGCAAGGCAAGGGCTGGAGTGATCCAGAGACGGGCTCTGAACAGATTCAGCCATCTCTCAGACACCAAAGCTGATGCCAGTTTGAAGTTAGATACAGAAGTGTGAAGATGGCAGGCAGGCCCAACCTCTTGCCAACAGGGAAGTCTGGCGGCATACGAACAACAAGACCCACGAGCCATGAGGCTAAGATGCCCGAAGAACCAGATAACTAGAAATGGGATCTGGGGCTGAGACTGAGTCTTAGGAACTGGGGAGACAGAAGACGAAGTAAAGAAGAGGGTGCATTTAGTGTCCTGGAAGGCAAACGCAGCAAGTGCTTAAGAGGAAATGGTGAGCTGTGTCTGTGCAGACTTGCACTATACACATCTGCTGATTATGTGAAGACACACAGGGAGTTTTCTATCAACGGCATTATACCACACAAATAGTCCTGCAACTTGATTTTCCTCTCACTACATCTCCTGGGAGCACTGCCCCATGGCAACAGCAGCTAGCCATCTGCTCCATCATTTTAGTGGCCATGTAGTAATTTCGCTGTGTGTATGGTTCACATTTAACTTCTTCAAATATAAAGATAAATCACTGCACATTAGGCAGTGATGGACACCTTGTGCATTTGTGCTTTCACATTTGTGTGCGTGTTTTTCCCCTTTGGAGAGGAATCCTCGGAGGGTTGGCCTATCCAGCACACGCCCATTTTACGTCTTGATTCTGGCTCTCTCCCGAGAAGCTCTACTGATCAGGACATAGTCATTTACCACAGGCCAGCTGCTGACCTGGAGACAGAAAGCCACACAGAAGCTATTCAGCTGAGACCCTTCCAAGCACAGGGAAGTCAAGATGGCTCTGTCATCCCTATTAATAGGGAGTCACCAGAGGTCTGGGTCCAGTGACAGGAGACCAGGGCAGGAGTGGTCTCCTGCGGGAATTCTGGCTTATGACTGTAAAACCGCTCATCCACAGAGGAGGGTGGGACAGCTAGCTCCTGGGCCTAAGGGATTTCCAGCTGAGCCATCCAGACACTGTTACGTCAAAAGCTAGCACAGCAGACTAAGACAGATGTGCCTTCTGCAAAATGACTGTAATTAACTCCAAATCTTTCTCCATACTTTATTTCTGCTGGCTGGATCTGCCATTTGCTGTTGGAACAAGCCTGCTCCATAGCTCAGATGTTTTCTTTACCTTGTCATTCTGAGCAAAAGCACGACTCCGTCACCTGTCTGGGCACATACCAAGCCTTCGTCTGGATGGTGTCGGCACGCCCTGCACACTCAGCGGCAACCTTGAAAATAACACCATCAGCCAGATAGCTGACAGCCCCTGCCATCTTCAAGGGCACCAAGGGACCACACATTTAGCTGGGCACCTCTTTAAGTACAGGAGAATGTTCTGAGACAACTTTCAAGTTATAAGGAAATGAGTCGGAATGCCACGCCATGCCTGGGATCCTGTATTCTCCAAGGTCGACCTGCAAACCTCAGCAGCCCTCACTGCTAGTGCTGAAACTCAGGAACCAGAGGCAAGTGTTAATCACTGTAGGAGATATGGCCCTTTGTGAGCTTTTAACACACCAGGGGAGCCTGCTGGGGATGCATGTGGTAGCCTGGAGTGTGAAAAGTCTTCCAGCAGTGCAGTCTGGCCGTTGCCTCTCTAGTTCCAGATGTGTTCCAGTTCCAGAGCCTTTACCCTAGGATGTCAAGACAGAGCCCCTGAATTCAGACACAAAGTCCAGCCAGAGAGTTCACAAGGAGGGTTTATGTGTGTCATGACTGGCATCAAAGCTGTCTGTCTCTGGGATACCACAAGTAGCAGAAATGAAGTCCTATTTTCCCAGTGACTAAATTTATTATGAGATTTATGTACATGTCAGTCTGTCCAATGCCTGAGGGCAGAACCTGGGATAAAGCCACCTTTCCCTCCTCCACAGCTCTGCTCAGAAGGCCGTGTAATAGTGGTCTCCTGTGCTCACGATGTCACTCTGGTCCTCCAGGAGCTCCAGCACCTGCTGCAGCGTAGCCTTGTTCAGGTTCCAGCGGAGGTTCAGGCACACACAGCTCAGGATATGCATCACGTGGCAGCCCTTCTCCACATCTGTGGGCAAGGGCAGACGCTAAGCGTGATTGTGATGGCCAGCTCTCCTCTGTCCCTCTCTAGGCCTCCCAAGGGAGCACTGGCACCATGACATGGGCCAAGAAGATTCTTTTCACATCAAGGTCTGAAGTGCACTGTTCCACACACATGCTCTCCCATGACACAGCTCACTTTTCGACACTCTGATCAACAGTCAAGGACTCTAATTAGCCTCTCTACCCCTGACCTACTAATGGCTGTGTAGTCTTGACAAACTCTTCTCAGTACTGAACCCCTGGCTTCCCAGGAGGCCTCTGGGGATCCACAGCAGAGCTCATTTCTTAGAGGTCCCGACTTGATGCCCCCTCCTTATAAGGCATCCCTACCTTTAGCCCATCCCATCCTTCCTCTCCTGGCTTCCACTGGGTCCTATCTGTCACAGTGTAGTTTAGTAATCTTTACCTTTTGACCCTAAACTAAGACTACTGGGTACCGAGTGATGAAAGTTGAAGGCTGGCAACCTTCTTCCTTCCTCAGTTCCCTCCTGAGGGTCACGGCCATCAGGAGATCATTAACTCTACTTTCATGGGTTAGCATTTCCCCCAAGGAGACAAAAATACACTACAACAGACAAATGAGAATGCACTGATTTATGTTTTGTCACTTTACTTCATGTAGCCATCTTCTGACGTAAACATTAGCCTGAGTCAAATGGGGCATCACTAAAAGCAAGGCCACTCCTTGGAGCCCTAGCCCTGGCACGTCCCAACTGATCTCATTTACATGGTAACAAAAGGGTGTCAGGTCCCAGGAGGCACTCAGAGAAGCAGTTTAACCCACAGGTACTTTTGTTGCCCTAAGCAACTCACAGCACAAGAATTGGTTCTCTTACTGTTGACTGGTTGTGGGACAGGGAGAACTTGTTTCCTTGGTCTCAGGTCCTGGGCTAACCAAGATGAGATGGTGACCTCTAGCGGCTGTGCCTCCTCATTGCCACTAGACTTAACATGACATAGTGAATATATGAGGGTGGCCCTGTGCTGAGAACTAGTCTCCCAGTGAATCCAGGAGGGGTGCTATGTGCATATTTTGTGTTTAATTTTTCTACTTGTGAGAACATTTTCAGAGCCAAAGACATTTTTACCATAGAACTTTTTGTTTTAGGATACTTTACCATACTTGAAGCTGAAATTCAAGGTTTTTAACCTATAAGCTACCTATACTAGAGAAAAATCCATACAAAGATTCATCTGATTTTGCTAGTACTTGTTTCAATATTCAGCTGAGGGGCAGAAAGGTAGAACAAGACTTCAGGACCCTGGCTAGAGGTAAGGGAAGGGAACCTCACTTTTCTCACCCCTTTCTAGCCTAAAGCAGAGAGAGCGCTTCCAACAGCTTTGTGAGCAGCCTTCCCTTACTTCTCATAAGGACCTCTCGGGTAGACACTGCTGCCACCTGCTCTGCAGCCAGACTTCTCCTGATGCCACATGCTGCCCATCCTTCAGACAAAGCCCTCTCAGTCCTTCAAGGATGTAACACAGGCTTAGTGTAGCCTTACTGTTTCCTTGTTGTGGTATCTTTGTCCAGCTACTCGTAAATGAATGAGGAGCTCCAGTCCTAAGCGTCAGTCACTGTTTACTTCATATGAAAGGTAAGAGATGAACTAGAGACCCAGTAAGAATGATGAACTAAATGGCCAACTACCCTCTCTGGACAACTGTGGAACACCATGTAGCTGCTTAAGAAGTTTGAGGCACGGGAGCTGGACAGGTTAAGAGCATTGCCTGTTCTTTCAAAGGTCCTGAGTTCAATTCCCAGCAACCACATGGTGGCTCGCAGCCATCTACAATGAGATCTAGTCTGTAAGCACACTTGCAGGCAGAATACTGTATAAATAATAAATGAATAAATCTAAGGAGGAGGAGGAGGAAGAGGACGAGAGGAAGAAGAGGAAGAGGAGGAAGAGGAAGAAGAAGAAGAAGAAGAAGAAGAAGAAGAAGAAGAAGAAGAAGAAGAAGAAGAAGAAGAATTAGTAGCAGCAGCAGCAGCAGCAGTTGTTTGAGGCCCTTTTCCACACACAGTACAATTGCCAATGACCTCCAGAGGTCAATGCCAGGTTACAAACTAATCTTGAGTTCCTAGAAAAGATGAACTGGGCATCTGCAGGTGCAGGAGCATGCCCAGGTGGGTGCTGGCCTGGTGTGGAGAGGGCACTGGATCACTCTGCAGTTTTGCACTGTCTGACTTTTTAGGATCTGCATCCATTATTATTCAGGAACAATCCTCTTTAGTGCCATAGGTTATGACAACAGAAAGACAAGTGGTCACAGCCAATGCTGAGGGAGTTCCTGCGAGGTCTTGTACCAGCACTTTGTAGGGGTTTATTTGAGCTGGGTGACTGGCCTATGGCTCTTGGAGGCCCATGTGTGTATTGGGAGCACAGCACAAAGGCCCTTACACCCTCAGATCTGTAGGGAAAGCAGGAATGTTAAACATGCAGGACTGTCTTCCCAGTGGGAAATAAGTGAAACTTGTTTTTCCATCCAGATGGTGATCTGCAATATTTGTTGGGCCAGCATTGGAGGTAGCTAGTAATCTAAATGACCCTTACATTACCTGTACAGCCAGGGGCTCCCCCAAGCCTCCTCAACCAGGACCAGAGACACCTAATAGTCTAAATGACCCTTACATTATCCGTATAGGCAGGAGCTCCCTCAAGCTCTCATAACCAGGATCAGAGGTGGCTAGTAGCCCACATGACCTCTACGCTGTTTGTATGACCGAGACCAGGCTGGACTCTTCCCTAGGCCCTTAAGCTAATATATCTCCAGACCCCATCTTGGAAGAAACGACATATGCTCTGAGTTGAGTTTCAGTGTAATTGTGCATTGGGGATTGTACACCAGGAAATTTTTTTTCAAATTATACTTTTTTTTTTTTTTTTAAATTATACTGGTTTTAAAAACACTGGCAAGCCAGGCGTGGTGGCACACACACCTTTGAGGTAGAGGCAGGCAGATCTCTGTGAGTTCAAGGCCAGCCTGGTCCAGGACATCTAGGGCTCTGTCAGACAGAGAAACCTTGTCTCGAAAAACCAAATTAAACCCCAAAAATCCAAACAAAAAACAAAAAAACAAAAGACAAACCCACTGGCGAATAAACCACCCGGCATTAGACTTTGAAAGGTTTGATCCATGTTGGCAATGTCACTCTTTTTTTTTTTTTTTTTTTGGTGGGGCGGGGAGGGGAGGTTTCTCTGTGCAGCCTTGGCTGTCCTGGAACTCACTTTGTAGACCAGGCTGGCCTTGAACTCACAGAGACCCACTGTCTCTGCCTCTCAAGCGCTGGCTCCAAGTTTTCATTCGCACCTCTTTGAAGTTCACTTCCCTGCCTGCCATGGCCACCTGTAAGGGCCCCCCCCCCCTCACGCCTATACAGACCAAGTGGGAGAGCACAGCCACTCTGATAGCTCAGTAGCCCAGGCAGGAGCTCGTCAAGGAGTATATCTAAAGCCTGTCACTTTCTTGCTGGGGTGGTGTAGGTACGCACACGCCATGGCATGCGCATAAATCTGGGAGTTGGTTCTTGTCATCCACCTTGTTGGTTTCTGCTACTGCACCGCATGGTCCAGGCTTGCTGGCCCCTAAGCTTCCTGGACAGTCTTCAACTCCGCCTCCCATTTTGTTATAGGGGTGTTAGGAACACAGAAGAGTGGCACTAAACCCATGTTTTTTTGTAGTTCCAGGCTTCCACAGGGAGTACTTCTACCCACTGAGCCATCTTTCCAGGCAAACTTGTTCTCAGCATGCCTCTGGTCACCAGGCTGTAGGTCTTTCCAAGAAAAGGACATGTGAGCCCCTTTCATGTACTTTACAGTCCTAATGTTTGTCAATCTAAGAACATGGCTGAGGGCTGGAGAGGTGGCTCAGTGGTTAAGAGCACTGTCTGCTCTTCCAGAGGTCCTAAGTTCAATTCCCAGCAACCACATGGTGGCTCACAACCATCTATAATGAGGTCTGGTGCCCTCTTCTAGTGTGCAGGCATACATATGTATGTAATACATAAATAAATCTTTAAAAAAGATTTTGCCATTTAAAAACAAAAACAAAAGAAAAAAAAAAAGGTTGAGCTGAGGAGCCTGGGATTCCACATGGAGAAATGGTATTTTGGGATCACAGCATTCTTTCACCCCTTCTGGCTGAGGATCTTGCAAAGCACAACTCCGTAGACAGTGGACAGACAGGCTTCCTCTCAATTAAAGGATGCCTGTTTGTTTTGTTTTCTGAGACAGTCTTGAGGACTGGAGAGATGCTTGTATGAGAAGCATAAGGGCCTGAGTTTTCAACCCTCCAATCCTCATGGCTGTATCTGATTTGTAACCCCAGCACTGTGTGTAGATGGGGAATAGGGCATGGGGACAGGAGAACAGCTGGAGCATGGTGGCTGCCAGCCTACCTCCAGGTTCAGTGAGAAATCTGTCTTAAGAGAGTAGGAGCTGGGCGTGGTGGCGCATGCCTTTAAACCCAGCACTTGGAAGGCAAAGACAGGTGGTTCTGAGTTTGAAGTCAGCCTGGCCTTCTGCAGAGAGTTCTAGGTCAGCCAAGGCTACACAGAGAAACCCTGTCTTGAAAAACCAAAAAATAAAGAGAGAGAGGGAGGGAGGGAGGGACAGACAGACAGACAGACAGACACTAGGACAGAATCAGAAAGGGAAAGAGCAGGATACATAAAGTTCTTTTTGGCTGGGCGCACACATACAAACAAACAGACAGACAGACAGACACACACACACACACACGAGAAAGAGGGAGGTGGAGAGCGAGGGGCAGAGGGAGGGAAAGAGAATATATAGCTCACTATGTTATCCCTGGCTGACCTCAAGCACTTGACCTTCCTGCCTCAGCCTTCTCAGGGCTTGGGTTCTATAGATCATCATGCCTGCTTATGGTGCTCTTCTTTTTGCTTTCTTTCTTTTTGTTTTGTTTTTCGAGACAGAGTTTCTCTGTGTAGCCTTGTCTGTCCTGGACTCCCTTTGTAGACCAGGCTGGCCTCAAACTCACAGAGATCCGCCTGCCTCTACCTCTTGAGTGCTGGGATTAAAGGCGTGCACCATCACACCCAGCCTGGTTCTCTTCTTACTGTTCTGAATAAACCAAACAACATTCACTCACTAAAATGAGATGCTTTGAGGTAAAGACTGGTTGTCATACCACACTTGGTCCTCATCTCACTGGGTCCTAAACAACAAGGTGGACCTGTCTGTCTGGGTCTGAAAAGAATGAATGACTTCTTTAGAGAGAAAGAAAACAGAATGGAGGGCGTGGGGCTAGGGACAACCCTTTCTGTATCCAGGATCATGTTGACCTACATATTTGTAATTGGCATATGGCTGCAAGAGATAGGCTCTGAAAAGTCACGTTGAAGACTGACAAGCTCCTAAGACTCACGGTTTTTTGTAATTAGTGTGAACGGATATGCACCGAGTCAGACAACCTGCAGTTTGAGTGTCCGGCCACTAGGGGCCGACCTAACTCCACAAAACCAGACTGAATTTCATTCATGAGTCGGGATGTCTGAAACCATTCTGCCTAACACTAAAAGGCCTTGATGTTTGAATTGAGGGCAATGTCAAGCTTATGATCAAAGGCAGTGGCAAGCATGGACAACAAACAATGCGACTGAAAACCTGGAAGCCAGAAGCACATCCGAAAGCTGAGCACGGGGTCAGAAATCCCTGGGCGGGCGGGGGTGGGGGAGTGGGGGAGCGGCGGCAGCACACCCAGTCAGCCTCCAGCGTGTCCCCCTGGGATCAGAAACCCGTGGGTGTTGAAGGAGCTCCAGTGCTGACTCCTCTGTCCAGCCAAAGTCCAAGGGAATTAAAGGAGAGGAAACAGGCGGAGGGAGGACAGAAGTCCCGGCTGTCTCCTTCCCAGGCCATGCTGATTCTGTCTGGTTCTGGGGGACAGGGATGCTGGATATAGCAGCTCACCACCCCCTGTACCTCACAGCACTTACGGTTTGGTTTCTGGGAGTCTTCCTTAATGATCTGGTGGACCTTTTGGTGCAGGTCTTTGTCTTTGCTGGTTACCTAGAAACAAGAGTTGGGAGAGGAAATGTGGTTTGGGCACACAGCAGCTTGTCACTCAGAATTCTAAACCAGCACTCGAGGTGGCTCTGCAGATTCCGTGACAACCACATGCCCTCCCCTGGTGATGTGATTTTGATGGTTGGTGGCTCAGCTCTGTCCCTAAGTATCTGTTCACTGTTGGGAGCTGGTTCGCTGGGGCCAGAAAGGACAGTAAAACTGGAATTCTGTGGCGCAAAGAAGCAATTTTCTCTTTCTACACCTGCAGCACAGTCACAACGCCCTTCCTTCTTGTCTGTTCCGTTCTGAAGAAGCTCAAGGGCTCCAAGCCCCCGCTCTTCATCCCACCACGCCTTCCTCTCCGTCTCCCCTGCCTCAGATTTCTTTAGTTTCTCTTTCTCGAAGCACAAGGAAGAATTAAGGAGGGGATGTGCGTGGGAACACTAGCAAGATAGGGAATCTAGTCTGTCGACTGACCCGCTCTCGGCTCTTGTGGGCAGATACAGCCATGTTTCCCTCTCAACTAGCAGCAGGCTTCATCCTTGGGGCCGGCAGCAAATCTAGTCACAGGAGAGAGGGAAGGAAAGAGACAGCCAAAGGGAAGGAAAGAAAGAGCAAGAGGGGAGGGAGGAGAGAGGATAAGACAAAGAAAAAGGGGGGGACAGAGGGGAAGACAGGAAAAGAAGAAAGGAGGGGGCAGAGGGAAGGAAGGAAGGAAGGAAGGATATAAAAGGAGAGAGGCAGGAGGAGGAAGAGCCTAGGCATGTAAACACAGCTGAAGAACTGGGTGGGACAGACAGGCCACGAAGACCTGTGAGACCTGACTTACACAGTAGGACCTTCTACTCTCAAGGGTTAGTGTGAAGGCAAAACACGGGAGCAAAGGGCAGTGTGGGCACTGGATGATAATGGTGCCCCGCGGGGCTTCAGGAGGAAGGCATGAGTGGAAGGGAGGGTCAGCCACAGAAGGGGGCGTGACATCTAGTCTTGTTTGACTACCCCTTCCAGCTCACGGTGATTCACAGGAGGAAGTGCCCAGCCCAGCCACACCTCGCCCTTGGCAGCTGCAGTGGTCTGTGCTGCTTCCCAGGGAGGCTGCTCTCTACAGACCCTCACAGAGGCCAAACTAGAGCAAAAGGAGGCACAGTCTCCAAGAGAGCCCCAGCTGAGCTTCCCTGCTTGGCGTGACAATGGCGGCCACCGTGTCCTACCCAGATGAGTACACAGCACTCATGCTATACAGGATCACTTCTTCCACAAGTTTCTCAACACCACGGAAAACCCTTCCTACTTAAAAAAACAACAAAAAAACCTCTCCAAAGAGGAAATGACAGGCTAAATAAACCTCTAGTGAGCCTGAAAGCAGTCGGGTCCTGTCTCCAGAAGATTTACTTTACTTTTCTGTTTAGAGACAGGGTTTCTCTGTGTTAACCTTGTCTGTCCTGGACTAGCTTTGTAGACCAGGCTGGCCTCAAACTCACAGAGATCTGCCTGCCTCTGCCTCCTGAGTGCTGGGATTACAGGTGTGCGCCACCACCTCCGGCTGATTCACCTTCCTCTTAAGCCACATCTCTGCTGTGGACTCAGGTGGCTCCTGGAGGCCCATTCGCAGCTTAGGGCCTCCAATATCAGAAGCATGCAACAAGAGGCAAACACTTAACTTGAAAAGAATGAGACAAACAAACAGCCATGCCAGTACTCCGTGGGGAGGCTGCCAGGCCGGGCCTTCAGGGAGGCTGGCTGCAGTGTCACCCACAGGCTTTAACCAAGCGTCCTTGGCTCCTGAGACCCTCCTTCTGGAGTAGTTCTTGGAAATACTGGCATGAATTCACACAGCCGCATAGACTCGACAGCAGAAGTCACACAGCACTACAGCGACCGTCACAAGGGAATGGCGAGAGAGTTTCCGTAAATACTCAACGTCAGAGAGGTGCTGAGGCAAGAAGGCGATGGGGACGAGCCCTATTTACAGCAGTGGGACATTTGGTAATCCAGGAGGAGGATTTGACTGTCACAGCAGGGGAGATGCTTCTGGAATGTAGTGAGGCTAGGGACGCTTTAAACACACTACAGTGAGCATGTGGGTTCCCAGTGCATCCAGCCCGAAGGTTCTGAGGATGAGGAGTTCTGAGTTAGAAGATGGCTTCTTTCTTTCCTTCTTCCTTCCTTCTTTAAATGAAAAAAGCCACAGGAACTGGTTTGTCAATTATACAGCTGTCAGTGTACAGATAAATATCTAGAAGGACATTAGGTTTCAGGAGGCAGTGGGGGTCGGGCATGGTGGCAGCCGCCTACAGTCCCAGCTTGGCGAGGTGGAGGCAGGAGACTATGAGTTCAAGGACAGCCTGGGTTCAGAGTTCACAGAACCAGAGAGTTACATTGTGAAAAGGCAAGAGGCGGCTTTCAGTTCTGAGTTTACCCCCTCCTAATGATGATTTTAGAAACAAGTAGGTACTTCTAAGCATGGCTGTATTTGTCATGGAAGCTTTGAAGGGGGAACTAAGCTGCAGGTCTCTTACATAGTACAGCTTGTCAGAGCCACGGTGCCTCTGGAACACGAGCCCCTTTTCCCACAGCAGCTGTATAGCATTCTTGAACACACCATGCGCTGCCCCGGAAGTGGTGCTGCTCTCTGACTCCACCTGCACAGGGAAGAAAACGCAGTGAGTTTCACCTTCCATCACCTGAGCCTAATTCCCCAGACTGACTGGTTCACAAATTCACCCGACAGGCTTTTCTTGTGCTGAGTCAACACAATTTAGGCATATGTCAGCTGAGTCGGCCGGTATTTAGACAGGGCTCTGGGGGTCACACTTGGTAACTGTTTCAGGTGGGCTTCCATTTTGATTTGTCTGTTTACAGCTTTGCCTCCACACTGCTGGGCAACCAACCTTTCACGTGTGCCTCAGCTCCCTCCTCGGGAAGGCTGGGTTAGGAGGACGTCGTGCAGGCCTGGGGGAGCAGAGGCACTTGCAGCTGGGACTGGGAGCACGAAGCCAACTCAGCTCCCAGTAACTACAAACACCACGGGAAGCCAACTCAGCTCCCAGTAACTACAAACACCACGGGAAGCATCCTTTCCAGAGCCGCTCCCCTCTCCTGACCTCAGGATGTGTTTCCTAGCCTGTGTTAATGGCTGCAGTCCTGAAAGCAAGACCTCTAGGGGTCTCCTCTGAAAAGCCAGCAGCTTCCGGGACTGAGGCCTGTGTTTTGCTTGTCATTTTCAAAAGAACAATGACAGACATGCACGATTCAGGAAACCAAAATCGCTCACAGACTGAGATGCAGCGACTCAGGGCTCAGGCCAGGAACTGGGTGGCTTCCTGAAATATACATAGTCTACACTCCCAAACAAACTCAACCTTCATCCAGCTGTCTGAGAAACAATGGTTTTGCAAGATCTGCTTACCATGTTTCTGGATTTCCTAAGAAAGGTGACATTAGAAAAAACAAAAAATAAAAACAAAACCCAGGAGAAAGGGAAAGAAAGGGGAAGCAAGGGAACCGAGCTTTCAGGAGAGGTAACAGGGCTGCCCGTGGCTCTCGGGTTTCTGCGTGGCCTGAGCATCTGCAGTCTCCCAGGGTGCTATTAAGTGCGATTCAATTGTGTGACACTGACCTCCCAAGCAGTGCAATTTGACCGACTGATTCATAATTAATGGAAGAAATTGTTTTCAAAGAAGACAAATACAGCACCGTATCCGTTTCTTTTAAAATATACAGCACTGGACAGGTACAATTTCCTGCTTTAAGTTTTTTAAAAAAACATACCATATGGCCGGGCATGGCAGCCAGACGTGGTGGCACACACCTTTAATCCCAGCACTCAAGAGGCAGAGGCAGGAGGATCACTTGTGAGTAGGCCAGCCTGGTCTACAAAATGAGTCCAGGACAGCCAAGGCTACACAGAGAAACCCTGTCTTCAAAAGCAAAACCAAAACAAAACAAAAAGATACCACATCATGCCAAAGTTTCTATATAGAACCCTGTGACTGGGGGAGGCCTGAAGTCTTCCAGTAACAGTAGCCATCATGACTTGGCATGACGGTGGGCTACCCTACTTATTAATGTTTTCTCACAGCCAGGCATGACAGCACATGTGAAGTCCTAGAACATAATAAGATGCTGAAGCAGAAAAACTATAAATTTGAGGCTAGCCTGGGATATATAGCAAGTTCCAGGACAGCTGGACTATAGAGCAAGGCCATGTCTTAAAAGAAAAGGAGGGTCTGTGAGATGCTCAGCCAGAAAGGTGCTTGCCTCCAAGTAAAGGCACCTGAGGCCAATGCTAACAGTCTGGGCTTGATCCTTAGGCCCCAAATGGCAGGTTATCCTTAGGCCTCTTGTTATGATGCGCGCATGCACACGCACACGCACACACACTTTAAAAGATGTTTTAAAAACTGGGTGGTGGTGGTGCATGCCTTTACTCCCAGCACTCAGGAGGAAAAGGCAGGCCGATCTCAACGTTCGAGGCCAGCCTGGTCTACAGGGTGAGTTCCAGGACAACCAGAGCTACACAGAAAAAGCCTCTCTCAGGAGGCAGGAAGGGGAGAGGTTTTAAAAGGAAACGGGGAAAGAAGACAAGGGAGGGAGTCTACTGCCAACACACTGAGGCACCAGAAGCCCTAGGAGGTCGGTTTGGCTCTGAACTTCTAAACGATGAAATGAAAAGAAGGCCAATGGGAAGTGGGCAGCTGGGGGCCGAGGTGGGAAGTGGACAGCTGGGAGCCGAGGTGGGAAGTGGGCAGCTGGGGGCCGAGGTGGGAAGTGGGCAGCTGGGGGCCGAGGTGGGAAGTGGGCAGCTGGGAGCAGAGGTGGGAAGTGGGCAGCTGGGGGCCAAGGTGGGAAGTGGGCAGCTGGGAGCCGAGGTGGGAAGTGGGCAGCTGGGAGCCAAGGTGGGAAGTGGGCAGCTGGGGGCCGAGGTGGGAAGTGGGCAGCTGGGAGCCGAGGTGGGAAGTGGACAGCTGGGGACCGAGGTGGGAAGTGGACAGCTGGGGGCCGAGGTGGGAAGTGGGCAGCTGGGGGCCGAGGTGGGAAGTGGGCAGCTGGGGGCCGAGGTGGGAAGTGGGCAGCTGGGAGCAGAGGTGGGAAGTGGGCAGCTGGGAACAGAGGTGGGAAGTGGGCAGCTGGGGGCCGAGGTGGGAAGTGGGCAGCTGGGAGCCGAGGTGGGAAGTGGGCAGCTGGGAGCCGAGGTGGGAAGTGGGCAGCTGGGGGCCGAGGTGGGAAGTGGGCAGCTGGGAGCCGAGGTGGGAAGTGGACAGCTGGGGACCGAGGTGGGAAGTGGACAGCTGGGGGCCGAGGTGGGAAGTGGGCAGCTGGGGGCCGAGGTGGGAAGTGGGCAGAGGTGGGAAGTGGGCAGCTGGGGGCCGAGGTGGGAAGTGGGCAGCTGGGAGCAGAGGTGGGAAGTGGGCAGCTGGGGGCCGAGGTGGGAAGTGGGCAGCTGGGAGCAGAGGTGGGAAGTGGGCAGCTGGGAGCAGAGGTGGGAAGTGGGCAGCTGGGGGCCGAGGTGGGAAGTGGGCAGCTGGGAGCAGAGGTGGGAAGTGGACAGCTGGGAGCCGAGGTGGGAAGTGGGCAGCTGGGGGCCGAGGTGGTTTAGAGGAAACCTTGGCAAAGAACAAAGCTCTCAGCCGTGACCTTCTCCACGTGAACTTTTCCGAGTGTTTTCTGAAACGCTATCCCTCATCTCTCTGCATGATATCCTGGGTCACTGGGCACACAGCCTGTTGCCAGGAACAGGTAATTAGGTGTGTGAACAAATCCAAGAAGCAAGGGTCAAGAGGGGCTGGGATGTGAGATGGAACCCACTCCACCAGCAGCATGCAGAATAAACTAGGACACTCAGAGCAGCCTGGCTGGTGATGGGAAAGACTGGGAAATGTCAGGACAGTGGCTGAATGGAGACTGGGTGTGTGCGTGAACTCACCCTTAGGGTCGGGTACTGAACGCTTTCAGATGATAGCAGAACTCTATGCACTACCAGTGAACAGAAAGGTACACTGTTCCCCAAAAACTCAGGTCTCCTACAGACCACAGCGCCTTCCCACGGGGGTGATGAGAAGGGACGCAACCACTGTCATCAGTATAAGCTCAGCACGTAGCCAAGTACATGCTCAGGAGACTAGCCATGGGATTAGGAACAGGGTGGGGAGGGAACACACTTGTCACTTTCTGGGACCATCTGAACTTTAAAAACAAAAACAGAGAGAAAGACCCATCATTCCTTTCAGTTAGAAGTATCTGGCGTCTGCTTTATCCAGTCCTGTTTGAGGTCCGACGTAGAGAGCGAAGAACTAGGCAGACAGGGCCTCTGCTTCCACAGGACTTACACACAGAACAGGTGTGGGAAAACAGTGTGTGCCAGTGACATCACAGACCAGGGTGCAGCAGGGTGAGGACTGCAAGGGACAAGTGGCTGTGATGTCACAGACATGGATGGAATTGACTGAGGGCAAGGATGGTGAGGGCCAGTGACACCACAGGCAGGAATGCAATGTGGTCAGAGCAGTGAAGGGGGAGTGACATCACACACGCCAATCTGTGAAGACAGTGAGGCACAAGCAGCCATCAGAGCAGATGAGGCCAGAAGATGACTGACTGACTAAAAGTTAAGACATGAGTCACACAAGGGGAACAAACCCAAGCACAGTAAGACGAGGGACAGCCTAGACCCCAAATGTCTGGTAAACCTTGATTTCATACTAACATGGAAGCGGCAGACAACCAAAGCAGTCAGTGGAGAACTAGGAGTGCAAGACTGGGCTTTACCAAGAGGAGCAGGAGAGCTCTTTGGTGATCTTTGTACTTTTTGGTTAGAACTCTGACTGAATGCAACTTGACCTTTATTTGATTTCCTACAGCAAGACAGATTAACCTTTTCCAAGGAAAAAAGAGCAAGTCATTAAAAACCCTAGCCGGGCATCATCTTGCTGATCAATACGTCATCTCGGGTGGAGGGTAATTATGTCCCTTGGCCTCTCAGAGAGTCCTGGCAAGCAGGTACCGTGGCCTCAGCTTGTTATGACCATCTACTCAGACAGTAAGTGCAGAGTGACCAAGGAGGGTGACAGAGAGGGCAGGTCCGGCTGATTTCAAACTCTTAGTGCTCAGTGACCTTCCAGGACAGAAATGGCACATGCTAGAACCGGTAACCTCCACTTTCAGAGTGCACCCGGTGACTCAGCAGTCCCTCAGGGACAGAGGACTTGAGTCCCGATGAGCAAGGCTGCACTTACTTGGTCCGAGCAGGTGCTGTGAATCACAGGCCGCCTGGCCAAGGACTGCAAGGGCTCCACCATTTCTAACTCCTGCTGGTAGAAAGTTTGCATTTTCTTCTCCTGGAGGAATTCTTTGATTTTCTCACTCAACAGAAATGTGAGGCCTTCAAAATCCAAAGTGTCTTTATTGCTGCAGGGGACAAAGTTTTAAGATGCCCTGTAGAAAAGCGTATTTACTTTGCTTCTTTCGGTGTGCATAAAACCAAAAGCTAGCTAGAAGACGCCATTTTATAGCGGTGCCTGGTTGTTGTTGAGGGTTTTTTGTTTTGTTTTGTTTTTTACAAAAAGGGTAATTCATACAGTGGCCCTCATGTAGCTATGGTGGAACTGTATAACTTAACAGTCATTCATGATAGATTATAAACATGGGTCAAGAACAGCATGGAGGGGAAGGCCATTTTTGTGAGGGGGACAAGAAATCCCACTACACATCTAAGTGGCACGCATGCTTGTGCACGCATATAATAAAGCCATCTAAAGGGACCCATGCCACCCTGAGAACACTGGTACCCTCTGTACTGAGACAACTCCCAGTTTCTGTGCTCTCCACATCTACTGTTTGTAGTGTTTGAAAATATGACTTATTGAATAAGTAATATATTTCCATGTTTAAAAAGTTAGAGGGCTGGGGATACAGTTCAGTAGTAGAGTACTTGCCTAGCATGAGTTTGGTCCTGGTTCATTATGTGTGTGTGTGTGTGTGTGATGCGCGCACACACACACACACACACACACAGAGGCCAGAGCTTAAAGACACTGGGTGTCCTCAGATTTCTCATTGAATTTAGAGATAAAGAAACAGACATCAAGCCCCACTGATCGTCCCGTCCCCATCTTCTACATGCTGGGTTACAGCTTTGTGCGTCAGCCTGCCCAGACCTTAATACAGGGCTGAGATCTGAGCGTAGGAGCTCATGCTTGGGGAACATGCACTTGACCCACTGAGCTGTCTCTCTAGCCTCTCTGCCACCAACACAATAAAATAAACAAAAATGTAAGAGACAGAATAAAAAGTACCCCTCCTGTGTGGCTAGTTTTATGTCAACTTGATACAAGCTATAGTCTTCTAAGGAAAGGGAACACTTTAATTGAGAAAATGCCTCCTTAAGACTGGGCTGCAGGAGCCGGGCGTGGTGGCGCACGCCTTTAATCCCAGCACTCGGGAGGCAGAGGCAGGCGGATCGAGGCCAGCCTGGTCTACAAAGCGAGTCCAGGACAGCCAAGACTACACAGAGAAACCCTGTCTCAAAAAACCAAAAAAAAAAAAAAAAAAGACTGGGCTGCAGGCAAACCTGCAGGAAACTGTCTGAATTAGTAATCGACATGGAAGTGCCCAACATATTGTGGGTGGCGCCACCCCAGGCTGGTGGTCCTTGCATTCCATAAGGAGAATGAGCAAGCCACAGGGGAACAAACTAGTAGGCAGGACCCCTCCATGGCCTCTGCATCAGCTCCCGCCTCCACATTCCTGCCCTGTTTGAGTTCCTGTCCTGACTTCCTTTGATGATGAACTGATGTGAAAGCTTAAGCCAAACCAACCTTCTTTTCCCTAAGTTGCTTTCAGCCGTGGTATTTCATCACAGCAATAGTTACCCTAAGTAAGATATCCCTCCAGCTTGAAGCCACCAGGGAGCCACTGAGAAGTATTTCTCTTTACCTCAGCTCATGGTTTAGCAGATGTGTGTGTATTCATATTCCTCCTGGCTTTGTTTGTGCTCCCCACTATATAGGAGTCAAATTCATCCTTGTTGAGAACAGCCCAGTTGTTTCTTGCTCTTGTTTTACAGTGGGGAGTTGCAAGGTCAGGGTCAGGGTGCAGGATGATAAAGTGGCTTATGGTGGGGATGTGACCTGTGTAGTTTTCTCCATGGTTCTCACAGCGAGGCTGACTAAGCTTCTTGGATCTGTGAGTTTATACTTTCTATCTAACTTGAAGGAGTTTCAGCCACCATCCAAATGCTCACCTGTGCTCCCTCCATTCCTTTAGTAACTCCAATTATAATATACTTGGTTTCCCTCAGAACAACCCTAGAACCTCTATGCTATAGTCACCTTCACTTTGCAGGAGAGGAAACTGAGGGTCAGAGGGGTGAGCTCACAGTACTCAGGTGGCTGTTTGACAGCTTTCCTTCTGCTATCACGTTCTCAGCAGTGACAGGGGAACTCACCTCAGTGCCTCCTCTTCTTTTACGGCTGGGTTGCAGAAGGGCTGGTCATACACTTTCTTGTAGAGTGCAGGCAGCTCAAGCATCCTTGCAATTTGAATATTCCACACTGGATCGTCCACCTTATCTAACAACCCAGGAAGAAGATGGCACAGAAGTGACACAGGCAGCACATCTCTCCATGTCCATATCACCCCAGGGCAACAGTCTAGAGTCACAGGAGAGCTCCAGGCCATCATCCCTCAAGAGAAAAGGCAATGCCCTATGTATGTCAGGCACATCCAGGGTGGGGACCGGACTGTCACCAGCACTTTGTATGTTATGCTGACAGACTATAGGGCCAGCACTTGAAATTTATATATTTATTTACTGAGACAAGATCTCCCTATATAGCCCTAGCTGGCTGTAACTCCCTGTATAGCCCTAGCTGGCTGTAACTCCCTATATAGCCCTAGCTGGCTGTAACTCATTATTGTAGACCAGGCTGGCCTCAAAATGCAGGGAGATCATCTGTCTGCCTCTGTCTCCTGGGTGCAGGAATAAAAGCCTGGCTGCTTTTGAGATTTTCAGTTGAAAACCAGCCAACACAGTGTAGAGGGGGTGATTCAGAACTATTTCTGATTAGCTGTTTTCATTAAAGCTAATGGGCGAATGGTGGTCGCGACATTCCCATCTTTCTGAAGAGTTAGTGCACCTGCCCTAATGGACTGACATTTAGAATTCAAAGTACTCCAGAAATGGTAATGCTGTCCAAATGTGCTCGCCAACTACATAGTCAGTAATTCACCATTTCCCAATTTACTTCTAATTAACGTTCTTCAAAATAAAATTTTAAAATGCTGTTTTCATAAAAAAAAAACCCAACACACTAGACATAATTTCCTCCACTAGAATTAAATCTTATGTGAACCTTTTGCAAGTCTGACTTTGAGCTAAACAAGCATTTGTAGAGCACACACTCGGAATAGCAGAAACTTCCCGTGCTTACAATAAATGGTGGCACAGACTTCTCGCTCTTCTCTGAACATGCGCACGTAGCCTCTGACTCGGATAACATCCCCAATTTCTATCTTGGTTTTCTGCTCGGTGGTCTCCTGCAGTTTCTTAAGCTGTGAGGTCACACTTAGCTCTCTTGCAGCGCTTGGGGCAGCTGGGTCTGTTAGGGCCGGGAGAAAAGAGAAGAGGAATGACCAAGTGTCCCTCTGTGCTGGGGACACAGTTGGAGGTCAGAGGAGCCCAGGACCTCCGTCCTCCTGATGAGCTGCTCTGTTACAAGAGATCTTCCTACCGTTTCAAATCTTCTACCCAGAGGCAGAAACTGTAAGTGTCCAAAAGCAGAACAGCAGGAGAAGACCTGGGAGGGAGGCCAAGTGGAAAGTTCCAGGGTGCTGTGATGTCCTTCCCACCCCAGCACCACCAGTGCAAAGGCTCATGTTCAGAGCAACTGGGGGCAGCAGCCTACACGGCCCTCTATTTTGTATGCTTTACACTGTTTCTGAAGCATTAGGGATTAAGCCCAGGGCCTCCTGCATGCTAGGCAAACACTGAACCCCTGTGCTGTACCTTCCCCCAACCCCCTTCCCCCGCTTTAGCTTTTGGGGTGTGTATAGATAGCATCCTGTGGTGTTAACATGGCAGTTCAGTTAGCTAATCTGGCAACATATTTCTCCCCTTTGATGATTTTCATCACCTGCACAAGTCAGGTCTGGTGTGGAAGGCAGCATTTGGCTCCTGGAGTCAGAGAAACCCAACATGCATCTGACGGGGGGTGGGGGGGCGAGGGTGCCGCTCCCCAAGACCAGCTCCAGGAATGGTGAAGAGGAGAGAAGAGAGGTGGATCTGAGGTAGGGAGAATTGAGCAGGCAGTGAACGGCTGGCTCAGGGAAACCAACCGTTGGTTGAACAACCAGCTAGAGGAACTAGTTGAGGAGAGGTTGAGGAATGGAGGAAAAAAGAAACACTTGGAGACTCAGGCATATGCGGTACAAGCTGAAGGTCTTAAAGGCCAGGAGAACTTTTCTTCTGGCTCTCTGTCTGTCTGTCTTTGTCTCACTTGCTGTCTGTCTGACTCCTTGCTCATTATTTCTCATCTTTCTATCTCTCTTGCTTGCTGTTGCCCATCTCTTTGTCTCTCTTGCTGTTCCCCATCTCTCTCTAGCTTGCTCTCTCATGTCTGTTACTTGTCTGCCCCCTCTCCTTGGGCCAATCTCAGTATTTTAGTGAAATGAAGTTCAATTTCTTTCATTACAGATTACATCATGATTTCCCTCCTCATCTTTACAGCCACTAGGGCAACCAAAAATCAACAAAGTAACAAGGAAATACAAAAGGTTCTGTAACGCCTTTAATCCCAGCACTCAGGAGGCAGAGGCAGGTGGATCGCTGTGAGTTTGAGGCCAACTTGGTCCACAAAGGGAGTCCAGGACAGCCAGGAAACCCTGTCTCAAAAAAACAAAACCAAAAACAAACAAACAAAAAAAAGAAGCAAAAACAGTTCTGTAACCTACAACAAAAATCAATCAACATTTGAGCAATGGTAAGCATAACTTGATCATTATTTTTTATACAATACACAGGAGCATTTAATCATAAATTTCCCAGGGGTAAAGCCAATGTGTTTGTAGGATGGTCATAGGAACTAGCTTGAGCTAAATGTTCTCTAAAGAAAAAACTTGACCTACTTCCAGTCCCAGACCAACAGCTGTGTTATCCAAGCGTAGGCTAACTACCAAGGGGTCCTCTGTTGTAAAACATCTGTAAAGCATGACGTTCCAAGCCTACCTTCTAGTGCTCTCAAAGCAGATTCTAAGGAATCGTTTCTACAGCTATCAGTATCTAGCCAGGTACTGTCATGTCCATGTCTTGACCTTCTTACATGCAGTTTCTGCTTGGGTGCTCACAGTCAGAGCCCAAGATTCTACCATTGTCTCAAGTCTTTGGCCAGATGCCCTCTTTCAACATTCTCTGTGGGAAAAAGTTTTCCTTAGGGCTGAGAAATAAAGAGAAAAAAATAGTTTTAGGAGAAATAGCAGATTTCTAAACAACATTACATCTGGACCGTACATAATATTTAGGGGCAGTAGTAATCAGCCAGAGATCTTTGGAGCTTTGTCAAGCAAAGCTTCAACAGCTGCTCTGGATGTCTAGTGATCATGCTGGACAGTCGGAGGTCACTGGAGCTTTGTCAAGCAAAGCGTCTATGGCTTATCCTCATGTCTGCGACGGGGCACTCTCAGCTGTCCTGACGCCTCCCTGTGTATGCTGCTGCTCCACTCTGATGTCCCTCTCTCTCCAACTGAATGGGTCAAGGCAATGAGAGTGATAACGGCTGCGGCTGCACCACACACACATGAATGCACGCAGCCACGTGCGCGCGCGCACACACATGAATGCACGCAGCCATGTGTGCGCGCCCACACACATGAATGCACACAGCCACATGCGCGCCCACACACATGAATGCACGCAGCCATGTGCACGCACACACTCGTGGCTGCCATGCATCAGTCAGCTTTGCATATCACGGACAGAGGAAGTGACACCTATGTGTTATTTGTGACAACAAGTGACTGGGCTCTCCAGATAATCATTTTCTTTTCTTTGGGGACTTTCACTGAGTTTACAACCTGCCACTTGTTATAATGTTTGCCAGAACCACCCCCAACCCTGCGTTCACACACGGCATCAGCAAAGCATATGTGCTCACGGCTCCCTCGCTAACCCATCACTGAAACCTGGAAAACTTACACAAAGCCCAATTCTGTCAAGTTTGTTTGTCTGTTAAAACAGCAAGAGGAACTGGCAGTGGTGGCATCTGGTGGGATCCCAGCACTTGGAAGGTAGAGGCAGGAGGATCAGAAGTTCAAGGCCAGTCTTAGTTATGTGGTAAATTCAAGATGAACCTGGGTTATAGGAGAGACTGTCTAAAAGCAAAACAAAACAATATAAAGCAAAACAAGACAGGTGGTGGTGGTGGTGGTGGCGGCAGCAGCAGCAGCGCGCACCTTTAATCCCAGCACTCAGCAGGCAGAGGCAGGCAGATCTCTGTGAGTTCAAGGGCAGCCTGGTCTACAGAGTAAGCTCCAGGACAGCCAGGGCTACACAGAGAAACCCTGTCTCGAAAAATCAACCAAACAACCAAACAACAACAAAAAACCCACTAAAATTTTAAAGTAAATTAAAAAATAAAATAACAAAAGAAACCATATCTGGTTTTTGGAATTTTGGTTTTTGAAACATGTTTTGGTGTAGCCTGGTTTGGAACTCAATAGCAAAGGTGAATTTGAACTTTTGAGTCTCCTGCCTTTATCTCCCAAATGCTGGGATTACTGGTTCATCCCAGACACTGAGCTGGCTACTTTTATAGACAACAGACTATGTGTTTCTGTACTGATAAACCTGCACTGTTGGTTTCAAGCAAACTGTGTCGGAGATGCTTATCTGCCCATTGCTTTTTTTTTTTTTTTTTTAACATTTATTTGAGTTCACTCTGCTACATAGTAAGTATCTTGATTTTTGACTCCACTCCTCTTGTCGCTCCTGACTGATGTTAGTAATTCAGCACCTGGGACTCACTAGAGCAGAGCGTGTTTATGGGATAGACACAAGGCGGCGTGTCTTCTTCAGGATCCTTTGTCCAAGCTGCAGGCAAGGAAGATCATGCCTAACTCTTTCCAGATATTATTCTCTACCTGAAAAGACATTTTTTGTTTTGTTTTGTTTTTCGAGACAGGGTTTCCCTGTGCAGCCTGGGCTGTCTTAGATTCGCTTTGTAGGCCAGGCTGGCCTTGAACTCACAGCAATCCACCTGCCTCTGCCTCCTGAGTGCTGGGATTAAAGCCGTGTGCCACCACGTCCGGCTGAAAAGCCATTTGTTAAATGCTGATGTATTTCCTACAGTTCTGATTTGTCTCGGCAGGGTTGCCATGACAGAGTGCTCTCTCTTTTTGTCTTTTACTCAAAACCTCTGCTTTCTGATCAACTACAATTTTGACAGCCATGGTTTTGTAATGTGTGGCAGCACTTGAGCACTCGCTGGAACAAGGCCCATAGCAACACAGGGAGCACAGTACTGCGCGTGCAGTAACCGACACCTAGGAAACTAGCTGCAAAGCAATGGCTGCTTAGCTCACAGGGTCTCTTCTGAAAATATACAAGAATGGCCTTTTTGGGGGGCAGAGTTTGAAACAGGGTTTCTCTGTGTAGCCTTGGTTGTTCTGGACTTGCAATGTAGACCAGGCTGGCCTCAAACTCACAGGGATCCACCTGCCTCTGCCTCCCCAGTGCTGGGATTAAAAGCGTGCACCACTACCACTGCCCAGGGAAGAATTGCCTTTTTAAAAGGCTGTTCTCCCCATGTTCCTGTCCCCAGGCCCTCGTCTACGCAATCTGACGTTTCGGGGTGTTTATGGACTTCACTGCCACTATGCGGACAGCACAGGAGATGACGAATGGCTCTGTGTAGCACCACTGACGTTATCGGGCTGACGTGGCTCTGAGAGGAGGCCTAGCTCTCATGTAAAGAGTCAGCCGAACTGATGGGAGAGGGCTTTAGCATGTAATTTAATGAACGTAATGAGACGCCTGGGGCCTGACAGAACTTCATCTTAGCAGTCTAGTCCATCCTGAAGATAAGTCCCCTTTAAGATTCTAACATCGAGGGCCAAGATGATTCCACTTTGCTCCTGAGCTACGTGCAAATGGTATAGTGGTCAACATAACATTCACAGCCGTTCACATTAGAGTCTTTAATTCACTGCAACATGGTTTTGACTCAAGCTGAACTTTGTTTTTTTTTTTTTAAAAAAAATGTCTTTTTTGGCCACATTCCAATGGAAAGCTTTTAAACTTTGGGCAATTAAATTAAAAGGAGAGAATGAGTGAGTTGGGAGTAATTTAAAAATACCTCTTCCTGTATAACATGACGAGAACCCTTTCTAGGCTTTCTCATGACACCATCTCTCTATATTTGAAAGCTGTTTTAAATGAAAACTAATTGTTCATTGATTCATTTGCTTTCCGACATTTCAAACATCTTCCTCTTGGAGTGCTCAGTATTAACAACCATTGTGTTGATCTAAAAACACTACTATTACTAAATATAGGGATTGCACAGTGCCCCTGATCATGCCACTCTTAAAAAGAGTGACTTAATCTGGATGTGGTGGCACATGCCTCTGACCCCAGCACTGGGAAGGCGGAGGCAGAATGGGTCAGTGTAAGTTTGAGGTCACCCAGACCCTGGCCCCCTCCAAAAGAGTTAACTTAGAAAACAAAACCAGTATCTAAACCACAAATCAATCTATAGCCTATTTAGAGTTTTGGGTTGTTTTTCTTTTCTCTCCAAGACAGGGTTTCTCTGTATAACAGCACTTGCTTTGTAGACCAGGCTGTCCTTGAACTCACAGAGACTCACCTGCCTCTGCTTCCCAAGTGCTGGGATTAAAGGCATGCACAACCATGCCCAGCCTCCTATTTAGAGTTTTATTGGGACAGAATCATGCCTGATTGACTCGTGTATCATTCATGGACCACTGAGAGCTAAATTGGCTGTGTCAAGTAGTTGAGGCCGACCGCATCCACAGAACAGAAAACATACACCATCAGTCCCTTTATAGAAAAAGTTTGCACACCTTCCACCTAATTCAGGCGTGGCTAGACAAACTGCACTGTCTGACTGAAGATTGTGAGCAAAGCCATAAATCTGCAAATGACTTACAGTGCTGCTGTGGTTTTAATGCTTCTGTACCCTTCAAGGCTCATGGTTGGAAACCCATGCCAAACTGTAGTCAGTGTTCCATCACAGCAATGAAATGCCAGTTCAGATCACTTATGAAACAGAGCTGTCCTTTGGCTTACAGTTCAGAGGCCCAAGGTCAGGCAGTCTCTGTGCTTTGTGATGAGAGCAGCATGTCCTGGCAGGAGTGTGTGCCCAAGTGAAAGTCCCATACTGAGCCAGGAAGCAAAAAGAGAGCAAGGCAAGGGACCATAATCTTCTTTGGTGGCATGAACCTAATGACCTAGGACCTCACATTAGTTCCCATCTCTTTTATGTCCACAAGATCTTCCATTCCTGCCAACTCTGGGGACCAAGCCTTTACCCAGCCCTTTGGAGACAATCACCCAGACCACAGCACCAACACAACAGGGTTGGGAGGTATTTGGAGCCCAAGGACAGCGTGGATGAGTCAATGCTGCTGTGAGGCCTGCAGAGGGCCCCTTCCTTTTGCTCTTTTGCCATGAGAGGCACACTCCAGAGGAAGGAACACTCAAGGAGCTGTCTTGGAGGTGGACACTGGCCTTCCCCAAGCATCCTGCTCTGCAGGTACTTTGGACTGCCCAACCTCCAGGCCTGACAAACTGTTTGCAATAAGTTCCTGCCTAGAGTAGTCAGTCTAATAAATAGCACTGTGGTGGTTACATTTACTCTTCATTGTCACTTGGCTGGACTAGAATCGCTATAGAAACATAGTCTGGGCCAGCCTATGAGGATGTCTGTGGAGGAATCCTTCCTGAATATGAACAAAAAGGAGAAAGAGAGTGGTCAGCAGCATTCTTCTTCCTCTGCTTCCTGAGGATGTGGGGTGACCAGGTATGTCACTCACCTGCCTCCATTCCTTCCAAGCTAAACTGTGACAAGCTGGGAATGGTGGCACTTGCATTCAATCCCAGCAACTAGAAGGCAGAGGCAGGTGGATCTCAGAGAGCCTACATAGTGAGTTCAGGCTGTTCAGGCCAGCCAGGGCTATATAGTGTGGCCATGCTCCCTCACCCCCAAGAGTTCCGTTTGTCACAGCAATTAGAAAAGTAGTTAACATAAGCACAGACTAAGTATCCCAAACCATAGATATCTGACTATCGTACAGATTTGTTTCTTGTCTTAAATCTATTTACAATGCCTTCTAAGCAAAGTAGAGCCACCGACTTGGATGTTCTCAAACTAGGAACAGAAATGCTAAGATTACACAACATGAACAAATTCCTAAGTATAAGAACATTGGGAAACTAAACAAATGAGCACAACACTGGTCAGGACAGATAAAGGAAAGTTGGGATTTTCCCCCCTGAGACAGGGTTTCTCTGTGTAGCCCTGGTTGTCCTGGAATTTGCTTTGTAGACCAGGCTGGCCTCAAACTCACAGTGATCTGCCTGCCTCTGTCTTCCCAGTGCTGGGATTAAAGGGGAGTGCTACCACGCCCAGTTAGAAAGTTAGGATTCTGACACAGGATGGCAAAAGGAGGAAACCTCATAAGTAGGAGACATTCCTGCAACACACAGTACGAACTGACTGACACCAGAGGGTACATACTGGAGCAAGAGCCTTGATAACCCCATGTGGACCTGAGAGACTTGATGATAACCGCCTGTGGAAGCCATTATTTTTAAGACAATTTTTAAAACAGAAAGAGAGAGCCAGTATCTGTGAGCCTAAAAAGATCACTAACCCTGCAGAACACCCTTTAAGTTACTGTGAACTTAGTTTGAAAATTAATTGTGTTAGATGTACTGCGTTTTGCCTGAATGCATTTGTATGTGCCACATGCATGCCTGGTGCCTGGGGAAACCACAAGAGGACTTTGGATGCCCCGGAACTGGAGTTATGAATAGCTGAGCGCTACCATGTGGGTGCTTGGAACTGAACGTGGGTTCTCTGCAAGAAAACTAGTTTGTTTTGTTTGTTTGGTAGGTGTTGGTTTTTTGAGACAGGGTTTCTCTGTGTAGCCTTGGCTGTCCTCAACTCGCCTTGTAGACCAGGCTGGCCTTGAACTCATATCAATCCACCTGCCTCTGCCTACCAAGTGCTGGGATTAAAGGCCTGTGCCACCATGCCTGGCCTACAAGAAAAATTTGAAAGTTATGTAAGGGGCTGGAGACTTGGTTCAGTGGTTAAGAGCACTTCCTGCCCTTGAAGGGGACCCAGGTTGGGTTCTAGCAGACATGGTGGCTTACAACCCTTTGTAACTCCAGTTCTAGGGAATCCAACCCCTCTTCTGGCCTCGGTAGGACACTGCACGCATGTGCTACATGTACATATACATGCAAGTAAGACACCCATATATAAAAAATAAAGCAAATAAACCTAAAAAAAAAAGTACGCAAGGGGCATGGGGGCTGTAAGTTCATGGTAGAATAGTTGCTCAGCATGTTTATGGTCCTAGATTTTATCCCTAGCAACACACACACACACACACACACACACACACACACACACACACACACACACCCCACACACACACAATCACCACTGAAATATATTCAGGTAGCTGCTTCAGTTAGTCAGTGTGCTCAAAATACAATTTTACAACTTATATGACCTAGTGGCTAACTTCCAAAGGAGCCCTATCTTAACAAGCTTTGAATTTCTGCTATATAGCTGAACGTATTAGAGTTTTCAGAAAATCTGGATCATGGTAGCAGAGATAGTGTGAGGCATGTGGGAGGAGCGATCTTAAGTCAGAGTCTTTGGTCACGGAATCTGACCTGATTGGCCACTGGGCTGGAAAATAATGGGCAAGGTAGAGCTTGTACTGTCGAAACTTCCAGGGATCTTTTCTCTGTCCCCAGGTTTAGGAGAGAATAAGGACCAAGGAGGTAGGAGAGAAGCAACTGCCCTTCCCCAGTATGGGGACAGGGTGTCAAGGCCACCAACACAACCCAGCAGCCGCTTAATGTGAAAACACTGACAGTTGTTTGATGAGCTACACTGAGCAAAAGTCCTTTGTTTATCAGAAAATTAAAGGAACGTGGCAAGTAAAGTTACCTGATGAAGACTCGGTACTGCTCAGCTTTTTCCAGCAGACACACTTTATAACTCCGGTGGCATCGTCCACTGAAAAGAGAAGGATCAACAGGCAGGTGAGACTGGAGCATGTGGGCCGATCCGCATGTCATCACTGCGTTCAGCCATTAGGACCGATGACAGTTTCAATAGCCCCGCAGAGCAACTTCCTACAGAACTCTCCCTCTGTCCATACTCCACACCAGTGTGAACTGCTTGCTTGTGAGCACGTAACACGAGTCCAATGGACACATCCCACAGTTCCCTCTCTACCGCTGTGGCAGTGAGGAGACTTATCTGCTCTGTGCAAAACACCCGAGTGAGTGCCCACATCCATAACCTGCCTTTCTTCTCTCTCTCTCTCAAAGGAGAAAGGACCATGTGGTCTGTGGTCAAGGCACTGGCACTTTGGACTCAACCTCTGCCACCTTGTCTTTCATTAGCTTGCTCATTACCCAAGCGAAGTGGTCACACCATTTGGCCCTGGGGCTTCTCTGAGAAAAGGCTTCAGCCCCGTCCTTCCCTCTGCAGGAATGTAAGGGAATTCAAGCTCACCAAGGACCCAACTTCATTTTCATAACAGAAATAACTGTACCCTGGCCACAAAACCAGACCTGCTCTGACTTGCTTTATCTATACTGTCAAAAGGAAAAAACATCAATTTCCCTGAGACTTGATTTGTGACCCTAGAGGAACTTGGAGATCTTTGCTGAGAGGAGACAGGATTTTCTCTTTCCCTGAATTCTGACAAACTCCAGACACGGGGTGCTAAGCAGGGAGCAGTGGGCCTCATAATGAGAACAGAACAGGTGGACTGAGGTAAAGGCCCATGTGACACAGAATGTAAGGGAAATGTTCTGTTGTTGGCTTAAAGCTCCATAGAAGGAAGATTAGACTATTCTTTTTTTTTTTTTTTAAAGAAGAATTCAAACCTTTGTGGGACTTTTTGTAAAAAATATTTATTTATTTATTATGTATATAAGTACACTGTCTTCATGTACACCAGAAGAGGACATCAGGTCATAATACAGATGGTTGTGAGCCACCATGTGGTTGCTGGGAATTGAACTCAGGACCTCTGGAAGAGCAGCCAGTGCTCTTAACCACTGAGCCATCTCTTCAGCCCGATTAGACTATTCTTATAGGGAAATAAGTTCCTTTCGTAAACATGAAACAGGTACACCTGGATGACAGGAAGACACAGGTGAGCATCTTTAAGGTAAAGCTTAAGCATCTAAAATCTAACTCATTTTGCTGGCGTAAAGCCAATAAGAGAGAGGCACTTTCCCACTATTCAGTTACTACTGTACTATATAAAGGGCTCAGAGGAACTAGTAAGAAAAAGACCAGGACCTCAAGAAAAGCAGCACCAAAGAAAAGGACTATGCAATGCATGGAAAATGTGTAAGTGGTCAAGAAATGTCAATATGCCAAATCCACTAATGGCCTGAAAAAAAAAAGAATCAAGCTTAAATAATTTGCCAACTGCTGGATTGACAGTTAAAAACCCTGGTAACCAGCATGAGGCTACGGCCCGGTTGTACAGCGCTCACCGCATCATGGGGCCCGGTTCAATCCCCAGGACAGAGCCAAATACACGACGAAATGCTGGTGCCCTCACTGGCTACAAGTGGGGGAATAAATCAGCAGTTCATTTCTAAACAGTAAGATTGGCAGCACGTATCAGATTCTAAAGTGCACACACCCTTTGACTATGTAATTCTAGTAAATTATTCTGCAGAGGAAAACAAGTGCATGGATATCTCCATCTGGAATAACGTTGCTCACTGAAGTATTGCTTATAACCCTGAAAACAGGAACAACATAAATGTTTACATAGCATACGAGATTAATGTGCTATGATGAAGACCTAGGTCCTCATGGCTGAGAGACACACATCGCATCTAGATTTTAAATTTTAGATATATAAAAATTAAACTATACTTGAATGGATACTTTGAAGTATGGAGGAAGAAGCCTACACTCAATGTGAACATTAACAGCCAGATAAATTTCAAGAACAAAAAGAGACAGGGTCTAACTCGGTAGCTGGCCTGGACTCTACACAGGCCTGGCTGGCCTCAATCTTGCAGTAATCCTTTGCCTCAGCTGCATGTGTGCAGGGATTGCAGGCGCGACCCACTGCAGCTGGCTCGAAGTGTATATTTATATTGGAAGCAAGACTAATAGCAGATGAGCGAATGCTTGTTCTCGGGGATGTGAGGTTATCCTGGTCTAACCCGAGCCTCCTTAGGGTCACATGAGAGAGCCTGAGCCACTGCCAGGGCGCTGTGTACTATGGGCACCGCCACCAAACCTGACTTCTCTGGCCTCTCCAAGAAGGCTTGGTAGCATGGTTCCTGAGGCCTGCTACTGAGTGGCCGAGGAGAGGAAAACCACTGCTCGGCCGTACCACATCCTTTCCTGGTGTGATATGAGTCACTGTGGGCAGAAACACCGCAGTACATGCCTACCGCGAATCAGAGGAGGCAGGTACAAGGAGAGCCATGCTGGGCCTCAGACAGCAGGGAGATAAGTGGCTCTCTGCTTCAGCGGGCCACACAAGAACTTGAGTGCAAAAGCCTTTCTTAATTACTTCCACACTGTTGTTTTCCTGCTCTCCGCAGATGTGTCATGCTCTCACAACGCCCACTTGGAGGGAAAGGCTTCTCAGGGAAGAGAGGAACACGTCATTTTAAACATTCCCACAGTGGGAAACCGAGCTAAGTGAGGTCCCTTTATGTCACAAGCCGGGTCAGATCCAGTTCTGGGGTCAGAATTGAAATCCCCAACTGTCTCATTATCTGATCTGAAAACATCGACTGCAGATGACCGGGGCCAGGGAGCCTGGAGCAGGAAGGGTGCCAGAGAGGAGCGCTATTTTGAGCTCTATGCACACAAGAGAGCACACTGGGGGCCAGTTAGCAGCCACACGGGCACACAAGCCTCTCCCATCACAACCCTGAGAAAGTTAAGAGGGTCACAGGTTTCTCACCTACAAAATAGAAATATTTGTCCTTCTTATTCCTAAACAAAGTGGGGGGGGTAATATGAAATGATGAACATAAAAGTGCTTTGTAGCGGAAAGCCGTGACTGTGTCATCGCTGGGGCAGGGACAGAAGTGCTGCATTGTACTATGGATGATGCTCTGCCCACAGCTGGGCAAGTGCACTGTACTGTGTACATTTACAGCCAGAACACTGAGGGAGAGGGGAAAACCCTTCTGTTACTCAAGATGTAAATACCGGCTATCAGACTGGATGCCCTTCATATCAGAGCCTCCGTGTTATGGACTCTGGAGAGTTGCTAGAATATGCTTCTGTATAGTAGGTCTTGCTTTTTTGAGCTTAATTTAAGTATCTTTTTCTTTTATAAAAAAAAAGAAAAGAAAAGAGCGGAACACGTCATTTTAAACATTCCCACAGTGGGAAACCGAGCTAAGCGAAGTCCCTTTATGTTACAAGCTGGATCAGATCCAATCCTAGGGCCAGGACTGAAATCCCCAACTGTCTCATTTATCTGATCTGAAAACATCAACGGCAGATGACTGGGGTTCCCAGCACCCACACCGGGTGCTCACAGCTGCTTATAACGCCAACTCCAGGGGATCACACACCCTCTTCTTGTCTCCCCAGACACCTGGACTCACATACACATAACCACACCCACACCCACACAAATAAAATACATTCTTTCAGAAAGATACTTACATTAAACTAAAAAAAACCTGAGTCATACTATGCGGAAGCACGTTGTAGCAATCCTCTGGTGTCCAAATATGAAGGTTCTTTTCAATATGAGGAACAGGCAAGTCTGACAATGGATATTTACCTCTTGAATAACAAAAAGTTTTTTCCTCTCCCCTGCCTGTTCAGATATAAATCTTTTTTAAAAATGATTTTATCTAAATAGGTTTGTTTTTACACTTACTGGGCCTCTTTTAAAAGGGATTGCTATAAACCCACAGTCTGATCCTTGTCTGTGTCGCAGGTGCCAGATGTCTTTCCTGACCATCAGTGACCCTACACTGCAGCATTTCAGTCTTTCCACCCGTGACACCCCCCCCCGCCACACCCCCACACCCCGCAGCAGCAGGGGCCACACAGGCTTATCAGGGTTATTCTTATCTGTGGCTTCATTACTTCATATAGACTCCAAGAGCCTCTCACAAGAGCACTCGGTTTTGTGAGGCCCTAGCTGCTCACAAGCGTGAGGGCTGCTAAGAATTCAACTTGCAGCTGAGTGGGGACAAACTCAATTGCTCTTACCGCCGTAGCTGTAGAAAGCATCTTTTTCTTGCATGCTGACGACAGTTCCCATGATATCTACCCGTCTTATTGGATGCCCGTTGTAAATATATATACCTAAAATAAAAACAAATTAATAAATAAAGCAGTTCATATAACACAACCACATTTTCTGGCATTAAATGTCTCTTGGGCATAAGGTGTCACAAGTCAGTGGAATGCTGTGTATTCAAGTTCCAGCCTTAAGAGTCAGTTCTTGGCAAGAGGCCGGCTCCAAGACATTAAGTGGTCCTTCCACGGAGCAGAGGCAGAAAACTGGGACTGGGCTCTTGAAAAGCTTAAACTAGTACAGCAGAAAAAAGCAGGATCACCCATGCAGGCTGGTTAATTTCCACTCTGAATAGAAATTGTGTTTCTATGAACAAGGCTCACCCAGTCTGAGCGCAGCTACTGCCTAATGACACCGGTACACCGCTGCATCTGACTGCCGGGTATGGTGGTACATACCCTTAGTCCCAGCACTCAGGAGGCAGAAGCAGACAGATCTCTGTGAGTTCAAAGCCAGCCTGGTCTACAAAGTGAGTCCAGGACAGCCAAGGCTACACAGAGAAACCCTGTCTCAAACAAGAACAACAGCAGCAACAACAATAAGATATATTTATTTTACTTTACATGTATGACTATTTTGCTTACATGCATGCATGTATGTGCACCTCATGCATACCTGTCGGATCCCCTAGAACTGGGGTATGCATGTTTGTGAACCACCATATGGGTGCTGGATATTGAGCCAGGGTCTCCGCAAGAGTAGGTGCTCTCGCACCTTCTCTCCAGCCCCACAGCTTCTTAAACCAGAACTTTTCTAAGAAACCACTTCCCACTAGGGCCAGCTGACCACAGCTCAAGCATTTCTTCCCGCTCCCCCGCCCCTGCCCCCTGACCTGAGACAAGGTTTCACTTTGTAGACCAGGCTGGCCTCGAACTCACATCCATCTGCCTGATTCTGCCTCCCAAGTGCTGGGATTAAAGGCTTGCGCCATCACAACCAGCTCAAGCACTTCTTAAAACCCTGTTTGCAAAGCCCAGGCTATATAGAAGCTGGGAGGCAAGTTTCTGCCAGTGGGGAAACCTGTGGGGGAGAGCTGCCACAGACACACAGCATTTTTTTTTTTCAGATGTGGAAACACAGACCTGGGGGCTTCTAGACGCCACAAGCTCCTAATTCCAGTTTTTACTCCCAGGGCTTCCTGGCTGCTTCAGAGCCTCCCTCCTAGACTCCGTATCCTACACAAGCTCCTGTGTCAGCCTCTACCATGCACTTGTATGTATCACCCATGTACTTGGATGTCCCACCCATGTACTTGTATGTATCACCCATGCACTTGTATGCATCACCCATGTACTTGTATCATGTCTCTCTGCCTTCAGCCTCCTCCAGCACCTGCATCCTTTTACTTTCAGATACAAATGCTATACATTCATTTTTTATTATTTCTATTTTTGAGGGCAATATATTATTTTAAGATATACTATTTACTAATGGGTGTGTATGTGGAAGAGGGAACCCACAGAGGAGGGTGTCACATTCCATGGAGCTGAAGTTAGAGACAGTTGATTGTCAGTTGCCCAATTGGGTGCTGGGAACCAAATCCGGGTTCTCAGCAAGATTAGCAAGCACTCTTAAATGCTAAGCCATCCCTCTAGTCCCACAGACATGTTCTCAGACAGCCTTTTCCTTTGTAAATAAACATGTAAATGTAAACAAAGAAGCCACAATTGCTTCAGACGTTTGGCCACTCTCTCCTCACCTCTCCGTCAGGGCTGGTCAGGCCTCTGGATATCATTAGGAGATTATGGCCTGAACTTTCACACTGACCACTGCTGATGGATGGTTCTCGCTGAGGGAGACAAGGAGAGTGGGTGTGGCTTGGAGAGAGAAGCACAGCAAACTCAGGCCAGAGCTGGCCCCTCTTTTGTGGGGGCAGGTATACTTCTAAGGATGAAATGGTGGCTGGGAGCCTAGGCTTAAGGCAGCCTATGAGGCCAGAAGCTGATGGTGGCAAGGCTCTCTGAAGGAAGGAGCCCAGGATACAGTGTCACCCCTGAAAGACAGCTGCTCACACAGGCTGACTGGGTGTGACATGCATCTACAGTCAACAGCTGAAATGTTCTGACCCTTAAGATGGGACAAGAGGCTGAACGAAAGCCGTATTTCCAAAGGCGTAAGAAGACTAGCAGAAAGCCCACGCCAGTGGCTCCAAGTTGCTGATCCTCAGCACACAAACTATATCTGGCAACAATAAATATCTAAATAGGTTTTCACTTGAGAACGTATTATACCTCCTTGAAAAAGGATAAACATGACCTCATAAATGTCCACCTTCTGAACTAACAATGGCTCACTTTCAAGACTGGTCACTTGAGGCTGCAAGAAAATCCTTCTAGTCCCAAGGCACTCAGCGGAAGAAAATCTTGAAAGCATCACAGAACAATAGAGTACTACAGAACTAAACAAACAGATGGTTTGAATTGGTGGTGGTAGTGGTGGGGGGACTCTGAGGAAACTGGTTGAGAAACAAATGCGCTGCTTAAAAACACAGAAGAAACTCCTCAAAGCATATTAGGATACAACCCACAGAATAAGAAGCCAGGCCTCTCGAAGATGGCTTATGAAACGGCAGAAGAGAGAACCACTTCCTTCCACCACAGTGAGCTCTCTTCTGGAGCTCGAGGTCGCAGCTCTGTCCACGGAGGGGGAAAAAAAAGAGGCAAGAAGCGGAAATGACCAGACATGCTTACAGCGAGCTCATGTCCCAGCCTCTTCCACAGGGCCCGCAGCAGCCTAGAGGATCCTGGGTATCTGTGCTCCCCTATGCTCAGACTCCTAAGAAAAGGAAGACCTGCTGTGAGACAGACTTAGAGAGCCGGGGTCACTGGCAAATTTGATTCAGATTTTAAGCCACGGTCCATGAACATCCACAACTCCAGGAAAATATTGTCTGTTCCCTGTAAATAGTACTTTCTTTTTGTTTTGTTTTGTTTCCGAGACAGGGTTTTTCTGTGTAGCCTTGGCTGTCCTGGACTCACTTTGTAGACCAGGCTGGCCTGCAACTCAAGGAGATCCGCCTGCCTCTGCCTCCCGAGTGCTAGGATTATAGGCATGCACCTGGCTAAATAGCACTTTTATAAAAGACCAAGCTCAAGACAGTGGCGCACACCTTTAATCCCAGCACTCAGAAGGCAGAGGCAGGCTGGTAACTGTGAGTTCGAGGCCAGCCTGGTCTACAAAGTGAGTCTAGGACAGCCAAGGATACACAGAGAAACCCTGTCTGGGGTTGGGGCGGGGGGCGAGAACAAGACCAAAAAATCGTTCAGAGCCAGGCTGCTCTATATAGTGAACATCTGGTCAGCCAGGGCCACATAGAGAAGTCCTATTTTCTGGGTGGGTAGACACAAGAGGGTTGCTTTGTTTTTGTATTTTTGTTTTTTCAAGACACCGTTTCTCTTGTAGTCCTGGCTGTCCTGGATTTGCTTTGTAGACCAGGCTGACTTTGAACTCACAGAGATCCACCTTCTTCTGCCTCTCCAGTGTTGGGATTAATGGAATACACCACCATGCCTGGTTTAAAGATTTATTTATTTATTTTAGGTTTCTAGAGACAAGGTTTCTCTATGTAAGAGCCCTGGCTGTCTTGCACCACCACACCTGTATTTTTATGTACATTGGTGTTTTTCCATTATGTATGTTTGCATGAAGGTGCCAAGCCTCTTCTATCTGGAGTTACAGATAGTTGCCAGCTGCCATGTGGGTGCTGAGACTTGAACCCAGGTCCTCTGGAAGAGCAGCCAGTACTCTTAACCACCGAGTCACCTCTCCAGATACAAGCAGTCTTTAATGCATCAAACAAATGAACAAACAAATAAACCACACACTTAAGTACCACAAACTTCACATTTTTACCAGTGAAACCCAAAGTTCAGGTTTACAGAGATGGTATTTTATAAGGCAAACCAAACAGTACTCAGTTAGGTAAAAGCTCTCCAGTTTCCAGAACTCTCTCCAATAATATGGCCCCCTTTTCAGCACTAGCTTCCAGCTTTGCTGGGACCCTGTTACTATGTCCAATCTGTTACAATGCTGTTTCTGTGACTCCTTCAGCTTTGATAATTAGCTAAAACTCAGGAAGGTGCCATTTACAATTTTATGACAAAGGGCACAAATCAGATAAAGTGGAGAGGAAGGTGCGGAGGGCTCAGTGTTAAGGTTCTGAGACTCTGACACAGTATATTTAACTAACCATGAAGCCTAAGCATCAGGTTTTAATGGGTTTTCCTTGTGTAGGCATCATTGATTCACTGGTCATATGAATGAATAACGTAGACGTCCAGGGTCAGGCTGATTGGCTCTCTCTTTGATTCCCATCCCTCAATTTATAATGTTGATCTACTGGGTAGATTGGTCCATTCTGAAACTAGCAGCCCAGGATAACATGTCCCATTAGCATAAACTAAGGTGTGGCACCCTCCCTCAGAAACAAAGACACTCCTATACTCGGGAAATTCCAAAGATTGGGAGATTATTGCCCAGGACCAAGGACAAAGGGCAAGCAAATTAATCACTAAAGAACACTTTTGTTGCCCGCTTTGTCTTTTGTAGTTGTTAATCTCTATTACATTGTTCTAGACAGTTTCTATCATTTAGATATTTCTAAATTTTATGAAGTCACAAACATCTTGTTTTTTGTTTTTGCTTTTTTTTTTAACTAACCTTTATTTTATGTGTATTACTGTTTTGCCTGCATGCAGGTTTATGTGACAGTGTCAGATCTTGAAGTTACAGAGAGTTGTGAGCGGCCACGCAGGTGCTGAGATTTGAACCCAGGTCCTCTGGAAGAGCAGTCAGTACCATCTCTCCACTGAGTCTCTCTCCAGCCCTTGTTTGTTTTGTTTTGTTTGTTTGTTTTTCTGGCCTTCAGCCCACAGATATCTGCCTGCTCTGCAACCTCTCACCACATCCTTCTTGTTTTGTTTTTAGAGCCAGTGTATCATGTAGACCAGGCTGGCCTTGAATATAGCTAAGTACGGATGCCCCTGAATTCCTCATCTTCTACCACCATCTCCTGAGCGGAGGATCAGAGCTGTGCAATCCACATGTGGCTCACAAGCATTCTCTTTATGGTAAACTAAGGCACAAGCCAAAAACCAAAAACCTACAAAGCATCATATGTAAAAAACAAACAAACAACAACAAAAAAAAATCCTAAAATTACATTTGCTTCATCTATGAGATTTCCTCTTAAAAATGAGCTTCTGAAACATTCTCGCCAGAGGGTGAAGATCACCAGGGCTGGTTTTCGGTGGATTTCTTTTAACACATCATCACATCTTTTGCCTACAGCAAAGTTGAATCCCACAGTTCAACTCCTGGGATGCCCCTGGTACTTGCTTGCACTCTCACAGATCTTTTAAGAAAGACTAGCATTTGGTGTGAACCAATTTCTTCCCAAGGAGATGAGCTATAAAGAACAGCAGATAATTCTAGAAAACTCTGGAGGCGGCTGGCTGCCTTCCAAGTGGAGGAGGAAAAATCCACAGACCAAGTTCAACAGTAAGGAAGTAAAGGCGCGGCAAAGGGAATTCTATACAAAAACCGTTAGTAGAAGGTCATCCAAAATACATAAAAAAAAAACTGCAAAAGCCTTATTCATTATAACTGCGCGCGCACACACACACACACACACACACACACACACACACACACACACACACGGTTTCTCTGTGTAGCCCTAGCTCTACTGGAACTCACTCTGCAGACCAATCAGGCCTTGAACTCAGAGATCTGCCTGCCTTTGCTTCCCGAGCACTGGAAGTAAAGGCATGCACCACCACTGCCCAGCTCAAGCTGTGGGTATTTGAGATCTTGTTATTTATTTATTTATTTATTTATTTATTTATGACTCAAAGCCTTTTATTCAGAAGGTCCTTAATTGGAAAGCTCCACAGAATCGCAAGGAGTTTAACCAACCTTTTCAAACAGCACAGTATTAAACTCCTGAAGGACTATTTGAAGCCACTTAGACTATTCTGATCTATGTACTTGTTAAACGTTTAGGGATGAGCCAGGCGTGGTGGCGCACGCCTTTAGTCCCAGCACTGGGAGGCAGAGGCAGGTTGATCACTGTGGGTTAGAGGCCAGCCTGGTCTAAAAAGCGAGTCCAGGACAGTCAATATAACACAGAGAAACCCTGCCTCAAAAAACAAAACCAACAACAAAAAACAAAACAAAACCGTTTAGGTATGATAATCATGTCTCTAGTAATAGTACTCTAGTTTTAAAAACTATGGCTGGGAGGTGGTTCAGTTAGTGAAACGCCTGCCACCCAGCATAATGGCCTCAGTTCTGACCATCTGCTTCCACAGAAAAGCCGGCTCCTCTGAAAGTACCGGTAACCCTACAGGGGACCAAGCAGAGAGGAAAAGATCAAGTTCACTGGTCAGCCAGCCTGCCGGGTTCAGCATAAGACCTTGCCTTAAAAGATAAAGCTGAGCTTGGTGTGGTGGCACACACCTTTAAGCCCAGCACTGGTGAGGCAGAGGCAGGCAGATCGCTGTGAGTTCAAAGCCAGCCTGGTCTATAAAGCAAGCCCAGGACGGCCAAGGCTGCAGAGAGAAACCCTGTCTTGAAAACAAAACAGAACAAAACAAAACAACAACAACAAGCTGAGTTCACACCTTTAATCCCAGCACTTGGGAGGCAGAGGCAAGTGGAACTCTGATTTCTAGGCCAGCTTGGTCTATAGTGAGTTTTAGTGCAGCCAGGGTTACACAGCTGCTTCCCCATAAGGTGAAGGGCTAGAGAGATGGCTCAGTGGTTAAGAGCACTGGCTGCTTTTCCAAAGGACCTGGGTTCAATTCCCAGCACCCACATGGTGGCTCATAACCATCTGTAACTCCAGTTCCAGGGAATTCCTCTTCTGCCCTCTAAGGGCACTGCACACACATGGTACACAGACAAAACACCAATACACATAAATAAAAATAAAACACATTATAAACAAAATATAGAATGTGAAAAGTCTAGGAACACGCCTGGACGTGTACATAAGCATGTATGTACAAATATACATACACAGAGCTTTAACTCCTTCCACTGAGTTTCTCAAGGGCCCATCTACTGCAAGCAGATGCTGTCAGACAAGACAGAAGCTGCCCTTCCTTCCAGGAGTTTCTCTCTCTCTCTCTCTCTCTCTCTCTCTCTCTGGTTTTTCAAGACAGGGTTTCTCTGTGTAGCCTCGGCTATCCTGGAGTCGCCTTGTAGGCCAGGCTGGCCTCGAACTCACAGTGATCCTCCTGCCTCTGTCCGGCCCAGGAGTTTCTCTTTATTGTGATCACGATTAACTCAAGCAAAACCCAAGCCCCACATTTTGCAGAAAGTGGGGCACATCCCCAGAAACGTACCACTGCTTAGTCCAGTGGTATTTCCACTTAAGAACAGGCCCCTCAGGGCTGGAGAGATGGCTCAGTGGTCAGGAGCACTGACTGCTCTTCCAGGGGACCTGGGTTCAACTCCCAGCACCCACATGGCAGCTCACAACTGTCTGTAACTCCAAGATCTGACACCCTCTCATAGACATCCATTCAGGCAGAACACCAATGTACATAAAATAAAAATTTTATTAAAGAAAAAAAAAAAAAGAACAGGCCCCTCAATAAGAATCTTAACTATTTAAAAATATGGAATACTTTTAAGCGTATGTTATATGCAGGTGTGAAGTGGGGTGGGGCTCGGTGTAAAGGTTACATCCTCAGACTTCTATTTAACTTAATAAATTTAATTGCTCTTACTTTGCACAAAAATCACAGAAATGGAACTCCTTCCAAGGTTGAGGCTAGATAACTTTCAGACCGCAGCAGGGCTCTTCCGGATGCTCTAAGGCCCCAGCTTTCTGTATCTTGGGGAAACTGAGGGGGCAGAGGGCAGCACAGGGCACTGATCAGGCTGACTGGCCACATACCTGGCACTTGGTAGGACTCCTTCATCTCCAGAATATCCCTGATGTAGAGCTTTGCAAAGGCTAGAAACACAGGATCCAAACCCCAGAAGAGGGACGGGGCCTCCTCTTCCCTTGGACTGGATTCACACTGCATCAAGAGGCAAGGCTGCGGCATCTGCTAACCCTGGGACGCTCTGTTTCAGAGCCAAGGCTCTGTAAGAGACACAAAAATAAGGTTTCAGGGTGTTTAATGTGCGTGAGGGTCATTCAGAAGTCTTTTTTTTTTTTTTTTTTTTTTGGTTTTTCGAGACAGGCTTTCTCTGTGTAGCCTTGGCTTGTCCTGGACTCGCTTTGTAGACTAGGCTGGCCTGGAACTCACAGCGATCCGCCTGCCTCTGCCTCCCGAGTGCTGGGATTAAAGGCATGCGCCACTACGCCCAGCCATTCAGAGGTCTTAAGAGAGTAAAACAGGGGGCTCAGGACCCTGTCAAGCGCTATGCCTCGAGGACGGAAAGGAGGTGCTCCTCATGTGGTGGCCCCTTCCCAGAAAATACCAACTCAGAGCCAGTTACACAGTAAATTTCCTTGTCAGACAGGGTCTCAGATAGCCCAGATTGGCTACTGATCCTCCTGCCTCCTCCTCCAGTACTGGGATTAGAGGTGTGTACCATCACGCCTAGTTTATGCAGCGTTGAGGATGGAACATGGGGCTTCATGCACGCTAGGCAAGCCCTCTACCAACTGCGCTACATCTCCTAAACACTAACTCTCCACACGGGCGTACCCCAAAGGCGCTTTAACGAATGAGTCCGGAGACTAGTGGAGCACCTGTGGCCTTGGACTTTGGGCCCCGGAGATGGGTCTATCCATGCTTCGATCTTTCTAGGAAAAGCGGAGGAAAAGGAGACAAAATTTGAACAGTTTACAACCTCTCCCGGGAGGAGCAGTTGGCCAAAATTGCCCCAACAGTTCCGGTGGTGAGTTGGTGGTGCGCACACTCCCGCCCGGGTATTTCCTTCCCGCCACCGGCGCCTAGCTTCCGCCACCCCTTCCCGCTGAGGCCACGCCCCCAATGCGTGCTTCACAGACCACGCCCACCACCACGCTCCGGCTCCGCCCGTGCGGTCTTCCAGGTCCACGCCCAGCGCATGCGCAGGCTCTTCAGGGGGGGGGGGGCTCTCGGCTAATCTCGTAGATTTCGGAGCCAGCCCGGGAATTCCTGCAGCTCAAATCCCGCCTTTCGTGTCTCCTTTGTCACCCCGACTCCCTCAGACTGTTGCAAGAAATTGGGACGAGATCAAACTTCTATTTATTTATTTTTTAAATGAGGGCAGGAGGCTGTCCTGACTTACAAAACCAACAACAAAATTAGGCAATGGAGAATTTTACGTGTTTCTTCACTGCTGGTAAATGTAACATAGCTCGCAGATCTAAACTTGAGGCCCGGACTGACTATGAGGTCTTGTCTCTAAGGGAAACCATCCCTACAAGACCAGGGTACATCTTGCCCTCTTTCCCTCATTTAAGAACTCTTTGAGCGACGTGCAATTTTGTAAACCATGGCCAGCTTGATGGAGCTCCGTCTCCAATGTTTCCACTCGTATAAATAAAGAAGCTGCTTTACCAGCTCGCCAGAAATGGTGAGAGTCCTTCCTAGCTCCTAAGTACTGTAACAAGACAAGGCGAGGGCAGGTCACTCACGCCAGAGGCAAAAGAGGCAGGTGGCCAAAGAGATCATTGTTAAGCTATCAGAGAAGGCGCTTAAAGGGCTGGAATAGAAACTTGTGTCACTAGAACCATAGCATCCAGTTACCTCCCTGGCCGCAGAAGGAGCTGAAAAACAAAACAGTGACTCCCAGAGTCTATGGCATTGAACAGCTGGGTCTGTGGAGTTTAAGATCTACTTAAGTCAAAATCCCTCTTTAATAGAAGAGGGTTCTCCCCGAAGGAAACAACCACTAGGACTGAGGCTTCCAGCTCACCTGTCAGGTAGAGACAGACAGGTTGGGTGACATTCTCCAGGACTGGACACATCTGCTCTGGGGTGGAACCCAAGAAGAAGATCACTCTAAGGTGAACTCAGAACCTGAGGTGTTTTCAGGAATGACTCTTAGGGCTCTCAGGGATAGAATGCTAGGACTCCGAGTTTACTGCCAACCTTGGGGTGGGCCACACCCAGTGGCATAACTAGGAGGAGACTCCCCTGATGTCATCTTTTACAGTGAGGGGAGGACCCCTTGAAGGGGGGTGTGCCTCTTGATCTGAGCTCCAAAGCTGAGGAGTATGTGATAATGAAGCTGAAGATTAAATGTGGATTTCCGGATTGCAGAACCACATTGCGGGGGGTTTGGGGGGAGCTTTGTAAAGATCTCACAGCCTCCCAACACTGGAGAGCCTAGGCTCTCAGGCCTGCTTAGATGCTCCTGAAATCATCAACCTCACAGTGCACCCCCACCCCCACTCCCTGACACTCAAGGCAGACATCTTAGAAGTCAGTGCTAGGAACCCTTTCTTTTGGCTCCTTGGTGCGAAATAACAAGTTTTTTCTTTCTTTCTTTTTGTTTTGGTTTATCGAGACAGGGTTTCTTTGTGTAGCCTTGGCTGTCTTGGACTCACTTTGTAGACTAGGCTGACCTCGAACTCACAGACATCCGCCAGCCTCTGCCTCCCAAGTGGGATTAAAGGAGTGTGCCACCATGCCTGGTGAAATAACAAGTTTTATAGACTCTTTTTTTTTTTTTTTTTTTTTTTGGACAAATCATATCATTCTTTCTTGACTGTTAAGGTTCTAGCAAATTCTCCCGGAAAAATGAGTTTGAGCTGTTTGTCTCAAATACCTCAAAGCTCAAATTAGTATGTTTTAATGCTTTACAAGTATAACAAGATTTTCTCTACCTGCCAGTGATTTTTCTCTTTGAAGTTTATAATTGTTCAAGATTCTCTTCCTGGTCAAACCTTAGTCAGGCCCCCCGCTTCTGAGCTAGGCCCCAGCCGTGGTCTATAAAATCTGAACAAACACCAACACAGTTCGTAACAGCCGCTCAGGGCCACATTCTAGTACCTCGTTCCCCTTGAAGGCCTGCGAAAAATCCAGACTGCAGCAGGATTGTTTGCTTTAGCTGACACCCAACCGCTGGGAGCCATAGCTGATACCCGACTCCAGGGAGCCATCCCCCGGCCTCTGTGGGAGGTAGGAGCCTAAATACCAAGGAGGACAGTTAGCAAACTCAGATTTGGTTCACAGGGGTGTAACTCCACCGCACACTTCCTTAATTCTTCACTTCCCTGACTGCTCAAGCCTCCCCTCCCCCACCCCCTCTCCATTCCATAGTCCCTACTCCCTCATTTTCTCTTAAAAAAAAAACAAAAACAAAACAAAACCCAAAAACCCCAGTCTCTGCCAGGACTACAAGAAAAACCCTGTTGGCGGGGGGCAGTCTGAATGAACCCCACCTTTTCTTCTTGTCAATGGCTACTGAATAGAATCTGTTTTCACTGTTCTATCTAATGTCTCGCTATGTTTATTTTTTATATAATACAGGCTACTTGCCCTGAGGGCATCTTCTGAGGGGGCTCATTAAATGAGATGATGCAGCATAGTAACAGCAAGAACAAAGCGAGCACAGTACATATGAACTCCTTTTTTAAATATATCTTATTAATTTATTCATATTACATCTCAGTTGTTATCCCATCCCTTGTATCCTCCCATTCCGCCCTCCCTCATGAACTCTTATTTGTACTCACTTCAGAGGTGGGATTCAAACTGGGTCTTTAAAACTGGAGGAGCTGAAAAAACAAAACAACAACAACAAAAATATTTTTTAAAAAAGAAAGAAGGAAGCCGGGCGTGGTGGCGCACGCCTTTAATCCCAGCACTCGGGAGGCAGAGGCAGGCGGATCGTTGTGAGTTCGAGGCCAGCCTGGTCTACAAGCGAGTCCATGATGGCCAAGGCTACACAGAGAAACCCTGTCTCGAAAAACCAAAAAAAAAAAAAAAAAAAAAAAAGAAAGAAGGAAAAGCCAGGGTGGTGACACAAGCCTTTAATCCTAGCACTGGGGAGGCAGGGGCAGAGGCAGGCAGGTCACTGTGAGTTCGAGGCCAATCTGGTCTACAAAGTAAGTCTAGAACTGCCAAGGTAACACAGAGAAACCCTGTCTCGAAAAACTAAAAAAAAAAAAAAAAAAAAAAGGAGGAGCTGCCCATTCCTGTATTTATGAAACATATTTCCAAAGCTCCTGTCAATCAGTGTCCTGCACACAGAGAATGAGGGAGAAAAGATGTGTGGGGTGGGGTGGAGGGGATGAGATGGCTTCTCATGGAGCTTCTGTTTTGTGAGAGAACACAATGGACAAAGGAAAATGAATAAAATAACAATTGCCACTGCTTAGAAGGACATAAGTGTTATGTGTGTGCATTGTGGATAGGATCCATTTTCATCAGATGAGATGACCGAGATCTAGAGACCTACAGGATGAGGAGTCAGTGGCACCAAGCACTAAGAAAAGATCATTCTGGGGGAGGGGGCAGTAGTCAAGACAAGCATGGACAGATGCCTGGGAGCACTGCAGCAAAGTACTTCCTTGTTCTAGGAACAGGAACAAGTGGAGGAGCATGGCCGCTGTGCAATAGGAGGTAGGGAGAAAGCAGGTCCAAATGAGCTGACAGGTCTTGAACAGCAAGGTGGGTTTGTGGGCAAGCCAACACAGCAGCCTGGCTACAGAGGGCAGTGAGACCAAGATTTGAGCAAGGTTCTGAAGTCGTGAGTAAACTTCTGGTTTAACTCCTTGTAAACAATGGGAAGGTGTTGCTTTTGATTAGGGCAAGTTAAAATAGTGGGGCAATGCCGGGTGTGGTGGCGCACGCCTTTAATCCCAGCACTTGGGAGGCAGAGGCAGGTGGATCTCTGTGAGTTCAAGGCCAGCCTGGTCTACAAAGCGAGTCCAGGACAGCCAGGACTACACAGAGAAACCTTGTCTCAGAAAAAAACAAAACAAAACAAAAAAACAGACAAACAAGAAAATAGCAGTGCAATTGAGAGCCCAGCAGGTAAGGGTGCACATCGGCACCAAGCCTGGCAACCTGAGGTCGATCTCCAGGACCCAAACAGAAGTCAGCCTTTGACTTACACATGCACGCCCACCCTCTCCTAAGTAAGTGAATATGAAACAAACCAAACCCAACTTTTGAATTATAGGACTACCTGCCATATCTGACATACTACCAAAAAAAAAAAAAAAAAAAAAAAGTAAAAAGGGTTCTCTACCCAATGCACTAAATCAATCCTAAAAACTATATTTTAGAGATATCCATCAGGTGATGGTGAAGGAGCTAAAATATGCTATTTGGGGACCTATTTCAGTGGTCCTCATCTATGTCACCTGTTCTACCTCCTATGTAATTTTGCTCTGTGAGTTCTGATTTCTCTGTCTTTCTATCTCTCTGTCTCTGTCTCTCTCCCTCTCTTTCTCTCTCTCTCTCTCTCCCTCTCCCCATATTTCTAGCGTATATCCACTTTGGGAAAAATGGCTTCTCTGAAGACCTCCACCCTTTAATTTCTGTCCTGTGACTCACAGCCTTCTTTCAGAGCTGAGCTCCTTGAAGGAGTCCTGGCCACTCCCTGTGCACACCTCCTGATGGTGGCTGTCCAGTTCAGCCCGCAACAACCTGACTCACTTTAAGCTTCAACCAACCCAACCCAGCCCCCGACTCCACTGAAACTGCTCTCCTAATGTTAGCAGTGATATCCACAATCCTCAGATGCAAAGGCGCTCTCCTCATCATCCTCCATTGCAGTGGCTGTCTTGTTTTCTGGTATTGGACACTGAGCTCTCTCCTTACACTTTGACTTCCCGAGTGCATTCTTTCTGGTTTCCCCTGTCTCTCCTCGTCCCTTTGCACTCTTTTTGTCTCCTGTTTACCTCTTATAGGATCCAGCCTGGCTCACTCAAGCCTAGGACTCATCCAAGCCAATGTTCCAGTGCCCCTCAACTTGTTACATCGAGCCCAGACCTCTTCCTGAGCCCCACATGCCAATTTCCAGCGGACTCCCCTGGTACCTCAACCTCAGTCTTCCCGGGACTGTTCCTCACCTGCAGTTGGCCTCCCTCCTCCCTACGAAGGTGAATGCCAACCTCATCTGCCGATGTCCTAAGTCAGAAAACTGGAAGGCTTCAAGGACAGCTCACCCTCTGTCGCTCTGAGATGCAATTAGTCACAACCCTCTCAATTCTGCTTTTCAAGTATATTCTCTAACTTAGCTCCCTCCCTGTTCCTATTGTCAGGGCCTTAATCCAGGCTTTCACAGCGATCGCCTGGATTGCTGACATCATCTTCTAACCAGCTCCTGTGCCTCCAGCCTGCCCTGCCTCCATGTCCTACAACACAGATGCTCTTCATAAAATGCAAATTAGACAGGTTAGTTCCTCGTCTAAAAAATCTCTCAGTGGCTTTATGTGAATGGCAGATTCAAGTTTGGCGCTCTTCGCATTTCATGTCGGTCCCTGTCACCCTGATGGGGACTTCCATCTTGTGGGAAAGAAAAAGCCTTGTCACAGGTGGGAGCAGTCTTGGCAGGCTTTACCCTTGGGGCACCCCATGAATACCTTGTGACAGACTGAGTGGAGCCATCCTGGGTCTGGAATTCAGGAAGCAGACCTGGGAACCCCACCTGGACTATTGTCTTTCTAATGGACCCTCAATGGGAGAAGGAGACGGTCCTTCCCACGTGACACAGGCAGTTGGGGAAGAGAGAATAACAAAGTCGGCGGCAGAGAGAGCGTGCGGGGGCAGCGGACCAGCTGGACCAGCACGCAGGCCAGAGAGACACCTAAGGACCCGGCCCGTGGAACGGCTACCGGAAGGTTCACTCTTTTGTCCCTTTAACCTTTTTCCTTCTTGTATAAGCTAGTTGGGTTGTATAATAAAGTTTAATTGCTAAGAAACAGAGTCAACACCATCTCTAGATTCGTCTCCCATGCCTGTGACACACTGCAGCTAGCATCCCCAAATGCTGAGCTGAGGAGAGTTTTTCTCAAGCTATTGAAGGATATCGGGCTAAATATGTTTGGATTTAAATCCAGTAAGTGGACTCAAACTCATTGCACACTGACTGAGAACATCTGAGAAAGGAGCAGAGTGGCTGAAGTTTGAACCCCAAAATAGCACTTCAATGGATTCAATTAGGAAAACACACTGACAGCATCTGGAGCACACGGTTTCTAGAATGTATCACGCTGTCTTCTGCTCCTCCCCCTTCTGCCTGGGATGCCAATCACGTTGAGTTACACAAATAACTGTTCTATATGTGCAGGGGATACAGAAGAAAAAGTGTTAAATGCTTGGCACACGGCAGGAATAGAGGCTCTCATGAGCCAACCACACAAACACGTGATCACAGTATGTCAACTGGGGAATGTAATGGACCAGTGTTTCAGAGGAAAGGTCAAGGAAGCTTCAGCCCCCAGAAACCTCCACCTAGAGCATGGCAGGGGTTGACTATCTCCCTTCTCCCAACTTGGCACCACAAAGCAGGATCCCCCACTATCAAGAACTTATTACCCTGACAACTATTAGGCTTCACTCCTTGTTTGACCTTGTAAGGTCTTTTCTCAAGCCCCACAGGCCCTGAGTGTGCATCTGCGTACTGGTCAATGATGCACCCACACAAATCTTGTCCCAGAGCCCCTGGCCACCTCCCCAGGGGCATAAGTACCCCCTTTACCCCCAAATAAATGGAACCAGTTCTCTGAAGCTGTGCCAGGATGTGTTCTTTGCCTGCACACTCACCACCGACAAAGACCCTGCACTCACCCACACCAGGTAAGAGCTAAGCTTCACTCTCTCCAATGCAATGACCTGGCTACCCCGAGGGAGAAGCAGATGTAGGGTGGTACGTCAGAATGAAGAATGTATCTTGGCAGCATACGGTGAGGACCTGAGTTATGTGATCAGGGGAGAGTTAACTCCGCCCTGGCTTATTTACCTGGTCTATCACTAAAGCATGCCTCAGTTTCACCTCCTGTAGTTTGAGCATAGTTGTTCAGTGTACATACAGAAATATCGTCTTGGTATATTAACTCTCAGTAGTATGAAATGTCCCCTGTGTAGTCTCTAATGAGAGAACTTGTCCTAAAGCCCATTTTGGGGGATAGAGAGATGGCTTTAGTGGGTAACAGTGCTAAATGCACAAGTGTGAGGACCGGAGTTTGAATCCTTGGCACTCATATAAAAGTTGGGCACAGCAGCAATAGCCCAAAACATTTGATGTTATGCATGATATACCACATTTTTTTTTTGAGACAGGGTTTCTCTGTGTAGCCTTGGCTGTCTTAGAACTGGCTCTGTAGACCAGGCTGGCCTCGAACTCAGAGATCTGCCTCCTAAGTTCTGGGATTAAAGGCCTATTCATTACCACTCAGCTTGATATTCCAAAATTTAAACATTGAAAAGAACGTCAAGGACGAAAACATTACTGGAATTTTGGGGGTTTTGTTTTTTTTTTTTCTTCCTCGACTATTTGAGGCTTCACCTTTGTCATGAACAACAGTAATTGTCTGGACCGGGGACAACTACATGACTGCCTCAGAGACACAAATAGTTATTGATATCCTTCAGCCTGGGGCAGACACAGCCCATGAGACAGAGCCCTGGAAAAACCTAACCAAAATGTCATCATCACCCTGGATGTCATCTCTGTGTGTGGATTTAGAACCCACTTTGGAGAGCTGGCAAGATAATCAGCTTTGGCATGGTTTAGGATTCCTTGAATTATGCCAAGAAAAATAAGGCCAAACATAGACTTGCAAGACATAGCTCTATAAAAAGAAAAAGAGTTTGGAAAACGGTGAAAAGGAGTCAAGAACAGGTTAAAGAAAGGTGGGGAGTTGGTGGGTAGTGGGAGGTGAGTGGGGTGTCTGCAAAGGCCCAGGGTGGTGCTGGCAGAAGTAAAGATTTTGTAGTGACTTGATCAGTGTTGACCGTGCAAAATATTTTTCCTTTTTCTTTTTCTTTTTCTTTTTTGTTTTTGTTTGTTTGTTTGAGACATGGTTTTTCTGTATAGTCTTGGCTGTCCTGAACTTGCTTTGTAGAACAGGCTGGCCTCGAACCCACAGAGATCCACCTGCCTCTGCCTCCCGAGTGCTTCACCATGCCTGGCTCCATGATGCTATCTTCAGCAGGCACGCAGATGTGGCTCTGTGCTGTTGGAGGTCAAGGGAGTGGCTGCTCTTTGCAGGGTAAACTACATGGAAATGTGAAGGAGCCTTGTGCAGCTCCAGGATGCTTAATAATTCTTGTATGAATCTATACTAGACTTTCCTTAGTTTTCTAAAGCTGCATTTGTCTGTTTATTGTGTGTGAATGTGGTAAGTGTGCACATGTTTGGAACCCTCACGCAAGAGTACACATGTGGACGTCAGAGAACAACTTGCATGAGGTCAGCTGTCTCCTTTCACCACGTGAGTCTAGGGAATCGAATTTAGGTGATCAGACTCAGCAGCAACAAACATTCCCTGCTAAGCCAGCCCCAGGAGATACACTGTTTCAGTAAAATAGTTATTCAACTTATATCCTTTTTTTTTTTTTTTTTAATTTTTGTAAGATTTATTTATTTATTATGTATACAGTATTCTGCCTGTTTGTACACCTGCAGGCCAGAAGAGGACATCAGATCACATTATAGATGGTTGTGAGCCACCATGTGGTTGTTGGGATTGAACTCAGGACCTTTGGAAGAGCAGTCAGTGCTCTTAACCCCTGAGCCATCTCTCCAACCCTCAACTTATATTCTTATTGTTTGAAGTCGAATTTTAATTTATCTTTATTTTTTATGACATATATATGTGTTTGTCTATGCATTTGATGTGCACTTGAGTGCAGTTCATGGGGAGGTCAGAAGCATAGGATCCCCTCAGAGCCAGGCAGTTGTTAGCCACCAGATGTGGCTGCTGGGACCTAAACTCTGGTCCTCTGGAAGAGTAGATCTGGCTCTTAACTGCTGAGCTGTCTCCTCAGCCCCTGAGACTGCATTTTAAGTTGAAGGAAAATAAAGTGGACTTGTTAAATGTGTAAGACCTCACATTTTGTGTTGCTGTCACTGAGTGATGCAGACAATTCCATGGTAATAGAACTCGAGAGAAGAGATACAGTGTTTTTCTTTACTGTTTGACAGGCGCCCAGAGGCTCAGACCGCTGGGATGTCATAATCCTTAGCATCAAGTTAGATGACAGAATAGAATTTTGCTTCCCTTATCAGTTATAATTCTCCCAAGGACTGCTTTCAGTCAAAGGAAAAATTAACTCCCAACTGCTGCTAGAGACAGCACATTCCAGAGCTTAATTAATGAAGTGCTCAGGGGAGATTGAGCTGCTATTACGCTAACACCTCTAGGAACAATTGGCTGGGTGATGTTATTTGCAGTAGTGTTTAGTGTTATATTAACCTGATGGGGAACAGCTGCTCTGGCCCTGATGATTAAAGTAGGAAGCGCGTGTGTGTGTGTGTGTGTGTGTGTGTGTGTGTGTGTGTGTGTGTGTGTGTGTGTGTGTGTGTGTGTGTGTGTGTGTGTGTGTAAAGCAGGAGACTTTACAGAACATGACTAGTGAGGCTGGCCCCTACCTAGAGACTGCACTCGTCTGTATTTCATTGTTGTTGGCCTCATCATCGTCATTGTCTTCCTGTCTTCCTTCTCCTCTGCCTCCTTCTTTTGTTTTTCGAGACAGGGTTTCTCTGCATAATAGAGCCCTAGCTGTCCTGGACTGGCTTTGTGACCTCAAATTTACAGAGCTCTGCTTGCCTCTGACTCAGGAGTGCTGAGCTTAAAGACATGGACCACCATGGCTGGTGTCTGTATTTCTTTATACGCATAGATTTTTACCAGGCCCTAACCAAGCCCTGCTCCCAGTTAGACCACTCTAGCTAATGCTGGCTCTTTCCCAGAGCACCCCAGCAGCTGACAGCACCTCACACTCCAGGGCCCACTCTTTGCTGCTTATGCTATGTACGGAGGTGGACCGGGGGCCCTAATTCCGTAACAAGCCATGTAAAAATATTTTTTTCTGTATTCTGACATCATGAGGGATGATAGGACATATTTTAATGACAAAAAGTTGTCTAGTGGCTGAAAAGAAGTGTTTAAGAGTGCTTACTGCTCTTGTTTTTATTTATTTATTTTTTATTTTATTTTATTTATTTTTTTTTTTTTTTGCTTACTGCTCTTGTAAAGGACCCAGGTTTGGTTCTCAGCCCCCACATCAAGTGGCTCAGAAACACTTGTAACTTTAGTTCCAGGGTGTCTAATGCACTCTGGCCTCCATGAACACTTGCACACGTAGGTGCACACAAACTCGCATAGGCACATAATACACATAAATTAGTAAATAACTATTTTAATAATTGTCCAAAGAGCGGTGGGTTTATGTGGCGTCTACTATCCCTTCTACTTTTCAGTGTTTTGAAAATTCCTTTGTTTGCAGGGTCGTTGGGTGATATACTCTTTTTTTTTTTCCCCTTTCTTCCTTTTTTCCTTTCTCTCTCTCTTTCTCTTTTCCTTTTTTCTTTTTTTGAGACAGGGTCTCTCTGTGTAGCCTTGGCTGTCCTAGACTCACTTTGTAGACCAGGCTGGCCTCGAACTCACAGCAATCCGCCTGCCTCTGCCTCCCAAGTGCTGGGATTAAAGGCGTGCGCCACCACGCCAGGCTTCTTCCTTTCTTTCTTGAGACAGAGTCTCACTGTATAGCCCTGGCTGACCTGGAACTCACAATGTAGACTGAGATGGCCTGGAACTTGTAGAGATCCGCCTGTCTCTGCTTCCCAAGTGCTGGCATTAAAAGCATGTGCCACCATAGCAGCTTGTTTCTAAGTTGTCGAATTTGATCTTTTATGTGCTTAGACCTAGGTCTTATTTGGACAGCTTCTACTATTTTATGCCAAGGACTCAGCTTAAGAGGCATTAATAGTTCAGCTCAATGCCTCACTCAAGATGACATGTCAAATATACTCACAGATATTCTAGCAGCCTTTTGTAGTGAAATTACTCTTTCCTCTTCACTGGTGCCCCAGTATCATAGCTACCAATATAGAATCTACTGTTATAGAACCACTGTTGCCAGGAACCTAACAACTGGGATATTGTAGTACATATCAGTATTTTAAGGCTAGACTCCTGGTGTGACTGAACAGCCCATTGTACTGAGGACAGTTGGTTTGGTATCTCCATGTCCAAAGCCAGTTCTCAGCCCTGGCTGCTCCCATCTGCCTTAGCCAGATAACATACCAGATGCCGTGGTATGTTACCCACATCTCCATTCAGAGCCATAGCTAATATCTAAGACCTTGTCTGGGTCTCCAGCCTCACCCATCACTGCGGCCCTCGTCTGATGGCAGTAACCACTCACCGCACTCCTAATTTGTGATGTCTCCAGAGTGCCCTGCCCTTGGCCTCTGTTTCTGCAGCTCTTCAGTTTAGCTTTTCCTTCTGACCCTCCGTGCTTCCTCCACTCCCTGGGCAAGCCTCGATGTCTGAGAATCCGGTCTGAGAACCTGACCTAAAGCTGACAGACAGGGCGCTGGAGGAAGGGAGTGTGGTGGCAATGGACATGTTGAGGTGCAGGGAGGTATCAACTCAAGGACAGTGAAATGGAATGACAGTCACTGAGGAAGCAACGCATGGGCGAGAGACCGAGAACTGTTAGGGTGGTGAGTCCCCAGCTGAAGGCTGAGTGTAGAGCAAAGCTCTCTTTGGTCACAAAAGAGCTTCTTCTGCAGTCCAAGTCCAGGTCTCTGAGGAGGACACCCTGAACCGAGATGACAAAGAACCAAAAGGCAAGATAAATATTGTGTTTACACTTCATTGTACTTGTGTTATTTAAAAAACAAAACAAACAAACAAAAAAACACCTTCTGGTCTACAAAGCAAGTCCAGGACAACCAAGGCTACACAGAGAAACCCTGTCTCCAAAACAAAAACAAAAACAAACAAACAAACAAAAAAACCACCACCACCACCACCAACAAAAACCACTCACCTTTTATGTTATCGTTTTTTCTTATTTTGGGATATGGTTTCATGTAGCCCAGACTGACTTCGAACTCACTATGTAGCTGAAGCTGGCCTTGAATTCCTTATCCTCTGACTGCATCTCTGGAGTGCTGAGATTCTAAGCACACATCATCCTATCCAGTTGTCCTCCCTTCATAAGTTCTTCTGGACATGAGGTTCATCTCTCCTCATCCATTAATTGATTGGCTTAACTGTTATTTGTATCATCATGAACTCACGAGTATTCAGTTTTTCCAGCTCTGACCACTGGGAACTGTGCTCAAGTGTGGTCCTGGTCTTGAACCTAGGACCTTGCGCACTCTAGGAAAATGCTCTACCAGAGGTATGTTCCCATCTCTTCGCTGGAAGCATTTCCACTTGATTCTTGGGTTCCTTTGTTATACTCCGTTGTTCTATAATTTTTTTATGCCTTTCCTTCGCCTTCTGACATTGCAAGAGATTTCAAGTTTGTTAGCCCGTTCTTTAGGAAATCCCAGTTCCTTTCATTGGAAAAAACGGTCATGGAAATCACGATCTGGCCACGGGTGGGTTTGCTGCTGCTGTGATGTTACTGCTTCGGGGGCGGGGGGGCTCAATGGGCAGAGCTAAGAAATGCACGATGCCCGCACTCATGTATGAATGTATGTGTGCAAATATGTGTACTAACTTGTATGCACACACTTTCCTGTTTTGTTATTGTTGTTGTTATTGTTATTGTTGTTGTTGTTGTTGTTGTCCCCTTCTCTCCCCATCCCTTCCTTTCTTTTCTCTTCCTTTTATTCTAGTGCTAGGGACCTAAGCCAGAGTCTTGGTAGGTAAACCCTCTACCGCTGAGCTTCATCCCCGGCCAAAGTCCTTTTAATTTAGCACCAACGGATAGTTTCCCCTCTCCCTCTTCCTTAGTCTCTGCTCTCACCAGCCCAGACTGGCATTCCCTAACCTACTCTGTTCTAAACTAGAATCTGTAATAGCTTCTATTTGCTTTCACAACACATTTTTTCCTTCTTTTTTTTGGTGGGTGGGGGGGGTTGTTTTTTTGAGACAGGGTTTCTCTGTGTAGCGTTGGCTGTCCTAGACTTGCTTTGTAGACCAGGCTGGCCTCGAACTCACAGCGATCCGCCTGCCTCTGCCTCCCGAGTGCTGGGATTAAAGGCGTGCGCCACCACACCCGGCCATTTTATCCTTCTTCATGACGCTTATACATCTGCCAGGTAGTCACTGACATTCTTGCTTCACTAACGCTCGCTTCCCAAACAGGGCCATGAGCTCATGAGGCCAGAGAACAAGTCTGTTTTGATGGTCACTGTGTCCTCAACTCTGATTTTTTTGTTGAATAAGTGAATGAACAAGATTATGGATCAATGATGAAGCATAGCTGCCCCAACTTGCGGGGTTCGACTAAAACTCGGGAGGTCACCTGTTGAGAATGCAAGACGCAAAGAATGAGAGCAAGTCTGACTGATCAAACTCTCAAACTTTATTAGTCAGGCAGCAGGTTTTATAGCTCAGAAGGCAGGGAAGCATATTGCTATAGCAACGCAGCTGCAGGCTTTTCCCAAAACACAGGGAATTCCAGGCAGGGTCATAATGTCCTGCCACAAAGGTATTTTGCTTTGTCTTCATCTAGCTTTAGTCTAACTGTAGACTCACAGCAGGGTCGCTCCATCCCTGTCTGGCTTTAGCTGCTGACTCACAACAGGGTCGCTCCATCCCAATCTGTCTTTAGCTGCTGACTCACAACAGGGTCGCTCCATCCCTATCTGTCTTTAGCTTCTGACTCACAACAGGGTCGCTCCATCCCTATCTGTCTTTAGTCTAACTGCTGACTTACAACAGGGTCAGCTAGTTTCTGGTGAAAGGTAAGCTCCGGGAAAGACAGAGAGTTAAAGGTGCAGACTTGGACAAGATGTCTGAACATTGGCCATATGGCCTATTGTCCCCAACACATATCTGTGTATATAGTGGCACACCCGAGGGGTAGTGAATACGGAAACTGTTAGAAACAATTGCATCTTGGCTAAAGGGTCTAGAAAATATGGTAGGTATTTTTGACTACTGACCTTTATCAATTTGACATATTTTGAGAATTATCAGCCTACATGCTGAGTTAAGGAGGCACAAGACTGTTATTAGCAAGCTGACCTTGGTGTAGAAGAGCAAAGAACTTCTATTTGAAGTCATGAGGTCTGGGTTGGAGAGATGGCTCAGCCATTAAAGGCTAGGCTCACAACCAAAAATATAAAGTCATGAGGTCCACAAGGACTGTTATTTTAGACACCCCTCCCCAGAGCAAGCTGAGCTTGACTCAGGTGGAGTTCACAGCAAAGTCTAACTTCAGGCATTTCCTGAAATAACTCCACAGAAGGTCAGCTCTCACACGGAAGCTGACATTGAGGTTGTAGTCTCCCACATTTTACAACTCTCTGGGGACCACAGCCCCCCTCCCCCTCCCCCACTCCGTGCAGAAATGTTCAGTGGTTATAATGGTCACTCTGTACACAAATTGCTTCATGTTCCACAGGACAATTTACTTATGTGTCTGTCTTTTTTGCTATTTGACCATGCCGTTTCTCATTGGCAGGAATATAACACAGATTCAGTGAATACATCTGGGATAACCTGGATTCAATACCAGGATTTAACTCTATTTTTTTTTAAAGTATTTGTGTGGGTGGGTGTATGCGGCCCACATTTGTGTGAGTGTGTGTAGGTAAGAGAACAATTTTGGGGAGTCAGTCCACTTTTACCATGTAGGTTCTAGGTATCAGAGTGGGAGATCATCAGAGTTGGTGGTAAGTGCCTTTGCTCGCTGAGCGATTTTTCACCTGCCTATTTCTCCGTGTTGTGTTACTTTTTTCTATTGCTGATAAAAAAATACTATGAGCAAAACAACTTACAGACAAAAGAGTTTATTTTAGTTTACAGTTCTAGAGTGATGAGTCCATCCAGGTGGGAGGCAACACAGTGGGCAGTGGGAGCAGGAAGCTGAGCGATCACATCTTCATCCACACACAGGAGGGACCGAGAACCATCCGGCTGTGTGTTGAGGCCATAAGCTCTCATAACCTATCCCCTGTGATACATTTCCTGCAGCAAAGGCTGCCGCTCACTGGGGACCAAGTATTCAAATACATGAGTTTAACGAGGGAATTTCTGATTCAAACCACCACATGTATGTACTCTGCAAACTCTTCAAGAGAAAGTAATTTCACATTGAAAAATATAGATGATTCCTTTAAGAAATCTTTTAGTCTCACCAGGTAGTTCCAGCACTCAGGACGCAGAGGCAGGTGGATCTCTGTGAGTTTGAGGCCAGCCTGGTCTACAGAGCTAGTTCCAGGACAGCCAGGGCTATGCAGAGAGACCCTGTCTTAAAAAATCCAAATAAACAAACAAACAAATAAATAATCTTTTAGTCTCAAGAATGATCAGATTTTGATGGTAGAAACCAAATTCGTATATTATCAGGACTAACAGGTTTAAGTGAAGGGTTTCTACTTATATGGGCAATTTTACCCTCTAGCCCCTTTGCTGTGGCCTTAACCCTTTCAGCAAGAGAGTTCACAGGGGCAGTTTGATTTCTCAGTTAGACCATGACCTAGGATAGGGCATTTAATTTCTTTTCTTTTTTTATTTTTAAAAAAGATTTATTTTATAATTATGTGTACAGTGCTCTGCCTGCATGTACACCTGCAGGCCAGAAGAAGGTGTCAGATCACATTACAGATGGTTGTGAGCCACCATGTGGTTTCTGGGAATTGAACTCAGGACCTCTGGAAGAGTAGTCAATGCCTTAACCTCTGAGCCATCTCTCCAGCCCCAATCTCTTTTCATTTATTTCTCCTTTGGAACAGTGTCAGAAATCCAGGCATGCGTGGTGGTGCCAGTTTGTGATTTCAGTACTTGGCAGGTGGAGGCTGGAAGATCAGGAGTTCAAGGCCAACCTCTGCCATATAGTCAAGTCAAAGCTTTTCTTAGCTACATGAGACCCTGCCCCAAATAAAATAAAATAAAATAAAATAAAATAAAATAAAATAAAATAAAATAAAATAAAATAAAATAAAGATTAATAAAATTAGCACCTATCTTTCACCCTGTCTTAAGCTACTTTAATGTTTTGTTGAGTATGGCAGAAAAAGTGCTGTGTTCATTAAATCCTATTTTCCTTCCTTGGGAAAACTAGAAGGCTGAACATCAGCAGGGCATTGTGGTGTGCACACGCCTTTAATTCCAGCACTCAGGAGTCAGGGGCAGGCAGATCTCTGAGTTCAAGGCCAGCCTGGCCTACAGGTTCCAGGACACCCAGGACTACACAGAGAAACCCTGTTGTAGCCAGTGTTTGCTACTTTGTGGCTTCTTTCACTCTTCTTCGCCCCTTTTCTTTTCCCCTTTCTACTCCCTAACCCAGATGAGAGAGAGAGAGAGAGAGAAAAAAAAAGGGTAGAGAGGAAAGGAAAGAGATCCTTGAATAAAGCCAGAGGTATGAAAGGGGGTGATGTTAGTGTTAGAGCTCTTCACGTCGAACTCCTTAGGGACAAGTTTGAGCTTTGCTGTTAGAATATTTAATTTCAGGCGGGGCGTGGTGGCGCACACCTTTAATCCCAGCACTTCGGGAGGCAGGAGGCAGGCAGATCACTGTGAGTTCCAGGCCAGCCTGGTCTACAGAGTGAGACCAGAACAGCTAAGGCTACACAGAGAGACACTGTCTTGAAAAACCAAACCAAACCAAACCAAACCAAAAAACAAAACAAAACAAAAAAGGATATATGATTTTCTTCTTCTTGTTTCCTCTTTGCACATGTCTTCTTAACAAACTGCAACCAACAGCAACCAATAACCCACCATGCCTCCTGTGACCCTAGCATTTTATTTATTTATTTATTTATTTATTTATTTTTGGTTTTTCGCGACAAGGTTTCTCTGTGTAGCCTTAGCTGTCCTGGACTCACTTTGTAGACCAGGGTGGCCTCGAACTCACAACGATCCACGTGCCGCCTCTGCCTCCCGAGTGCTGGGATTAAAGGCATGCGCCACCATGCCCGGCCCAAGAGTTTCTTACTGTAGATTTTATTTTCATTTTTATGTCTTGGTATCACAATGTCAACACTAGAAAGCCAACAATGAGCCAGGCACTGTGGGCACACACTGTAGTTCCAGCACTTGGGAGGTGCAAGCAGGGGATGGGAGTTCGAGACCACCTTCAGCTATGTGACTAAGTAAGGTCTAGGTGAGCCTGGGTACATGAGACCCTGTCTCAGTCATGCTTCCTCACACCCAAGAGATGAACAAAGGCCAAACTGCCTGCTAGGCAGGGGCCCAGCCACTGAGCTCCACTCCCAGGCTCATCCTGGAATTTTGAGGGAATACTTTTTATTCTTTGGAGGCCAATGCTTTTATTAGTCACACTTGCTGTAGATACTTTCTTCAAATACTGGCCATGTTTCTGCTTTGTTTAATTGTTTAACAGAAGTTTAAACTGACCAACTTTGTTCTTAGCTTCTGTGTAAGAAGACTTTTTTTTTTTTTTTTTTTTAAGAAGACTTTCCTATTTCCAGGTCATAAAGGTATTCTCTTCTATTTTCTTTTGAATGTTTGGAAGACCTTTTAAGCTTTTACTTCAATTGTACTAGCATGGGGGTGGGTAAAAAAAAGACTCCCCTGTAAACCTACCAATCTCAAGAGAAAAATTTTTACTAGCCCATTCGTTATACTGATAGTAAAGCAACTTTGCAATTATCAATGATTCACTTACGCTGGGGTTTCTTTACAACAATGGTTCTCAGCCTTCCTAATACTGCAACCACTTGATACAATTCCTTATGTTGTGGTGACTCCCAACCATAAAGCTATTTTTTGTGGCTACTTTGTAACTACAATTTTGCTCCTGTTATGAACCATAATGTAAGTATCTGATACGTAAGATATCTGATATGCCACTCCTGTAAAAAGGTCATTTGACACCTCCTTGGGGGTCATGACCCATCGTTGAGAACCCGCTACTTTCCTTACTCTCTCATCTGTCCCATCGGGTTAATTGCTTGCCCCGACCCTGTCTCGTTGGCTGTAAGTCTTGATATGTGGATGCATCCCTCGTCCTGATCCTCAGCACTGTCCTTTACTGACACTGACTCTTTGTACTTCAACAGAACTTGAGGTTGAGCTTGGCAACTTCTCCAAATAACAGAGCGAGAATTTCAGTTGAAATTGTGTTTGTAGCTCTTGTTACTGTGGTTGCAAATGAATGGCTTTTCTGCTATTACATATTTATGTCAGTGATGTACATGGATATTGATTTTATGTCTAGAAATATTGTTGGTCCCTCCTTGATTGTGTCTCTGGAACTCTTTGAGTTTGTAGATCATTTATATTTGTAGTCTTTGGATTTTCCCTTGTTCCTTCTGTACTATACTGTGTGAAAGTGGTGAGTCTTCTTTTTTACTTTAGTGGTTTTTTTCCATGTTATTTCCTGCTCAATGGCTGTTGGCTACTGAATTTTACTCTATTGTTAATAGCTGTATTTAAGCAAGAAAGCATATTCAAGCCTTCAACTGTAATATGTATATATTGCTACCCATATCACTTTGCCAGACCATTATGAAGGTTTTGTTTGTTTGTTTCCAGAGTTTCTCTGTGTAGCACTGTCCTAGAACTCACCCTGTAGACCAGGCTGACCTGGAATTCAGGTTCTCCTTAGTCTGCCTCCCGAGTGCTGGGATTAAAGGCGTGAACCACCATTGCCCCATGACCATTATGAAATGCCATACAGGAAATACCTTTTCAATTCAAACCTTAGTAGGTATGTAGGCATGTGTGCTTGTGCACTTGTTTTCTGTTGTGTCTCCTCCTTGAATATTTCCTAAAAGATAACTGGTATGAGACAAATAAATGTTAGATGGTCATGAAGAAAGAATTAATATAAAGAAGTGCTTCATGTAGTATAATATTTTCTCACACTGTAATAAAAATAACAACACTGAGGTGTGCATACTGACATTCCCTGTTTTTGTCTGTTAGTGGCAAAACCTACCGTATTATCTCAGAACTCTGCTTCTGAGGTTCAACTGTCAACCCCAGAATCCATTTCCCCTCAGTGTTCTAGGCAGCTATTCTCAATCTACTGCAATTGGCAAAGGAACAATGACTTATTTACCAAGTTACAGTAGGCTTGGCTAAAATTTAATAGTATTTAATTGCTAGCTGATTTGGCATTTGATATTGTTATGAGAGACATTTAGGAACTGAGGGCTTCATACTGCCAAAGGTATAGCTACAGGATAGCCACAGCGCCGCTCGGCCTGATTGTCTGCTCTTTTTATTTCTTTGTAAGCTGAAAACACGGTGATATCTAAGTAAAAAGCAGCAGCAGACCCACGCAGATGCCTTTTCGTTATTAGTAAAGTGCTTTGTTCGTGAGTTTATCTTTCTTATTATGTGACTGGCTGGAAATGAGGACTCCCAGCCCGATTTCAATTAGTGGATTAAAGGGCTTTATTTCTAAAAACTCTTCCAGGGAAGTCTGCTAATCTTTTATTTCTGACAGCTAGAAATCGAGGTGAATCATAAACAAGAATAAATGAGCCCTGAGTTTACAAAGCAATGGGAAAATCTCAGCATCCTGCGACTTTGAGCATCCTGCGACTTTGAGCATCCTGCGACTGTGAGCATCCTGCGACTGTGAGCATCCTGCGACTGTGAGCATCCTGCGACTGTGAGCATCCTGCGACTGTGAGCATCCTGCGACTGTGAGCATCCTGCGACTTTGAGCATCCTGCGACTGTGAGCATCCTGCGACTGTGAGCATCCTGCGACTGTGAGCATCCTGCGACTGTGAGCATCCTGCGACTTTGAGCATCCTGCGACTGTGAGCATCCTGCGACTGTGAGCATCCTGCGACTGTGAGCATCCTGCGACTCTGAGCATCCTGCGACTGTGAGCATCCTGCGACTGTGAGCATCCTGCGACTTTGAGCATCCTGCGACTGTGAGCATCCTGCTGTTTCTCATACTATACATGCCGCTTTCACAGCTTTCCATGTTATCAGTCTATGATTTCATGTGCAGAGGGACTTTGGCTTGTTTCTTTTCTCAAACACTTTGGGCTGCCATTCCCCTCCCTCCCACAGGGCCACAAACTGCTAATGCTTGCCCTAGAACACAAAACATGGAGAGATTAAAGATGGAAATGTAAGGCCTACGTGCCACTACAAGGATGTGCTCATTTGTCGAAAACTGAGTGAGCAAGAACACTTAGAATTGTGCAACAAGCCACGAACGCCTATCCGCGCCCCCCCCCCCCCCCCCAGAAGCCTCCAGGTCTTTTGGCGCACTGAAGCCTGTCATTCCCACGCTGGCGCCTTGGAGGAGGTGGATGTGCTCCAACTGCGCACTCACGCTGGGGAGCTTTTAGGGAATGCGTCATAGCATTAAAAAAAAAAAAAAAAAAAAAAAAAGAAGAAGAAGATCAGATGCTATATTCTCCACCAACTCACATTGCCAAAATCAAGCTTTGAGGCTCTTATAAAAGATTAAAATGTCAAAGCCAGTACTTTGCAGTGAAGGGCATAAATCATTATTTTGTTCTAATCTGCAACCACCTGACAGGCCTAAGAAACAAGCACAGCCAGGCACCAGAGTCCCAAATACTGTAAAGTCATTGTTGACTTTCCGTATTGATTCGGTCTGTTCAGAAGCAATCCAACAAGGAAATGTGGGTGATATCAGATGTAAGAAAAGGGCATTTAAAGCCATTGAGGATCTGTGCACCCATACAAAACATTGAGCAAGTGAGTTAAGGTCTGTAAGCTTCAGTTCCGCCTTCTGTATATTAGAAGCAATATAAAAACATAGTAATACATATATCTGATAGCATTATGGCAAGAAATGAGATCATCTACGTAAAGTATACAATACAGCGCCTGGCAAGAAAGTGTGCATAGTTTTGTAGACACACGTTGCTACTGATATTCTAAAGCAAGGCTCGATGAATGTGTGCTGGCTGTTTCAGGCGCTTTATGGTGCGTGCTACTTTCTGTTGCTTTGACAGTATTTTTCCATTTTCCCCCCTCTGTAAGAAGATGCAGGCATATGTCCCCTTCAACACTGTAGTCAGCTCATACTGGCCTGGAGAGGGACCAGCGAGGGCAGTCGGAGCAGTATTAACAAAACGGATAGAGCTACTGGTACTGTGTCAGCCCCCGGTGAATCTCAGCTCTCTAGTCCTTCGCTAAACCGAGTCTAATTTTCCACCTGTAGAGTCTGGGTTGTTTGTGTGACAGCCTTTGATTCAGCAGACAGAAACGACGTTATGTGGATTCTAGAATTTAAACTTTAAAAGACCTTACAGTTCAAGTCTTCACCATCGTAAAACTGAGATGCTTCAAGCAGTGAGGCAGCCAGTCTCCACTCTAGATAGCATGGGCCCCATGGACACCCTGCTACCCCTACCTTACATGTTAAGGATGCCATCTCTAGCTCTAGGTAGGTGGTCAGATGACCAGAGGCTCAGGGGTGACTCCAGGTGTGGCCGAGAACAGGAGCTCTGATGGCCAACGGATAGGACATATAATGTAACATCAATGTTTTAAGATTCCACACTGGGATATTTGTTCCGCTGCTTCCCCTAGCTGCCAATGCCACGTCACTGGTCTTGTGAGTCCAGTTAAGAAGACGTCCCAGGATGAGCAGGGCTGGCTTAATAGGAAACACGTGACTTGAATTTAGCGCTAAAGATAGGACCAAGAGGCATATGAAGGTGAGAGTGTTAAAGGCCTGTCCAGGAAATCTTGGTGGCAAAGGGCAGGAATGGTATTTGAACTGTCTCTGGGAGAAGTGTTCAGAAGGTTTAATTCAAGCGGAGGCTTTAGTTACTGATCCCTTGGCGGACCCAGCAGATATCTGCAGAGTATCTGTGGGTGCCAGAAACTGCCAGCTCTGAAAATACTGTTATACTGATGGCAAAAAGTCCATTTTTAAGAAATAAATAATCTCGTGTGCAGGCGGCAAACAGCCAGAGCAATACTTAAGATGATCAAAGTTTGTGGCTGAGTCCGAAGTCTAGAAAAGTGGGTGAAGGGCAAGCTGGAGAAGCCTTGAAAGCTGAGATTTCCCACTGTGATTCAGAGAAACAGTGACACCTCCTTTTTATATGAAATGTTCCTTGAAGCAACAATGGGAAAGACAACGTAGCCAGGTACAGTGGCAAGTGCTTGAAGTCTCAGCTACTTAGGAAGCAGGGGTAGGCAGATCTCTGTGAGTTCAAGGCAACCCTGTTCTACATAATGGGAGCCTGTCTCAAAAACAAAACAAAACAAAAAAATCAGGAAAGGAAGGGAGGGAAAAAAAGAACAGAAGAAAGGGAGAAATAAAGTACTAAAACACTCATACTTGCTTGTAATTGAAGAACCACAATTTAGGGCCTGAGGCTCTCTGGCAGCCACATATAGACGCTTGTCATGAAAGCTGAATGGTGTTGTCTGGCCAACGGGGTAACTTGGGTGGAAACAGAATTCTGAACGGCAGAACCCATGCTCTGCCATGACTGTCTTATTTAGAAGGTTGCAGCACTCCAGGATAAAGGAAAGATTTAAAAAATTCTTTCACTTAGACATTTCACACACAAAGGCACCATGGGTTTATGGGGAACCTGAAAGGTAATATTTTCTATCTGCTACTGATAAAGATAAAAAACATTTTGTTATGTCTAAAGCTGGCAAGGGTACAAAGAAAGTGGCATTCTTTTTTTTTTTTTTTCCCCTGAGACAGGGTTTCTCGGTGTAGCAGTAGCCTTGACTGTCCTGGACTCGCTTTGTAGACCAAGCTGACCTCGAACTCACAGTGATCCATCTGCCTCTGCCTCCTGAGTGCTGGGATTAAAGGTGTGCGTCACCACTGCCCAGTGAAAAAGGCATTCTTTTCCATTGGTTTTGGCAGTCTTTGGAATTCAAATTTGCACTGTTTTTTTTTTTTTTTTTTTTGAGGGAGATTATTTGACAATATTTTTTTAAATTAAATTCTCATAGCTTTTTGTAGTGAGAATTTTGTAATTTCGTTTCTTTAAACACACACACACACACACACACACACACACACAGAGAGAGAGAGAGAGAGAGAGAGAGAGAGAGAGAGAGAGAGAGAGAGAGAGAGAGAGAGAGAGAAAACGAACGAGAACAATCTGGGTGTGGTGTGTCACATGTCTTTAATCTCAGCATTCAGGAGGCAGAGGAAGGTAGCTCTCTGTGAATTTTGAGGCCAGCCTGGTCTATAGAGTGAGTCCAGGACAGCCAAGATGGCACAGAGAAACCCTGTCTCAAAAAACCAAACAAGGAGGAGGATGAAGAAGAGGAGGAGGGAAAAGGTGACGCCGTAAGAAGCACAAAAATGGGACTGTTTTTGTTTTAATCCCAGGTATAGGGATAAGAGGTCGCTTTGCAGCAGGTGACTTTGATTTGCCTTGTGCTCTGGCAGGGGCTCCATTTTACCAGCTGCAGACAGTTTCTGCAAGTGTGTGACGTTTGGAATTCTGGGAACTTTTCGGAGGATATATAAATGCTAAAGCAGTTGTAAGTGGGTTGTGGCTGGTTGGTGGTTGGATGATGTCGGTTGCAGTTTGTTAAGTAGTCGGAAACAACAAGAAGAAATTAAATGTCCTGATGGTGAAGATCACACTTACCCTAAGGAGCTGGGTGTCCCTAATTAGCCCCCCTCGCCCCCCTCTCTATCCTTTATTCTCTCCTATCTAGTATTAGGGGGTTGAAAGGGTAGAAGAAAAGGGTGGAAGAGAGAAAGGAACCCACACAGGCTACAACTTTTGTTCCAAGAGTTCTAGATTCGACTATGAATTAGTCCTGTGGCTATATATTATACAAATAGACAAAGAGTATTTGAGGATTAGTTCTTAGAAATTAGTATTTGTGAATGGAAAAATCCAAATACTATTGATATATTCATGTAGGAAAGACTAGTTAAAATGGTGCTGTAATTATGGTATAGTGGAATGATTTGGAGCTGTGTGGAGTATCTGTATGCTAACAGGAAAGGCTACATATGCAGAATGTATGGAGAAGAAACCAGTCCCATACTCGGGCAACTGACCTACAGTTAATTTGTGTCAACTTGGCTGAATTAAGAAACCCTAGTGCCGAGACCAGCCTGGTCTACAAAGTGAGCCCAGGACAGCCAAGGCTACACAGAGTAACCCTGTCTCTAAAAACAAAACAAATAAACAAACAAAAAAGAAACCCTAATGCATCGATGAAAGTGTTTCCAGTGGGGCTGGGGACACCCCTACCCTGAATGCAGGAGATGCCATCCCCCAGCCTGAGAGTCTGGACTGAATACAAAGGGAAAGAGGATAAAGTGAGTTAAATGCCAGCATTCTCCCGTTAATGCTGCCTGGTCCACTGAGGCTGGAGCGAGTAGCTGCAGTGGCCATGCCTTCCACACCACAGCAGGTTGTCGCTCCTTAAATCACCAGCGAAATGGGCTCTTCCTCCCTCAGCATGTTTGGTGACAGTGATAAACCAATACAACTCTTGTTTATATAAAAAGCAGGGCATAGGCAGAGAGGGAGCCCATAGGAAGGTGGGGGCGGGGCATGTGGTAAGGAAGAGGCAAGGATATGTAAAGGTTTCTGTAGATGCAGATTTATATAGGACGTTCATGAGCAATTGCTTCCCGGGGAGCAGGGTTCTGCCACTCACTAAAAGTTGAGGAAGGAGTGGGCTGTAGGGTGTTGCTGAGTGTTACCGGGTTCCAAATCTGGGGAAGGGGAAGGGGAGACGCTGGATTGGGCAGGGACTGTGGAACATTTTCCACACAGGCAGGCCTCAGCAAATCCCACAGAGAGCCCCAGGTCTGGGCAGGCCCTTGGGAGTTGTTTCAAGCCCACTTCTGCAGCAAGCCCCGCCCCCTTTGGGTCAGTGACTATTTAAATTTGTCGTAAACTGTCTCACAGCTTTCAGAACCATTAAATACAGCTAAGAATAGTGCTGGGATTTGGCCTTGCTTTTATTTGGCTCTGGCTATCCATACGAAAGTATGTCCAACTGACCAATGTCATTTAATTGCTAGCCTTGGGCTAGGAGGGTAGCTTGGTAGTAGGGCACTTGCCTAGCATAGGCAAGGTCCTAGGTTCAATCCCCAGTACTGACGGAAAACCACCACCACAACAGAACAATCTGCAGTCTTTTCGTGAACTCAATTTGCATTAAGACAATTTTAAAAAGGCCACGATATCACTTGTATGAGAAATTTCACTGTTTTGTTCCCATTATTTTTGTGTGTTCTGTTTTTAAAGGCTGCTTCCATTCGTTGTTAAAAAAAATTCTCGGTAAAAGGGTTCAAAATCTGCTGGCTAATTTGCCTCAAACTCTTGGGAATTAAGGGGCTATTGCGTGTTCCTCACAGAAAACCCTCACTCTATTAAAGACCACTGTCTAGCTGACGCGAGGAACCGTACCACCCTAGTGCTTTATATTAATAATTGAGCTAGCTTGCTTTGCCAGCTCAACGAAGGGGCGAGGGGTTTGAAAATGACCCAGCTGGGTGGCTCTGCAGGAGTGTACCACATTGTGAATGAGTTTATCTGGAGGATCTGCAGACTATCAAAACAGAATGGAACACAGCCTCCCTTTGGGAAAGCAAGTCACACAGCCTGAGAGGAAGACAAAGGAAAAGGAACAAGGGCTGCTAGAGCTGCCAGTTTGGCGGGATGGGTTCTGGTGCTGGCTGGCGGCAATCCTTACTTTCAGCGCAGTCTTAAGAAGTCCCTAATCCTTGTTGTTATGTGAACCAGCGAACATCTGAAACACACAGGACAAGATTAGAATTAGGACAGTCTCTTTCTTTTTGGTTTGAGACAGGGTTTCTCTGTGTAGCCCTGGCTGTCCTGGATTCACTTTGCAGACCAGGATGGCCTAGAACTCACAGAGACCCCGCCTGCGTCTGCCCCCCTGAGTGCTGGGATTACTGGCATGTGCCACTGTGCCCAGATAGGATGGTTTCTTGAGTAAAGCAGAACCACTCTGGAAGCACAGGACTTGGAAAGAGAGTCACTAACTCACATTCCGTGAAACTCAGGGAATTCTGATCAGAAGAGAGCAGTCTACACATCAGTGGACTGTCAATGCTAGTTAAAGTTATGAGACCTAATAAGGTGCCTTCTGTATTTTAGGAAGGATCTCAATAGGAAGACGACTATGTGGAGGGGTAAAAGATTGTTGCTGTTGGTTAGGCCCAGAAGCAGGAAATTTCTCTTCAAGCTGTTTTTCATAGCACTTTAGCTCATACCAAGAAAAAACATGTCTATTTTATTTGTCCATTTCAAAGCACAGTGATTGCCACACTGAATACGGTGCCGCTTTTTTAACTGTAAGCCCAGCATTTAGGAAGCTGAGGTAGGAAGATTATGAGCTCAAGGCCAGCCTGAGCTACAGAGACAGAACCTGCTTCAAAACAGAACAAACACACACCAACCACCACCAAGACAAAGATGTGAATGAGGAGGATAGGATGACAGAACCCGTTCAGGTCAAATCTGTCAGTGGCTGGTCAACCAGATACAAGATTGTCTTTTGTTTTTATTTTTCAAGTCAGGGTTTCTCTGTGTAGTCCTGGCTGTCCTTGCCTCACTTTGTAGACCAGGCTGGCCTTGAACTCATAGTGATCCGCTAGCCTCTGTCTCCCAAGTGCTGGGATTAAAGGTGTGGCCACTGTGCCCAGCTTCAGACACAAGATTGTAACGACTGCCATTTACTGGTTGATAAGATACAGTGTTAGAAAGTGCTTTTCAGTTTCACTGAGGTATAATTGACACAGAAAGTGACAGAGACTTGAGATGTAGCGTTTAATGTCTTGACACCTGTGAATCTGTCACCACAGTCAGCGAGGGTACATGTCACCCCAAGGCTCCCATGCTCCTTGGTAAGGTCTCCATCTTCCCACTCTCTTCTCTAGGAAAAAAAGTCTCTGATTTTTCTATTTTAGTCAGGGATTTTTTTGCTATGGAGTGACACCATGAGCATGGCAACTCTTATACAGGAAAACATTTGCTGGGCGCGGTGGCGTGTGGCCCTGTAATCCCAGAACTCAGGGAGGCAGAGGCAGGCTGATCTCTATGAGTTTGTAGCCAGCCTAGTCTACAAAGTGAGTCCAGGACAGCCAAGGCTACAGAGAGAAGCCCTGTCTCGAAAAACTAAAAAGAAAGAAAGAAAAAGAAAAACCCAAACTCCCAAATCCATAAATAAATAAATAAATAAATGGAAAACATTTAATTGGGGCTGTCTTACAGTTCAGAGGTTTAGTCCATTATCATCGTGGTGGGAAGCATGGCAGTGTGCAGGCAGACATGGTGCTGGAGGAGCCAAGAATTCTGTATCTTGATCCAAAGGCAGCCAGGAGGAGACTGGCTTTCTCAGACGGCCAGGGCCTCTCATTGCACACTGGGCACAGCATGAGCATAGGCAACCTCAAAGCCTACCCCACAGTGACACACTTCCTCCAAGACCACACCCACTCCAGCAAGGCCACACCTCCTAGTAGTGCCACTCCCTGAAAGACATTCAAACACATGAGGCCCAAACCTATTCAAAACACCATTCACTGACATTTGTATTTTAGTCTCCATTTACTGTATAATTACGCTGGACTGCTTTAGGGAAGAGGGCCCGCCTTTTTTCATTCCCTATAATTCTTTTGAGGTTCATTTATATTATTGTACGTTACTCCTTTGTATTGCGAAGTGGCGCTCCTTTTTATGAGCATGTCTTTCTGTCATTGTTTTGGTTTTGGTTTTTATTTTTCAAGACAGGGTCTTGTAAGACTGAGCCCTCCAGAGAGATCTCTAGTCTAGTCCCGGAGTCCCCACTGAGAGATGGAGTCCGTTGTCAATGCAAACATATAGGAATTTATTGAACCGATGCAACGGGGTCTGCTGAAGTCTTTTGAGCTGCAGACCCTGAGAAGCACAGGCATGGGGCTTTTACAGGTTTTAGACAAAGAAATGAGTTTTACAGTATGTGATTGGTTGAAGCAGTTATGGGGGGTGTTAGGAACTTTCTCAGTTGGGAGGGGTAAGTACATTCCTGGGAAAGTGGAAATTTTAAATACAAGCTGTAACACAAAGTCTCGATCCTTGAGTCAAACTGGACTCTCCAAGCAGAGATTTACAGACTTTGGCTTTAGTGGGGGTCCTTAAAGGAGGGCCGGGTAGGCCAGCTTTTACATTCCCCCAGACTTTGGCCTTAATGGGGGTCCTTAAGGAGGGAGGGCTGGTTCCTTCAGTCTCACTGTGTAGCACTGGCTGTCATGGATGTTGCTCTGTAGACCAGGTGGCTTCGAACTCAGAGATCCACCTGCCTCTGCCTCCTGAATGCTGGGACTAAGGGCAGGTGCCACCACTGCCCAGCAATTGCTTTATCCGTTTCCTCGTTGGTGAATATTTGGGTTGTTTCCAGCTACTGTGAATATTTATAGGCAAACCTTCATAAGGCCGTACATCTCCTCTCTTCAATACATGTAGGATTGGAATCACAGGCTCAGATGGTGCTTACAGTTTACTTTCTTATGAACTGTCAAGCTGCTTTTCCAGAAGCCACCATGTTTTCTTCCTCCAGCAGTGCAGGAGTGTTGGACCACTTGTTCTGCTTCCTTGCTAACAACTACTGGGGAAGAGTACTTTAAACTTCTGCCCTTCTGGTGACAGTATTTCACTGCACTTTTAATTTGACCTGGAACATATTTGCATATGCACATATATGCCTTCTGTACATTGCCTTTCGTGAAATAAGTACTCAAGTTGCCGAGCTCAGGTTCAATTGGAGATTTTTGTCTCAAAAGATGATGGAGCTGGGCATGGTGGCACATGACTGTAATCCCAGCACTCAGGGAGGCAGAGGCAGGCAGATTGCTGTGAGTTCCAGGCCAGTCTGGGCTACAAAGACAGTCCAGGACAGCTTAGGCTACACAGAAAAACCTTATCTTAAAGAAAAAAAAAAGTGGAAGGTAATTGAGGAAGACACCTGATATTAACCTCTGACCTACACATGCCAAGATGTTCATGTGCACACACACATGTACACACACACTCATATGCATGCACAAAACAGACAAAAAAGAAAAAGAAACTATAAAGGCTATAAAGGTAAGGTATATGTATGAGAATTATTTTGGGCTGTTTCTTTTTAAAAATCTCATTGAAAAGCAAACACAGGTGGCCGGGCATGGTGGCACATGCCTTTATTCCCAGCACTCGGGAGGCAGAGGCAGGTGGATCGCTGTGAGTTTGAGGCCAACCTGGTCTACAAAGTGAGTCTAGGACATCTTAGGCTACACAGAGAAACCCTGTCTCAAAAAACAAAACAAAACTGCAAACACAGAGGGCATGGCGTGGTGGTGCACGCCTTTAATCCCAGCCTTTGGGAGGCAGAGGCAGGCGGATCACTGTGACTTCGAGGCCAGCCTGGTCTACAAAGCTAGTCCAGGACAGTCAAGGCTACACAGAAAAACCCTGTCTTGAAAAACCATAAAGAAAAAGAAAAACCAAAGGAAAACCAATCAGAGACTGGCACACACCTTTAGTCCCAGCTCTTGGGAGGTAGAGACAGGCACTGAAGACTTTTTAAAAGCTTTTTTAAAGTTATGCTACAGATAGACTGGCCGTGGTGGCGCATGCCTTTAATCCCAGCACTCGGGAGGCAGAGGCAGGCCTGGTCTGCAAAGTGAGTTCAGGACAGCCAGGGCTACACAGAGAAACCCGGTCTTGAAGAAAAAAAAAGTTATGCTACAGATGGATAGGATTTCGATTCAGCCTGGTGTTTGGCATATCTGACTAGAAGGCTGTAATGTCCAGGTGGGCGGAGCGAGGCGAAACTTCCGCCTTTGAACTAGAGAATTAGTCAGCAGGGTCGCTAAGTGAAAGGGAGTAAGACAGAATTTGACGAATCAAAACTTGAGAACAGAGGAAGATTTCCCATATTTATAGACAACCTGAAAAGGCATGAAACGGGACACCTAGAAAGCGCATATGACAGGAACAAGATATCCGGGATGTCCCGTGAAACCTAGGCCAGGACTAACACAATGCTGTTAACCCCAGAAAAACGTGACTGTCTGGGTCAACACAGACTGCCGGGAATGCAGCTTGATAAATACATTCAGGCTAGATTTCAGTCTACCCGGGCCCCTCCACTCTGTGCTTCTGCGAGGCACGCAGAAGCCGAACAAATATTGATTTCACAAGCAGAAGAGGAATCCAGAAACCAGAATTCCTAACACAGCTGGTTGTGAGGTATGGGGGGTTAGAACCTGCATACTTTGGACACAAAGGTTGAAAGAGAAAAAGCCTCGCCCAGTTGTCAGGTACAGGTCACCGTGGGTCAGACCTGGGGGGACGTCAAGGCACTGCAGGTGCCAGGGGAGAGGGGAGGATGGAAGACTGAGTGAGAGGGGAGCGTGCTTCACCTGGAAACTCAGTTCTCCAGAGGTGAGTGAGGATTGGGAGTTCAGTGTAATCCTTGGCTACACAACAAGTCAGAGGCCAATCTGTGTAACAGGAGACCATCTCGGAAACAAAAGTAAAAGTGAACGGAGCAGGACACATTGAAGGCAGGTTCCGGCAAGAAGGCCTGAGAGGCTAGGAAGGCGTGACCCCAAGGCACCCAGGCGTGCACCTGTGCCTTAGCCTTCACGAAGCTATGCTTGGACCCTGTGGTTTCTATCTCCAAGTCCTGCGTGCCCCGTGAACATGACTTTTGAATATAATAGTTTATGTTTTTGAGTTTCAGAGTTCACGTGTCTGCTGGTTGGCTTCACCTCCCACTCTTCCCCCTAATTCCTCTCCTCCCACCGTCCTGTTCTCTTCTTAAAACCCACGGATGCCAATTTGGGCTCACAGGTGTGGCGGATGAGCATGCTTGGAGGACAATATAGAGGAACTGAAGGTAGGAAAATTAAGACCAATCTTCCAGCTGGTTTTGTGATAGTAACAAGAATAGTCAGCTTAAAACAACTCCGGTTTTGTTTTCTTTCTTTCTTTCTTTTTTTTTTTTTTTGTTTTTGTGAGACAGGGTTTCTCTGTGTAGCCTTAGCTGTCCTAGACTCTCTTTGTAGACCAGGCTGGCCTCAAACTCGAAGCGATCCACCTGCCTCTGCCTCCTGAGTGCTGGGATTAAAGGTGTGTGCCACCACTTCCCGGCCCGGTTTGTTTTTTTTCAAGACAGGGTTTCTCTGTGTAGCCTTGGCTGTCCTGGACTCCCTTTGTAGACCAGGCTGGCCTCAAACTCACAATGATCTGCCTTCCTTGCCCTCCCAAGTGCTGGGATTAAAGGCATGCGCCACCACGCCTGGCCTAAAACAACTCTGATACTGTACTTACTTATATATTTTCCTTTCTATGAATTGTGTGTGTGTGTGTGTGTGTGTATGTGTGTGTGTGTGTATGTGTGTGTATATATGGACATGCATGCACCCAGGAATGTAAAGGTCCAAGGAACTTCAGGTGTCTTCATCAATCACCCTCCACCATTTTTTGAGACAGGCTTGCAAACTGAACCTGAGTTCACTGATCCATCTAGACTAGGTGGCTAGCAAACACCACACGGCCTCTTGTCTCTGCTTCCCTACCTGTGGGATGACATACGTGTGCCACCTTACCTGTGGGATGATGACATACGTGCGCCACCTTACATGCAGGATGATGACATACATGTGCCACCTTACCTGTGGGATGATGACATACGTGCGCCACCTTACATGCGGGATGATGACATACGTGTGCCACCTTACATGCGGGATGATGACATACATGTGCCACCTTACCTGTGGGATGATGACATACGTGCGCCACCTTACCTGCAGGATGACATACGTGTGCCACCTTACATGCGGGATGATGACATACATGCGCCACCTTACATGCGGGATGATGACATACATGCGCCACCTTACCTGCGGGATGATGACATACATGTGCCACCTTACCTGTGGGATGACATACATGTGCCACCTTACCTGTGGGATGACATACGTGTGCCACCTTACCTGTGGGATGATGACATACGTGTGCCACCTTACCTGTGGGATGATGACATACGTGTGCCACCTTACCTGTGGGATGATGACATACGTGCGCCACCTTACATGCGGGATGATGACATACGTGCGCCACCTTACATGCGGGATGATGACATACATGTGCCACCTTACCTGTGGGATGATGACATACATGCGCCACCTTACATGCGGGATGATGACATACATGTGCCACCTTACCTGCGGGATGATGACATACGTGCGCCACCTTACATGCGGGATGATGACATACGTGCGCCACCTTACATGCGGGATGATGACATACGTGTGCCACCTTACATGCGGGATGATGACATACATGTGCCACCTTACCTGTGGGATGATGACATACGTGCGCCACCTTACCTGCAGGATGACATACGTGTGCCACCTTACATGCGGGATGATGACATACATGCGCCACCTTACATGCGGGATGATGACATACATGCGCCACCTTACCTGCGGGATGATGACATACATGTGCCACTTTACCTTGCGGGATGATGACATACATGCGCCACTTTACCCAGCTTTTTATATGCGGCTGAAAAACCAAATCCAGGACCTCACACTTGTCAGCCAGCGCTCTAACTGAAGAACTTTGCCAACTAAGCCATCTCCTCAGCTTCTTTTTGCTGAGTCTTTAAGACAGAGGACAGTTCTCTGTAGGGCAATATTTATCCATAAAAAAATGGGTGGAAGTCTTAAAAGTTCCTTGAGCAGGGGTATAACTTTTGTTAAAAGCTTGCACAACTGTGTAGCCCCTCCCCTCTACCCCAGGGTTGGGGATTTAGCCCAGAGAGGCATGGAACTTACTAGTATATACTTAGGGACTTGTGAGACACCTGATGTGGGTGCTGGGAACACAACTCAGGTCCTCTACAAGAGCAGCAAGTGCTTTTTAACTGATGAGCCATCTCTCCAGCACCTAGGGTTCCTTTACACCAAGCTGGCCTTGAACTCAGCCTCTGGAGTGCTGGGATTAAAGGCCTGCGCCATCACCGCCCACCTCCTAGGATTCCTTTAAAAATATTTTAACTTGCCAAGCAAATGGATGTAGGAACTTTTTTTTTGCTCTCTTTTGATTTTGAATGACTCCTAGGACACTGTCTGGCATACTATGAAAAATTGATGACGATCTGCTGGGTGAATACATGGTAGCAATTTGAACTGGTTAACTTTGAAATACATACTTTTTAGTCAATTGGATCTTTACTCAGAAATAATTTGACTCATTATAATTAGTGATGTCCATTCTATGGAATTGGCATTGATACAAAGTATATTTGCCTCTGACAGGAAGCCATCTTGGCTAACTGCTTCACATAAAACATAAAATATGTACCGCTGAGATAGAAAAGAGTATGATTTCCCAGACACACAGGCACTGTCTGTGACTGTGTTGAGAGTCTAGCGTTAACACGGCTCAAACTGTGCTTTGTAATGGCTGTGGCAGTTTTGTGAATCACAGCTGCACAGGAGGTGCCGGGTCAGAGGCAACTAGACCAGAAAAGGAAGAGTGTATTGTGTAGCAGGGAGGACTGAGCAAGCTCTTTTTCCACAACAGTGTTGCGTGACAGAACTTGGCCCAGAGAGATGTGCACAGGACCACTCACCCCAGAATGGGATCCCACAGACCAAATTATAGACACCACCAACTTGATGAACCAATGAATTTTTGGGGGGTTACTTACAGGAATAGGAGGGGTTCTTTACAGGAACAGAAATTACTTAACACACACACACACACACACACACACACACACACACAAAACCAAAACAGCGGTATCGCCAAAGCCCAGCCCAGCATGGGTGACAGGTCACAAAGGCAGGGACCTGGAGCACACTGCACAGCCTGAGGGCAGATCTATGGTTAGAGGTACCTCAGTTGGTCTAAACTTCTCCCAGGCAGCTTCAGTGCTCTGAGGCAGACTTTCAGCTTTTGTTGCTTGCATAGAAGGGATTTGAGTTGTTTACCTTCTGGTTCATGGAGCATCCCTGAAGGATGGAATGAATTCATCATCTAGCAGGAAACTGTTAACACATGTAGAAACTTGAACACCTCTTTTGGAAGATAGCCACTGATAGTCTTTGAAGACCTGCCCCCTCTTCCCTCAGGATCCAAGGCAGGCTTTGCCCATCTCACTATGTAAATTTCTTTTCTTTCTTTCTTTCTTTTTTCTTTTTTCTTTTTCTTTTTCTTTTTTTTTTTTTTTTTTTAGACAGAGTGTCTCTGTGTAGCCTTGAATGTCCTGGGCTCACTTTGTAGACCAGGTTGGCTCTGAACTCACAGCCATCTGCCTGCGCCTGCGAAGTGCTAGGATTAAAGGCGTGCGCCACCACTGTCCAGCTGTAAATTTCTTAAGAGTTATCCCAAAACTACTTTTCAAGGGAGATGGGATTCTCCTTCTTGAAACTTATCACTGGATTTATTCACTGGCCAGTCATAATTATACCAGAAAAACGAACACTGTAGGCTCAATTTTCTTACCACTTATAGTTTATTATGAACTTATTAAACCAGCCTGCCTCCCTAACAATCTGACTCACCCAAACAAACCAAAAAGGATATTAAAGAGCACTACAATGAAACCTTAAGGATATCAGTCCCTGGCGTAGTCAGCAGGGTTTCAGCAGACCAGCAATTCCACCAACGTTGCTGCTGGAACCGGGAGCAGCAGCTGGAACCTCCAGCCTCAGCTGGAGTCCAAAGCCTTGAAATTTTCCCTGGAGCAGTTCTCTTTTTTTTTTTTTTCCTTTTTTTTTTTTTTTTGGTTTTTTTGAGACAGGGTTTCTCTGTGTAGCCTTGGCCATCCTGGACTCACTTTGTAGACCAGGCTGGCCTCGAACTCACAGCGATCCGCCTGCCTCTGCCTCCCGAGTGCTGGGATTAAAGGCATGCGCCACCACGCCCGGCTTGGAGCAGTTCTCTTTAACAGCCTCTTGAAGTGCAGGGTTGTACAGCCAAAAACCAAGTCCCAACCAAAGCCTCCTCTCCTGTTTTGGGCTCATATATATGTATATCCTCTCAGTCCGCTCAAGGGTGTTTTTTTCACCAAGCTTCCCCACTAAGTACTTCGACCTCTATGTGGAAAAACATCCTGCTTTCTCATATCTAAGTGGTAAACATCCCTCCCACACTTGGGATCTAAACAGAAACAAAGTTTATCTCCCTTTCAGAACACTATTGCCGTACTAAGGAATAAAGCGATCAAGCATTGGGGTAGCGTGGAGATAGAATTGTATGCTCACCAAAGCCCTCGGAGAGCATCTGGTCATTTGATGTGATGACTGCTACAAAACATCTGACCTTAGCTGGGACTCTGTCCTGTCACTCTGAGTTGTTTCAGCTCCTTGAAGCCCTGTATGCTAAAGGTGCAACACATGCAAGCCTCAAGAGAGGAGGGGCACAAGCCTGCCCCGTGGCTCATAGCAGCTTAGCGATAGGACAAGTACTTTAAAACTAGTTTTATTAGGTATGCATGGTCCTGCATGCCACTACATTTTTTGTTTTGGCACATTTCTTCCATTCTGGTACTTGGGAGGTAGAGGCAGGAGGATCTCTGTGATTTGAGGACTGTCTGGTCTACATAGTGAGTTCCAGGCTAGCCAGGGCTACATAGTAAGTAAGGCCCTGCTTCCAAAATAATTTTAAAAATGAATTCTTTTTTGTTTGTTTCTTTGGCTTTTTTGTTTGTTTGTCTTTTCGAGACAGGATTTCTCTGTGTAGCCTTGGCTATCCTGGACTTGCTTTGTAGACCAGGCTGGCCTCGAACTCACACTGATCCGCCTGCCTCTGGCTCCCAAGTGTTGGGGTAAAATTAATTCTTTGATCATTTTCATGCCAAACTTCTTCCCAACTCTTCCCCTGTGTACTCCCTCCTCTTGACCTTTGTATGACCTTGAGGACAAATAATTTGGAGAGGATGATTGAACTGTCACACCTAACATATATCTTTTAGAACACAGAACAAATACACTACATAAAAATGAGAGCATTGGCCGGCCGGTGGTGGCACACGCCTTTAATCCCAGCACTTGGGAGGCAGAGGCAGGCGGATCTTTTTGAGTTCAAAGCCAGCCTGGTCTACAAAGCAAGTCTAGAACAGCCAAGGCTACACAGAGAAACCACATCTTTGGGAAAAAAAAATTAAAAAAAGAGCAGTGGAGGCTGGAGAGATGGCTCAGAAAGTCCGAGCACTTACTGTTCTTGTAAAAGATCCAGATTCCGTTCCCAGCACCCACATGGTGGCTCATAACCATCCATATATAACTCCTGTTCCAGCTGATCAGATGATCTCTTCTGATCTACAGAGACTGGGCGTAGCACACATATGGTGCACACATACACATGCGGGTAAAATAAAATAAATCTTAAAAAACAAAACAAAACCAAAACCAAAAACAAACCAAACCAAAACAAAACATAAAAACCAAAAAACAAACCTAATACAAATTCCCTCCCTCTCTTCCTTTCTCCCTCCTTCTCCTTTTTTTGATGTTGCTTGGATTGATCCAGAACCTCACTGTGCTAGGGAAATGCTCTACCACTGAGGCACACAGTCAGCTTCAAGTAATTTTTCCCAGTGGCTTCTACTCCTGGCTTACTCCCACGTAGCCACTGTCAGAATAAAGGAAACTCAATATTGAGCATCTAGGTACTTAAAGTTCAGAAGGTGTTCAGGATGGGTTTTTTTTTTTTTAATTTTATTTATTTGCATTGGTGTTTTGCCTGCATGTATGTCTGTGAGAGGGTGTCACATCCTCTGGAACTGGAGTTACAGACAGTTGTGAGCTGCCATGTGGGTGCCGGGAATAGAGTTCTCTTAACCACTGAGCCATCTCTCCAGCCCTGATGGGGTGTTTTTTAAGCATAACTTGAATGTTTCTTATGATCCAATTGTGTCCTTACTGCTTTCATTTTCTTTTTTTCCAGGGCTTTAATGTGTTACGCTTTCTCGCTTTCTCGTTGCACTGCCAAATGTTCATGATTCATTTTAGCAGAAGTGACTGGGAAAGAGAAGTGGGTGGGTGTGTAACCATTCCCTGTGACGCGGAGAGCCGCATCGGAACTAAGGGCAGTTTGAGGGCAGTTTTAGAATCCTTTTTAGAAACTAAGGAAAGCTTAACGCAGGTGACTGTTTACTTCTCTTTCACTTTTACAAGAGGGAAAATGACCACATTTCCCATTTGGAGCCTTCCAAACAAACGACACACACATCTATTTCAGGAGAACGATTGCCATCACTGCAGGTATCTTCCGTAAAATACTTGTCAAATTCCTTTCCAAAAATACAATACCCAAAGATAGAAAAATGTATTTATACCACTGAGTACATCAAAGGAATTTGCCACCTCTGTAATGTACACAGTAGCATTTAAAGAACGGACTGGTAAACTTACTGTCTAAATTAGAATTGTGGAAGTGGAAAGGAACGAATGTGTGCTCTCTTTTACTATATATGTATGTATTTTTTTCATTCTAATACATTCATTCAACAAAATCTTATGGGACAGGAAGACACTGGGCTAGACGTAGGAGTACAGGGTTGAGAGTGGTAGCCTAGTCCCCATTCCCAAAGTGCTTTCAGTCTGAATGAAAACAAATATGCACCCCCACATATGTGCACAGACTCACTGCTCCCATGAAGACACCCACACACAACTCTATTCCCACATATACGTATGATCATACTAAATATATATGTATATATGCATATATATACTCTTCCCTACACATACGCAGCTTCAAATACTCATATGTATGTGCATATAAGCACATAAAACATAGTAACCACATATACACACTCACAAGCTTACATGCTTGGGAGCCTACGAAGTCGAGGTGGTGAGTGGAGCATGTTTCTGTAAGATGAGAAAGGGAGGAGAAAACAAACCGAACAACAGTCAGAGAAAGTTATTACAAAAGCTTAGTGAGGCCAGGGGGAATGCCTTCGTGGAGGCGTTGCATGTAAGATAGTTAGGGTTCTCAAGACCTGCACTCAAATACAGATTGCCATTACTGTCCATGAGACCACAAGCGCTGTTTCAGGTTTTCCCCGCCGTTCACACAGGGATTATTATAGCAACTACTTCTCAGCTTTGGTATGAGATTAAAACGAGGCGATGTACACAAATAATTTAGCAAGTGCCAGCTGTGTAGTGTGCACTCCTGTATGCTCTGTCTTCTTCTTCTTCCTCTTCTTCCTCTTCCTCCTCCTCCTCCTCCTCTTCTTCTTCTTCTTCTTCTTCTTCTTCTTCTTCTTCTTCTTCTTCTTTTTTCATCTCCTGAGATTGGGTTTCTCTGTCTAGCCTTGGCTGTCCTGGACTCACTCTGTAGACCAGGCTGGCCTCCAATTTACAGTGATCCACCTGCCTCTGCCTCCCAAGTGCTGGGATTAAAGGCATGCTGCGCCGCCGCCGCCACCGCCGCCGCCGCCGCTGCCGCCGCCTCCGCCCCCACCACCTGGGGATATGAGATAATTTTTAAAATAGGAAATACAAGTGGCTAAAACACATCTGAAAAGTCACAATCTTATCAATGATTTGAGAATTGCAAATTAAATGAGAAGTTATTTTGGAGTGTCACCCTGGCAAAGTTTAAAAGAAGTATACACAGGACATTGTCGTGTTGTTGATGGTGTATGTGATTGGCACACGCATACATTGTCGATAGAAGTATAAGTTGGAATAAGCCAACTTTTCAATGCTTGTTTGGCAGTATAAGCCAAAAAAATTAATATGGTTTTGGTGTTACCAATCCTGCTTCTTGGATTGCCTTTTAAGGAAACACACAAAGATACTTGTGCCTGCATAGTCGCTGTGGTACGGTTTATGACGTCAAAACACTGGAAACCACCTGAATGCCTACCAATTGAGAAATGCTTCAATAAATTATGGCCACTGGAAAGGCTAGAGAGACTGGTTAATGCCAGTGTTGAGAGATGATATATTTAAAGTTCTTAGCGTTCTCTCTTAGTGAGCACTCACTATATGCTAAGTGTCTGTTTAAAAGTTACTTAATTTTATTTTTTCTTTTATCGAAAATATATATTTTCTTTTTGTTTGTTTGGTTTTTTGAGACAGAGTTTCTCAAACTGGGCGTGGTGGCGCATGCCTTTAATCCCAGCACTCGGGAGGCAGAGGCAGGTGGATCATTGTGAGTTCGAGGTCAGCCTGGTCTACAAAGCAAGTCCAGGACAGTGAAGGCTACACAGAGAAACCCTGTCTCAAAAAAACCAAACCAAACCAAAACCAAAACCAACAACAACAACAACAACAACAAAAAAAAAAAAAAAAAAAAAAAAAAAAAAAAAGAAAAGAAAAAAGAAAAAAGACAGAGTTTTCCTGTGTAGCTTTGGCTGTCCTGGACTTGCTTTGTAGACCAGGCTGGCTTCGAACTCACAGATATCCTTCTGCCTCTGCCTCCCTGAGTGATGGGATTACAGGAGTGCGCCACCACACCCAGCTATGTATGTACGTTAATATGTATGTATATTTTTTCTTACATAATATATCCTGATTACAGTTTTCTCTCCCTCTACTCCTCCCACCCCCTCCCTCCCTTCCTCCCAGACTGACCCGTCTCCTTTCCGTCTTTCATTAGAAAATATAATATAATAAGATAAAATAAAAGCTGGCACTTGGAGTCAGACAAAACAAACAGAAGGAAAAGAGCCCAAGAGAAGGCACAAAAATCAGAGATCCTCTCATTTGCACACTGAGAATCCCATAAAAAATGCTAAACTGGAGGAGCTGTAGAGTAAAAAGAGAGAAGAAAAAGTATAAATAAAGTAAAATAAAATAAGCCAGGCATGCCTTTTGTCCCAGCACTCAAGAGGCAGAGGCAGGTGGATTTTTGTGAGTTCCCAGGTCCAGTTTGGTCCACAGAGTGAGTTCCAGGACAGCCAGGGCTACACAGAGAAACCCTAACTTGAAAAACCCAAAACAAACAAACAAATAAGGTAAAATTACCCCTAAGACAAAACAAAAACAAAAACAAACAAACAAACAAACAAACAAACAAAAACAAAGCACCTCTACATGACAGTATGAGACAGGAAACCTCTAAATTTGTCGTTGATGTCATTTTCTGTTGGCTGTCTACTGTTGGGCATGCAGCCTTTTCCCTAAGAGTAGGTTGTTTCCCCAGTGAGACTTCCTTGGAAGTAACCAGATTTTCATTTGCAAGTACGGGTAGTCATCAGTTAGAGAGCTTCTAGGTTAGGGATGGGCGTCATGTGTCCACTTCTCCTTTCAGGTCTCAGACCCCAACTGGTGCAAACCCGTGCAGGCCCTGTGTGTGCTGCCTCAGTCTCTGTGAGTTCACACGTGTGCCAGCCCTGTTATATTTAGAAGGCCTCGATTCCTTGGTGTCCTTCATGCCCTCTTGCTCTTCCGTTGGGTTGGTTCCCTGAGCCCCAAGGACAGGAATTTGAGGGACATACCATGTTTATGGCTGAGTGTTTCAATTTCTCTCTCTGCATAATGTCTGGCTGTGGGTCTCTGTATTTGTTCCCAGCTGCTGCAGGAGGAAGCAAGCTTCTCTGATGACAGCTGAGCAAGGCACTGATAAATGAGCACACCAGATCGTCATTAGGAGTCATTTTATTGCTACATTTTTTCCTCCCCTAAATGTCTATATTTTAATGATCCTCTTATTATCAGAGGGACTTATTAGGTAATTTGTGATGGTAGCACTACATTTAGTTGCTCAGTGAAGTTGTCTTTTGGGCAAATAGGGCCCTAAATTGAGTCTTGAATGAATACTTGTCGCTGGTTAAAATTGACCTTTAAAGTTCTAAGAATTCAGGAAAGGGGCTAGAGAGATGGCTTGTGGTTAAGAGTACTCGTGTCTCTTCCAGAGGACCTGAGTTCTAGTCTCTGTGGGCACCCACACACATGTAACATACACTCATACACACATACACATACATAACAAATTAAAACTCAGGAAAGCCGAACTTTGATTATAAATAATACAAACGTGTAGATATGCTATCAATACAAGATAATACCATTTTCACAATTAAAAAAATACGGTTAGTATACATGCATAGGAAAAATATTCCTAGTTAAAGACATCTTTAGGAAGGTATAATTTACATACCATAACATTGCCCTTTTGTGAGGTACAGTCCAAAGATGTTGTAGTAAGCTTATTCGGCCATACAACCATGACTCAGGTGGCTTTTTTGGGGTTGTGGTGTGCTGCCCCATGTTCATTTCTCTCTCAGGGTGGCCAGGCTTGTTGCACCCCAAGCTGGACTGGTGGGAAGTAAGCTTGGCCAGAGCTGGTGGATGCAATGCAGGATTTTGGTTGGCAGGGAGTGTGTGGGCAAATAACACACACCAGGCTTTGGAGAACTGATTCAGTTGACTGGTGGGAAAGGAGAGTATTTATGTCCAGGGGGGATGGGCAGGGTCTCTGGGGTAAGGTTTGTCAGGAGGGAGGGCATTGGAAGGTGTGTCTTCTGCATGCTCAGAGGCTGAGGGCCTTGTGAGGCTTCTAGCCTCAACCTCCTGAGTCTAAGATTGTAAGTGTATTTTATTACTCTTGGTTTTGTAATGGCGTTTAGAACTAACTTTCTCTCTCCCCCCTCCACCCCCATCTCTCTCTCTTTCTTTTGAGACAGGCTTGGCTATACTGAGCTCACTTTGTAGACAAGGCTGGCTTGGACTCACAGAGATCCATCTGCCTCTGCCTCCCAAGTCTAGGGATTAAAGGCATGAGCTGCCACACCTAGCCCTAGAACTTCTTACAAATTAGGTTTATTTTATTTTAAGTGATGAGTGTTTGTCTGCATGTACCATGCACATGTTTTGTGCCAGTGGAAGTCAGAAGATGTGTCAAATCTCCTGTACCCATAAATGGAGTTATGGATCACTGTGTGTTATTAGGTGTGTGCTGGGGTCTCAACCTGGGTCTTCTGCAAGAACAAACTCTTAACTGCTGAGCCATCTGTCCAGTCCAAAATTTTAGAACTTTTTATTATCCTTGCCTTAAGTTATGTCCTATTAGTAGACTTTGCGTCTTTTGGGCATGCCTATTATTTGACTTTTAAAACATTTCCTTAAGAGGTCCACTTATTTTTTCCATAATATATAAAAAAAAAACTATGAGAATATTTGTAATTGTTAAGGTGTTTGAATTCTTTTATTTGTTTGTTTGTTTTTGGAGACAGGGTGTCTCTGTGTAGGCTTGGCTGTCCTGGGCTCTCTTTGTAGACCAGGCTGGCTTTGAACTCACAGAGTGCTGCCTGCCTCTGCCTTCCTGAGTGCTGGAATCAGAGGCAGTTGCTACCACGCCCAGCTGTGTTTTTACTTTTTAAATACAGAACAACAGACACCTTTATGACAGGAGGCACAGATGAGATTAATTTACCTTTCTGGGCTTTGATCTTCCTCCTTACCCTCTAATCATCTGCTCTACTACACTGGCTTGCTTTCTTTTTCTCTATTTTTCTTTGAAAGCACTTTATTGAAGTATGATTGACACATACAAAGCTGCTTGAAGAGTTTGGATGTAGGTATATGTTCATTAAGCTGTAATCATAGTCTATGTCAGGAATATCTCCAACATCGCAGTCTTGTGTGTGTGTGTGTGTGTGTGTGTGTGTGTGTGTGTGTGTGTGTGTGTGTGTGTACCTGTGTGGATGTGGAGGCCAGAAGCCAGGGTCAGCTGTCTTTTTCTCTTACTCTCTACCTTAGTTTTGGAGAGAGACTACATCACTAAAGCTGGAGTTTGAGGTCCAGGCTAGGCTGGCCGGTCAAAGAGACCCTGGAATCAGCTTGTGTCCTCCCCAGCACTGGGTTATAAATGTGCTCTGCCTGGCTGGTATGTGCCTGCTTGGGATTGGATTTAAGCATGTGTGGCAGGACTTTACCCTAGCCCTAGTATCCAGGACTTCTTCATCTCCCTAGCCCAGCCTTAGCTTTTAACAGGAGGAGAATTCAGAAGGTGAGGCGTAGTAATAGCTTCCTAGATTACAAGGTCTGTATTTTATTTCAGAGACAGAATCTCACACTGCAGGTCGGACTGGAACTAGAACCCACTATATGGTGTAGGTTGGCCTGGAAGTCATTGTTAGCCTCCTGCCTCAGCCTCAGGAGTGTTGAGATTACAGATATGAATCATCACGTGCAGCTTAAGTTATTTCTTCAAATTTAATATTTATGTGTATAATCTTCTGGGAAGACTATAAAGTCTCTCATATTCTGAAATGAACACCAAAAAGAAAAGAGTCCTACCCTTCTACCCAAATCGATTGCTGGTGGCTTACATTGAGGAAATAATCAAATATGAGGGAATGTGAGAAAGGATGCATACACAAAGGTATTTGCCAGTGGTGTGTTTTAATTATTATTATTATTAATTATTATTATTATTTTTTGTTTTGTTTTTTGAGACAGGGTTTCTCTGTGTAGCCTTGGCTGTCCTGGACTCACTTGTTGACTAGGCTGGCCTTGAACTCACAGTGATCCGCCTGCCTCTGCCTCCTGAGTGCTGGGATTAAAGGCGTGTGCCACCACGGCCGGCCACCAGTGTTGTATTTTAAAGAAAAATATTATAAACAATCCAAATATCTCATGGAAGGGAGTAACTACAGATTATACTGGAAGCCTACAGTACTAGATGTAAGTCTTTATATGGAGTATTATCCAATCTATATAAAATATGAAGTTAGTACATGCAAGAAACATCCTGTTTGAAAATACTGGAAAATCTTACCAGTGGCTATGCTTGGCTGGTGAAATATAGTACTTTTTATTTTATTCTTTATGCCCTTCTTCATTCTTTCCATAAATGATAATAATTGACTAGGCCATTTTTATGGTGTATATATCTGTAAATACAGGAAAACGTGCATTTTTAATGCATGCAGCTCATTGTATATCAATTATACACTTAAAAAACTTTAAAAATTAGAAGGATCTTGAAAAAAATCTTTTTTTTTTTTTTTTTTTTTTTTTGGTTTTTCGAGACAGGGTCTCTCTGTGTAGCCTTGGCCATCCTGGACTCACTTTGTAGACCAGGGCTGGCCTCGAACTCACAGCGATCCGCCTGCCTCTGCCTCCCGAGTGCTGGGATTAAAGGCGTGCGCCACCACGCCCGGCTTTGAAAAAAATCTTAAAGCTTTTACTGGAAAAGGGATTTTTTTTTCTAGTAAGAATTGCTGTATTTTGAGGTTGGAGCAAAAAGAGGTTAAGAATGAACGCTCTTAACTGTTGCCCTGTCTCTCCAGCTCCAGATTTTAGAACTTTCTATTGTCTAGGCTCCATCTTTTGGCATGCCTATTATTTTAATTTTAAAACGTTTTCATGAGGTGCACTCACTCATTTCCTCGCGAATTCACCAGGTCTGCTTTCTACTCCCACCCTAGACTGTTGCCCTGCACTTGGGACACTTTGGAGAGTGACCCTGCCTCTGTCCTGAAAGGGCTTCTGTCAGGTGGAGGAGGCGAAGGTAAATCATTTGACAGACTCCAGGCAACACCCACAGAGCCCCAGATCTGGAATCCCAGGCCTTACTTATTAGCTCAGGTAAGAGTCACCAAGGGAGGCACCGGTTTTCTGGCTGTGCCGGTGGCCCACAAGTTACCCTTAAGGGAGTGTCACCATTCCAGGAGTGAGCTTAAACAATTTCCTTTCTACTTTTTGAGACAGGGCTTCCTTTGTAGCCCAGGCTGGTCTTGAACTTGTGATCTTCCTAGTCGGCCTCCCTAGGCCTCCACCACGCCTACCATTTAAACAATTTTTACAACCTATGTCTGCATTATCTTTGTACTTAGCAGAGTTAAGATTGAGCACTTGCTGGTTCAGGCCCCGGGCAAAGGGTTTCTTTCCATTTATCGTCTCTTTTGAACTAAGCCACAACCTCCCAGTAAGGACTCTCGGGAACGTCGCAATGGAGAATCCGAGCTCTATTCAAAGTCACTGAACCTGGCTCAAAGCCCAGGTTCCCGGCTCCCTCTCACTGTATTCTTGTACGGGCACTGGAGCGGAAACAGCCCACTCTCAGGCACCAAGGAGCATAGCCTGCTTTCCCGCTTCCCCCGGTGCCGAAGGAGGCAACATCCGCCAGCGCAATCAACAGGGTCGCGCCGAAAGGAGACCTTGCCAGCAACGCCATGGAGCCAGGAGGCTCCGGCTCCGGGAGGTCAACGCGAAACTCTCGCGGCGGATGGACGCGTTGGAGCATCCATCTACCACACCTCCCGCCGCAGGCGCCACCCAGCCGCCGCGCCTCCTGCCCGGCCGACCCAACGCGCGTGCGCGGGGCCGGAGGGTACGCCCTCGCGAGCGCGCCGTGAGCGGGGCGCGTGGCCGGGAGCGGGCGCGCGCGCGTGCGTGGCCAGGGCGCTCGGGCACGCCGCGAGTCAGCGTCGGCGTCCGCGCGCGCTGCGGGCCGAGGCTTGTGTGGGCTGTGGCAGCGAGCGAGGCAGCGGCGCCCCGGGGCGGAGGGGACGCGCGGGCCTCGCGCAGCGGGAGCGGACGGTTTCGGAGCGGACGCGGGGCCCCGGCGGGAGAGCCGGGCCTCGCCGCTGCGCGCCTCGCGGGCGCCGGCCGCTTCCCCGGCCCGGAGGGGCCGCGCCCCGGGAGACGCGCGGTGACACGGGCCTAAGGCGCCGCGGGCGTCCTCGCCGCTCGGACCTGTGCGGCCCGGTGCGGGGCGGGGACGAGCGCCTGGGCAGGTGCAGCCCCCGGGCCCGCGAGCGAGGTGCTTACCGCGCCGCTCGGCCCGTCCCGGCTCGCAGCGGCCGCGCGCCCCCCTCCGCGGTCGGAGCCCGGTCGCCGCCCCGCCTTCTCCGGGGAGCGCCCGGCGGCGGGAGCGGCCGGGACCCTGGGCTCGCGCGGGAGACGACGCGCCACAAACTTTGCCTTTTATTGTTCCTAGCCCTTTAAGTGCAAGGGACTCGGTTGGGCAGGAAAAATGTCCTTCTTCAATTTCCGTAAGATCTTCAAGTTGGGGAGCGAGAAGAAGAAGAAGCAGTACGAACACGTGAAGAGAGACCTGAACCCCGAAGAGTTTTGGGAGATTATAGGAGAACTGGGCGACGGAGCCTTTGGGAAAGTGTATAAGGTAAGAGAGAGAAAATGGGACGTTGGCTTAGGAGATGAAAGGGCCGCCTGTCCGGGGTGGCACGAGGACTTCACCCCCACACCCCTTCCCGTATCCTTCCCTCTCCTTTGGCTTTGTACATTGAAACTTCAGCTCAGCATCGGAGCAGTGGCTCCAACGCTAGGGCTCGCTGAATACGGTGGGGGCCGGATGCAGTTTCCAGAGTGATGGTTGTGCAGTCTACCCTGTCAAACCTCGAAAGAAATGAGTGTGGTTTAATGGGAGGGGAGGGCAGTTGTGGCCCCAAAGTATTTTAAAATCGGAAACCCATGAGCTTTTCAGTTTGCTAATGTTTGTTTACTAATGGCGTTTGCATGTGTGCTTGTGACCGAAACCGGTAACTTTTTGGACATGGGGCATGGAGCTGGCAGTATATAGTTCAAATAAAACCAGAGCAAAATGATTGCCAGTTTGCAGTCTGCTCTTGAGTTGGTTGCTTGGCGACATGGAATGGAATTTTTGACAAAATTTCCAGAAGAAAATCTGCATTTCATCCTAGTTTCTAAATATAATAAGTATTGGCTAGAAGGCAGTACCAGTGCTTGAGGAATTTAAAAAAAACAAAACAAAACACACGTATATTTATTTATTTCAGTAGAGGTTTGATGTTTCAACATGGAGGTGTGAATGTTAACTGTTTACACTGTCCTAGGAAGTATATGGGTGATGTCATTGGAATCTTTACTTCCTGAAGGGTGAGGTTTTTATGAGCCACAGTTTAGGGGAAGGACCCACAGGATTGCCTAGAAGTGAAAACATAAATATAAGGCTTTTCAGTTTAACATAACTTGGCCCCCCATGGGAGCCCTGGGAGTGGGCAGGTCAGATAGTGTCCACATGTCCATGGATGGGGACCCTGAAGCTCAGAATTAGTTCATGGCACATTGATTCAGTCTAGCCTTGAACTCAGGTCTTCTGGTCCCATGTTAGCAGTGGGTTTTTACTTTAGCTTCATTAGGGAGAAAGCGTTTCTTCTACTTTCTAAGCGTAGTACACTTTGTCTTCAGTGTGTTCCATCGGTTTATTTTTTTGGTCCATTCTGACAGTTTCACTGCTCTATGTGTTTTCAGAACAGCTTGTTCACAGGGCTACTGTAGCACTTGTCACATGTTACAGTTGACATTTTCACATTTAGATAATACAGTTAAGGCCCAAAGTTTCACATTGGAATGTGTTTCTCAGCAGATGCATTTCCTCAGGTATTTGTTGCAGTGACAGTGTATGTTATCTTGAGATGAATGTGTTGGAAGTTGGCATATCGTATGGCTTCTTCAGGAGCTTACAGTGTGAGCTGCATGGTGGGAAGGGCATTTAGTGCGGTCGGAAAGTCGCCCTACAGTCGACTTGTTCACTGCTGCCTGTCCTGGCCACCTCCCCCAACTTCCATCTTCTTAGTTGTAAAGCTCTCGGTTTCCTTAAACATTTCTTCAGGTCTTTCTACCTATTAATGTCCAAAAACTGAATATGCAGTTCTGAGGAAAGATAACCCACAAGGCGCCTGTCAGTGAGAGGGTGGTAGGTGGTCATGGGCAGTTTCCGTGGTGTGAAGACTTTCATCAGATGCAAACAGCGGAGGATTAAGAGCATGGGCAGGATGGTGCTTGCTCTTTACATAGCAGTCTGTGACCTTGGGCAAGTTACCTTTTTATTCAGTGACCGACTTCCCTCTTTGGTCTCCGCCAGTATCTGTAGTGTAGATGTATAGAAAGTATAAGGCAGCCAGAAGGGGTTCAGTAAATGGTAGAAAGTACTGTTGTTACCCGTAGAGGTCATAGAAGCAAAATGTGAGATGGGCGAGGAAAAGGGACCCATTAGGCAAGAAGCTGTTGGCTTGGTTCTATGGCAGATGTGCCTTTTAGTCTTCAGAGGGTGAGGTATCATCCTATTGCAGTGTTAGTTGAAATTTCCTGAAAAATTTGAGACTTCATGTAGCTCAGCATGCATAATTTCAGTGGGCTGAACTCAGTGATGTTGAAGGACACAAGCTCTTTGCATTTGCTTTTGGGGAGTCAGGCAGGGTTTCTTTTTCTTTTTTAAACAAAAATCTAAATTTAAGTTTATCTGAATTTTTGGCTTTCTTTTTCTTTCCCCAAATATTGTTTATTTTTCAGGATTCTCTGGAAATTGTACATTTATGTGAGGGAAACTAGAGTTCTTTTTGTGGGGTGAATGCTATTATACCTTATTTTATATTTTTGGTAGTGCGCATTAAGCAACTATTTTAAAACTTGACTCCAGCTACCACTTGCTTATAGAAATTGGTGACTATTAAAATACTAAATTGTAAATAGGAAATTATGTTTTGTAGTTAAAAAAATATTTATTTTAATTTTATGTGCTTTGGTGTTTTGCCTGCAGATATGTTTGTGTGAGGGTGTCAGATATTGGAGTTACAGACAGTTGTGAGTCACCATGTGAGTGCTGAGAATTGAACCCAGGTACTCTGGAAGAACAATCAGTACTCTTAACCACTGAGCCATCTCTTCAGCCCAGTTGTGTGTGTGTGTGTGTGTGTGTGTGTATAAGATGTATTTATTTATTATGTGCTCTGCCTGCATGTACACTTGCGTGCCAGAAGAGGGCATGAGATCCTAGTATAGATGGTTGTGAGCCAGCTTGTGGTTGCTGGGAATAGAACTCAGGACCTCTGGGAGAGCAGACAGTCTTCCTTTTTTTTTTTTTTTTTTTTTTGGTTTTTCAAGACAGGGGCTCTCTGTGTAGCCTTGGCTTTCCTGGACTCACTTTGTAGACCAGGCTGGCTTGGAACTCACAAGGATCTGCCCGCCTCTGCCCTCTGCCTCCTGAGTGCTGGGATTAAAGGCGGGTGCCACCACGCCTGGTGCTAGTTAAGCTATTTTAATTCTTACCAGCAGTATATAAAGCTGTCTTTGATCTTCATTCTTGTCTACATTTTGTATCTTTAGAATTTTTGACCATCTGGTTATTAATAAATACTTTTTATATGTTTATTGTTTAACTTTTTTGTGTTCCATTCTCTTGTTCATTTTGTGTCTGTAGTATATGCATTTGTAGTATATTTATGTATATTATAAAAGTGTATATATATATAATTTTAATCATTTGCTGGTTATGGTATTATAAATACCTTTTCATTCATGACTTGTGTTTTTATTTTCATTATAATGTCTTTGCTGAGAGACTTCTTTGTGTCAGTATAGTACTATTTTTCAGTTTTTTTCTCTTCAAGCTAATGTTTATTTTTAAGGCTTTCTTTCCTAAACAAATATCATGAAGATATTCTACTTTATTTTCCAAAAGCTTTAGAATTGTACCTTTAGCAAGTCCACAGTTTGGATAGACTAAAAAAAATTTTCTTTTCAAGACAGTGTTTTTCTGTGTAGCCTTGACTGTCCTGGACTCCCTTTGTCCAGCCTGGCCTCAAACTCACAGGGATCCACCTGCCTCTGCTTCCCTGAGTGCTGGGATCACACAGGCCCAGGATACCACCAGGCTTGGCTGTAGCCTGAAGTTTTGTGTGTGGTGTGAGGTAGGGATCCTCCCACTAAGAGTACTTACAGTTCCAGAACCATTCAGGTTCTTTCCCTCAAGGGGGCGGCTTTGAAACATTTTATCTGCTGTGTAACCACATCTTTCTGTGGTTTTTAATTTATATTATCTCACTCTCCTAGTTAGGAGAGCATTAAAGTAAGTCCCTACTAGAGTAAGACTGTCCCTTACTTTTCTCAAGTCTCTAGTATGAACACTTATATACATGTATGTTTTAGAAATATCTTGATTGAAATTTAGAAAAACAACCACAAACTATTGTACTATTTTTGAGAGTTTTATTAAATTTATGATTTAATGTTGAGAAGATCTATGTCTTTCTGTATATATATTTTTATCTTTGTTTGTACATTTCCCCAGTAATGGGTTCTAGTTTTTTCCTACAATTCTTGGGAGCACAAACTACTTCAACATGTCCTTGTGTTTAGGATTTTTTTCTTGATTATTGTGTGAAACTTGTAGTAGCGTTCTGAGAAAGAATCTATAGAAAGTATACTTTTAGATTCTGCTGTTGGAATATCTTCTGTTTATAATATTTCGAGTAGCATGTAGAGTTCTACTTCAAAACAGTTTTCCTGGAATTTTTAAGAATGAAAGTTTTTCTGATTTTGTTTCATTTATCGTCTTTTGGCTTCAAGTGTTGATGTTGAAAATCTAATGCCGGTTTGTTTCCCGATTCCTTGTGATCTTTTTCTCTTCATGGCGGTTAGGATTTGCTTTCTTCTTATGGTAATACACAGATGAGTCTCCTCACTCCCCACTGTGCTTTGCTGGACCTAGTCCTTTCAGTGCAGAGGCTCATGTCTGTCGCTTCTGTGGCGTTTCCTCATGTTATTTATTTGGCACTTTCTTCCCCTGCCCCTGTTTTAAGATTCTCCCATCTCCTAATTCAGTAGGTAGTTAATATCTACTTGATGTCTCAGGAGCCTTGATAGACCTGCCATTCTTTCTTTTCTACAGCTTTCTGTTGCCTTTACATCCCTATCCTGTGTCTACTTCCCAGGCTCTTTTGCTAATGGACATTTAAGTGTTGAGTTTCTCAGGGTGTACATGGATCGGTCTCTTTCCCCTCCCTTTCCTGTCTTCCTACCCCCTTCTCTTCCTTAGTGGCCCTGGGTACTCTGGAACTCCCTGTGTTGAAGAGGCTGGCTTTGAACTTAGAGCAACCCTTCTTGTGTTTCCCCTAGGATTACAGACATGTGCCACCACCATGGTTTCCTTTTCTCCTTTGCTGATGAGAACCCTTTTTCTCTCAAGCTTTAGTTACCACTTAAATGCAGTTTATGTCTTGTTCAAAGATTGTTCTTGAAATTTAGATTCACACAAACAGCTGTCCATTAGCAGGGTCTTGAACTTTTTTTGAAACAGGTCTTGCTGTATAAAGCTCTGGTTGGCCTTGAATTGGCAATGTAGCCTAGGCTCCTGAGGCTCCTGAGTGCTGGGGTTACAGGCTTGGTGATATAATTTATTTGGCTGGCCGTAATTTAGGATTGAGTTGACAGCTTGAACAAACGCAGAACACAAGTTCTATATTGCTGGCCCCTAGTTTATTCCTGTGGTCTTTTTGGTATTTACCATCTGGAGCTACTGTTTGCTTAGACACGTCTTCTGCTGTTTAAGATAGGGGGGTGGGTGGAGTCTCACATACCTAGCACGGTGTGGCCTTGAAATCTAACTCTTCCTGTCGGTTCTGAGATTACTGACATAGTCTTTCCCTTCTACCTTTCTAGAGGTTATTGTTATTATTTTTAATTTCCTTTTTCAATTAGCTTATAAAATTGCAGGTTTCTGTATGCATTTCCCACATACTTAGTTTTGGTTGACTCTCCCTGCCAACCCCCCACTTTTGCATGTTCTTGCCCTACCCCTCCTTCTCACATTTCCCTTTCCAAAAACTTATATACATTTTATTTTAATTAATTGAGTAATGAAATTAGTGTATGTGTGTGTGCATGTACGTGTGTGCGTGTACGTGTGTGTGTGTGTGTGTGTGTGTGTGTGTGTGTGATGCCATAGGACCTTTGGTGGTCAAATGCCAGTCTTAGGAGCTGATTCTCCCAGGGAGTGAACAGGGTCTGCCCCCATGTGCCCCTACCTGCTGAGACATCTGGCTGGTCCAAAATCTGCAAATTATACCTATTAAACATGCCTTCCCCTTTCTCCCCTCTAGTTTCTTGGTCAAAACTGCTCTGTCTTACATGTACTGATATGGTTGTTATTGTTGTGTTTGGGCTTGATACAAATGCATTCTTTTGAGTAAGGCTATATTTTTGGTATAACGAATGAGATCATTTGATCTTTTTTCCTACTAGTATTAAAATTTTTGAAATGCTACAGTTTACAGTTTATTTTTTTGTTGGTAGCATTTGGATTATTTTTGCTTTTTGTATATTAATAGTAAGATTAATCTATGTACATACATATTTTTCTTGTATATGTGTGTGTGTGTGCATGTGTGCTTGCAGTTTTGTCTGTGTGTGGACATGTGTTGAGGGGTGAGTGTACAAGTGTGCAGAGGCTCAAGGTTCAATTGCTCTCGACTCATTCAGCCATAGTCAGAGGTCTCTCAGTTGAGCTCAGAGCTTCCTGGCAGGGCTAATCTGCTGGCTAGCTTGCTTCAGGAATCACTGTTTACCCTTTCCTGGTGCAGGAGTTACAGGCAGGCCACCATGCCCACATGGGAATTACATGGTGTTTGGGGAATTTGAATTCAGATCCTCATGCTTCTGTTTAAGCCCTTTAACCACTGACCTATATCCCTAGATAGAAGTTACCTTCCGTAGTCTAGACTAGCATAGGATTTGTAGCCCAGGCTGCCCTTAAATTTGTGGTCTTTCTGTCTCTGATTCTCAAATGTCAAGACTGCAGGCTTATGCCACCTAGGCTGGTGTGGTGTGTGTGTGCGCGTGTGCGTGTGTTGTTTTTGTTTGTTTCTTGTTTTTTGTGCATATCTTCATTCTTTTTTGTTGGATGTGAACGTGGGAATGGATTTTCTTGCTTATAAGTAGTTATGTCAGTTTGCACTCCCACCAGGAGGATACTAGAAATATTTTAGTAAATTTTTGATAACTATGACTGAATACCGTGGATTGAATATAAAGAATAGTCTTATTTGGCTTATGATCCTACAGTTAGGATCATCCAAGAGCTTGGCACAACATCTGCTCAGCATCTGCTGAGAGCATTCTTCTATGACAATAAACATCACAGGGAAGACAGGAAATGTGTCAAGATTTGCCTAATAGCCTAAGTATTTCTCTGGTGATGCATTAACCCGTCAGTGGACTCTGATTTGAAGCAGGTACTGACTACAAAGTGTGGGCAAGGGAACTTCTTGGGCATGACAAAGTGACAAGATGATCTAAAGCTTGACTGTGGCAGTGCCCTCCTGATCCTGTAGCTTCCCTAAAGTTCCACCTCCAAAAGCCATTAACGTATGAATTTGGGGGTTAAATTTCCAGCATATGAAGTGATATGTTCACACTTTCCCAGGCCGCCCTGTGTCCTTAGGTGAGAACTCAGACAGTAAAGTGCTTGCAAGGACCAGGGTTCAGTCTCTGAGAATCTGTGTCAAACAGCTGGGCACACTTGTGATCCTGGTGCTGGAAAGGTGCAGGTGGACAGATCCTTGACTAGCTGCCTTAGCTTATTGGTGAGTTCCAGAACAGTGAGAGTCCCTGTCTCAAAAGACAAGGTCAACAGTCCCCGAGGAACAGCAATGAGGTTGTCTGCTTGCCTCCACCCACACAAACACACGTGTGCATGTACATGAGTACACTTAAATGTGCTTATGCACAGGCATGCACATATGCACACACTGACATGCACACATACGCACACGCACGCGCGCGCGCGCACACACACACACACACACCCTACACACACAGCTTTACCCAGCTCTTTTCCCAAGTCTGTAAGAGAAACAGTTCTGCTAAGGTCCACAGCTTCTTGGATATAAGTTGCTGCTGCTGCTATATAAATGTTGCATCTTCATTATAAAAATCGATACTGTTCATCTAGGGCTACACAGAGCAACCCTGTCTCAAAAAAAGCAAACAAAAACTTGGTATCGTTATGTACTAAAATGGGAACAGAAAGGTTTTAATTTCAAAATAATTTTTAATGGATGATACTGATCCAAACTCTGCTGAACTTAATTTCTTTCCCAAAACTTGATTTTAGACGGTTGTAAGTAAATACTTCATCTGAAGGTTATGAAAAGAAAAATGTCAAAAGCAGGACAACTTGCTTTCTTCTCCATTTTCTTGTTAGCTTTCTGCTCTTCTATGCGGATGTAATTATTCAATGAACACATGAGGAGTAAAGCAATGTTTAGCCTTTTGATTATCAGATAGTCATCTCTGCCAGTTTATCAGTGTATTGCCTCACCCGCCTTCCTGTAAATTCGTGTGAGATATTAGTAGGAGTGTTTTTTTTTTAATGGAAAGTATTTGAACTAGTCTTCCCTTTCTCTTCTTCTTCTTCCTCCCACCACGAGTACTTTGCACATATTAAGCATTTTGGCCTCATGTATTTTTTTTAAAAACAATTACATTTTACTGATTTATTTTGTGTATGTTTGTGTGTGGGCATGCATGCTATGACACACATGTGAGGTCAGAGGACTGCTTGAGGAATAGAGTCTGACTCTGCTTTGTAGGTCAGAGGATCAAACCCAGTTAGTCCTGGCAGCAGGTGCCTTTACACGCTGAACCAGCTCTTCGGCCCCTTAATGTGTTTTCCTCAGAGTTTTATAGTTTTAGGTCTTATATTTAGATTTTTTATGCTTTGAGTTAATTTTTATATGTGATAGTACATAAGTGCCAACTTAATTTTCTTGCACATGGATAATATTTTCCAAGTATGACTTATAGAAACAACTCTCTTGTCCTGTCCCCATCTTTGACAGCCTTGTTGAAGATCATGACCACATATGCTAACTTCTCTAACATTCCATTGGTCCGGCTCTATCTTTACACCCATGCTGCACTATTTTGAGGAGTAAGTTTTGAAATAAGGAATTATGGGCCCTTGAGTTCTTCTTTTACAAGAATTGTTTTGGCTATTTAGGGTATTTGAAATTCCATGTTTTAGGATGGCCTTTAAATTATTTATTTATTTATTTATTTATTTATTTAAGACAGGGTTTTTCAGGGGCCGGGCGTGGTGGTGCACGCCTTTAATCCCAGCACTCGGGAGGCAGAGGCAGGCGGATCGCTGTGAGTTCGAGGCCAGCCTGGTCTACAAAGTGAGTCCAGGATGGCCAAGGCTACACAGAGAAACCCTGTCTCGAAAAACCAAAAAAAAAAAAAAAAAAAGACAGGGTTTTTCTGTGTAGCCCTGGCTGTCCTGGACTCTTTGTAGACCAGGCTGGCCTTGAATGCACAGAGATCACCTGCCTCTGCCTCCTGAGTGCTGGGATCACAGGCGTGCACCACTGCTCCTGGTTTAGGATGACCTTTTTTTTTATGTCTGCAAAAACTTGAGGTTTTGATAGAGTTTACATGAATGTATAGGAATACTAACATTTAACAATATTGTCTCTACATACAATGTGCCTTTATTTTTTTTTCAATGTCTCATTTCTTTTCAGTAGTATTTGGTTCTTTTCACTGTACAATTTTCCTATTGTCTTTATTAATTTAGAAATGTTTTATTTTTTGCAACACAACTGTAAATACAACTAAGAGTTTTAAAATTTAAAAGGCATTTATTTTTCTTAAATTAATTCCAGACGGTAGGATTCCTTTGTCTTATTTTTAAGTATGTATCTTGAAATTCTTTGTAGTCTCAGTTTTCCTGTCTCTTTTAGCATGTTCAGGCCACTCAGAGTCAGCGTCTGTGAAGTAGGTGGGACAGTGGTGTAACCTGAGAGTTGGTAGACATTTTAAATGTCCTTATGCTCTGGGTGGCTGGGGATCCCACTCCTTGTATGGGTGGTAGATAATAATACCCTTTGCCTTTCAACACCCAGAACCAGAAGCAGCCAGATTACAGAATCAATATTAGGGATTACAGAAGAGATTGAATATTTTTATTTTTTTCCCCTTTTATATTTATCCTGCATGAGGTTTAACCTTTCTCTTTAGATTGATACCTTTGTAGAGCCTGGAATCAATTCAATTTTCTTTGTAGATTAAAAAAAAAGACTATTTATTATGTATGCAGTGCTCTCCTACATGTACGCCTGCACACCAGAACAAGGCATTAGATCACATTGTAGATGGTTATGAGCTACCATGTGGGTGCTGGGAATTGAACTCAGGACCTCCAGAAGAGCAGCCAGTGCTCTACACCTCTATGTCATCTCTCCAGCCCTCTTTGTAGATCTTTTAAATTTCTTACCCCCTCCCCTCTCTCTTCCTCCTTCTCCTTCTCCTCCTTCTTCTCTCTTTTTTTTTTTTAGGTATTTTAATTTCTAGCTGAGATTTTAAAAATTAAAATCTGCTTGTTATAAAAATATTATGTAGTCTGAAAATGTAGAACAGTAGGAATAAAATAGGATTTAAAAATTCCTCACCACCCAGGAAGTTAAAACAGTAGTTCAGGAGAGTCCAGTTTTTACCCTCCTTCATTTGGAACATAAACTCAATACAGAGAACTCGGGTAAATTATGCCTCCCACAGTCCTTTACTTAGTAAAGTAGCCATGCTATATTGTTACGTTATGAAAATAAAAATACAATGACTTTGAGTGTCCATGGCTGATCCTCGAAACCCTTTGTCATAAATTGTATTTTAGTACTTGTTATCCTGCTATTACTTTTTATTGATAGTTGCATAAAGTCTTTATGTGGGGCTAACAGAGTATGTGTTTAGCATCTGCAAGGCTGTGGGTTCAGTCCCAAACTCTGTTGAAGAGAGCATCAGCATTATTACTCATCTGCACAATGGGAGTCATTATCTTCCCAGAAGATCTTGGAGAGGATTTTACCGTGCTCATTTAAGAAGTGCTGGACCTTATGTGGTGTGCTTTCAACACTCCACAGGTGGAGGCAGGAGGAACCCTAGTTTGAGGCCAGCCAAGAATACTGCAGCAAGATCCCATCTCAAAGCCTCTAATGATCAGAGGATGGTACAAGTATCAGATAATGGTTAGTTAGATGGACTTCAGAGGAGTCAAATTTAAATTTCCATATATTCACAGGGACAGTAGATGTACAATAGCAATTTAGATGAAATGTCTTGGATTGTTGGCAAAATTTTATTAGTATTTTCTTCTTTGGTCTAGAAAATAATAGCACATCTTTTTATTTTCCTTTCATTTTTGAAATAGGTTATAGTTTGGATTGACAAACTATGTAGCTTATGCTGGCCTCCAAGTTGGAAAAATCCTCCTGCCTCAGCCCTCAAGTGCTGGGATTCAGGCATATACTAGTATACTCAACTTTATTTTTTTCCAGTAATAGTGCATTTTAAAAGAAATCTTAGATTTAATAAAATTTGATGGATTAGGAGATCCTAGAGTGGCAGAGTAGTCAGGCTAACCTGGGGGAGCAGTCTTCTTTATCTAAAACATATTCTCTGAGCCCTAAACCTTACTATCAGTATCTGTTTTTTTCCTAAAGGAAATAAAATTTAGTAATAATCTACTTAGGAAATTCCCATATGTAAGCTGATGCCCTCTTTGTTTACTTTTATTTTCCATGAGAAATCGCTTGTGTACTGATTTTTTTTTTAAAGTAGAAAGAATGCATGTTTGTTAAGAGAATTCAAATACTATGAAAAAGTCAAAAGTCAGGCACCTCCACAGTCTTCACTGTCAAGTCATCACTGTGTAATGTCTGATTTGTTTGCAGATGTGCATAGCTTCCATATGGGAACATGCTATGCAGCCCCTACTCAGGCCTCTAGCCATGTGTTCTGGCTATCATTTTATTTAAGAAATATTAATTGATTGGCCAATCTTAGTGGCTGAATTTCCATTTTGGAACTGTACTATGTGATTTAAAGGAGTTCTTGTTAATGAACATTCAGGCTGATGAGTTTTTTTAGCATTGTTGTAAATAGTGTTTTGATACTTTTTTTGTATGGGTATTTATTTTATGAAATTGTATTCTTATGATAAATTGTAAAAAGTGGCATTTGTTTGTTTGTTATGTAGCCATGGCTGTCTTGGAGCACATGCCTCAGCTTTCAGAGTGCTGGGAGTAAAGGCATGCACCACCATGCCCAACTTGTAAACAGTAGGATTTGATCATACATTTATTCACTCACTTGTTAGTAGTTTTCATACTTGGTCTTAGCCAAAAGACCAAGAAGTGACTCAGTTTTTAAAAAGATCATTATTTTATATTTTTAAAGTTAATAATATAGTTTTAATAAAATGATAACACTTGAGCTGGAGAGATGGCTCAGTGGTTAAGAGCACTGACTGCTCTTCCAGAGGTCCTGAGTTCAGTTCCCAGCAACCACATGGTGCCTCACAACCATCTATAATGTGATCTGATGCCCTCTTCTGGCCTGTAGATAGAGCACTGTATACATAATAATAAATAAATCTTAAAAAATGTTAACACATAATATTAAATTACCTTATAAAAACAACCTACTCAGTATTTTAAGATCTGATTCCTAGCCTTTAAAGAATGATTTTTGGGTGGATAAACCCCAACATTAGATACTTCCCACAAAGTCTGGTAACCTAAGTTTGATTCCTAACACCTACATTTTAGGAGCGAACTGACTTCCAAAGGTTGTCCTTTGCCTTCCACATGTGTGCCATGGACAGTGTTCACACACAACAAAATAAATAAAATATAATGAAAATGTAAACCACCACCACCAGCAAAACCCCCTCAGATCTTAGCTCCTACTATTTATTCAAAACCTTTAATTCAGCTGGGCGTGGTAGTGCATCCTATAATCCCAGCACTGGTGTTGGGTGGGGTAGAGGGAAGCGGATCTCTGTGAGTTTGAGGCCAGCCTGTTCTATAAAGTGAGTCCAGGACAGCCAGGAGTACACAGAGAAACCCTGTCTCGAAAATCCAAACAAAAACAAAAAACCTTTAATTTGTAAACATTAGAAGTGAGAAATAATTCAGCCACGGCGGAGAAATATGGAAAACAGCAAAGTGGAGCAAGGAAAACATAAACAGCTGGAGTACAGGAAACTGACAGGATCTAAGGGATTGGAACTTAACCTGTAATCATTTAGGGCCCTGACTGGGTCAGAGAGTCAAATTGATCTAAGATGGATTATTAGGAGAAAAGAATACACATTTCACACAAGGCTTCTGTATATTCTTCTTAAGGGAACCAGGACCTGAGGAAATGGTTATATGTGACTGCTTTGCCTCTTAGGTTGAACAAAGACAGTTGTGGAAAGCTAGGCAGCGATGCACAAAGAATACAAAGTTGTTCGTTTGTTCTTTTAAACAAGGTCCTGTGGGTTCTGCATGTTGGGGCTAGGAGAGGGTGTAGTGGTGAGGTGTTGACTGCTCTTACTAGACCATCCAGGTTCAGGTCTGAGCAGCCACATGATGGCTCTTACCTGTAACTTCAGCTCCAGGGAACCCAGTGTCCTCTTCTGGCTTCCATGGGTTCCTGAGCACACAAGTGCATACAAATCTATGCAAGCACACACATAAAAGCAGTAAATCTTAAAGAGAAGAAAAAAATGTTTCCTTTGGTGTACAGAGAAAAGGTGTCTTTCTTGTTTGCCTTTAAAACATTTACACTGGGCCATGGTGGCTGGCGCATGCCTTTAATCCCAGCACTTGGGAGGCAGAGGCAGGCGAATCACTGTGAGTTCGAGGCCAGCCTGGTCTACAAAGCGAGTCCAGGATAGTCAAGGCTGCACAGAGAAACCCTGTCTCAGAAAACCCCCCTTTACCCTCCCCCAAAAATTTACTTTTAAGCTAGGTGTAGTGGTACACGCCTTTAATCCTAGCACTCTGGAGGCAGAGACAGGCGGATCGCTGTGAGTTTGAGGCCAGCCTGGTCTACAAAGCAAGTCCAGGACGCCAAGGCTAACACAGAGAAACCCTGTCTTGAAAAACCAATCAATCAATTAATCAGTAAATAAAAATTAAAAATTAACTTTTAAAACTCTGTTTTTAGAAATAGGGGCAGTGAGAATTGTCTTTGTGTGTGTTTTTCAAGGCCTTTAGTTGAAAGTAACCCTTGTTTCACAGTGCGGTATTTGGAGTACTCTTAGACAATAATGATTAATGTGAAAATGGCTTGGAAACATCTGGACTTAAATCCTGATTGTGCCTTTTACTAAGCTATCAGCCCTGCCTGGGGAAGCCTGTGTCCTGCTGTCGTCATTAGGATTCTGTTGCTGTGAAGGGACACCATGACCATAGACGCTCTTAAGGAAAACCTTTAATTGGGGCTGCCTTACAGCGCAGAGGTGTAGTCTGTTATTGTCGTGGAGGGAATCATGGCAGTGTGCATGGTGCTGGAGGAGCCAAGAGGAGAGAGCGACTTCGGGCCTGACTTGAGCATTTGAAACCTCAAAGCCCACCCCTGGTGACAAGGCCACATCTAACAGCTCCACTCCCTGTGAGCCCATGGGGGGCCATTTTCATTCAAACTACCATGCCTATTTATTGATATTCTCCTTTGAAATAGGGTAATAAAATTTGGTGGTGTTATTCTAACGATAAATGACAATGGCAATAATTACAGCTAACTAATACTTTTGAATTCCTACTATATATGTCAGGCATTTATTAAATGCACACACACGCATGTATTTTAGCGTAGTTAATATGTATTATCTTAGTTCTCACAAGCCTGAGAAGTGTAGGTAAAATCTACTGATGAGGGAGCTAAAACAGTAATTTTTTTAAAAGTTGATTTTGCAATCCAGCTTAGAAGTGGCAGCAGCAGGATCTGAGTCCCAGTGGGTGAGCACTATGATGGCGAGTGCTGTCCTCTTTGCAAGTAAAGCACAGAGGCACTTAGTCCTTTGCAAAGCAAGTGGGATTTGTTTATTTTTTGAGACCGGATCTTGCTTTGTAGCGCTGGCTGGCTTGGGATTCTCTGTCTAGACCAAAGTGGCCTCAAACTAGTGTTGATTTTCCCATCTCAGCTTCCAGAATGCTAGAATTGCAAGTGAGAAGTACCTCACCCAGCCTGCATAATTAATATTTATGTTTAAGTTACCTGTTAAACGTAGAGTGTAAGAGAATGAGAAACCACAGGCTGGGAGAAAACATTTGCAGAAAATGTCAGGTAAAGGTTTAAAAACTCTTAAAACTCAATAATTAGAGGGGGGCGGGGAAAGCAAAACATAAACAGCTACTGCACAAAAGAGGATCTACAGAGAGCAAGTAAACACTGAAAAGATGCTTCCTTTGAGGCCATATGTCCTGCATGTGTCTGTAGGGACTTACAACTGCAGCACACCCATGAGGCTGCTGAAGGTTACATGGACACCATGGGATGTGGAGCAGACTAGGAGGATGCAAAGTGACACACAGCCATTTTGGAATTCAGTGTGACAGCTTTCTGTTGCATTCAGAACTAAGCCCTTCGCTCCATCAGCCATGCTGTGTGGTATCTGTCCATACTGAAGCTTCCACCCACATGATAAATCGTAATTCTTAAACTTAGAAACAGCGTTTATCATTAGTTAGGTGGAGGGTAAACAAATGATGGCATATCCAGACAGTGGAAGAGTATTCAGCACTAGCAAGCAATGAGCTATCAAACTGAGAAGACCTACAGGAACTTTAAATACATATAAGTAAATAAAAGCCAGTCTGGAAAGTCTGTGATCCTGACTTTATGCCCTTCTGGAAAAGGTAAAAACCAAGGAGGTGTAAAAAGAGGAGTGGTTGCCAACAGTTGGGACCCTCAAGGCGAGTAGCCAGAGCACAGGGACTTTTAGGGCAGTAAAACCTTTCTGGATAATAAAGTAAATGGTGGTTATATTTTATTAACGCTTGTTAGATCCCATTTAGTGTGTGTGTGTGTGTGTGTCACAAAGGAACTTTGTGCTGTTGCTCATTGTTGCTTGGAACCTAAACAGTTTCTTGAAAAAAATTAAAATATAAAAGCAAACATTTAAAGTATGACAGACATTTCTAATACTTTCTTTTTTAGGCCCAGAATAAAGAGACCAATGTTTTAGCGGCTGCAAAGGTGATTGACACCAAATCTGAAGAAGAACTTGAAGATTATATGGTTGAGATTGACATATTAGCATCTTGTGATCACCCAAACATAGTCAAGCTTCTAGATGCCTTCTATTATGAGAACAATCTCTGGGTACGTAATTTTCATTTCTTTACAGAGAAGCCAAAATGAGTTAATTGTCCTAAAGGGGTTATGAAAGCTCATCTGTGTGTTACCGCTTCTGTTTAGTTACTTTCATTATTTGATTGAGGATTGATCTGCCAGTGAGAGTTATTAACAAGTTTCGATGGATGTTCAGCTTTAGATTTCAGATTGTACCATTTCATCATGATTGTTTGACACTGGATCTAGGTGGGAAAGCTTCTTCAAGAATATTAAAATTGGGCTGGAGAGATGGCTCAGTGGTTAAGAGCCCTGGCTGCTTGTCCTGAGTTCAGTTCCCAGCAACCACATGGTAACTCACAACCATCTGTGTGCATGAAGACTACATAAAATAAATAAATATGTCTTTAAAAAAAGAATATTAAAAATTTCCAAAATATGCCCATGTTTGTAGTTTCGATTTAAGTATTTAAATATTTTTGAAAGTTATTTCCTTTTTGTTTTTCGAGACAGAGTTTCTCTGTGTAGCCCTGGCTGTCCTGGAACTCATTCTGTAGACCAGGCTGACTTCAAACTCAGAAATCTGTCTGCTTCTACCACCCAAGTGCTGGGATTAAAGGCATGCACCACCACTGCTCAGTGAAGGTTTCTTTTTCTTTTTCTTTTTTCAAGACAGGGCTTTTCTGTGTAGCCTTGGCTGTCCTAGACTCTGTTTTCTAGCCTTGGCTGGCTTTGAACTCATAGCGATCCACCTGCCTCTGCCTCCCGAGTGCTGAGATTGAAGGTGTGTGCCATCATGCCTGGTGGTTTATTTTTCTTTATGCTATTTATAATTTTTATCCTAAAGTTTTTATAAATCATTCACTACTATAAACTATAAGAAATGCTAAATTTTATATTGTGCTCAACTTCACTTCATGATGAAGTGGTTAAAATTATATACATTTTGTTCATTTTTAAGAAAATAGGCAGAAGTAGAAAGAGCAATGAAATTTTAATGTTTACTATGACTAGTTACCTGTACCAACCTAGTTTTATCAACAGCTTTTTAAAATACAAAATTTAAAAAATTGATTTGTATTTGTGCATGTGTGTGCACTGTGGGCATGCCTGCTTCCCATGGAGACCAGAAGAGGACAGCTGATCCCTTGGGGCTGGACCTACAGATGGTTGGGAGCTTCCTTGTGGGTGCTGGAAATCAAGCCTGGGTCCTCTGGAAGAGCAGCCAGTGAGTGCTGTTAGCTATTGCACCATCATTCTAGCCTATCAAGAACGCTTTTTATGAAATAGAGTTTTAGACGTTTTTCTTAGATTGAAGATCTGGCTTGAAATCAAAAGGCTTTCCTTTTGATCTACAGAGTTAAGTCCAGGACAGCCAAGGCTACACAGAGAAACTCTGTCTCGAAAAAAAGCTGCTGCTAGTTAGGATCTTGGCTTGGTTACCTTACTCTTAAGCCTGTTTGTTTGTCCAGAGGATGAATACAGAATTATTTTTCAGATCATGGAATGAATTTGAAAATAAATAGTTATGAAAAAGCACTTATGAAAATACCGTAGTATTCTGGGGTGGTGCCGCACACTTTCATCACAGTACTCAGGAGACGGAGGCAAGTGGATTTCAGTGAGTGTGAGGCCTGCTTGGTCTGCATAGAGCGTTCTAGGGCAGCCAGGGCTATGCAGAGATCCTGTCTCAAAAAACAAAACCAAACCCCTGGCAATGGGCAAAGAGACACCTTGGTGGTGGTGGTGTTCTTATATCAGCCAGGGCCAGAGCAGATGGCAGTCCTTTGTTCATCCTAGCTTGCCTTGGTGGCCAAAGCTGTTTCATGCCTAGGGCACATAAGAAGAACAAAACCAAAAACAAAGCCGGGTCGTGGTGGTGCACACCTTCAATCTCAGCACTCGGGAGGCAGAGGCAGGCAGATCTTTGTAAGTTTGAGGCTAGCCTGCTCTACAAAGTGAGGACAGCCAAGGCTATCACAGAGAAACCCCCAAAACAAAACAAAACAAAAAAAAAGGAAAAAAAAAAAAAAAACCACCAAAAACCTAAAACAAACCAAAACATTTTTAGCAAGAGGGAAAATATACAGAATGATACAGTTTGCTAAAATATTATTATAAAAAAGGACAGTTATTGGTGTGGTGTCTTCTAAAATACTGTTCAGGGTTCTATCAGTATTTCTAAATATTATAAGAAAAACTAGGCATTTTAAGAAATATACCTTTACTTGATGCTAATACAGAGTAAAAATTTACTTTTATTGAGGAACAATTTAATGGGAGACATAAGTATAAATAAGTAAGATTTTAAGTATAACTGTTAAGGATAGGTATATGATAATTGTTTTGGATCGCTGTCTTTTTTTTTTTTTTTTTCTCTTTCCCGAGACAAGGTTTCTGTGTGTAGCCATGGCTGTCCTGAACTCATTTTGTAGACCAAGCTGGCCTTGAACTCATAGAGATTCACCACCTGCCTCTGTCTCCCAGAGTGCTGCGATTATAGGCGTGCACCACCATGCTCAGCTTTTTTTAATTTAAAGAAAAGGGCTTGAGAGATAGCTCTGCTTAAAAGCATGTACTGCTTTGCGGAGGACCCAAGTTTGGTTCCCAGCACCCACACTAGATAGTTCCCAGCTGCTTGTAACTCTAGCTCCTGGGGATCTGGCATCCTTCTCTGGCCTTCAAGATCATTTTGAGCACTTGCACGCATGTGCACATATCTCCAAGTAGGTACACACATAAGAATAGTTTAAACTAAAATACGCCTGCTTTTTTTCAGGATTTACTTACTGAATGATAACAGTATAGTCACTTAGCATTGCAATAGTTACTTGAAAGATGAAGATAATGAGATATTTCAGTAATGAGATCTTTGTATAAATAATATTATAACAGTTGAACAACTTGTATTCGGTAATTTTAGAAAACAAAAGATACTAAAATCTTACTTCTAAGAATGGGCCTGGCTGGGTATGGTGAAACATGCCTATGTATTTGGGAGGCAGAGGCAGGAGGATTGCAGATTTGAATCTAGCTTGGGCTATAGGGAAACCTGACTCAAAAACAAAAAAGAAGAAAAGGAAAGGGGAGAGGGTGAACTGTGTAACATGTTCTCTCTGTGAGTTCTCAGCATCTCTGAGGGCAGTGACTGATGACAGTCCTTCATGTCTAGCATGGCACTGTTTCTGTAGTCAGATTAATCTGTTCTCACTAAGTTTCTGCTACTTGGTATAATTACAGACACTTTTTTATCTGTGTGCAGATCCTCATTGAATTTTGTGCAGGGGGAGCAGTAGATGCCGTCATGCTTGGTAAATACCTTTGTTTTTATGTTTGCTTCTTAAATTGCTCTTGGATAAAAAAGATTTCAACCATATATATGTACATATATCTACTTTTAGATTTCAGTGCATTAAAAAAACTTTATATTTTAGATAATATAATTCTGAAATATAATACTGAATATTCTATGTCAGCAAGTTAATCTGTGTATATTTAGCTCTTTCACAATAAATGAGTTCATATGATTGCTGAAAGATCACAGTGATGGATTATTTAGTTAGCTTTATGTAGAAATAAATACTTTTTTTTTTCACTTTCTCCTTATAGAACTTGAGAGACCATTAACTGAGTCCCAAATCCAAGTAGTTTGCAAGCAGACTTTAGAGGCGTTGAGTTACTTACATGACAACAAAATCATCCACAGAGATCTAAAAGCTGGCAATATTCTTTTTACCTTAGATGGAGACATTAAACTGGGTAAGTTACTCAAACATTTGAATTTATGCTCCAAGATTTACAATGAAATGTATGACTTGATGCTGTTTCAGCCTACCCAGACATGCAAAGCAGGGAAAATTATGCCAGGCTGCTCTTGAAAACACCACAGCAGTTAAATATTTACAGTCCCTAGAATTCCTAAGTATATGCACCTAATGGTACCTGTAAAGGAAGTAGAGAGGGTGTGTTTTATTTTCAAAAGCATGGATTTGTAAAACACTGGTTAAGATTTCCTCATGTAAGTTTTTGAATATAGATTTAACACTTGTAAATGTCTTATACTTGGGATATAATAAAGCACAAAACTCAGTTTTATTTTTCTGACAACATATCTAATAGGTTTTTATGTCCCACATGGTTCCACCCAGAGCCTTGCACTTCTTAAGCAAGAGCTCTGTCCCTAACATACACCCCACCCGGCTTCTTACTTCATTTTACTAGTGTACTTATTAAATCAACAAGTAACCTTAGGTTTGAAAGTAAAGCAAGTCCAAGGACTAGCATTTAATTTTGTCTTTCATACCAAAGGAGGAAATGATGAAAGTCATAAAAAGAATTAGATGTAGATTTTAGACAGGTTAGTTAAGTTCACACATATACATATAAGTAGTAGATACAGCCTTTTAAAAGGTTTCTCTGTGTAGCTCTGGCTGTTCTGGACTCACTTTGTAGACCAGACTGGCCTTGGACTCACATCGATCTGCCTGCTTCTGCCTCCCAGAGTGCTGGGATTAAAGGTGTGTGCCACCACTGCTTGGCTTAAAAGGTTTTCTAAACTGAACAATTTTTAAAAAATCAAGCAGTACTATTGAAATGTTTTTTTTTTTTTTTTTTTTTTTTTGCAAAAATAAAATCATTGAAAGCCATGTTGGTCCCAGTGATTCTGACCATCTCCCTTTCCCCGTCACAACAGGCGATGGGCCTTTGAATGGGTGTGCCAAACTTAATCCTTCTTGTGCGGTACAGAGGCCAGAAATCTATGAGAAATGCCATATAAGTTTAGACAGGAGCTTTGAAATCATGACTTAGGTGAAGGAATTAGACTTGGCCAGGTACCCCACAGGTGTTTTCACAGGCTCAGATGATTGCAGTGTGATCCCTTCCTCTCCACACTTTGTGTTGACTTTCATTATCACTCATTTTTGTTTCCTTATGGCTCAGTTATCCCTTACTTACCTCTAAGAGTTTACATTTGCTCATACATAAATTGATTTTTTCTTTGACATCTCTATAAATTATGAATTTCCTCTCTATTTCTTTCTTTACACAATAGGATGCATTCTCATTGAATTAACATTGTTCCAACCAAGAGACCAATCGATATTTGATTGGAGGCAAAAAAAAAAGAAAGAAAGAAAAAAAAATCATGGTGGTTTGTGACCTCTCCAAAATCCACAGCATGCAAACAGATGCACAGTATATATGTGGCATTAATATTCCCAGTGACTAAATGATTAGGAAAGACATTAAAAGACTCCTTGAAGAAGTAGAATGAATCACCAAACACTGGCTCTGGCCTTTCCCTCATCTGCATTTGCTGATGCTATGGTCATGATTGCAGCTGCCGTCTGTGTTCCCTTCACTCAGTGGAGGAGGCCAAGGCTTAGGGAGGGCTGGATGAGTCTCAGGTCTGGTTCCTTGGTGGGAACAAGTGGTTTTGCACTGCTTTCTTAGCAGGTGTAAGGCTGCTTCTGCTTCGGTGGTTTTCTCACTATTGTGCATTGAGTCCAGGTCTCACATGTGTCACCAACACCAACACCCCAATCTTATTTTTCCTTCATTTTTTTTTTTATTGAGGCTGCAAAATGAATTACACCATTTTTTGTTTTTTTTTGTTTTGTTTTTTGATACAGGGTCTCTCTGTGTAGCCTTGGCTGTCCTGGACTCACTTTGTAGACCGGACTGGCCTTGAACTCACAGAGATCTACCTGCTTCTGCCTTTCGAGTGCTGGGATTATAGGCGTGCGCCACTGAGCCAGGCTCATTTGTTATTTTTGATAACTGTATAATAAATTAATTCATTCTTTTACTTATTACTATAAATGAAAAATAATTTTATAAGAAGATTCTCTTTACTTGTTTGATTATTTGGGTCAAGAGCAGAAAAAATGTTTTATTTAGTTTTTAAGATAAGTTGGTTCTGAGTTCTAAGCGAAAATGACAGGCCTAACCACTGATAAAATTAGAGTGCTGCTGTTCTTTATAACTTAAATAAAAAACCATAAAGCTTCCCATTTTTTTCTGTAATATTATTTAGGTTATTTATTTATTTGATAATCTCATTACATAGCTTAGAGTAGCTTTAAACTCCTGGACTTGTGTCTGAGCCTCCCATGTCCTGAGATTACCGGTGTCTGTCACTATGCTCAGCTTTTGTAGTGTAACTTTATGAGGATGTTGATGACAGAGAATGCTGTCATAAAGGCTACTTTGCTGTAATTTCTGGTTTTTCACACCAGAGGAAAGTATCTCCATTGATTTCATTGTGGCACACAACATTTGGCATTTGTTTTGAAGTATATATATTGTTTTAATTTAGAGTGACCTTTTTGTTTTCAATTCTGAGGAATTTGTCATTATCATTAATTATCATTTGAAGATATATCTAGATGGTGAGAAGTATATTTCTGATGGAAAATTTGGCAATTTTTTGAAAGCTAGTAGAAAGAAGATGTTTAAGATTAAAGTGGTAGGGCCTAGAGAAATAGCTCAGTGGGTGAAGAATCCACTGTGCTATTTGAGGCCCTGATTTTGGGCAATGTACAAGCTGGGCTTGGTGAGGGATGCTTGTAATCCTCATACTGCATTGCTGGCGATAGGAGGAATTCTAGTGCTCAGTGCCTAAATTGGTTTTGTCCAAGCTCCAAGCTCACTAAGAAGTAGTGTCTTAAAAGGTAGGATGAAGAGCAATAAAGAAAAACACCTGACATTGACCCCTGGTCTCTATGAGCATGCGTGGACACATAACCCTGCATACATACACAAGTACATGTATGCACTACACAATAAACACAGAAACTTCAAAACAAAATTAAAATGGCAGAGAAATTATTTCTTTCTGTTGTGCTTACCTTTTAATAAGAGAGGCCTTACTAAAGGCTCGAAATGCTCCCTTCTCCCACTCCATTGAACACAATTTACCATGCTTAAAAGCTGTCATTAACATTATTGTGTGATTATTTATTTCAAGCGGATTTTGGCGTATCGGCTAAAAACACCAGGACAATTCAAAGGAGGGATTCTTTTATTGGCACGCCATATTGGTAGGTATTCATCTTCATGGATTTATACTGTCAGTTGTGTCTGCAGTAATTACTTTGTCTATACCTAGTCATTATCCTGACTGTAGTTTGTAATAACTTAATTAAACATCTTAGCTTTCATTTTCTACTCTTTATAGGATGGCTCCTGAAGTAGTCATGTGTGAGACATCAAAGGACAGACCTTACGACTACAAAGCTGATGTTTGGTCCCTGGGTATTACTTTAATAGAAATGGCTGAGATAGAGCCACCTCACCATGAGTTAAATCCAATGCGAGTGCTCCTAAAAATAGCAAAATCTGAGCCCCCAACATTAGCACAGCCATCAAAATGGTAAGCTAACGTAAGCTAACATTTGATGTTCTGTTCTAGTTTGCTAAGGGTATTGAAGTCTGGGGATGTGGCACAAAGACTGTGAATGAGGAGACTGATGTGGGCCTGTTTCCAAGACTTAAGGACCTGGGAAGATCACTCAGTGATTAAGAGCACTGGCTACTCTTGCAGAGGATCTGGGTTCAGTTACCAGCACCTGCATGCTGGCTCACAACTGGCTGTAATTCAGATTCCAGGGCATCTGATGACCTCTTCTGGCCTCTGTGTCATATATTTGGTCTATGACTACAGGTGCTCACATCTGTACATAGAGTAAAAACAAACACACCTGAGAAAGACTTAAGGATCATGGAAACCATTGTAATAACTTTGCCTGTGTATTTGACAATATAAGGGTTCTGTGTGGAAAAGACATTTCCTGAGCTATGAACAGTGAGGCCTGTGTACAATTGCTGTGTATTTGTGAAATTAGTTTAACAGTTTTTGTGACATTTTGATAACTTGTAAGTATATGGCTGCATCTCAGTGATCACCTATGTGTCTTATTACATGTATGTCTAACGTATTTACAGAATGTTTCATAAAATAGGTTTCATTAGTTTTTTTTTTGTCATTATACTAAATGAATACTATTCTATACTGAAACTAATGAAACTAAACATAATTTATTAAGAATTTTTTTTTTTAGTAACAAGAAAATAAAATAAAATGCATTGTTTATATTTTATTTTGCAGGTCTTCAAATTTTAAGGATTTTCTAAAGAAATGCTTGGAAAAGAATGTGGATGCCCGGTGGACTACATCTCAACTGTTACAGGTAAAATGAGGACAGCACGACAACAGGCCAGATTGCTTTAACATTGTCTTTAAAAGAAAGCACTTTCAGATTCATTCATTGTTCACCCTTTCCACTTGAGTTTCTCTGAAGGAAAAAAAAGCCAGAAAACATTGTGTAGCAGTTAACCTTTGCTTTGAAGTATATGTCATTATTAACAGGCATTTAGTTTATAAGTCGTTTTTCTCGGTTTATTTATGTTCTTTTCATTGTAATAGCTATTTGTGTGCTGCCTCTAGTGACTGAAAGCTAGCATCTTGTATGCAGGGGTTATGAGCTAATAAATTGTTTTATTTCTCTTTTTTTGAAGAGTTAAGTGTACAGTTAATATCGTTGGCTTTTAAAACATGATGTGGGTGCTGAGGAGATGGGTCACTCAGTAACGTGTTTGCTGACCAAACATGGGGCCTACATTCTATCCCCAGAACCCATGTTAGAAAGCCAGGTGTGGTGGTACCTGCTTCTTCGTTTTTGGTTTTGTTTTTGTTTTTTCGAGACAGGGTTTCTCTGTGTAGACCTGGCTGTCCTGATGCTCTCTGTAGAGCAGGCTGGCCTTGAACTTAGTGATCCACCTGCCTCTGCTTCCCTAGTGCTGGTATTAAAAGTGTGCCTACCACACCCAGCTGTGGTACCTGCTTCTAATCATAGTGCTAAGGAGGAAGAGACAGATGGATTCCTGGGTGTGTTGGCTATGTAGCGTAAACCAACAATGACTGGCAAGCTCCAGACCCATGAGAGCGTTCTCAAAAAAAAAAAAAAAAAGTGACTGGTTCCTGAGGAAGAATGACACCCAAGGTTGTCCTGTCCTCTGCATGCACATGTGCACTGCACAAAAGTGAACAGTACATGTACACACACACACACACACACACACACACACACACACACACACACACATATACAAACACACACTGATGTAAGATGGTCAGGTAAATTTGATTTTACTTTAAAAGCAGGGTCTTTTCCTTATATTCAAAACAAAGGTGTGTCAAATAGGTAAACAGTAAACAGAGTAACAACTCTTAGGGCAGTTGCTATAAGGATGGGTGTTGTGAAATGCCAGTATGGTAGTGTATTAAGGCGACCTGCTTATCTAGTGAGGGTGTGGGGGAAATTTGCCTCGCTCTGTTTAACAAGTAATCTCTGTGTCCCTAAAGTACACTTCCAGTGCTTTATTGCTCCTGTATTGAAGGTCTTAGCCTGCAGCAGACTCTATTAGTCAGGGTTCTATGAGAAACAGAATTGATAGAATTAATCTCTATATAGTACAAACAGGTTTTATTAGCGTGGCTTACAGGTTATGGTATGACTGTTCCAACAATGACTGTCTACTGGTGGAAAGTTCGAGAATCCAGTAGTTGTTCTGTCCACAAGGCTGGATGTCTCAGCTGGTCTTCAGTATGTGCTGGAATCCCAAAGAAGGCGGCTCTGATGCCAATGAAGGGATGGACTTGCCAACAAGAGTGAGAGCAATCAGACAGTCAGAATTCCCCTGCCATGTCCTTTAAACAGGCTGCCAGTGGACGGGCTGGCCCAGATTTAAGTCGAGTCTTCCTACCCTAGAAGATCTGGATTTAGGGTAGGCCCCATTTCAAATGGTTCAGTCAAGAAAAATTCCTCACAAGTAAACCCAGCTGCTTAGAATTTGGTTAATTCCAGATGTTGGTCAAGTTGACAACCAAGAACAGCCATCATCACACAGACACTGTTGAGTTGGGAGCACAGAGATGAGTGAAATGTCTTTGACTTGATGTTAGGATCTTTAAACAAAAAAGCAAACCAGGTATTTGAAGATACTTTTAGCAGAAATATAGAGGGATTTGTAAAGTTTTTATCAATACTTTGATGAGCTTTTTATAGATACTAATGTTAAAAATTGTGTGTGTGTGTGTGTGTGTGCGTGTGCGTGTGTGTGCATGTGTGTGTTTGCTTTTCAGCCACAGTGTGTGTTTGGTGTCAGGGGAGGACTTTCAGGAGCTGGTCCTTTTAGTCCACTGTGTGTGTGCTGATGATTGACCTCAGGTCAGTAGTTTGGCAACAAGGACCTTAGCTGACAGAGCCATCTCACTGGCCTCCTAGTTACTGTTAAAGGAATGATGCCTAAACTTAAAGCTCGCTTTGAATTTTAAATTAAAAATTGTTATTGAGCTGGGTGCAGTGGCACACGCCTGTAGTTCCAGCACTCAGGAGGCAGAGACAGGCAGATAGATCTCTGTGAGTTTGAGGCCAGCCTGGTCTACAAAGTGAGTCCAGGACAGCCAAGGCTACACAGAGAAATCCTGTCTTGAAAAACTAAGAAAAAAAAAAAAATGTTAATGAAACTTTAAAACAGTCAGAAAAAGCAAATGTATTTTCTGCTCAGCCATAACAAGTTGTTTTAATTTTTGACAAGTTCCTTCAAATTACCAAAACAAAACAAAACATAGGGATTTGCAAGATGGCTCAGTAAAGGTACTTGCAACCAAGCTTGGCAAACTGACTTTGATCTCCAGGACCCATGTAATAGAGAAAACTGACTCTGGAATGTTTGTGTTATTAAAAATAAGACCTAAGTTATACAAAACAAAATAAAATTCAGTTCAGCTAATCTTTATTTTTACTTACTCCTTTCTCCCTCCTTTTCTTTCCAGTATAATGTTTGAAGTTGTATATGTTTTTATGTCCATAATTCATATTTTTTGACACAGAAGGATCAATTTTTATGTTTAAAATTCACAAGCACTTCAGTTTTCATTGAGTATGCTCTTTTTTTCTTTTTCTTTTTAATGATCAACAGCATCCCTTTGTTACTGTGGATTCCAATAAACCAGTCCGAGAATTGATTGCTGAGGCAAAGGCTGAAGTAACAGAAGAAGTTGAAGATGGCAAAGAGGAAGATGATGATGATGAAACAGAAAATGCTCTGGTCAGTGTCATTAGAATGTTTTATTTAGGAAATTCTTTTGTTTGTTTTATTGTTTTGGATTTTTTGAAATAGGGTGTCTCTGTGTAGCTCTGGCTATCCTAGGCTTGTTTTGTAGACCAGCTAGCCTTGAACTCACAGAGATCCATTTGCCTCTGCCTCTTCCTGAATCCTGGGCCTAAAGGCGTGTGCTGCCATGCCCAGACATTTAGTCGAGTTTTAGAGATGGGTTTTGAGATGTGCTTGCACAGGTATATGAGGGGTATAGTACAAACTCTTCAATTAGAAGTGAAGTTGGCAACAAGGTTCCCTTGTTATCCGCCTTCATCATCTTTGTTATTGAAGACTGACACTTCTTAAAGTTATTTTTATGACTTCAGGTTTTACAAATTATAGCTGTTTAAAAAATCACATGGGTATAGATATATAAAGCTTTGATGAGCGTCTTGAGGTCATGGTTTAGTACTAACGATGTTTAAATCTTTTTTAGCCAATACCTGCAAATAAGCGTGCCTCCTCTGACCTCAGTATTGCCAGCTCTGAGGAAGATAAACTCTCACAAAATGCTTGTGTTTTGGAATCTGTGTCAGAAAGAACAGAGCACAGTACTTCTGAGGATAAGATTAGCAACAAAGTTCTTAGTGAAAAACCTACTACTGATGAACCCAAGAGGGCCGAGGAGGGTGTTCATGTGGATGGAAATGATGCCAGCTTAGAGACTGTGCCTGGACTAAGTGACCAAACAGTGGGAACCCATGAGAATGGGAGAGAGAAGAAGAGACCCAAGCTGGGAAACCTACCTGACAGAGAAGACCAACAAGCTGTGGGCGTTGACTCAGTCAGTGAAGGAAATGAGAGTGATTTAGGAACTTTAGAAATAAGCACTAATTGTTTGAAACCAGAGGAAGACAGGAATAAAGAAAACCAAGAGATACTTGAAAATAAACTCATACAATCTGAAGAGATTAAAGAAATGTGTGTTCAAACAATAGACTTAGTTTCTCAAGAGACTGGAGAAAAAGAGGCAGATTTTCAGGCAGTTGACAGTGAAGTTGGGTTTACAAAGGAAGACGCCCAAGAGAGCGTTGGGAAGGATGATGAAACTCCAACAGTGCTAATCAGTGAGAGAACTGTTGAGGCAGGAACAAATGAGGCACTAGCTGTTGCTCAGAAGGCTGCTAAACATGGTGGCAAGGATGCCCAGAGTGATGAGGGGGAAGAAATAGTACATGTGACCGAGAAGTTAGCAGAGACACCTACAGAGGGCCCCGAGGCTGGTAGTGCTGAAGAGGAGCCTCCTACTCAAGACAGAGTTGAGAGTGAAGAGCTAGAGGAACGGTCTGCAGTGTGTGAAGGCGAGGGACAGTTAGTCAGCACTTCAGAGACTATACGGGCAGCCATGGAGGAACCAGGAACAGATGAAGTTGAGCAGGTCAAGGAGGAGTCACATAGCATGGAGGAGAGAGACAGACATGCGTTGACTGGTGCTGAAGAACGGCCTCTAGGAAGTGAAGTTGAGGCAGCTTCCACTGAGGCAGAGTTGGAGAGAGAAGAAATTGCACAGGAAGTGCCAGCTAAAGCAGAGCCTCAAGCTCCTGCAGCCTCTCAGCCTGTTGAGCCTCACCCTGTCCTAATACCCAGTATTAATATTAACTCTGCAAACACAGAAAGCAAAGGAGAAGTGGATGCTTTACCAAAAACTGAAGCCATACTGCCACAAGAGCCTGAAAATGAAAAGGAAAATGACACTGACTCAGGGACTGGGTCCACTGTAGAGAACAGCAGCGGTGACTTGAATTTGTCCATCTCTAGCTTCCTAAGCAAAACTAAAGACAGTGGTTCAATGTCTCTACAAGTAAGTGTACCAGGGCCTTGTTTGGGTTTGGCTTTGTCATTTTGCGATTCTAGTTCATTACTACTTTAAAATACTATTAACCCTATCGATTCTTTTGGGATCAAAGCAATCAGAAAGAACTGGGGAGAGAGAGTCCAGGAATAATCTTTAAAAACTTTTAAGATAGCCTGCTCATCTTTGTAGACTTGATGCAGATAAACAGGATGGGACAGGGCAGCTTCTTGGTTTATTTAGTTTATCTTGCACATATCTGAATGCAGGTTTAGCAAGTGTCACTGATACCCCAGAGAACTGAGAAGCTCAAAGAATTGTCTCGTTTTGCAAAGCATTTCAAGGTGTGAGTAGTCCGTAACCACTGGCTCCTGGGTGTCCACCTTCGCTTCTTTATTCCTAGCCATTGCACTGCTGTGAGAAGCATTATGGGGAGAACGGACCCCCAAATGCAGCCCAGCATACCTGGAGCCAGTAGAGCGTAATTCTCAATTATTGTGGTGTACTTAGGGATCATGAGAAGTTATGTAGAAGCCCTGGGGGGTCCTAAGCATCAGTATATATAGTAAGAGATAGCATTTACAAAATTACACTGTACTTATTACTCTGAATGTTTGTGTGTGTGTGTGTGTGTGCGCGCGCGCCGTAGTGAGCATCAGGAGTTAAAGGATAACCTGTGGGAGTCAGGTCTCTCCTTCCACTGCAAGGACTTCTGTGAGAACTAAGGGGATATTAACTGCAGAAGCTGAAGAAATGTGAAGTTTATAGCTCAAGGAAAGTGTGTGTGTGTGTGTATGTACACACGTGCATGAGCATGCGCACATTTAAAGCATGTCAAGTGCTGGGCTGTAGAGGAGTTCATAGTCCCGGTTTGGAGGGGAGCATGGGGATCCTAGAGCAGGAGGATAGAGACAGTGAGATGTTGGTGAAAGGTGCCAGAGGCAAACTTGAATTCTAACACATTTTGAACTTAGTGCTTTTACTTCCGCTTCCAATTTTCTCTACTCCTTTTCTCTCTCTTTCCCTTTGGTTCTCTTTTCTCTCCTCTGTTCCCATCCCCTTTCACACTTTTTCTTTCCTTTCATTTCTTCCTTTCCTTCTGTCCAGAGTCTTGCTGTGGAGCCCGGTAACCTCTTGTCAAACTTCTGAGTGCTGGGCTCCTTGGTCCTATCCCCACAAGTAAACCAACTAATCGTCTCCTTATTTAATCTGTTTACTGAAATAAAAATGTAGAGCTGAGACCCCACTAAAGTGCAAGATGAAGAAAAGCTTCATATGTAAAAGTCACCCTGTTTATTTGCGTGAAATTTGTATTATTGATATGTCTAATTATGCACTGTAATAGAAGTTGTGTGTGCACATGACCAGAATGCCCAGTTTCTCTTAAACCATTTGTTCATCTGCAGAATTGAGTGTGAGTTCTTAGCATAGGTATAAGACGAAAAACTGTTGCACAGACAATTCCTACTGCTTTATATGAGCAGTATTCATGGTTGCTGCAGCTTTTTTATTTTCAAGGAGGAAAATATCTTTCACATATATTATTTATACAAAACCTAATCCAAACGAAATCCCCCTTAGGAGACAAGAAGACAAAAGAAAACATTGAAGAAAACACGCAAATTTATTGTCGATGGTGTAGAAGTCAGTGTAACGACATCAAAGATAGTTACAGACAGCGATTCCAAGACTGAGGAGTTGCGGTTTCTCAGGTAAGCACAGAAACAATGTATAAATAACATGAGTTTTAACGTCTTTGCTGTCTCTGAAAACTATGAATAGAGAAAACAAGAATAAATCATTGGTTAATTTTAGATTATTTGAAAATTTGTTTTTAGTTTAAAATATAGTGGTTAAAGGTTTTATTTAAAAGTTATTACTCCAAAGTGTAATTTGTTTCTTTCTATTATATGTTGTCAGACGTCAGGAACTTCGAGAGCTACGATTTCTTCAGAAGGAAGAGCAGAGAGCGCAGCAGCAGCTCAATGGCAAGCTGCAGCAGCAGCGGGAGCAGATCTTCAGGCGCTTTGAGCAGGAGATGATGGTGAGGCCTTAAATTCCATGATATTTTGTCAGTAAATGACATGCGGAGTATTTGACAGCACTGCTAGAGTAGGCTGTAGAGTCCGATCTCTGATAAGATTTTCTGGCTCTTGTGATATATTACTCTGGCCTGTTGGATGCTTTTTAAAAAAGAAAAACTTACTGAAAGGGATTTCCAATCCCTGTCTTATCACTGGTTTATGGTGTGCCAACTTTCATTTGAAATCTATCATGAAAAGTTAGTATTAGAAGCCTAGTAGATTGTTTACCAAGTATTTAGATGTGCCTACTGCTGAGTGCCTTTTCAAGGTTCTAGTTTTGTCTTTCAGCTTACAATCTTACATGTTTTTTTGTTTGGTTTGGTTTGATTTGGTTTGGTTTGGTTTTTCCAGACAAGGTCTCTCTGTGTTAGCCTTGGTTGTCTTGGACTCACTTTGTAGACCAGGCTGGCCTTGAACTCATAGCAACCCCCCTGCCTCTGCCTCCTGAGTGCTGGGATTAAAGGTGTGCACCACCACACCCAGTTTTTTTTTTTAATATTTTGAAATTAAAATATTATTACAGAATCTCCATTTTTATTTTCTTTCCTCCAACTCTTCCCATGTATCCCTTCCCTGTTTAAATTCATAGCCTCAGACCTCTTTTTGTTTAATTGCTGATGTGTGTGTACACACATGTGTGTGTATTCCTAAATATATAAATACAACATGCTCAGTTGGTATACTGTTGATTATATGTTTATGATTTCAGGACTTACCACTTGATATCACATATCAACTTATCCCCAAGGAAGACTATTTCTCCCACTCTCAGCATTCCTGAGTTGCCTGTAGCTCTTTGTCTAGGCTTGGGTCCCCATAAGATTGCCCCTTCCATGTTAGCACATCTGTTGATGTTGTGGCCCTTCAGGAATTGCTTTGGCAACTATATTGTTGAGGCTTCATGGGTCAGTGTTTCTGAAATTTCTGGGAGATTCACTCTTAGCATATAGCCTGTTCCTTTGGCTTTCAGAATCTTTCGCTCCCTTTCCACAATGTTCCCTGAGCCTTAGGTACAGGAGTTTTGTTGTAGTTGGGTCAGTTGGGGCTGGGCACCATATGATCACTTGTTCTCTGCATTTTAATTAGTTGTAGTTTTCTATAATGGTCTCCATCTGTTGTAAAAAGATATATGTTTGTTTGTTGCTGCTGAGGGGTGATAGCCACAGTTATCTGTAGGTATAAAGATAAATATTCAGAATGTAATCAGGAGTTATGCTGTGTTTATAAAGTGAAGGCTGTAGATCCTTTCCCAAGATCCTCGACCCTAGGTAGCTTGGCTGGGTTTCTAGTATCGGGCATGATTTCCCTCTTGTTGAGTCCAGGTATAGAGCTGTTGGTTCCCACCGAGATCTGAGTGCCCATATGGTTACTATACAGTGCTGGTTGTTGTAGTTCATAGGTGGCATAGCTGGGTAGGACATGAAGGAAGCTTGCATAGAACCTTCTGGTACCATGAAAGCTTGTCCTTTAGGGCAAGGCTTTCAGGTTAGATTCAGTGTGGATTTTCTGGGTCTTGGGTTTGAAGTGTGTGGTGTCTTCATCCATAGGAACTTACCTTTAACCCCTGGAAGGCAACAGAGGGCAACAGCAAGAACCTGTTGTGTTCCCCCCTGACCAACAGCGCATAAGGGGGATTGTGATGCCTGGGGGGGAGCATTGTTACCCCAACCTGGGAACTTTCATTTAGCCTATGTATGTATATGTTTATACATAGACTGAGAAGTATTTATTATATGTATAATTTTAGGAAAATCTTAAATATTTTTATGGCTTTTTCAGATGTTCTTACTGTTATATCTTACCTACCTCTTCTTTTGTGTTTACCTTTCTTCCACCTTCCACCATCCCCATTTCTCCCATTTCTTCTTCAAACTACTCTGCTGTTTGCCTCTCTATTGCACTTCCTCTTTTCCCACAGTCCTTTGCTACTTTCCTGGCTTCAGTGACTACTCCAGGTTTTATACACTTACACTTGAAGATTTGAAGTTAAGAGCCATAATGAAAAAGAATATGTGATGCTTGTCTTTCTTGGTCTGGGTTAACTTACTTAATATAATATTTTCTATTTCCATCCATTTGCCTGCAAATTCCAGGCTTCGGTTTTCTTTACAGCTGTATAATATTCCATAGCTTCTATTTGCCACATTTTCGTTGTCTATTTATCACTTGAAGGACGTTTAGGACGGTTCCATTCTTAGCTGTTGTGAATAGAGCAGCAATGAACGTGGCTAAGCAAGCATCTGTTGGTAGGATCTTGCCAAGTTGGTAGCAATTATGTGACAAGTCCTTTGGGCAGGGAGAGGTCAAGCTTAGTCATGTGGGAGATTTATATTAGCTGTTTGAGGGTTCTCTACACTGATTTCCATAGTAACTGCAGCAGTTCGTAATCCTGCCCACAGCGAGTGAGGGTTTCCTTTTCCTCACAGCCCTTCCAGCATCTGTTGGTCTTTGCCATTCTAATTTGGGTAAGATGAAATCTCAGGTTGTTTTGTTTGTTTGTTTTTTGGTATTGCACTTCTCTAATTGCTAGGGACAATGAGCATTTATTGAAATAGTTCTTAGCCACATTTTCTTTTTCTTCTTCTCCTCCTCCTTCTCCTCCTCCTTCTTCTCTTCTTGTCGTCGTCGTCTTCTCCTCCTCCTCCTTCTCCTCCTTCTCTCTGTTCAGGTCTCAGGCCCAGTTTCTCAACGAGTTGTTTGTTATTTTGAGTGCTTCATATATTCTGAATATTAATTCTCTGTCAGAGTTAGAGCTAGCTGGCAAAGATTCTCTCCCATTCTGTGTGTGCCCTCTTCAGCTCACTGGTTGTTTCTTTACTTGTTTAGAAGGTTTTCGTTTTATGAAGTCCCACTTCTCACTTGTTGGCCTTAATTCTTGGGCAAATGGAATTCTACTCAGAAAGCCCTTTCCTATAGTTTTAGCATGGAGAACACTGCCACCTATGTTTTCTAGATTCTAAAATTTTAAGGCAGTCTAGAGCAGGTGCCTTCAAGCCTGGCTGAGTATTAGAGCTTATTTGCAGCTTTTCAAAATTCACTTTCTTCACTGGCTCTTAAAGTTAGGCCTTCATAGCCACATCACTGCTGCTGGAGGAATCATGCTGTGGTTCTTGTTGCTGAGGCTTTCAATTTCCACTTGTGTTCACAGTTGAGAAGGGAATTTAGGAATGTGGTACAAAATCTCAGTAACAGGTTGAACATCTCGCTTTATGTTAGAAGAAAAAGATTATTTAAAGTCCTATTGAAGTTTAAATTCAAATCCTTTGCAGTCTTGTCATGTTAGTGTTGAGGACTGTTGATTGTGGTGTGTGGCATTGTTGATTTTGTGTTGTGTCACCACAGCAGGTTCCAGAGAGAAGAAAAGAATGGAAGATGTTCTCACTAAATGTTTTCATCATCCTTTTATTCTGTTTTCCAGAATTTTAGAAGTTGTGTCTTTTCCTTGCATAGATTTTTCCAAAATATTTTACTTTTCAATTTATTTTATTTTTGAGAGCTTTGAGACAGTGTCTCACCGTCTAGTGCTGCTTTCCTGCTTCCATTTCTCAGGTGCTGGGATTACAGGCATCTGCTACCATACCTGGCCCCAGCTTCCTTCCTTGCATGCTTTGTAATGGGTATTTCTATATCAAATACTGCACAGTTCCTATAATATCTGAAAAGTTAGTTAAGTGGTAACAGGCTGCATTGCTTTGCAGAGTAAGAAGCGGCAGTATGATCAAGAGATTGAGAATTTAGAGAAGCAGCAGAAACAGACAATTGAACGGCTAGAACAGGAGCATACAAACCGCTTGCGAGATGAAGCCAAACGCATCAAAGGAGAACAAGAGAAGGAGCTGTCCAAATTCCAGAATATGCTAAGAAACCGCAGGAAGGAGGTAAGTGTAACTACTGTTGTTAATTACCACAGCTGTTTTTTAAAATGCAAATTGAAGACTAAGGAATTAGGAATAATGGCTGGTAACTGAAGGACATTTATTTGTTCCTTTGTTCTGTCGTCCACACAGTGATAGGCTGGCAGTCAGTGAGGTCAGATAGTACCCTCATCTTACTGCCAAGAAAATGGAATAAAAGCCTGTCTCACTCCACTTTGCGCCACGTCATCAAATACAGTCCAAGCTGTATTTCATTTTGTGATTCTCCACTTATTAATTCATCATTTAGGGCCTTATTTAGAAATACTTTTCAAGAGAACTGAACCTCATTGGTATTTACTGAAAGCAGCAAGAATTATCATTTATAAATTACTTGACATGTGAATTTTTCTCGTTTAGGTTTATTGATTTTCTTAGACATTTTGCCAAGCAGAAACTAAATAGCTTTATATTCAAAATAACATCTCTTATATACCTTTGAAAAAAAGTCATATAATTATAAAAAGATTTGGCTTTCCTGAGCTGCTCCCATGTTGTTACAGAGCTGATCGTTCTCAACTCAGAGGTTTTCTATGTATTGCCCTTTTGCCCCTAGATTAAAATAAAATACATCCAAGCAATATTCAGTGATACTTTTATGATTTGTTTTACATCTTCAGTGCAGGAGAAGGATTTACACTTTCAGGAGAGAGATGAACAACCTCAGGTGAAAATAATTATGATCAATTCTATTAGGATTAGAAGAAAATATCTCAACCAAACTAGAAGTACCTTTGTTACACATCTTAGTTACCAAGATTTTGGCATCCGACTTCAGCATTTATTTAGGAAGCAATCTGAGCATCATATCATTGAATCTTAATAACGTATTCAGTAGGACCAGCAAGTCCTTGATGCTCTCCTTAGGTCAAGTGATGTGTAGCTTCACTTCCTGTAGTCAAGATTTCTAAAAGGCTGTTTTATTGTTATGTCTTATCTAGAGGTGCCTCATACACCATGATAAAGATGTTTGTTAATTTAAGAAAAATTCTGGGTCATTTGTTGAGAGACTAATCTTTGTACCAGATTAAATTAAAAAGATTTAACTCTACATGTGCAAGTCTGTAGTCACTATCTTGAGTCTGGAGAGCTGTAACTAGTGTTGTTTGAGATCATGTTGTGTTTATATTGAATAATCTTACTGTGTATTTTTTTTCTTCATTGCTAAACTTCTTGCAATTTGGGAGTCTCTTGCTTTGACTGGTGATTTGGTTTCATGAGGAATTACTGATGGGAACTTTAAGGGCACTGTTATTAAATCACAATCAGTCTCTCTTGGGTGCCATTGGCATGTGGTGATTTGGAATCTGGGCTCTTTTGGTGCTTTTACTTGTAAACACGTGCTTGTTTGGGGAGCTGGGACTATAGATCTTTTGGTGGGTTAAATTCACATTGGCCTTTGAAAAAAAAGAAGAAATCATTTTTAAATAGACTTTGTTTAGTGTAAGAAATTATAGTTTACTAAACTTTTAAGAGTGCTCACACTGCTGATTTTAAAGTTGGCCAGCTTTGATTCAGTTTCTACCAAAGAGAATGTTATCTAATTCTACGAAAGTCGTCAGCTATATCCCTTTTGTCATACCATGTAGAAAATGCTATGTTTTGCGGAAAAAGATTTAGTGTTTCTTTATTTTCCATTGTGCATTTTCAGTTCCAAATGCAGGAGTCCTCCTTCCCTTTCCTACCCTAGTGTTGTGAAGTGGGTCATCTAGAACTCTTCTTTCGGTGTTGTCAAGTCAGTTGTAGAGTTTGCACTTTATAAGTGGCATTAGCTTTTCATGTGTTCAGTGTTTCAAACAATATGGACAGATATGCCTATAACTTTGATCTTTCAAGAAGGCAGTTGAATCTGTCACTTTTATCTCAGCCTTAGCGCTGAGTACTCCTTTGCTGATTGCTACGTGAGGACAATCAAGCAGTGGACAACATTTGTGTGCTGGGCTGCACCTTCTGCACTGAGATCAAGCATGCTCTGTTTTTACTCTTTCCTACCAACTAATGCTTCTGCTAACGCATGGTGAAGGAATCGTTCTAACAACTTTACTTTTGAGCTATGGCTTTCTGCTCACATACACATGTTTTCTGTGGAGAAAGTATTATTTCCCCACCTCCTGCGTGCTTATGTACTGTAGGTTATAAATGAAGTGGACAAAGCACCCAAAGAGCTGAGAAAAGAGCTCATGAAACGCAGGAAAGAGGAGCTTGCACAAAGCCAGCATGCTCAGGTAACAGCAGCAGCCTAATGCTACTAAACCAGACACAGCCTTTTCTCTTGGCTCAGCAAGCCGTGGTTTGAAGAGGAGATTTTAACTGTAATTATTATTTAATGTTGAACTTTGCCTTGTCTATAGATAGATACCCAGGCTCTTTTTAAAAAAATGCTGAATATATACTTGGTGACAATTAGGTTGTTAATATGAAAGTAACTGACGAGAGAAATGAACGTGTTAGTTTAGCGGCTACTGTTACCTGGCTCTGTCATGATGGAAGCCTATGTTTTTAAGCAGTAGTTCCAGTGCTTGCTAGGAGACTTTTAGGACAGAATTGGAGCCTAAACTTAGGAAAAGAATGCCTATTGGAAAACCATTTAGAGTAAAAGTGGTGAATTTTATATTAAATGGTAGACTAAACATTATTTTCAAGATCAACAACATAATCAACTTTAAAACAAATTTTTATTATATTTCCTTTTGGTTTAGAATCTAACAGTTAAGTGATCAGAAGATGCATGAATTAACTAGATAAATTATTATTTTAACAAAATTTCCACAGTTACCTCAATATACTATTCTTTTAATGTTTTATATGATAACAAAAATGATTTCTAAACTTCTAGCCTTTATACGATATTAAAAAGAAACACATAAGTAACAAAAATTCATTAGGGACCATGGTATATACTGCTACTAAAGTGTGTGTGTCTGTGTGTGTGCGTTAAGGATTTTGTTTTTGAGACAGGGTTTGTCTGTGTAGCCTTGGCTGTCCTGGACTCACTTTGTAGACCAGGCTGGCCTCGAACTCACAGAGATCCTCCTGCCTCTGCCTCCTGAGTGCTGGGATTAAAGGCATGAGCCACCACATCCGGCTGTATTAAAGATATTTTAAAACTGTTTGCTTGTAGTTATTTCAGAGCTGATAACATTTTAATACTATGAAAAAGAAGGAAACTATGATCTTAGAATTTATAATTTTAATAAAGTTAGTTTAATTGAATACAATCAATACTTTTCTTGCATAAGCCATTGAGACACTTTTGTCTTGTCCTGGTGTGGGGGTGACTAGTTGAAGGGTATGGAGGTAGACATAGGATTTGTGTGTACCTGTCACTGTTCTGATGGTCCACATATTTGAGCTCAGTTTTCCGATGAGCATCACTCCTGTCTTAGAGTTAGGGATGACTCGCTCCGTGACACAGCTGGCAAGGGGTGAAACCAGGACTTCCGTCCAGACAACTCCAGCTCCATGTTCATACTTGTGGATTGCCACATAACACACTGTGCTGCCATTGTGCCTAGTCAAGGTGCTCGTCCATCTAGTCTAGTGTTCGCTGGTTGTTTTTGTGAACAAAGTGAAAAGGGAGTCCGTGTGGCTACACCTTTATTTCTGGTTAGTTTAGATGGTAAGTAATTACAGTGTAGTTTTCCTTAGAAAGGACAAAACAGATGGTTATAGTTTGAGAGGATATCAGACTTGAGTTGAGAATAAGAATTTATTTTTGAATGAATTGAGTGATCCTGTACTCTAGTTTTAGTTTACTTTTTCTTTGTTTGTTTGTTTGAGATAGGGTTTCTCTGTGTAGCCTTGGCTGTCCTAGACTGCTTTGTAGACCAGGCTAGCCTCGAACTCACAGCGATCTGCTTGCCTCTGCCTCCTGAGTGCTAGGATTAAAGGCGTGAGCCACTATGCCTGCCCGGCTCAGTTTACTTTTTTAAAAAAGACTTCTCATGTCATTTGGAGGGGCTAGCTTATGTTTCCCATGAAAGATAAAAATAATTGTATATTCTTTCTCTAAATTTACTGGAGTTTAGAGTATAGCATTTCAAAAATATTCCTTTGATAAATTTATTAAAACTTGGTAATTTTACAGTCTGTTTTAGACTTTGTCAGAGTTCTTAAATCATAGCTGTATAACCATGTTTCTGGTACATACTTGACACTGAGTCCACAGGCTTTCAGACTGTGTTTGTAGGAGCTCTTACTCAAAGGGCCAGGGCTGCAGGGCTGAGGGCTGAGGGCTGAGGGCACTGTTTCTGTGTGGATTAAAGAGAAAGACTTTTTCTGTTCTCCTTGTCCCACCCTTCCTCTAACCTTCCCTCCCTTTGTGTCTTTCATATTTCATTTATTTGTGTTTTGTTAGAGGGTAACAGCTTTTGAGAGATCTCATATAGAGCTTGAGCAGACGTTGTACCCACTCAAGTCGCCTTGAAGGCTTAATAGCACCACTTTTGACCTGAATTATAAGCAAATCATATCTGTCCATCCGTCTGTCTGTCTGTCTGTCTGTCTGTCTTTCTGTCTCTCTCAAAATCAGTCATCTATGATTTATAAGCAGATCTATCTACCTACCTATCTACCAACTACCTACCTACCTACCTACCTACCTATCTATCTATCTATCTATCTATCTATCTATCTATCTTCTGTGTAGGTGAGCTTTTAAAAAGAAGGTTAACTGGTTTAGGAATGAGTAACACATTAGAGTTTGGAAACCACTGACCTAGGTTTCATCTTTTATTCCATAGATGGGAAGTAGGTCCGTCTGTTCATTGGCTTGACCTAGGCCTGAAGGTCAACATTTGTACATTATTCTTTTCATTTACACAAAGTCATTCAGATACCTGTATTCTCACCTGGGAAGTGCATTGTATTCTGATCCACAGGGTGTTGCTCAGGTCATGATTCAGTCTTTTCAGTTGTCATCTTGTGCAGTGTTCAACGCCCAAATGCAGGACGTAAGTCCGCGTGCTGTGGGAGATGCCTTCTCTTATTTGTGCTTTCTTTGACTCACATGTGCCTTTCATTATTAAACTTCATTGACTGAAGTGTAGACTATTGAAAGCTGATGCCCATAATAACACTAATAATAGTCAGTGTTCTTCAGAGTTTTTACATCTGGTTCTCACTGGCACATCCTCATGGGGGATGGAGTATCCTTTCTCCAGATGCAGAATGCAGGCAAAGAAGACTAGAGATCTGGTGTAGACAGGTGGTCTGTGGTGCCAGCGGCACAGCTGGAAGCAGAGCACTCACGGTGGAGGACCGCATTTTTTTCCTTCCCACCATAGGGTTCAACTTGAAATTTTCATGATTTTTAAGAAAAGTAAAGTATCTTCCTGGTAGAATTTTATAAACTCTGCACATGTGAGAAATTGAATGCTGTGATTAGATTGTTATCTTTGTGTGAAGTGACGTCTTAATTATGGATATGGTCAGAAAAGTCATAGTAAAAGTCTTGATTTCTATTTATTTAAATTGTCAATAATAATACATATTGCGGTGTTGTCATTGCTACTATAATTTGAAATTAAGTCTGGAATTCCAAACTGTATTCTTTCTCACAGTTGCCATAGGCCAGTAGAACATGGTAATTTTTGTTTGTGATATTTGGTATATACAACTGGAGTAGATAGAACACAGCTTGATTTCAGCCATTTCTATTTCCCCCATTTCCAATTAGATTTTAAAAAGTAATTGGCAGATGCCTTTTAAAGCAAGACATTTTGATTGGTAATCCCTTTTCTGATCATTACCATTTTTGAGTAAGTGATCAAATTTTATACAGTCTAATTTGTCATAACCTTTTCTGGTAGTTCTTAGGTACAAAGCTGTAGGTTTCGTTTTTGTTCTTTTAGTTTTAGTTTTGTTTTGTTTTTTTGGTTTTTTTCGAGACAGCGTTTCTCTGTGTAGCCCTGGCTGTCTTAGACTTGCTTTGTAGACCAGGCTGGCCTCAAATCATAGAGATCAGCCTGCCTCTGCCTCCAAGTGCTGGGATTAAAGGTGTGTACTACTACACCTGGCTTCAAAGCTATAGTTTTAAACACTTGCATTTAGTTAACTGATATAATAAATTACTTGTTAGAATTTTAACTTGTACTTTTAAAGCCACTGATTTCATAGTTTATGAGGCCAATTTTAGAAATGACTTGGCTTTTGGGTTTGGGTTCTTTTGTTTTTGGTTTTTGTGACTTCTACTGATTCAGCATATATGTATTTTTAAAGGCAGAGTATAGTCCACACAGAGTTTTTAGAATGTGAAATTTCTCTTAGCTCCAGTTCCTAAGAGCAATTTCTAGTTATAAATTCCACTATAAATGTATTGGATTTGGCGTTTAAAGTTGATAAATTTAATGAATGGGCAGTTATTAAAATTACATTCATTTGAAGTAAAGAATTATATTAATTGTATAAGAATCTTTTTCAGGTAATGTTTAGCTTTAATGTAAAATATTTGTGTGGTGTCTGATTCCATATTGTCTGTTTGTTTAGTCAGTGGTGAGTAACGTGATTCCTTGCTAACTGTTGTCAAGAAGCACTCCCACACAGTAGTTTATACTGCCTACCTTTACTTTGACTTGTTGGTCCTTAGTTTGTCTTCTGGGGCAGCACAGTACCTGTTCTGCCACCTCTGGGTAGCCATCTTAACATTATCTTTATTACTGTATTTTCTGGCATATAAGATGACTTTTTAACCCTGAAAAATCTGTGCCAAGGTTGGGGGTCATTTATACGCCTGGTACTTACCTGCAGCTTGCTTCATATGCCTGGCACATATAGTGGGTAGGGGGTGCCATGGCTGATTCCCCACTCTGTGTGGGGAGTATGAAGCAGGGAGGAACAGGCTGCATACATCTTCCTGTACTTCGAGCAGGAGAATGTGAGCATGGATTGTCTACACCAGAACCCGCCCATTCAATTCAGAGGGCTGTGCTCTTCAGGTTGTATGTAGAGTGCACCTTAAAGGGGCAGTGTAGGTTGGCACTGGCTGGCATTTAATAAAGCACCTGGCTATCTGTGCCTTGCCTGCAAATAGACACATGCTCGAGTCTGCTGCACAGGATGTGTGTTGGAAGAGGGGTGGTCTTATATGGCGAGTATATTCCAAACTATATTTTAACTAGAAAAGTTAGGGGTCGTCTTATACGCCCAGTTGTCTCATATGCCGGGAAGTATGGTATGTAGTTCTTCCAGTCAGTCATTGCAAAGCTTAGTTTCTGAGCCCTTTGCCCTCAACATTGGTTTTCCTGTGGTTAGTTTTGAGCCTTTGAAACCTTGCCGCTCGGCCTGGAGAGGTGGCTCACTAGTTAAGAGCACTTGCTGCTCTTACAGAGCATCCAGGCTCTGTTTCCCAGGCCCCACATGGTAGCTCTCAACCATCTGTAATTCCTGTTCTAGAGGGTCCAAATGCTCTCTACTGACCTCCAAGGTCACCAGGCATGCATGTGATGCATGTACATACGTGTAGGCAAAACACTCATACACATAAAGTAAATAAATCTAAAAAATTGCCTAAATGTGACACTGCCATATGGGACTGATGGTTCAAGATTATTGGCACTTGGGACCAATAGCTTGGTGTACTTTGCTGGCTGTTTTCATTGATTTTAGCTGCACTGTACCTTGCTCAGTACCTGGCATGTACTGAGTCAGCTTGTATCTAGCAGTGCCCAGCATGTACTGAGTACCTCCAGAAAATTCTCTTCAAACTGAGCGCTCACCTGGTGTAATCCAGATCTTAAGTATAGTAACATACTAACAAACTGCATAGATGGAACTTGTTTACTTTTTATGTTTTCACATGTTTATTGGCTTGGGTTTATGCTTTGATATTTGACTTCTGAGTCTGAATGTAAAGTTGACATACATGCTAGTTGAGCTGTTCATGCAGATACTTTAAAAACCTATTATGACACCCAATGATAAACATCTTGACCAAGATGAACATCTTCACTGTATCTTCCACGGTGCACAGTTTTTGATCAGGTCTGCATGTAGAAACTTTGCCTCAGGGGTTGAAAGGAGCAGTATTTTTATTACAAATATTTGCTGTAGGAAAAACAGGAACTTGAGGTAGCTTTTTTTGTTTGTTACAACTGCTTAAAAGGTGGCATGAAGATCTTGCATCCCTTGAATAAAACTCAAAAGGCTTTAGTCTAGATGATTAAATAAAAAGAAGTTTTTGGCTATGATGGTTCTATAGGTTGCTGTAGTCAAGTAGCTAATTGTATTTTACAGAGATAGTTCACTGGTGTTTCTACTACTGTTTATTGAGATTTATAAAAAACATGCATGATAATGCAGATGAAATGTTGGTAACATTTGCAACTCCACATTACTCCCTCAAAACAGCCTGAAATGACCAACTCCAGAGGCACTGCCATAGGCCAGCCCTTGGAGACACTTTGCCAGCCTGAGTGCAGTAAGGGCTGGGCTGGTAGTGATCCAGAGCTTGTTCGACTCTGTCCAGGTCCCAAAGAATAGTTGTGAAGGAGAGCTGGGACTTGATTGTTTCCTAGATGCTAAGAGAAAAGATTATAGATTAAGTATTGTTTCAGTTCTAAAATGTAAACCCACATTTTGTGTTTCCTTTGTACTAAACACCATCTTCTGTTACTTTCAAAAGGAGCAGAGATCCAGACTTAATTTTTTTAAAGCATAAATTTGGCAAATGGTAGGCATTTTGTAAATATTTATTAAGTGAATTAGTGAGTCTTAAGTGTTTTGATAGAACTCATTCATTGTAAGAGTTTGGTGTGTATGTTTGTAAGCTGTCACTTTCCTATCCCTAATTTATATCTCACTCTATTTCCAAATGTTTCTTTTAGGCACAGGTTATAGATGATAAGCACGGTCCTCCTCTGTTAGTGAGGTGTAGTATTTCTTCCTTGTTGTGTTTCTTGGAAAAATAGGATTAAAGATTGTGATGATCTGTTTTTCTTCGTTGCCTCTAGTCTTAGAGGGAACTTCTTTCTTATTCGTGCTTTAGTTAGTTATACCATAGTAGAACAAGCATTCAGCTTCAGAAGTTGCAATTTTGTTATTTTCCAAAGCTGTTAATGAAATAGAACATTTTAGTTATGAATGTACTCTTTTTTTGTGTATAATTTTAATAGTGAATCTAGAAGGTTGTACTTTCTAGATTTGAGTTGGATAACATGTATTTGTGCTGTATCTGTACAGTTTTTTTTTTTCCTCTTTCTTTCTTTTTCTGTAAACCAGGCTGGCCTTAAACTCACAGAGATGCATCTGCATGTGCCTCCTGAGTGCTGGGATTAAAGGCGTCTGATGCCACCATCCAGTGATGTTAGTGGTTTTTAAATCCCACCAGTTTTATAAACTTCATTTAGAAATCTTGTAAGGATGTAGTTTAGTGTCAGAGTACTTGCCCAACAGGTAGGCCTGGGTCGGTCTCCGTTACTTTTCCATAAAAGAGAAGAAGAAAGAAACTTTACTAACTTCTAATACATAGTCACTAGATAACTGAATGTTTAATTCAGTAGATATCTATTAACATGGGGTTATCTGTGTCCATTAGGAACAAGAATTTGTTCAGAAGCAACAGCAGGAGTTGGACGGCTCTCTGAAGAAGATCATCCAGCAGCAGAAGGCAGAGCTGGCCAACATTGAGAGAGAGTGCCTGAACAACAAGCAGCAGCTCATGCGAGGTGTGTGAGCGCGCACAGCGTATGTGCACATAGTGTCTCACACACTGCAAAGCACTGCGTGCTTTTCCTTTGCTGAGGTGGCAGAGGGAAAGAGAAAGTTATAAATAATAAGTTCTTTTTTTAAAATTGAGAAATACTACAAGATATCGTGAAGTGTCTATAAATGTATACTTAAAACATGGACTGGGCGTGTAGCTCAGTGGTAGAATATGTACTCAGTGTATACATGGTGCCCTGGGTTTAAGGCCTGGCTCAGCTCTCAGCACTTCAAAAACAAAGCGCCCCCTCCCCCCAACAAACAAACAAATAACCCAACTGAAAATATACTTCCTTCTAGATAATGCTAGAAATCTATTTGAATAATTTTATATACTCATTATGCCCTATAATTACTGACTTAAGTATATAATATATATTTTACATTGGTAACAGTTTATTTATATATCTATGTGTATAAGTTATTATATATAAAATATTGTAATGTAAATATTAAAATGAGGAGACATTAGTTAAAAGAACCTAGTGACATTTTGAAAACCACTTCCATGTAGCTCGAGAAGCTGCTATTTGGGAGCTTGAAGAGCGACACTTACAGGAAAAGCACCAGCTGCTTAAGCAGCAGCTTAAAGATCAGTACTTCATGCAGCGACACCAGCTCCTGAAACGACACGAGAAGGTAAGCGGAGGGCAGCTTTCCTCACTTCGTTGTTCATTTGACTTGACAAAGTTATCCTTGGCTGAATTTCTATCTTTTATCCTAAATTTTTTGGTTTTTGTTTTTTTTGTATTTCGAGACAGGGTTTCTCTGTGTAGCCCTGGCTGTCCTGGACTCGCTTTGTAGACCAGGCCTCGAACTCACAGCAATCACCTGCCTCTGCCTCCTTTAGTGCTGGGATTAAAGGCGTGTGCCATCGCAACCGGCTAATTTCTTTGAGTATTTGATTATACTTTATTTTGATTACAAACATCTCTATTAAATGCTGTGGTTTAAAGAGCTTATAAATTGTAATCTTCATCTTGTCTAAAATTTCCTGAAAATTGGGAAAGGAGTTTATCTGTAGCACTGCTGTCATGTAATAACTTTTCTTATAAATTATTTTTGCCTAATATCTTGCTGCTCATTATGTGGTGAAGGAGGGTACCCATGGCAAACAGTAACATCTGCCGTCTTGACCGTGCATGTGTGCTCAGAGTTAAGTCATCTCTCATGTCTGCTGAAACCCTTCCTAGGAAACAGAACAAATGCAGCGTTATAATCAACGACTTATTGAAGAAATGAAAAACAGACAGACTCAGGAGCGAGCTAGACTGCCCAAGATTCAACGAAGTGAAGCCAAGACACGAATGGCCATGTTTAAGAAAAGTTTGAGGATTAACTCAACAGCCACACCAGACCAGGACCGTGAAAAAATCAAACAGGTATCTAAACAGATGGCTTTTTCCTTCCCAGTGTTTAACAAATTTGATTGACCTTTAAAAGTACCTCGTAATTGGGTTTAGATATTTAATCTCACCTTGGATTGTTATTTTAACTTTCTGGCATGGGGCAGGGTGCATGTTATGTACCAACTCAGTCTTTCCTGTGTGGGACATAGAGGGCAAAGCCCTCTCTCCTGTGACAGACCTTAGAGCATGGCAGTGAGATAAGTTGGACAGCTGTTGCAATCAGAAGCATGTCCACCCTGTGATGCTTCTTACAGCCACCCATGACCTTCTGCACTGCAGGTCATTAAGCACTCGGAGCATGGAGGCTGTAAGGCAGACGTCCATCCCTCCCCTTCCTTGTCACAGGCCACAGCTTCAAGTTACAGTGTAGTGTCTGCGTTAGTTTACTGTATTTCAAGCTTGTTAAATTCCTTAAACCTCTAGTATTTATAGAGATTACATTGCTTCCTAACAAATTATCTTTTGCTTTTCTTATTTATAGTTTGCTGCACAAGAAGAAAAGAGGCAGAAAAATGAGAGAATGGCTCAGCATCAAAAACATGAGAGCCAGATGCGGGATCTTCAGTTGCAGTGTGAGGCCAACGTTCGGGAACTGCACCAGCTGCAGGTTAGGTTCAGTAGCTGGGCAGCTCATGTGGCCAGTGTGGAGGGAACAAGAACTCACTAAAGTTTGCACATGTTACTTATGAAAGGGCTAGAATAGACCCAAAGGAAGAGCTGTGCAGTACCATAGACCCTTGTTTGTATTTCGTATAATCAAGGTGAAGCAAGCATGAAGCTAAATCAAAACCTGAGAAATAGCCCTTGCAAATGTTGTTAAATATGCCTTTTAGTATTAAGTGATGGCATGTTTATTTTAAGATCCTGAATTTTATTTTTTCCATTTAAAAGGTTTTGAGGGGGGAAAAGTAAACATTTGGAAATCTTTTTTTCAGTAAAAATTTAGACCTTAGAGCTTTTTTTTTTTTTTTTTTTTTTGGGAGTTTATATGGAGCACATTGTCCATTTAGTGAATGCCTGAAGTGCTTACACTTTCAGAGAAAAAGAGGTAATTTTGATACTCTGTATATTTGGTTAATTTACTGGAGTATAGTACTTACTAATTACAAATGTTTTACCAACTGGAAAAGCAAAGGCCCAAAGTACTTCTACTTACATTCTTTTTATATGTTATCCTAACAGCTTTATACGATATTTAGTATTTTTTAAAGAAGAGTATAAAAAGTTTAAGAAGCAATGAAGGTATTTACACACTTAAAAAGCAGACTATGTCATAATTTTTGGCACTTAGTTTTTAAAGGAGAATTTGAACTTCTACAATAGCACAATGTGAATAATTTACTACTTTAAAAGAAAATTGTATCTCTTAAAAGTTGCTCCAAGCCTGGCAGTGATGGTACACGCCTAGCACTTGGGAGACAGAGGCAGGCAGAGGTCTGAGTTCAAGGCTAGCCTGGTCTACAGAGTGAGTCCAGGATAGCCATGGCTACACAGAGAAACCCTTTCTGGGGGGTAATGGTCGGGGGAATGCTCCATTGATCTGAAAAAAATTTAATACCAACTTTATTTTCAGAATGAAAAATGCCACTTGTTGGTTGAACATGAGACTCAGAAACTGAAGGAGTTAGATGAAGAGCACAGTCAAGAGTTAAAGGAGTGGAGAGAGAAACTGAGGCCAAGGAAAAAGGTAACTTTAGAGCTGGGCTTAGAGAGCGCGTTGGGTGTGGACTCCTCCATTGCCCAGGTACTGGCTCTGTGCTTTCTTTGACTTGGGCACAGTGACAAGGATGGATACAGGGATGAAAAGACAGTATTCCTGTTCCCAAAGTTCAAGATCTCATGGGAAGTGATTGCAAGTTGGGGTGGGGAAGGTTAGAACAGGATACAGGAGAGTAGAGGTGGTGAGCTCAGGAGGAGGAGGAGTGCTGAAATGTCTGTGAGGAGGCTGAAGAGGTAGAAGCCGGATGAGACGTGACGCGTGAGTAAGAACTTGTGAGGCAGGTAGGTAGGTTAGAAAGGAGTCGGGTGTGTGGGGTAAATAGAATGAGCAAAAGCATTGCATGTGTGACAGTACAAATAGTTCTTGCAGAGTAGTATATGGTGTGCAGGAAGAAAGCAGAGACTTCAGTCTGTAGCTGTCAGTGGAGCCACACTAGCAAGGTCCTTTAATTAAATTTAAGATAGGAAACATAAGAATGGCTTGTTTCACTTTCCTTCCATTTCCTTTGTTTGTAACTTGACCTCCCTGCTGGCCCAATTCCTTGGGTAGCTACTGTATCTGCTGCTCTCACTTTACAGTTCACATTCCTTTGTTAAGCCTTAGGACATCAACTGTTGTTTTCTTGTGGGCTTCTAGCCTGGTGTACATTTCAGAGACTCTTCACCCATGTAAATGTACTTAGCTTTTATTATGTGCCAGAGACTTTGTCAGTCTTTACATTTTAAGCATAGTTCAAAACTGATATAGGTTGTGCAGGAGACACAACTTTAAACTTTTAAAAATTAGAATATATTGATCGAGGACATAAAATCACAAAGACATGCAGATACAGCTTCTCATTGCTTATACTGCATAATTTTGATGCTTAATATTTCTAGGATCAATTCTCCCCATTGGTATGAGAATGATACTGTCTCCTCATCAAGGTTATAAAGAAAGTTAAGGGCTGGGGATGTGGCCAGTTGGTAGAGTGCTTGCCTGTTATGCAGAAAGCCCTGGCTTAGGTCTCAAGACCCACATAAACTGAGCATGGTGGTACATGCCTGAAATCTGAGCACTTGATAGGTGGAGGGGGGAGGAGCACAAGTTCAAGGTCATCCTCAGTTACATGATGAATTCGAGGTTAGCCTGGACTACATGGAACCCAGTCTCAAAAAGAAGGACAACAGATTAAAAGGAGTGACATGTGTATAGCAGTGTCACAGTACTTGAGGCCACAGGTGATCATATTGCTGTGACTATTCGTTGGTATGGCTAATATTACTATTTTGGACCATGGTTTGCTTGTTTCCCATGCTGGCCTCAGCCTTGCAATTCTCCTGCTTTAGGCTCTGAAGTACTGAGATTACAGGCATGCCCACCACACCCAGCCCATTGGATTTTGACATTTTCTTCTAGGTGTCCTTTCTTCTTCACTTCATTAGACCTCTTTTCCAGTGCCATGGCAAGGTCCTTATTTCGTCATTTGATTCCCACCTCAACTATTCTGTGTCCTGTCTTACTTGTTTTTCTTTTTATTATCTTCTTTACCACCATACATATTTCTCTATTATCATATCCCATGAGACTATAAGCCCCTTCGAAGCAGGGAGTTTATCTCTTTGTTCACTGTTCCATACCTTGCTATTAGAGGAGTTCTTGGCACACTCTTAAGTGCATACCTGTTGCAACTGATAGAAGAATGTAAACTCAGTATCCATCTTACCTTTCCTTCCTCTAGTAGCCCCACCAACATGAAATGTGCTTTCCATGTCCCCTCATAATTGACACCCAGGTTAGGAATTGGGCTGACTTAATCTGTGGCACTCAGCATTCAACCAGATATTGATTGTGACACATTTCTGGTATGTATTCTCTCTCTGTTGCTGAACTTGCTCAGTCACATTCTCATGGGTCTTCTGCCCTTAGTTCCTTGCCTTATTTTATTTTATTTTTATTTTTTTGTTTTTCCAGACAGGTTTTTTGTGTACAGCCTTGGCAGTCTTGGACTCACTTTTATAGACCAGGCTTGCCTCACACTCATAGAGATCCACCTGCCTCCCTCCCGAGTGCTGGGATTAGAGGTGTGCGCCACCACACCCAGCCCCTTTCCTTATTCTTACTTGCCTGGTGTCACCAGACTGTTTATTGTCATAAACATCTGAGGATGCCGTAGAGGTGTTGATAAATTTTCAGTTCTGAGAAGGGCAACGTAAGTCCTGCAGTTTGACTTTGAAGCCTTCACAGTGATAGACTTGAGCTGTAAGCTTTCCCCTCTGTCCTCAGTGCACTGCAGCATGGGTAGAGTCCCTGCTCCTTACATACCAGCTCTGTGTTTGTGTCATTGTTTCAGCATCTCTTGTCTGGCATACCTTCTGTGTCCTGCCTGTCGATTCTAACCATTGCTTCATGGCTAAGCTCATGTTCTGCTGCTTCTGAGGAGTCTTCTTGTACTGTGTTCCAACCTAAGCAATAGCACTTTTCCTTAAATGATTTGTCTACAGCCACTGATCCTTGTTAATTCAGTTCACTATAACGGAATAGAAGTCCATGTCTAGAGTTCTGGATGGTCAAGTTTTTCTTCTTCAGGGAAGAGCTCTCTTTTAGCCCCTTAAAAGACGAGCAGTCCCATTTGGAGGGCTTCATTCTTGTGACGTAGTCACCACGCAAAGGTCTAACCTCATGAAACCATAAGGGTTATGTTTCAACAAACTCATTTCTTTGTGAGACACTGAGTGTTTTTGCTGTTTTGTGGGCATGTAAGATGAATCTAGTTTAGATCTTAGGTTTATATGGCTTATAGTTCAGTGTGGAAGCAAGACATGCATGTCAGTAACTGACACAAAAGGAGGTAACAGTTCTAATAAGTGCTGCCTACTGGGTGATTACATTCAATGTTCACATGACATTCCAGCAGGGTAAGTCAGGCAGTGCCCCTCTTCTGTAGCAGAGAACTAACTGAATGAAATGTTTGGGGCCAGGAAGGTGTTTTTTTTTTTTTAAGATTTAAAAGTTACATATATACACCTGTATCTGTATGTTGGTCTGTACATGTGAGTGCTATCAGGTCCCCAGGAGCTGGAGTTTCAGGCAGTTGTGAGCCACCCAATATAGGTGCTAGGAACTGAACTAGTCTCGTAAGAGACACTGAACCATCCCTCCAGACCCTGGACAGTGCTTTAATCTTGGCTGTCAGATTAAATTCTGTGTACAGTGTAAAACAGTGTATGATTGTTTGTCTTTTCCTTCTTAAGACACTGGAAGAAGAGTTTGCCAGGAAACTGCAGGAGCAGGAAGTGTTCTTTAAAATGACTGGGGAGTCTGAATGTCTTAATCCATCAACACAGAGCCGGATCTCCAAATTCTACCCTATTCCCACCTTGCATTCCACTGGGTCGTAGCAACGTTCTCTGCCTGGATTTGGCTTCTAAGTACACCTTTGTATCTTCTTCATCTTCCACAGCGTGTATGAGTCACAAAGACAATCACCTGTTTCATCTTCTTGGTGATTTTAAATTTTCTTTCTTGGATTTTATTGTTAATAAAAGCTGAGGGGCAGATGAACTAAGATAGATGCTAGGCCATGTTGGCAAAGTAGCATCTTGCAGTAATTCCCTAAGGTGATTTTGTATATTGACCTTAAATATTGTATTCTTTAGACACTGTTATTGAAAAACTGCCAGAGAAATAATGTTTAAAGTTATTTGGAAAAAAAATCTGTTACATCATTAAGTATTAATAAATATTATTTTACCTGATTTCTCAATGATGCAAAATTCTATAGTTAGGATTCTGCTGTTCAATTGGAATATTTTCTTTTGGTAAACCAGCTCTACTTAAAAGCTATTGATTCAGTACATAGATATATTTTTATCATTAAACAGGATCAAAATCTTTTAAAGAGAAAACTTATTTCAGTAATTTGTTACAAACCTTAGCCTGTGTGGGCAGGAGCTAATAATTGAGGTGCTAATTTTGTTAAGATAGTGCCTAAAACACTAAATTTTAAGCATATGTAAAATGGGGTTTTCCTTGTGATCAACAGGAGCAGAGTGCCCTTTTCTCTGAACATTACTGTTTTAAAACCTTGCTTACATTACCATTTAACAGAAAATCCACACTAAAACAAGGGTTGCTTAAAGTTTGGAAGTTGAAAGAACTAGGTTAAAATGTGCAAGTTGATTGAGCTCTCCCACTTTCTCTCCAAATAATAATCCTACTCTCAGCAAATTTTGCTGCCACTAATAGCTCAGAGGCCTCTGGGCCGTGAGCTACAGTTGTTACTACAGTTCTGAAGTTAGTTTTAAAAGAAGTGTTTGTCCACAAAGGATTTTCCTTCATATCAGATGCACACCAAAGTGACACTGTGTTGTTTCAAATGAGGTTATTCAAGTGCATTTTGGTTTTATTTTGTTCTATGTTTAAATGAGTTACTTTGAGTAGGAAGAGCCTGCTGGTACATGTGATCATTAATGAAGTGTCACTTTCAGTTCTTTTTGAAGCTCAGAATCTCAGCTACTGTCAGTCAGGTCAACAGTATTATAAACAGCACATTTGTGAATGATGCTCCCTGCCTGCCATTGACAGCCTCTTCTCTTCTAAGAGTGCTAGGTACCAAATTGTAAATGCTTTGGTTCTTAGTTATCTTTTGAGGTTGGTGAAAAATAGAAATCTCACTGCAATGTTGTGGGAACAGCATTTCATATTAGGAACATGTAGATGTCTGCCATGCCGTCCTACAGTTCACTTGACACCTGCTGGTGCCGAGCTTATCTGGGTTAGATGTTTTAAATGCATGTGCAATTTTAATTCTATTGTTATTTTGAAAAGCATAGTTTTCCTGGATAACCTTGTAGGTAGCCTTAACTTTCAGCCAATTTTGTTTTTTATATAAATATATATTATTATATATACATATATATATAATGTATGGTTGTAAATTCATACACTTATCACATGAATGTGTTACTGTATACAGAACTCTTTAATGCTTTATTTTCAGATGCTGGGTTGAAAACTGTTTGAAAGCCTTTAAATATATATCTTTATAAAAAGTAATATTCAGGATGATGATGGAAATTGTTTATATTGTTATGATAAAAGACGGTATTATGTTGCCAGTGTTTGTAATGATTTATTTGAGGAGGGAAGGGAAGGAAGGCTCTCATACTACTCTCTCCTTTGAATTTTTCAGTTCATTGGATTTTTACAAGTGAATACTTAAGTCATTGGACTTTATTTTCATATCATTCAGGTAATTCAGACAGGATTCAGTCTGAATATCTGCCCTTCCTGTTCCTTGACATTTAGAGCATTGTCTCTAGGAGGGAGGCTGTAAGGGGTATGTCCTGAAGCCTGCCCTCTGATTCCCTGCTCCTGCTTGAGTACTGCTGTGGGTGCAGGGACTGTCCACGGTGCACATGTGGAGGGGAGCTCTCGGCTCAACACTTCAGGTTATGTAGAGTAATAGTTAAGTATTTTGTAATAGAATGTGCCTGCTTCTTGTAAGGCCTTATACCAAGTAGGTAATAGTGGTTGTTCTTCCTGCATGAACTGTAGCTGGGGAGTGTCTGCGGGGCACAGGCCTCTTTGAAATCTGAGAGTACAGTGAATCATGATTAGGCTGTTTGATTGCTGTGGCAGAACGTGCCATGCAATGGGTAAAGGAAATTGTCCATGTGTGTACCCTCAATAGTCAGCTCCCCTGTCCCTGCATGCTGTGGACACGCCACACCTCCACACCTTTGCAGATCAGCTCCTAGAGCCCGCACACAGGGTTTCTTTAGGCCTGTTGGCCCACAGGCTGTGAGTTGCTGAATTAGCTGCTGTTTTAGGTGGAAGTCATAGCAAGCTCTTTCTTGCCCTTTCTGTGGGTCAGGAGGAAATTCAGAATGCTTTTACTTCGCTGAAAACATTGGAGCCTTCCCATGTGACAGGACATGGCAAATTGTGACTAATAAGCAGCAGAACCAGAGCTACCTCTAAGCAGTGTTTCCTAAGCACACGCTCTCAGGCACACGGGCCCCTCCCCACAGAGGCTCTCTGATTTCTTGAGTATCAGCAAGTCTCAGAAGTAACTGTTTTTTATACTCTTTTAGGTCCCTTGTACCTTCACACTTTCCCCCACTCTACACTGTGCTTATTAAATGTCAAAGGCTCCTCTAAGAAGCCAAATTCGGCCAAATTAATAGCTAGAAATCTGCTGGGCATGGTGGCACACACCTTTAATCCCAGCACTCGGGAGGCAGAGGCCAGCCTGGTCTACAAAGCAAGTCCAGGACAGCCAAGGCTACACAGAGAAACCCTGTCTCAAAAAAACAAAAACAACCTCGAAATCTTATAGAATAAAATGCCTGGAACTGCAGTGGAAGAAGAGCGTGAGCTCTAATAGCCTTCTGGTCCTTTCTGGGATGTGGTCTTGCAGGACACGAAGTGGTGTTTTCAGAGCTTCGCTTAGGCCAAGGCCACAGCTGGTGCCTCTGCTGCTGCTGTTCTTTGGCTGGCATGGTTTTGATAGTGCCTCAAAACTTCTGCTACAAAGCTTGGATAGAGGGTTTCCAGTTTCCTGTGTTGGCTGCAGCTTAAAAAATGTGATTCTTTGCAGTGTAATAAGTTCACAAGCTAACTTTTCAAAGAGTTTGTTTCACATTATGCGTCTTGTCTTTTTGGGATCAGAAACATGCCTTTTCAATCATGGGATTGTCAGACAATAAAGTTATTTCTTAATCTGTTTTGGGAAGCGTTTTTTTAAAAAAAATTAGTAATCTTAGAAATGAAGCCAGGGCGTGGTGGCGCACACCTTTAATCCCAGCACTCAGGTGGCAGAGGCAGGCGGATCTCTTGAGTTCAAGGCCAGCCTGGTCTACAAGACAAGTCCAGGACAGCCAGGGGCTACACAGAGAAACCCTGTCTTGAAAAAAGACAAAAACAAAAACCCAAAAACAAAACCAAAAAAAATCTTAGAAATGGGATTGTCCTGCCTGAAACACTTTGTAGCTCACCCCTACCCCCGCCCCCCTTTTCTGGCCCTAGTTACATTTTTAAACTTGTTCCCAGTCTTCTGACTGACCATGTTTTTCGTTGATCCTAGCTGTCTGTGGGTCCCCACCCCCTAAACCCATCCCTCCCTTCCTGGTGAGTACCTTCCAACATGCACACTCCTCCTTGGGAAATGCTTCAAGTGTTTTGTGTTGACATCTAGGTGTTTATGTGTTTGTGTCTGCTTTTCTTCAACTGGGATACATTATTTGTATCACTAAGTGTTTCAAGTCAATGGAAAACCATATGCTAAAAAGCTCTCTTGTCATTTGTCACTGATAAGTTCAACACCGCTCAGTAGACACTGGCAGCCCTGCTTGGCCTGGGCGCAGCGTGGCAGGGGGGAGGGCAGTGATGTCATTTTCTAATCTCGGAGCCTTACGTACTTTTGAGCTCATTCTTGACCAACCCCGCTTTCCCAGTGAAACGGAAGAGGCTCAGACCCCCTATCCAGTGAGGCTGTGGCTCATCTCTGTTGTCCTTCTGGACTTTGTCTGGAGAAGGTGCAGAGTTGGACTTTTCTCCTGTTTGTTCTGGGTGTAGATCGCAATGGAGACTTTCAGATGATGTCTTTGTAAAGTCTAGTAAGATGGGAACGTTTCCTAGGCCTGGCCAAGCAGGATAGGAGTCATATGTGAAACTTGAGCTCCAAAGTAAAAAGTCCTGTTTCACAAGGTTTTCACTGTGAAACTGATAAATTCTTTAAAAATTAAGACGCATTGCATTCATTGTTGTACACAGTGGGTTCTTTTCCCTGTGGGTGTAAAGCGAGCTATCTGAAATTGTGAAGGCCGTATGAATTCATTGGCAAATATTCTCATGTGGATGCTTTGGTGCCGACACCGGGGTCTAACAGCCAAGAGACCAAACAGCCAAGAGACCACGGAGCAGCTTTCTGATGCTTGGCTCCTGTGTTGCGCTGCTTGCAGCTGCTGTGGGAGTGGAGCTAAGTTGTGTTTTCTCTAGGATGACATGTGAGGTACCCAGGAGAAGAGCATAGGAAAGTAACCCCAGCCTTGAAGAGTAGAGGTGTAGATGTGGATTTAGTCAGCCATTGCAAAGTGCAGACTGGTTTACCGTGCACTTTATGTGTGCATTTTCCTTACTAGACATCTGTGTAGGTGGCCTCCAGTCATACATCAGTTGCACAAAGAAGCTGCTAATTTGTTGTGTATGTGTTTATATTTCGAGGAACTTAGAGAAAACAAACTGCTTTGTCTGGTATGTCCAGCTTGAGCTAGTAGCTTCAGATAAAAGTCTGCCTTTAGAAATTTCAGTGATAAGATACTAATACAACCAACTATCTCTTCCTATGTTTGTGATAAGCAGTGTTAGAATTAGACTCATTTAACCCAGACTCTTTTTTTTGTTGTTGTTCGAGACTGGGTCTCTCTGTGTTAGCCTTGGCTGGCCTGGACTTGCTTTGTAGACCGGCTGGCCTCGAATTCACAGCGATCCACCTGCCTCTGCCTTCCAAGTAATGGGATTAAAGTCATGCCCGGCGCCAGATTCTTTTTTTTAAAACTTTCTTACATGATTCATAGTAAACATACTAAAAAAGAAAAAAACTTTAATTGAAAATTTTACAATTGAAATGATTTTTCATCTTATGGATGACATAGACATGTTTTTAGATAGTGAAAAGTGCTTAAGACCAACTGCACCCTGTCTTCCATGCCACTTCCTAAGTGCAGAACAGGGGGTCTGGAAGCCATGGTTCTCCAGCATCAGGAATTCTGTGTCCTCTCTTCTCTTCCTTCCTTCCCCACTGCCCCTCCTGTCCTGTCTGCTGTGGTCTAGTGTGGTGCCATAATTGTTACTCCTGGCGTGTACCTATGGACACAGGCCATAGCTACGACCAGTCAAGCTTTCTAAGCTGGTGGGAAGGCGATGGCATCTATATTGTGATATCTATCTGAAATGTCACCTCCTTTGAGGAACTTCTGAGTCTCTTCAGTTCGAGAGTCATTTCTTTTCTGTGACTGGAGAATACAGAGTGAACAGGGGAGGAAGAAGCTGACAGCACAATTTTTTATAACAATAAGCAGAAATCTTCATGACCTGTCACCCCTATTAAGGCCCCCACCCCCATTTTCCATTTCCTGGGCTCATTTTTAGGCAAAGCTCCAAGATTCCCCAGCCAATGTTTCTGTAACTGGTTGGCTTCTGAGGTCGAGGCCTGAGCTCAGTGCTAAAGAATCCAGGGAGCTCAGCTCTATACAGCAGAGAAGTTAAGTCTCATATTTAGCATTGCAGCTATTCTGAATATCCGCCCAACCAGTGGAGCTGTTTCAGATTGTCTTTGAATTTTCTGTATGTGTATGTTTTGTTCAGACTAAAACCAGTGTTGCTAGGTGGCTTGGTCTCAGCAGGCTATGAACCATTTCCAGTTTTCACCTCCTGGGGACTCCTGGACATAGGTGCCCAAGCGCACTGCAAGGACTGGTCCGAGAACTTGGTGGCTCTGCTAAGTGCAGCTTAAGGCTTGATGGCAATACTTCTCTTCCTCCTCCCAGCGTAGACCTGGTCACCTGAAAGTCCACAGATGAGTAAGGGTTAAATACATTGTGGCCTACGACCTTAGTAGGGCCAGTGATATCAACAGTGGTTGCTAAGGTGGCCTGAAAGATTAGTCCTTTCTAAAACTTGCTTCTTTTCAAATTATTTACCCCATTTTGTTACCAGGTGGTTCCTCACTCCATAGCAGCTTTGGTCTTCTCCCTCCCAGCTGTGCAACACCATTTTCTGCATTAGTTTTTGCTTGACTTTCTCAGATCAGCCCAGAACCAAATTACCTCTTCTCTGAAGAACCCCAGAACCCCAGAAGCCACACCACCAGTGCTTACCTCTGTCACCTTTCTCTCCTTTGTTCCCTTGAGGGCCAGGTGGCCCAGGAGGACCTCGTGGTCCAGCAGGGCCCCTGTCACCTAGAAGGACAGAGGGTATGGCACAGTGTGACACCAGCAGAAGGTCAACTTCTCAGTAAGATCAGTATATACTAACACATGCTCCCTGCTGCCACTTACCTTTGGGTCCTGGGGTTCCCACCTCTCCCTTCTGCCCAGGTGGGCCTGGGATAGTTCCATATGCTACAGGGAAGGAAAGAATCTGTCCTGAGACTCGAGTTTGCCTGAGGCTTGGGAGGTCAAGGGGTTTGTTCAAAGCAATACAAATGGTGGTGGGCTCTGGACTTGTACAAGGAACCAAAGCCAGGCTTCCCTGGTTTGGGCATCTCAGCTACAGGGAGAAGATTATCAAGTTGGTATTTGTATGCCAGGCCACACAGCAGGTTAGTGGTGGGAAAGCAATGGGGGTTTGCTTACTCCGGAAGAAGTCCATGAGGTCCTGTGTCACGTTGCTGTAGGCAGAGAAGACCTTGCTGATGCCAGGAGGGCCTTGGGGCCCAGGTGGGCCCTGGACAGTGTAGGCCATCCCTTGTAGCAGACCCTGACCTGCAGAATACCAGGGCTCAGGTGTAGGAAGCAGACACCACCACTCCCCCCCTCAGCAGAAGGGCAGAATCCTCACTGTATCAGTCAAAGCAGCTAAACTAGAAATGCCCTGAGGAGAAAGCCCTGCGGCTTCCTTGTGTGTTCACCCGAGGCTGGCCTGGCCTGTTGCCCTAGTCCTCAGGGGCATTTGGACTTAAGGACTGTGCTCATAGCTACAGGAAGGACTTCTTGGCTGACAACCTCCACAAAATCATGTGAAAAGGCTGTCACGCTCAGACTTACCTGAACAAATCACTAAGCCCTTCAGTGTGTGCCCTGTTCCCTACAGCTCAGGGGTCAGTACTGGGGTCCCTTACACTGAGATGGTGTAGAGTTAGGTTGGGGGTCTCCTCTCTTACAGTCCCTTCTGATTCCAGAGCTGCTGTCTACACAGCCCAAGTACATAAAAACTGAGGGCCAGTCCGTGACGCCTAGATGCTGAGGTGCACACCTGCTCCTCCATGAGGTTCACAGGTCCTGACTTACGCTGCATACTCTCCGACACGTGCACTGCCAGCTTGTTGTAATCCAGGTCTCCAGTGAAGCCAGCCCGGAATGGACCGCCATTGGTGCCATATAAGCCACTTTCTGCAGCTGCCCCATAGCTTCCGCCTGGGCCCATGTCAGTACCATAGGGGCCCCCACCTCCTGCACCAAAGGCTCCACCTTCGCCCAGGGAGCCTCCATTGGCTCCTCCTATGCCCATGGAAGAACTATAGGAAGTGCCCCTTCTGGCTGAGGAGCTGCTACCCCAGTTGTAGTTCTCTCTTAAGTGACCATCTCCAGGTGGCCCCGGAGGGCCTGGAGGGCCAATGATAAAGCTGCGGACATCAGGACCTGTGGGGTAGGAAGATACATTAGCCCAGGCTGTAGTGGGCAAAAGACTTGGGAACCCCTTAGTGACAAAGTGCACTTTGAGACCCTTGCACAAGCACAGAAGAATACTGGTGAGGCAAGAAACTGGTTTGTCCGGACTGCTGACAATCTTGTGCCTTCTGCACAGGAGGCATGGGAAGGTCTAGAGGGGAGGGCCCGGGAGGAGACCAACATCAAGGCACCTACTTGTGAGGTAGCTAATCAGCTCGCTGCGGAAGTTATCACTGTTTTCAGCTGCATAGGTGGCCAGAGCTCCTGAGACACCTGGGGGCCCTCGAGGACCTGGGGGACCTGGAGGGCCTGGAGGGCCTGCGATGGAGGACAAGCCAGCAGCTGTGTGAGAGGGGAGGAAAAGAGGAAGGTCAGGGTCCTGGTTAGAGAAAGCTAGATTCTCCGCTTGGTGTTGGCCTACTGTGAGCCCCCATGGGTGGGATGAAGGAGATGGGGGAGGTGGAGGGGGGAGTAGAGGAGGTGGGGGCTGCCTAGTGGGTCTGTTGTATGCAGGAGGGGAAAGGTGGAGTCCTGGGTGGTCTCTTTCTGGCATCATCTGGGAATGGCTGCTTCCAAGGGGCCCGCACCCTGTCTTCTCCTAGACCTCCACCAGGCATTAGAACTTTGATTACATGGCTGATCACATGGCTCATGAGTTGTGAAAGGGTTTCTTGGCCTCCTATGGGTCATGGCTCCTCACAGCTGTGTGGCCTTCTCCAGGGCCTCTGGGCCCATCCTGATGTGTGCTCCACTGGGGAATGACATATTGATCCAATTCTCTATGGCAGTCCTAGCGTGGACTGGGGATGCTCGCAAGGTCAAGTGCCAGCCCTCTGCCCTTCTCTTCCAGCTCCCTAGTATCATACTGTGCAAGTAAGATGAGAGGTCCTCCACACTGATGCTGGACCATGCGCTGCCTGGCATCCCAGGTGGCCCTGGGGGCCCTGGAGGTCCAATGATGTTTCTGTAGTCTGACCCTGGGACATCAACAGGCAGTAAGGAGTCAGTCACAGCCTGAGCTAAGGATTCAGTTTCCATCCCCAACCTTTTGATGGATGTCCCTGCTTGGCCTTACCTCGGAGCATGGTGAGTAGCTCTTCATAGGATGTTCCTGGCAGGCCAGGAGGGCCAGGTGGGCCAGGATGCCCAAAGCTGATCCCAGAACCTGGGGAACAAAGTCCCAAGCTGTTGGGGACTCACACGGGGACGGGAGGACAGATACAAATGGCCAATGAGGGAGGAGTGTAGATAGCAATTTGGACAGAAGTGGGGTCTGAGGAAGGGAAAGAAAATGATGGCAGGAAGGAAGGTGGAGAGGAGTGAGATGCAGATGCAGTCTGGGCAGTGGTACCCAATGGGGAGGGCACTGAGCAGAGCACGGGTCTGCACTGATTGACAGCTGTCGGGTGTCGAATGTGCATACTGGTGCGCATGCGTACTCGCTTTGGCTTCCTTTCCCGTAGGACTTGCTCTTTCTATGAGCAGCTCTGGAGAATGCTGCTTCTGTAAGGGTCAGTGCAGCTGGCAGATGGGGGCAGGGGCAGGGGCGAGGCAGGTGGGGCCATCTCCGTGGCATTGGCGGCCCTAGTTCACATTCCAGACCCTCCCTCCTGACCACTCACTTGACATATAGTTGAGAACGTGTCTGCTCAATTCTCCATAGTCCAAAGACAGGACGGACCCATCTCCACTGACTCCTGGTGGCCCTGGGGGACCGGGAGGGCCCACCAGGTGCTGACGTAAGTACTGCCACACATCGTTCCCTGGGAAAGAGAGGGTATACTTTATGAATCCAGCCCAGAAGCCCAGCCTGGTTCCCAGTAACAGTTGGGAGTGCCTGGTTCTTGGGAGACACACACACTGGTCAGGGAAAGCCAGCCTGCTCCTAGGTGCCTGCAGTGTAGGAAGATAGGAGAGTCCCGTGTTTGAGGCATTTGTGACTCAGCACACCAGGAACACTACGTGAGCTGCTACTTGTCATGGAGGACTTCCTCTTCCTTGCAGCCCTTACAGAGCTCAGGCAGGGACATGTGTGCCCACCAAAATGAGGTCAGAGGAGAGTAAAGAGGCCCTACTCTTAGCCCACTGTAGGTGACTCACGTCGCAGCATGGCCAGGATATCTTCTGAAGAGGAGGCAGAGGACAAGGCGACACCATAGCCGGACGCTGTGGGAAGAGGACCTTATCTGACCTCCTCCGTCTTGGAGCAGACCCTCCGCACCCAGACTCTGAAAGGTCAAGTCAGCTAGTCGTCTACGGGTGAAGTGATTTGTATGGGGCATTTCCAGATAGGCAGGAGGCCAGAAGAGGCCAGTAGATGTTGGCTTTTCATTCAGAGAGCCATGTTCTAGAATATGCTTTAGTCTGACTCCTGCTAGCCACTGCCAAGTTGTGGACAGAGATGGACCCGTGCTTGGCAACATGCTGGTCGAATGCTTTGCAAGCTTGCCCCTAGTGTGCCTCTGTTCCCAGCCTGATCCAGTGTTTGCTGGAGCTGGGCCCTGTGACCCAACTGTGATGAGTGTAGAAGCAGATTTTTATATTTAGGAGAAGGGTGGAACAACCAGTGAATTAAGAGATGAGGTTCAAGGGGGGTATAGTGGAAGTTTTGGTTTCTTTAAATGCTCAGTTGTGCTTTGTAAACAGGTTTTTGTTTAAATCCCAATATGGAAGGGATATGGAGCCGCTTTTAGTTTGTCCACAGCGGATAGCAGCATTCTGTGGCTCGGAGCAGGGCGGGGTCCTTGCAAGCTGTAGATAGTTTATAAGAGGGGTTACTGCTGAAATACCAGAGCCCACAGAGAGGCTTTGAGGACACTCTGAGAATGCTTCAAGGAGATCCCTGGAGGAGGAAGAATCAGGACCCTAGCCAGCTGGAAGTACCTAAGGAGAACCCTGCCCCCTCTCCTTATTAACCTTTCTCTCCTTCTTAGTGTTGGGGGGTTGGCAGAAGGGAGGCAGAGGCTTAAGAAACATAAATTAGAGTATGTTTTAAAAATAGAGGACTCTCCAAGGGGGACTCATCAAGAGGAGGGCAACAGAGCACAGGAAGGTGACAGACTTACCCCGTAAGTAGCTCACCACTTGGCTTGCCAACTGCGCGTAGTCGAAAGTTTCTCCTGTAATGGTGATGACAGGCCCTGGTGGACCTGGTGGGCCTGGGGGACCCTGAACTCCAGAGAGATAGTTCCTGATGCTGTCACCTGCAGCAAAGGAAGAGATGAAGCAGTTAAGCCAAGAGCATCTGACCTCCACATGATCACGGGGAGGAAGGAAAGCCTGCCCTGGTCCACACAGGGCCTGAGCCAAGGCCAGCAGGGAGCTTGGATTGCTTTTCTACTGACAGAGAAACTGAGGCTAAGGCCCGTGCTGTCCATGAGGGTATTGACTGACAAGACTCAGATTAGCCATCCCGTTACATATCAGCCATACGCAAGGATGGGAGAGGCATGGACACATTTGAAAATGCGAGCATTCATTTTTGTGCATGTGTATATAGACAGGAAGGAGGAAGACAAGGCACATGTATGGACAGGTATGTTGGTCAGCTCTCTGACCTGCAGGCCAGGGTTTATGAGTGGATGACCTGGGCCTGGCCACATAGATGACTTCCCCAACACCCTTTTCCATCTTCCTCAATCTCCTTTCCAAGGTGTGGGTGACAAGAGACACTCACTCTGCATGTACTCTGCAATGTAGTGCTGGATATCCTGGCTGGAGCTGCTGAGGGGGCCTGGGGGCCCAGGGGGCCCTGGAGGGCCAGGTGGGCCCTGTGTGTACATAGTATTTGATGATCCTCCTGTAAGGAAAAGACAAGTGTCCTGACTCAGTTTCCTCACCCTAGGTCAGACCAGAGCATTGTGTTCCTGCCTGCTCACAGGCTTTCTCTGTAGAGGAAACAGGACAGTGGAAAATGGAGGAGCCATAGCTGCAAGGCACAGAGCTGACCCAGGCCAGACCACCTGTTCCTTTCTTTCCTTTAGCAGCCTGCTCACCGCCCTGTAGCCTCCCTTCTCTCAGGCCCCCTGCGGCTCCCAGGGCCTGCTCCATTCTCATCCCTGGTCCCCAAGCTCTGTCTGCTGACTCTCGATTTGCGTGCATCCTTTCCTTCCATCCCCGCAAGCTTCTTTAAAGGTCGCTCATGCTGACCCTCTGCAGCTACCAAGCTAACATGGAAATCAGAGACGAGTGGAGGGGTCACCACCCTCACTGGAACACCGGCCTCACATGGAAGATGGCAGAGGAACTTCGGCCTCCTTTGGTTCTTACCGTGCGAGGAGCCACCAAGGATGCCAGGGGTACCTGGGACACCAGGATCACCTGCAATCCAAATTGAGAAGCCCTGTGTGTACCTCCTCCAGGCAGCTCCCTAGTTAAGTTCAGCACCTTAATGGGTGGCTCAGCAAACATTCCATGTCTATGGTCTTGGTTGCAAAGATACCACGTCTCCCTTTGGAGACGCTTTGTACGAGCGACAATTGCTAGGCCTGCATGCCTCTTTGAGCAGTAACATGCACACATGCATACATGCACACACACACATACGCATGCATGCACACACAAACACCCCTGCACTGCACTCAGGCTTGTACATACTTAGCTATGTGACTCACTGATCTGCTTGTGTGGATCAAATGCACTTTAAATAATCTCAGAGTTCTTGTGGGGGTATGTGGGTGTGTGGGTGGTGTCAGCTCTTGCTACCTCACCCCTCCCTCAGATTATGTTTGAAGTACCCCGATGCCCCCTGAAGTCTGGAGGGCCTTGCACAAGGACACTGCCACCAGATACTGTGATTTCCACTGGCCCACTATGAGAGGGGGGCTGCGGTTCCACACAGAACCCGGAGTGTCTTCTTCCGCAAAGCCAATCAGGTAGAGATTGTTGGCAGTTCCTGACCACCCTGCCACTTTCCTACTCCCATCACGTGCTGTAGGCTGCTGAGCTGCTGGTGGGGGACTTGGCAGGAGAATCAAGATGTGTCCCTGTCCGTCCACCCTCATCCACATTCTTTGGCCACCAGGCAGATGAGCAGAGGGCACACTGGTTTGAGATCCCTGAGAGAGTGCTCTTACCTTGGTCTCCTTTGGGACCTGGGGGACCCGGTGGACCCGGAGGGCCAGAGAACAAAGTTTCTGCGAGGAAAGGAATAGTGCAAATAAAGTGCTGTTTCTCAGAAGCAGCAGCTAGCACAGAACCGGCACATTTTAGATGTTCTGGCAATACCTAGCGTATGCTTGTGATTTGTAAGGATGTGTGTTGAAATGTTTGCGTGGTCAAAAAGTTGGGCAAAATAATGAATGGAAAGGCGACTGGGTAGACAGATGGGTAAGTGGGTGGGTGAATGGATGGATGGAGCTTCTACAAGGGGCACGCTCTGGCCTAGTGCTCTTCGTATTCCATCCATTTCTTTGTTAATATTGCTGCACTGTTTGTGTACCCACATCCTTGCTGCTTCATCAAATCCCCCACTCTGAGTGCAGCACACAACCAGGCCTCGGTTACTCCCCAAGGGCAGAGCTGGCTCTTCCTTCCAGCCAGGGTCCCAGTGGTTGGGTCACCTTGGAAGTTTCCCCATATGCATCAAGTAGCAGGGGGAGTCTGTATTCGCTCTCCCTTCAAAAGGGGAAAGTCTGGGGACTCAGACAAGAAGATCGCTGCTGAGACCACAGTCAGGCTAGGTCTAAGGTAGGGCTAGGGGTGACTTGATGCCTTCACGTTACCTGAGTCAGCCAGGAAAGATCCTGGTGGGCCCGGAGGGCCTGGTGCGCCTTCCCCTAGGGGGAAAAAAAAAAACCCAGGTATCAGTAGTGCCAGCAGACAAGTCAAGGGCTTGCCTGCGTGAGGAGGCAGAAGCACTGTCCTGAGAGCCATCCCAGAAGGGTCTGGGCTCTGGATCTCCTTGACTCCCACCTCCTCTGTCCTTGTCCCCTCTTAGCAAGAAGGTCAGCTCTCACCTGGTGGGCCTCTGGGTCCTGGCGGGCCTGGCATGGAAGGCCCTGTAGAAAGAAGAGAAAATGCATGTCTTTGGGGGCTGCTTGACCCCTAGGGTAGGATCTGAGCTTCCTCACGAAGTCCTGCATGTCCCCTGGCCCCCACGATTCCCCATCTTCCAAAGATCAATGAATTCTTACCTGGTGGCCCTCGTGGGCCAGGGGGGCCAGGGGGACCTCGTAAGTCAACACCGTCTGTGGAGAGAAGCAAATGGAAAAAGAAGGCTGTGGCCCAGCTCCTCTCAACCATGCTCCAGACCTCTCACCAGGATGGCTAGTCTCTGAGCTGCAGCCCTGATTTGCACGGCACCCTCTTGGACCCCACCTGCTGAGATGCCCCCATTCAGAAGCAGAGTGGGGCTGCATGCTGCCGATGGAACGGGGCATGGAGTGATGGGTGAGAATTTGGACTTTTGTGTCAGCCAACCAGAACTCTGTCTCCACTTCTGCATATGTAGCTGGCAACTTGAGGCAACTTTTCACCCTCTCTCAGTGCCTGCTTCCTCCACCATAAACCAGGGACCTTGAGACCTGTACCATAGGGATGTTGGGATGACCCCAGCTCAGCAAGATGCCACCAAATGCTGAGCCCCTCACGCACTGTCTTCACACTGCTCAATAACCCACAGCTGCCCCATCCCTGTGACTGTGCCTCGCATACCAGACACACCCTGCTGTTCTTATCATCTTCCACTACAGAGCAGGGAGCATGGCCATTCTGATGTGAGACTTTGTAATGACTCATTGGTGCAGCTGCCTGGGGGGCCCTGACATCACTGTCATCAATCCCATCCCGTCCCCAGTAACAACTGCCCTGGAGAATGGTTGCACTCACGGGCAGAGAGGACCTCTGTGATGGAGCTGCCACTGTTTATGAATGAGTCGCCAGCAAGTCCTGGCTCCCCTCGTGGGCCTGTGGGGAGGACACAGAGTTAGGGTGCCTACTGCTTTCAGCAGAAGATTCCCGTGGGGTGGGGACAGATGCAAGGTGGGGCCTAGTTGAGGAAGGGTGTAGCCTAGTCAAGGAAGGCCTGGACCTTGAGAAGGGAGGCTGCATTCCAGCTGAACTGAGGAAAGAATGGCAGGTAAGTAGAAAGCAGGACCAGGGCACCAGTGGCTGCTGCCTCTGCCTGTGGCCAAAGCCTGTAGCGACTTGGACCAATGTTTCCAAAGCCACACTTATCCTGATACTTGGACAAATCACTGGACATTAAAGTTATTGTCAGGGCCTAGTTATCTGAAGCCCAAGGCCTATGAAAATAGTCTGCCTAACCTTGACCAGAACACCACAGAGCCTAGGTCCTCCTGCCCTGAGGACCCTTGACCCTCTCAGAAGTATGAAGTGGGATGAGAGGAGGTAGAGGCTTTGCGAGGTCCATAGTGAAGAGCCTGGAAGGCCCTGCTATTTCTTCCCAAAGCATGCATCGCCTCCTCCATCTAAAGTTCAGGGACTTAAACCTCACCTGGAAAGAATGTCCCCCTGCCCCAGCCCACAGCCTGTGATTTTACAGGGTGTGACATACCTTGTTGTCCTGGGAGACCAGCAGGGCCAGCAGGACCTGTAAACAGTTATAGAAAAGGCTAAGTGTCTCTCTCTCTCTCTCTCTCTCTCTCTCTCTCTCTCACACACACACACACACACACACAGAGTCACATGAAAAGCCGAGGAAAGGCAGGTACCCGGGGATACACAGGAATTCTCTCAGAGTGCGGACTAACTGGCTACACTACAATTGATTAGCAACCAGAGGCCAGTCCTGTAAGACTCTGACAGGAAGGGGACCTGGAGGTTGGCAGGGCTGTCTCTTTTGACACTTTCTTAGGTCTCTTAAATAGCTGCCATGCTTGCATAGGAGTGGAGCACATTTGCAGTGTGTATAAACCATGCACTTAGTTTTAACATAAATATTTTCAATAATTAAAACACATATAACAAGATAGCAGACATTTGGAAAAATAGAAAAAAATCACAATTCTTTAGCTTCTAAGCATTTCATCATCAGCTACCTTTTTGTTTGTTTACATTTTGTAAGAACGTAGTTGCAACCACGGAGCATTTGGTGTGTGTGTGTGTGTGTGTGTGTGTGTGTGTGTGTATGTGTGTGTGTTGCCCCAGATATCTATTGTAATATTTTCTAAGAAATAGTCAAGAGCCTTCGTTCTGACGGTCCCAGCCAGGCTCTGGAGCCATCTATACTGAAGCCTTCCCCTGGTGTCTGTTGGCTGTGGGACCTTAGGCAAACAAAACCGATCTGCTCTGGGTCTCAGCTTATGCGCGAACACAGAGTGGAGCATCGGCTCCTCTGTCATGAGCGTGGGCTTTCTGGAGCCCTCCTTCCTCTCTTTCCATAGCTCCTGCCCTTGGTGTCAGGAATTGAATAACTGTTGCATCCATCCTGTTGCAGATTGGGGACAGAGAAAAAAAAACCAGACTGACCTGGGGTCCCTGGAGGTCCTGGGGGTCCCATGGCACCGGGAGGTCCGGGAGGTCCGGGGACAGTGATGGTTGACGATCCCTCTAGAGACAGAAGGAACGTGGGACTGAGCCCCACTCACCCCCTTCAGAGGTGCCAGCCCCAGTAGGCTGCAGGCCAGCCAGGTAGGGGCCTCTGTTTTTCATCCCTCTGATGTCCCTCCCCTGTGCTGACCCACAGAGCTTACCTTTGTCCCACCCCCTGCCCACCCGCTGACACTGAGGCAGGATGGCCCACATCAGACAGGCAAATGGAACTCAGGGAGAGACCCTTCTGGGCTGCCTACCTGAAGTCGTGACTCTGCCTGGAGTGCCAGGCTCACCTGGGGAGGACAGGAAGAGGGGGAAAAGGACCAATCAGGACAACTCATTTTCAAAGTTGCCAATTGCTTCCGAGGGCCACCTGCAGTTCTCTTGCCCCCCAGGTTAATGGGATTTTAATAATAAAGTGAGCTTAGGGTACTTGAACATTTTATCGTTCAACTGAAACCCAGGGCCCAGAGCCTCAGTCTTCCCTCAGAGAAGGGGTTTCGTAGAAGACTACGGAAGAGTTCACCCTTCCATGAGGCCGGAGTGGGGCTAACCTGAGATGCATTCTTGCCTCCCCCCATCTTTTCTTCCTATAATGGCCATAGATGGGAATATTATCTGAAGTAAAGGGGTAAATAAAAGCCAGGATCTGGTGTGTGAATTCTAATCCCCTGGGTGACAGGACAGATTGGGCACCATGAAAAGGGCCTTGGCAACTGGCAAATCTGGGTGAGCCTAAATTACAAAAAAGGTCACGCTCTTTCATGTCATTGGCCTCGAGTGACAAGAATGCAAGTATAAGTGAAGGGCTTCCAGGAAGAGGTCCCAGGATTCGTATGTCCCCAAAAGTATCCATCATCCCATGCCCCTCTTGACTGACCATCCATGAGTGCACAGCCTGGGGGACAGCAAAAGGGTGGAGTCAGGTGTGGATCCTGGGGCTGGGTGGGAGCCAGGCTTGGTATTAGAGAGCCTGACTGGCATGCTTGAGTTTACTCCTAGGGCTAAAGAAAAAAGCTCCACTGGCCAGGGTCCTTCCAGGGCTTTTTAAGGCCTGTGAATGATTTACCTGAGGCCCCAAAGTGGAAGGGTAGCTTTAGCTTCCTCCCAGGGAGAGCAAAAGGGCGGGCTTTGCTCACATTCCCCCAGCAGGGGGTCAAGGCCAAGACAGAGACAGATCAGTGAGAACACACTCATAACAACAGCTTGGTGAGGACACTCTCTAACAACTGACCACCTGACTCTGTAGTGCGTCATCGCCTTCAGTGACATCTCCTTGGACTGAAGACACAGAGGAATGGTTTGTGGTACCTCAACCTTTTGAGTCCTTACTGAAGCCACCAGATTTACTGGCCTGGCAAGTATGAACTCAGTTGTTTCATCAGCTCAAAGACCTTTTTGGCTCAACTGCTCATTGGAAACAATAGTTTTTTAAAAAACTACCCCCCCATCCCCACCCCAGGGTCCCACTAAGAGTGACAGTGAGTGTTTGTCATAGTCAGGGTGCCAAGGTTCAGGAGCATAGAGGCATAGGGACAGAAAAGAGTGTGTGTTCCTGAGCACCCTGTTTTCCTAGGCTTGCTCAGGGCTGGGGTCTGACGGGCAGGTGAACTGGAGTGTTACTCTGTGCCTGCAAGGCCTTGCCCCAGCCAGACCCCTTTAGTCCTGTGACTTGGCCCCGTGATGGGGCTAAACACGCCTTCCTTCCTGTGGAGAGAGCTGATTCCTCAGGTGTGGTGCCCTCAGTCATACCGGAGAAGGCCAAGGGTGGCCTAATCTCAGAAAGCAACATGTCCGTGGGTATGGCGCCTAGGTGACAGGAATACTTTAGAGGCAATGTAGACATTTTAAAGCAAACAAGGGATTGGAAAGCCTGTGGGCAAGGAAGCTTCCTTTCCTGTCTTCCTGCCACAAGGAGCTGGGGACATAAAAATGAGTCTCATGTTTGAGAACGGGCAGGTGTTGGGAGCAGATAAGCCTAAGGACTCAGGGTCAGTGTTGCTCCCACAACCTTCGGTCGGAGCCACTAGATGCCACTGTTGGTCCAGGCTCTGGTCAGAGCCGACCTTCTGTCCGCTCTTCCCTCCCAGCTGTAAAAATGGGTGGTGAAAAGAACAACAAAAGAACTTATTGGGAAAAATCACGTACCTTTAGTCCCTGGTCGTCCAGGGCTACCAGGAAGTCCTGATGTGATTAAACACAGCTCAGTCAGCATGGTTAAGGCCCAGCCAGTCTGGATGTCCACCCTCCCGCTCCTTCCTCTGGTAGTAACCAGCTTTTGGCCACTCAGTGTGGTCACACTGGCTGCCGGATGGACACAGCAGGACTGAGTCAGGTATTGCTTTAAGTCGCCTGGGGTGGGAGTGGGGCTCTCACCCAGAACCCTGTCTGCCTCTGGGAAATGGAGACATAGCAAAGTTTGGTTGAGGCAGAGAAAGGCTTTGGGGGGGGGGGATTCCTGTCTCCCTGGTTACCGAGCTGCCACTGTCCCTCTCCTGGCTGGCTGGCCGGTCAACCATTGCAAGGCCTGCTGTAGTCAGAGCAGCAGCCAGAGCAGCAGCAGCAGCTGCAGCTGCTGGCCTTTGTGCAGTCTGGGCTTGGTCTCACTATCTTTGTGTGCCTTTAGAAATTGATGGGGTGGGAGTGGGGAAGATTTCTTAAGCCTGAATAGGTTTTGTTGGATGGGCTGTAATTACAGCCGTCATCCCAGGGGAACCCTGAGAGGCAGTGGAGTTCTGGGGAGCATAGAACTCCTAGCCAGCAATGTCCTTCCTGGGTGCTCCTGCAGCAGAGGGGGATGGGGGCACAGCACAAGCAGGGTCTGACATCACCGATGGCAGAATGTCATCTAGAATGTTCTGTGTTAGTTTTTTTTGTTTTTGTTTTTCTTATGGTGCTTCTCAGGACTCAAGGTGACAGAATCTGAGCCTGTTTTGCAGGAGGTGGGAGAGGGAAGGGCAGGCCGGCCAAATTGTCTGGTCTTGGAGGAGATAGAGGCAGGGAGGGACTGGATGACTCACCCTGAGGTCCTTGGGGTCCTGTGAGACCTGGAGAAAAGCAGAGACAGTTCAAGGGTTAAGGACTGTTCCTAAGAAGCCACAGCCTTGACTGCAGGAGCCAGCGGGCATGACAGCAAAGGTGTCACAGGCTACAGGAGGATACGCCTCACAGTGGTATAACCGAGACCCCTCCCATCTCTGGGCAAACAACAATTCTATGAGCTTTGCCATGAAATGATCTGGTGCTCCATTGGGCAATGGTCCCTAAGCACATTTGGGCTCATAGATGCTTCAGGAATACAAGTATAGTGAGGAATCTCTCTCTCTCTCTCTCTCTCTCTCTCTCACACACACACACACACACTGCCAAATAATTTCCTCCATTACAGTTCACTGAGGGGCCAGGGGTCCTGTGTCCTCAGTGTCTGAGTGAACGGTCACCTTGTCTGGTTTTGATTTGTTCTTCCCACAGACCTGAGAACCCTGCTCTTGTTTAGCCCTCGGTGGAGATGTTAACAAGGCCCCTCCTCTCTGATTGGTAGGTACTGGTGAAGGCCTAGGTACAGGCCCAGGAGAGGAGACAGAGAAAGGCTTGGGCAAGAGACCGAGCTTGAGTTCAAGTCTGCAATTTTAAGAGCACTCTTGACCCCTTCTAGAACTCCAGGCCTTCATCTGTTAATCCCTCCTTTCGAAATGTCATCTTACTGTTAGAGTTCTCTGTTGAGCCGCTGAGGGCCATGAGATAAGGCTCATGCACACACACAGTGAAGCACCTACGAACTACGACATCCCCAAGAGTATACATGTACACTGGAGCATCCCTAAGTCTCTCTCTCTCTCTCTCTCTCTCTCTCTCTCTCTCTCTCTCTCTCTCTCTCTCTCTCACACACACACACACACACACACACACACACACACACACACACGACTGTGGCTTCCCTTTTCAGTCCCATTACCTGGCTTTCCTGGGTCTCCAGAGGGTCCTGGTGGGCCTCGGGTTCCAGGCATTCCCATCAGACCTTGCTCACCTGAAGAAAGCATGAAAAAAAAATGGGAACGCCTTTCACTTGGGAAAGCACCTCAGAGTCAGTGGGTTTTCCCCTGGAGCGGTGTGCTGGTCACAGGCAGGAGGAAACACCCAGTGACCCAGACCGAATCGTGTCCCTTTGTCAATAGGACGGAGGGCCAGGCGTGCAGGTGGGAGCAAAGGAGGGGCAGGGATAGGGGGCCAAGGGCAGTCAGTGAGAATGAAGTCCACAGTACAGTGACTAACCTCTGGGGCCTTGCTGTCCATCAAGGCCAGCGGGACCTGGAAAAGCAGAAAGTAAAGTCTGCAAGTCTTCCCGGTTCTCTCTCCCCTGTCCCAGGAGGTTCGGAGTGCATGGCCTCCTGGGTGGAAGGCTGATGCTGCTCCCACTGTGGTTGCCAACCTGAGGAGCCTTGTCTTTGTGATAGCCCTGACCCAGCCTCCTTCCTGACAACTCCTCCCAAGGCAGCGTTTCTCCGCTGGGAACAGTCCAGGACACCCTGTCCCCATTGCACCAGCAGAGCAGTGCCTGCCTCATTTACCTGAGGACCCAGAAGCGAACATCCTTCGGGACCCTGTCACCTGTACTCTCAGCATATTGCTAGCCTTCCAAAGTGGGGCCCCTCTAGGACTTGCCTTAGTAGTTAGAACTTTGTCTAACTCTGCATGGATAGATTTTCAAAGTGACCATGATTAAATGCTTTCTAAGTCTTTAGGAACATCTGAAAGGTTCCTTCATCTGTCTTCCAGGTTGTAAACAATCTCCCGAGGCCCCTGTCACCCCCCCCCACCCCACAAGCTTTGTTGTAACTTGAGAAGAAGATGTATGACACCAGCAGCGTACTCATCCTGCATACAGTAGGCACTTATTAATGCTTAGTTACTGAACAGTAACGAGACAGTGTCACATCCCCGTTGGTGGGGCTTGAGCTTTTGTGGGACTCAAGGCTGAGACCAGACTCCCCAGAGCTTCCCTGTGCCTGTAGAGGCACCTCAGTAACAGCTAGACAAAGGGTGTGGCCTGGATCTGGCTTTGAAGCTATCCCTGAGGTGGTCTACTGAGGGTTTCATGGAACTTCAACCCTCGTTGGTCCTTAGTGGACAGAAAGTAGGTAGAGAGGAAGGGCCATGCCTATTCCAGAACAGTGAGAAATTTCCAGAAAGCTGCACCTGGAGAGCCCCAGGAAGGACGCCCAGCTCAGGCTGTCACCTGCCTTTGTGGGACACTTACCCACTGCACCTTTGGCTCCAGGCTCACCCACAGCTCCAGGCAAACCTCGGGGGCCAGACTCCCCTGCAAAGAACAACAGACCTGCTGCTGTAGCCTGGCATTCTGCCACCACTGGTAGTCTGCATATACCTGTTTCCTCTCACTTCCTCTTCACCCAGATGATCTGAGAGAGGCAGCCTCTGCTTTGACACTGAGGTCAAAACCACCTCTCCCCTCCACCCCATAGGCAGCAGGTTCAGATTGACCCAGAAACCATGCTGATCTGAGGGGCACATGTATGTATTCAACTTCCTTGGAAAGAGCAAGCTACCCGATGTGGTCAAAGCATCATTACTTTCAGCCTCCATTTACCCATGCGGTTGGCAGAAGGCGAGCAGCAGAGAGGGCAAGCAGTGTGCACTTTATGCTGCTTTGAGAGTTGAGCTTTAATCTTCCCAGTTAGATTCTCCCAAAGAATCTAAGATAGCTGTAGCCTCTGCACCCAACAAACTCAGTTTGTAGCTAAACCGATTGCATTTGGACCTCCATCCCTGACATATTTGATTTTTGTCGGGCCTTTTCTTGAGATTTGTAAGTGCTTTGAGGGTTTTGAGACAGAAATTCCATCTCATCCTTCTGTATTTGTCACACATCGGGTGACTGCTAGATCTTAAATGGTCACGAATGGGTTAAATTCCTGGGTAGGTAGGACTGACCTGTGAGGCCTCTGGGTCCTTTCTCACCCTGGTCACCTAAAACAAAACAAAACAAAACAAAACAAAACCTGTGAGTTGTGAGCAAGGAAAGCCATCTCCCCTCACGACATGGAGGCCTGCCAGCGGCAGGACGCTGTTGAATCAGTCCATGGATGAAAGTTGGGGAGACAATCCACCCACAAACTGATTCCCCACCCTCAACCTCTGCTGTGGCGTACGTAGGTGCCCTGGGCCCAAGGAGGACCAAGCCAGAGGACAGACACCTCAGAATGTGCCTTCTCACCACCATGAAGACCACCATGTGATGTGGGTACTTTGTTTCCCCTCTTTGTGCCTCAGTTTCCCTCTCTAAGAAGCTGGGGAAGAGTGACCTCTCGGCTTCCTCTCAGCCCCAGGGTGCGGGAGCCAGAGTCATATGCGTGCTCGGACCCTGTACACAGGCTGTGTCTGGGTGCCTAGGAGTGGAGTGGACCACGATTATGACTGAGCAGCAGTGGGAACAGTATACCTTTCTGTCCTGGTGGTCCCATGAGTCCTTTGTCACCTGAAAGGGAAAAAGATACCTTAATGTAGAAAGCCCTGTAGGAGATGACTGAGAAAGGTCAATGTCTGCCTCTGAAGTCAGCATCCTCCAGTACTGATTTCACCTCCCTGCTTTGTACTTGGTAGCTTGTGTGTCATGTCCATCAGCCCCTAAACCCTGAACCTCTTGTTGAATGAGAGCTTTTTTTTGTGTGTTTTTGTTTTTTTTTTTTTTAACCCCCTGCACCTTCCCCTAGCTTACCTTTGACACCAGGGAGTCCCACTTCACCTCGGAGCCCTTGGGGACCCATAGAGCCTGCCCAATGAGGAAAACATACAGTTAGATGAGTGTTCCACCTTTGGAAGGGACGGACACATGCATACTTGTGCATACACATATTTTGAAGCAGGAGTCAAGGGCTGCCCCCCATGGATGCCCTCATCTCCCCATGCTCCTGCAGGCCCACTCTGGCCCCCATCCCACACCCCAGCCATCAGGCTCGGGCATTAGAATCCCCCCAAAGAATCCTGGCAGAGACACTGGCTGCAGCTCTCGGGGTAGCAGGATGGCTTATTTGACCCACATGGGACAAGACAGAGGCTGGATGGGAGCTTCCTACTGGTGAAGCTGCTGGGACGTCTCGGGCCTGCCACCAGTCCAGAAGTGGTTTGGACAGGACCCACCAGGACAGCCAAGCTCAGCCGCAGGCTACACTGTGGACTTTTGTTTTATGCGTCCAGGAGGCTTTCTCTATAATCACTTCTTTTGCTTTAAAGAAATGTTTGGTTTTCCCTTTACCATCCCTTTCTTTACCATAGAAGCAGCACGTATTTACAAGAAGCAACACACTGACCTGGGGGGCCCTGGGGACCAGGAGAGCCACTGGGACCTGAGAAGTACAGGAGAGACAATCATTAGAAGGCCACGTACTAGCTGGGACCACCAACCCCAGTGGGATGGGCAGGTGAGGTGCAAGGAGCTCATTGTAAGGGCTGCGTTGGTCCTAGCCGGGACAGTACACTGGAGGGTCCAGTGGTGACCCTTGTTGCTTGGCAGGGTCCGGAGACCTTTGCTTCTCCCTGAGACACTGAGTCTAGGTCAGAGGTGGAGAGGAGCTGGGCATCAAGTACTCGCTGCATTGCGTGTGTGTATTTGGGTCCCAGTCATGACAGGAAGTCATCTGGTTTCCGGTAGAATCCACTCAGATTAGACACTGCATAATGTGCCCTGCCCACTGAACAGAAGCAGGAATCTGTCCCAAGCCCTGCTATCAGGCCAGAATTATAGTCGTCCAGTCTGGACACCCAGAATTCTTTGTGGAGGAACACTTGTACAGACCTGAGGCTAGCCACCAGTACTCTTCCTGAGCCTGGGACCTGCTTCTCTGAATGTGGCCCCTCCCTGTCTCCCTGCAAACTTGGGTTGATCTTCCTGACATACCTCTGGGACCCACAGAACCTGGCACACCAGGAAGGCCCCGAGGACCTTGTTCTCCAGCAATCCCTGAGAAGAAATGGAAGAAACGTGTTAAGAAAATTTTATACACACACACACACACACACACACACACACACACACACACACACACACACACACACACACACACACACCCTGGCAGTCACATTCGGAATGGAGGCTTCCCACTCTCCCAGTGACCCAGCACCATTTGGTGGCTCTCACAGTAAGGAAATTCATCTGCAACACCCTCCATGAAGTCCTAGGAAGCACTCAACAAATATTCGAGAGGTTCCGCAGTGACTTTACCTCAGCTACCTTTTTTTTTCTTTCCCACTGAAAGATTCCTGGTGCCTTTCTCAGTTTCTCATAGCACTGGTCTCATGACTGAGGAGCTGAGTTCAAAACCTCCATAACCCCATGAAACTCCAGGCTTCTGACCTAGAGGCATCTCCTTTTGTCCTGCGGAGGAGTCGCAGCCCCAGAGGTTGGAGGGCGTCGGCTTCACCCCACACCTGGCTGTGTTCCCAGCTCTGCTGCTCTTTGCGCTCCGCCTTGACCTGGCTTTGCTCCTCACCTTCTCTGGGAAGGTCACTTGCCTGAGCCCTCGCTCTCTCTCTGGGTAAGCCCCCAAATCACAGCCTGTTTCTTAGCCCTGGGTTAGACTCGGGCTACACTCCGTCATTAGTCGCTGTCTCCACAGGGTTTAGAACAGAGCTCCCACCGTCTACCTCAGCGAGCGCTCAGCTGATGCTACCAAGAGATAGAGGTGAAGATGGAAGGACCGGCACAGCTGATCCTCTTACCTCTGTCTCCTTTCTCTCCAGCCCCGGGAGGCCCAGGTTCGCCACGAGGTCCCATGGGGCCTGCTAGTCCTCTCTGGCCTATGGGTCCTTCCATGCCGGGATCTCCTGAAGATAGAAATGGCCAACCTCACAGTTAGGGCCCCATGCCACAGCCCACAGAGGCCTCTTCTCAGCAGGATGATGGCCCGCCCAGAGCCACTTTTGTAGGCCTCGGTTGTTTCTCTTCCTCTCGCTAGCTCAAGCTAGGACCAGAGTGACCCTGTGAGTACGTGACATCCTGTCTCTGCCCCAAATCTGCAAGTTGCTTCTCAGTTCACTGAGAGTAAAAGCCATCTTTATTCTGGTTTTGCCTGGAGGCCCCACATGGCTTGCTGCCCTTGGCCACTCCTGCTGCCTCTTCAGATTGTGTCCCTAGGTCGTGTTCCTGCCTCACCCCTTCCTTCCCTCTTCAAATTCCCTATTTAACTCCTCATCTTTCTCTGTTGTAGTCACTGCTGTCTTCCAAAACAAGATCTCCTTAATAAATGCTTAAGGAAAGAGCAAAGAGGAAACAATTGAATAGAAAAGCGGTCGCTTACCAATGCTGCCTTTTTGTCCCTTTGGTCCTTCTGGGCCGGCGTGGCCCAGGGGTCCGGGGCTACCTATGGGTATAAAATAAGATCTCAGCCTGTGTTGCCTCCAGAACTGGGCAGCTAGGACAGAGCATGCCCAAACCAACAGCACCAAAGATCACTGTAGCTCACTCACCTGGAGTCCCTGGAAGGCCTCTGTCTCCTGTGGGGACAAAGGAAGAGAAGATGGAGAGCCTGGCCTGGTCCCCTAAAGGAGCCACTAGCAGAATTCACATAGGGCTTTCAGGGAGACTGCTAAAACCACAGAGACATTATTTTTGCGTCACGAGACCCCCATAAGTCGTTTGGAACATAATTGTAGTGGAAAATTGATGTTTTCTGAAGGCCAGCTACACTCAGGAGTGCTTTGTCTGACACATCCGGCTTTGGACTCCCGAACCGCCAGCTCCCACTGTAAGCAGGGTCAGGAGGAGTGCGGGCTTGTAGGCCTTGGGAGGTAGACTCATTAGGGACCCAGGGTGAGTGTGCTGGGTCAGAGGTGTGTCGGGACCGCGAAGTAAGGTGAGAAGCAGCAGTGAAGGGCTGGCAAACGGAAGAACCCGATTCCTGCCTGGGATCTCATGGGAAGTGAGTCAGAACAGGGTTAGGGATAGAGGTCCATCTTTTACCTGAATGGTGTTTCTTAGGGAAGGCACCCCTGGGTGCAGAATCCCTTGGGGGTGATAAGGAAAAAAGGTTCCTGGGACCATCCACATCCTCTTAATCAGAGACTCTGGACTCTGGGACGGGCCCAGAATTTTTAGGCAGTTCCTTCTCACACTAGAGTTGACAAGAGCCTCAGTGAAACAAGGCAAGGAAACACTGTGTTGTGTCCAGCCAGGGTCGAGAGGACCAGAAGTCTCCTTTTCCAGCACGGACACATGGACTGTAACTTGTTAAATTGCTTTTCTCAGCCTGAGGGGGTTTTCTGCTTGCTTTAACTGCCCCTCCCCCTTTCCTGGTGTTTAAGGTAAATTGCCTTTGGAATCATTACCTTTAGGGCCTTGACTTCCCACGTCACCTAAAACCAGAAAGACAGACGCTATGAGACAGATCCAGGAGCCACTTTCTCACGCGTGTTTCACAGGTTTTTGGCAACACGCCAGCCACAAAGGAAGGTGAGGGGCCGGGCCAGGTCCCTCCAGCCCCGTCAGAGACACCTAGGCACAGGCTACTAGGCTTCTCCTGCATGGTGCTGAGCCTGCCAGCCCTGCTGTGATGTCTGAAGGCAGAGTCAACTGCCAGCCTTCCACAGACATGGAGTTAGGTGACATCAGCACTCTCCCACATGGACAAAGGAAAAGGGTTCCAATACCAGGGGCACATGCCTCCCCTGCAGGAATGAGAAGAGGGGAAAGGCTCGGGCCACTCCAGTACCTTTTGGACCAGGGTTTCCTCTGAGATTTCCTACAAGAAAGAGTAAACCTTGAGTCAGTAGTCAGACACACACACAGAGACACACAGAGACACACAGACACACACACACACACACACACACACACACACACACACACATGCAGGCACACGCACATGCCGTTGTTCCAACAACCTTGAACAATTCTCTCCTGGATTCAGTTTTCCCAGCAGTGAAATGGGGTTCCCAGCCCAGCTCCGTCTTGCCTCTTAGGGTAATGGAAGGACAGGATGGGAAGGGGAGAGGGCCAGAGTAGTGTAGGATGGGAAGGGGAGAGGGCCAGAGTAGTGTACCCAGGACAGCCACCCGGACACAGCGCTCTGGGCTAGCTGGCCTTGTTTCTGGCCTGTTCTCACCGTTTTCCTGTTCTGTCATCAGCTTGTTCCTCACAAACAGCCAGACTGCCTCCTGGCTGTAGCCATTGAGGCCAACTTTGCTTAGATCCGGTCCCAAGCCGGGTGCCTCGCCATAGAGGCGGTCCTTGCTGCTTCTTTCCGTCTTGTCTTCGCGGTAGAGCACCCTGGTATTTTCCAGCTCATCCACCCGGGCCTTCAGCTTCCTCACCTCCTCCGCTGTAATGGACACGTGTGGGCCATGAGTGAGGACTAGGTCTGGCACTTGCCCTAGGGCCCTGGGCTCTGGGGACAGTGGCTTCGTCACACCCCTGGGCACGTATTTCAGGAATATGTATGCACAGACAATCCTTGTGGCCAATAGTAGCCAATGTCCTCCTGAGCCTCAAGGAAGCTTGGCCCTGTCACCACCCGAGCTGAGCACAAGCCTGATGCACCTTCCTCTGGGAGGTGGAGAGAGTGGTGCCAGGGAAAGAGGTGTAAATGTTCAGGCAAGGTAACGGGCAGAAAGACCCTCTGGCAGCATGGCTTTATTAAAGGCCATCAGTGCACGAGCCTAGGGTGGAGCCAGGACCTTAGGTTCCCAGTGCCCTACCCAGTGACCTCGAGACTTGAGCCAGGGGCCTCAGGGCCTGTTTCCTATCTGGAGGGATACTGGGTTGTGTTTGTAATCTCCAGCCCCTTGGCCCCAACACTGAGGACCACTTGTGGCTTCCAATCCCTAGGAAGGGGTAGAGGGCCTGGGGACTTTAGGCTCCGTGGCCTTGGCACCTACCTAGGGCAATGAGGCCGAAGAGCAGACCCAGCAGCAGCAGCCAGGTGAGCAGCAGGCCCAGCAGCCACTTCCACCAGCTGCAGCAGGAGCCACAGGGGCACCAGGCAGGTGCGGCACCCCACGTTTCTCCCCTGCCACCGGCGCCACTGCCACCAGCAACGCCACCGCCTCTACCTCCACCGCCGCCGCCGCCACCTCGGTCATAGCTGTGGTTTTCTGTGAAAGAAACAGGGAGGGTGAGTTGAGTTTGGGAGGCTTCTGCCCATCTCCTTTCAAAATTGGTGATGTCACATCGGGAGAGTTAGGAGGGTTTGAATCTACATGCGTGCAGCTTTGCATGAACACAGGGATCCGGCTGGATGGTAAGTCTGGAAACCCCCAGGCTTCGGCTGTGACTCTATGAGACTCTGTGAGTCTGTGTGACTCTGGCACTTTATAAAATGAGATTAAAATATGACCTGCTTCATAAAATGGTTAAGGAATGAGGTGAAACAAGATCCTTATTCAGGAGAGCATGCAGCCCACAGCATGGGGCTCACGTGCATCTGCCACAACGCCTGCGTCTGATTAGGCCTAAACCTGCATACTCTGGCCCACTATGCCTCACTGACACAGCTCACCCTTTGTGGTTCCCACAGTACCTAGGGTTACACTTAGTACCACAAACCTAAAAACACACTTTCAGTTCTCTTAAGGAGGTGGGAACCCTCATGCGCGCTTCTCTCGCTGAGGCAAGGGAGGAGGTGAGGAAAGTCAGAGGGCTGGAGCGAGCATCGGACAGCAGCATCTTGGGACTGTTCTGTTGTATCTACCCTCGTGGGGGGAGACTCTGGGCCTCGGGGATCATAAAGGCCGACAATTAGGAGTTGTGAGGCCCGAGAAAATCATCGTTGTGACGCTTTCTGTGGTTAACCGCTGCCCTCAACCTGTCCACTCCTATCCCTATCCATTTCCCTTTCAGGCCTTCAGGAGGTCAGATCTGGGTAGCTCATGTGCACACTGGTTCCAGGCAAGGGCCCACCCATCTCCATCCCCTCAGATCCTTAAGGTCCCCCATTATTACTCACCTGCAGAGGTGGCCTTGCCCTTTGTGGACACAGTATTTAGGTCTCCTAAAAGTACATACATAAGTTTGGAGCTGAACGTGATGACTGGAAGAGCACACAAGCACACACAAGTGCACCCCCATACATGTGTACCCTCACACAGTGCACCCCATACACATGCACCCCCAAACATACGAATCGCCATGCAGTGCACCCCCACATGTGTGCCTCCCACATGTATACCTGCAGAGCATACCCACACACACATACACCCCACACAGTGCAGCCCACACACGTGCACCCCCCACATGTATCCACACACATATGAACATGTATACGTATGTATTCGCTCTCACATTAAAATTTCAGCTTCCCACCCAGCAAGCCCGAGGAGGATTGGATTCTATGTTCCAAACATTCTTGGGACCCCACACGGAGTGTTAAGATCCCAGAAGAGAAAGAAATGCGACGTGGCTTTTTTTGAAGTCGGGTGGGCAGGGTCAGACTGTCTTACCATTCACATCTGCCTTTAGGCCTGTGTCCGCCGCATAGGCAGCCTGCTTCTCTTTTTTCAGGGTGTCTTCTGAAAAGGAAGCTGTGCACAGAACCAGTGATAATCTGGTCCGTCCTTTCCCCACTCTCCTTGCCTGCTCATACTCCCTCTCTCCCTGGGAAGACCAAGGTTAGCCTGGGAGGAAGCCAGTCCAGTTTTCCCGGTCTATCTCCTCCCCCAGGCCTGGTATTTTCCCACTGAAACGGGGTCCCTGCGATTCGATGACTAAATCGGCTCAAACCACCTAAATGAGGGCGTGGGGCCTCCCGCGAGACCTGCCCTTCTGAAGCCCCCCGCGTGCGCGTGCGCGGCACCCACGCTCTGCGTACTTGAAGCAATGCTGGCAGGAGAGGCCGTGAAGACCTTCCCACTGTCCTTGGTCATGATCAGGAGTTCCATCTCCTTTTTGGCTGGCACGTTGTCTTTCTCCAGAATCAGGAACTTGCAGTCTTTATGCAAGAGGTCGTCACTCTGGACACTGGTGGTGCAGGCTGTGGAAGACAGACGTGGGTGAGGGGCAAGGAAAGGGTGCCAGAAGGAAAGAGAGGGAAGACACAAAGAGAAGAGGAAGGGAAGGAGGCTCACTAGTGAGGACGCGGGTCCCCTGGTCTTTTACACAGTGGTGCTGTGAAGCATCTTGGGGTCCCTGCTGTCTAGGACTTGCCATCATGAGGTTAGGCCAATGTCAGCAGTGCTGGGTAGCTGGTTTAGGAGGCTACCTCCCTACCTGTAGACAGAGGACCTTCCTTGCTTGACCTTGCAGAAGTCTCCTTTACCAGCCACGCCCTTTAAAAAGTAACCTGATCGATTTGTGTTACTATCCTGGGGAGGCTTTTGCTGGCCGCCCCCTAAAGCTCTGAATTCTCATACACGGACCCCATGTCTACCACAACACTTGTTTGCTTAGGAATCAACCATTCTCTGTAGTTGTCTGGTGTGCTTTGTGTTTGTCGTCTGCTTGCTCCCCTGGCATTGTCTTGCTCTTATCATGATACTATTCTGTATTATCCACCTGCTGCCCTTCGCACCTGGACCCTTGACACTTGGACCCTTGGCACCTGGACCCTTAACACCTGGACCCTTGGCACCTGGACCTTTAACACCTGGACCCTTGGCACCTGGACCCTTAACACCTGGACCCTTGGCACCTGGACCCTTAACACCTGGACCCTTGGCACCTGGACCCTTGACACCTGGAAAACCAAACTGTCTGCTACTAAGTGAGTGCTCCGTATGTTTTTATTTTAAATGAATGAATTGTTGATTAGAAGGAGACACACCGGAATGTAAGAAATGGAGAAAATAGCTCATTGCGTGGGGTGAACCCAAGTTGATAAAGATTCTATAGAAAGCAGTCAAGGTGTTGGCAGTTTCTGGGAGGCTCCCTGCCTCTTACAGGTTACACATAACAGAAGGGCAAAGGTTTCCTGATAAATGTGGTGGCTGGAGTGTAACAGACAGGAGGCGGTGTTAGGGGTGGAGCTTCCTGCTCCTGGGAGAAAGATCAAGGTAAGTTCAAAGGATGCTCATCTCTATAGATAAGTCCATGAGACCTGTGGGGTGAGTTGCATTTGTGGGTCTCAGACCACCCTCAGGTTCTACCATCTCTTCTAGGACACCATGTACCATAGCAGGGCACCTCTCCCAGTGTGCCAGCCTAGGCCCTATGAGTTGGTAACAACACTTACTAGCAGAGGTGGACACACCGGTGCTGGTGACAGTGGGTGGCTGGGGCACGTTTTTCTTCACACCATATGCTGCAAGAGAGAAAGCACCAATGAGCTGGGACAACAAGGAAAGGCGACTTCTTGGGCTGGAGAGATGGCTCAGCAGTTAAGAGCACTGTCTGCTCTTCCAGAGGTCCTGAGTTCAATTCCCAGCAACCACATGATGGCTCACAACCATCTATAATGTGGTGTGATGCCCTCTTCTGGCCTGCAGGTGTACATGCAGTACAGAGCACTGTGTACATGATAATAAATGAATACATATTAAAAAAAAAAAAAAAAAAGGAAGGAAAGGTGGCTTCCATGGCTTGGGAGTATTCTGATCAGCCAAGAGGAAGCACATAAAATCAACTGTCTCCAGCAGTGATGGGGGGATGGTGGTGTTAATTTCCTGTATCTTTTTCTAGTTCTTGAGCCCACTTCCTTCAGGAAGCCCCCTTAGACCTTACTCCTCACAAATTCATTGAATTCCCATTGTTTTTGCAGGATTCTCTTACTGCCTCCTGTGGGTTGGACTTCTGCTCCGACTATGGAGAGGACAAGTTGGATGCAGGGGCACAGCGGCACCACGCCCTTTTCCCTGCTCTGCAGAGAGGGGCGATGGCCTGGGTGGTACACCGTAAAGGCAACCACTGAGATTTCTTCGAAGTGGCAGTGGGCTGCAGAAGAGTGAGTGGTGAGCTTCAGAGACCATTGCCCTGCCCAGTTGGTCCGAGAGACATGTGGGAACTAGAAGTCACAGCGAGAAGGTGCTGGATTTACAGGCTCCCCGTGTGCCTACCTCACATCAGAGACAATGAGAGATGAACGCTGCATCTCTAGGCTGAGCTATTTTACTGGTGGGAAAGGCCATTTGGTTCTTTTGGCCGCTTGTGAAAAGGTATGTTGTGGGTTGTAGCGTCCAAGGGCAGCCCCCTCCCAGTTCCTAAGCTCTGACCTTCTACTACCAACCTGTGGAAGTGGTGGCTGTGCCGTGGGATAGGACAGAAGAGCTGGGGGCCAGGTTGTTCTGCATGCCAAACACTGAGAGAGAAAGGGAGGACAGGTGACACATGTGACTTGGAGCATGCCCTGTGGGTTCTGGAAACCCCCCTGAAGGCCCCAGATCATTTCCATGAGAACTGCTTTTGCCGGTGGCAGATTGCAAAACTTTCTCGGTTTTCGTTGCTTAGTAACGTGGCCGTCTCCCACCCAGAATAAACTCCATTAATGACTGTTTCAGAGTAAGAGCCATGCGACCCAGTAGCATGTGGTTTGTTTGCAGAGGGTCTGTTGACTATTACTGCCTCCCTCAAAATCCTAAAATGTCCTGCCCTGTAGCTGCCTAGGACTGGTTGGTACGCAGTGTGAGGACTGAATTCAGACCCACTGGGCCGAGAAGCACTCACATGGCAGGTGTCTAGCTTTTCTTTCAACTCTTCTGGCTCAAGCACTTAAAACTCCCTGGTCCCCTGCCCACTTTTGAGACAGCATATCTCCCTCACACCATGTGCTGCAAGAGAGGAACCACCAGTGAGCTGGGCCAACAAGTGAAGGTGGCTTCCACGGCTCTGGAGCAGTCTGATCAGCTGAGAAGAAGCACATGAAATCAACCGTCTCCAGCAGGGAGGGGCTTAATTTCCTGTATCTTTTCCTAGTTCTTAAGCCTACATCCTTCAGGAGGTCCTCTTAGACTTTCCTCCTCAAAAATTCGCTTCATTCCCATTGTTTTGCAGGATTCTCTTACTGCTTCCTGTGGCATAGATGCTTTACTCCCACTAAGGAGTAGAAAAGTTGGATGCAGAAGCATAGCGTCCCCACGCCCCTTGGGTCTGCGCTGGGGCAGTGGCCTGGGTGGTACACTGTATAAACCACCACTGAGCTTTATTTGAAGTGGTTTATTTAAAGACCCTCTCCCCTTTTGGGATAGTGTATCTCTATACAGCCCTGGAACCCACTGCATAGATCACTATGATATTGAACTCAAATATCTACCTGCCCCTGCCTCTGCCCCTGCCTCTGCCCCTGCCCCTGCCTCTGCCCCTGCCTCTGCCCCTGCCTCTACCCCTGCCTCTGCCTCTACCTCTGCTCCTGCCCCTGCCCCTGCCTCTGCCCCTGCCTCTGCCCCTGCCTCTACCCCTGCCTCTGCCCCTGCCTCTGCCCCTGCCCCTGCCTCTGCCCCTGCCTCTGCCCCTGCCTCTACCCCTGCCTCTGCCCCTGCCTCTACCTCTGCTCCTGCCCCTGCCCCTGCCTCTGCCCCTGCCTCTGCCCCTGCCTCTGCCCCTGCCTCTACCCCTGCCTCTGCCCCTGCCTCTACCTCTGCCCCTGCCTCTGCCCCTGCCTCTGCCCCTGCTTCTACCCCTGCCTCTGCCTCTACCTCTGCCTCTGCCCCTGCCTCTGCCCCTGCCTCTGCCCCTGCCTCTACCCCTGCCTCTGCCTCTACCCCTGCCTCTACCCCTGCCTCTGCCTCTGCCTCTGCCCCTGCCTCTGTCCCTGCCTCTACCTCTGCTCCTGCCCCTGCCTCTGCCTCTGCCCCGCCTCTGCCTCTGCCTCTGCCCCTGCCTCTGCCCCTGCCTCTGCCCCTGCCTCTGCCTCTGCCCCTGCCCCTGCCCCTGCCTCTGCCCCTGCCCCTGCCTCTGCCCCTGCCCCTGCCCCTGCCCCTGCCTTCTGGGATTAAAGGCATGCATCACCATACCCTGCTAAATCCTCATCTCAGTTTTGACTCCAGGGCTTGTGGTTGTCAATTTGGCTACTTGACATGACCTAGAATCACCTGGGGGAGATTCTCTGTGAGGGACTGTCTCCCTCAGGTTGGCCTGTGGAGGACTGTCTTGATCATCTTAGCTGGTGTAGCTTGCAGTGCCTCCGTATGGAAGCTCCAGTCCCAGGCGACCCAGTGCCCTCTTCTGCCCCCACAAGCACTTCACACTCGTGGTGAGCAAACACGCATGCAGACAAAATACTCATCCACACAAAATAAAAATAAATTAATTCCTTTCAAAATATCATAAGAGGAAAAGGTGACAGGATGGCAGCACTAACCTGAGGAGCAGCTGCTGAGCCCGGGATGCAGGGTGGGAGAGCAGGACGTCATGTTATTTGGCACTCCGAAGACTACAGGGGGAAGGAGAGGGCAGGTGAGAACAAGGTTCAGGGCAAAGTCTTGGGGATGGCACACACCGAGGGAGATCTTCAAGAGCAGAACAGAGCTGCCACCGTCTCCATCTGGAAGGGGAAGCCATGTGCGGCCTACACCTACCTGATCCTGCCGAGTAGGCGTTGGTGTTGAGGAGGGAGGAGCTCTGGGCTGTCATGTTGTTGTGATAGGTCCCCATGGAGGACCCTGCAGGCAAAGTGGAGGACCACATGTGGGGGGGAAGGTTGGTGTCCACGATTGTCGCATCATAGGTCCCTGATACTGAAAGAAGAAACAGACACACTTTACCGTGAGAGAGAGGGAACTTGGTTGCTTGCCTTTCTGGGGCTTCCCAGAGTTTGGCACCTAAGGTCCCATATCTCAGGAACCCCCTCAGTTCGGGACATCCTGAGGCACTGAGTTATTCTGCTTTTGACGGAATGAAACACTTGATCTCTTAGAGCACAAAATTCTTGCCATTTTTTGGTGAAATTTGAAATTAATTTTGTTTTAGTGCCCATTCATTGTGTCTTCTAAGCTTTTCTTTCTAATCTTGGTGCCTTGTTCCCACCAACAAGAACAACCCTTATTGCTTTGCCATTTTCAAAGATGCCAAGAGGTAGTTCATGCGGGAGCTACTTCTGTCACCCTAGCAAATGTGGGGTATGTATCTGACAAAGGAGTGTTCAGATATAATAAATCTTTAAAAGCCTTCTTGCTTAGATCCTGGTGAGCCAAGCAGACCCACAGGCACGCTGTCCCTGACAGGGCTTTTCATGTTTCTTCAAATTTGATGCCATTTCTGCCTGTTACTGTGGGAGAGGGAGCTAGCCACACCATTGCTAACATGCGAGGGGGCTTGGCTGTATAAGGAAATCCTACAAGGATGGTCACGCTATCAAGATGTTCCAGGAAATCTTCATCCACAGAAGACGTGAATTCTTTCCTCCTCACTGTCCGTGACTCTGCTAGCTTCTCTTCTTGTCATCTGAAGAAGTATTTCTCTCATGGAAGATGCACACTCCATAAGGCTGCTGAGTACTATCTGTCCCACGTGACCCTAGCACTTGTTGTCCTGTTCAACTCCCCAGAGACCTTCCTCCCCACCAGGGTGTTGACTACGCCTCTCTAGTCCAGAGCTTTTCCTTGGGGCTTGACACAGAGTAGGCCTAGGGTAAGCACTTCCTTCACGATGATGCAAACACTACAACTTTCCTCTCATTCTTCTCTTGAGGAACTGGGCCGACACATCCAGGACTCTCAGAGACTTCTGGGAGAATCTCAAGGATGGAGAGCTGGGTACCACATCTTCAGAAGACATGAGAAAGCCCTGCCCAGGCATTCATGGCATAGAAGAGCAGATGCTCAGTACTTTTCCAAGTCTGCCCAAGCTGAAAGCTCTTCAGGGCACACCTGTCACATTGTCCCCATGCCCCCATGGCCGACTGGAGCTGCTAGGCTTACCTGAGTGGGAGCTTGCTGTCACCATTTTGGTTTCTACAGTGCCTTTCTTGGGGATGGGGAGTGTGTTGGAGGTGTTCCTGGTGGGGCTGGCACTTGCAGATCGGCTCCCCTTAAGCAAACGCTTAACCTCATCCAGTTCTGTCCCTGCGAAGAAATCCAGACTTTCACATGAGCCACAGCATGCTTTCCTAAGTTCGAAGGTCAGGGAAGGAATTTGATGGCATCTGATATCAGAGAGGCTGGCGTCTGCCTCATTCGTGGGGACACTTTCCATCAGCTTTCTAATTTTTTTTTTTTTTTTTAATTTGGCCAATTTATAGCTTTTTATAGACCTGACAGTTTGTAGCCTTAACAGCCTCATAAGGAGCTCCAAGTCCTTGGGAGACAGTTCCTGATTTGACTTCAGTAGGCACCATAGTGGTGACTGTGACTGGAAGACATTGTCACCTGGCTTTGGGCGAGCTAGGCTCTTGAAGAAACTAGTTTGTCAATAGTCTTCCCTCTGAACACGGTATCCTGGATGACCTGGTATGCTGGCCAGTGTCAAAGGGATCTGAGGTTAGAACTCCTAAGCTGTTCATGGCACCTGCACTCACGTGTGCTTTAGTTTCGGGTCCACCTGGCAGGCACTGTGTGTAACATGGAGAACTAGTAGAACCCCGTCCTTGTGTCCCTTCAGAGTAGCAAACAGGAAGGAAGGGATGGGATCATTGCAAGGACAATGAGCAGGAGACAAGCACTTGTCAGACAGAAGGTGCTGGGAACCGCTCTGCCTCTCTCCCCAGAAAGTTCCCTCCTTTGGGTGTGGAACATCTTTAATCCCGGAAGGATTCTGGTGAGAAAGCGTTAGACCTGGAGTCAGACCCTGTGGCGGGCGAGGAGTCAAGCTCTGGGGCTAGCCTCTCTCAGCCTCCTGGGCTAGCCTCGCTCGGCCTCCTGGGCTAGCCTCGCTCGGGGCTCCCGGGCTACCTACCAGCTCTTCCTTATTTTACTCTTTGTCTTTGGATCCTACCCTAAAAGTCAGCATCATTTCAAAATGTTGCTGAGGAGCCTCTCACAAGGGCAAGAGGCAGCTAACGTAACCAATGCAAGGAGACTGGTGGATCTCTGATCTTGGAGATGAAGTTAAAAACCCTTATTTTCGACTCCCGATCCTTCTCTCATCTGAACTCGCCCATTGTGACTCCATAGAGAACTGCCCTGTGGCGTTTTCCAGCCAGCTTTATCTTCCGAGCCTGAGCCTGATCCACCTTTCTGTTTCTCTTCAGCCGACCCTAGCATAGGAGGGCTTCTCTGGCCCTTCCCTCTCTCTCCATTTCCCTGGTCTGTGCTGCCTTTGACACTGAGCTGTAGGCATTGACGGGTTTTCATGGTTTCCCCATTAGAATTTAAACTACTACTAAACCAGGGACCAGGACTGACTTACTCAGCAACTTAGCTCTGCAACCTAGCCTAGGGGCCCCCACCCAGGAAACTCAGGATGGTTGATGATTGAGTACATGTGTGAACACACACACACACACACACACACACACACACACACACACACACACAGAGACAGAGAGACAGAGAGAGACAGAGACAAAGAGAGATATAGACAGAGAATCAGAGACAGAGAGAGAGAGAGAGAGAGAGAGAGAGAGAAAGTAAGAAAGAGAGACCCAGAGACAGAGACAGAGAGAGATAAAGAGAGACATAGAGAGTCACAGACAGACAGACAGACAGACAGACAGATACACACACACAGAGACAAAGAGACAGAGACAGAAACAGAGATAGAGAGAGACAAAGAGAGACATAGACAGAGAAGACAGACAGACACACACACACACACACACACACACACGCACACGCACACGCACACACACACACACAGAGACAGAGAAACAGAGACAGAAACAGAGACAGAGAGACAGAGCAAGACAGAGAGACACAGAGAGCGGGCGCTCACACTAGCCCTGACCCTCAGCACTGTGCTGCACCTGGTTTACTCAGGGTCTCCTAGGCACTCTAATGGCAGCAGGATTGTGCCCACTTACATCTGGTGGATGGCGATGCACTCTGCAGTCGAACTCGGATTTCGCTCTCTGTACAAGGGGAGAGAAGAGAGAGTGAGGCTGTGGGTGAAGGAGTCTGCATCACTGTCCTGGGCCCTGACTTTTGAGCAGAGCGTGATTCAAGGGGCTGCTTTGTGATTTCTGAGTCCATCACCGGGGAACCTAGGTGTAGCTACAAACGGGATACCCCTCCCCCACCAGTTGCTGACTGCACACTACTAGCTACCTGCGACTTAAGAAAACTCCTCCTTAGGATCAGCAAGGAGGCATCATGACACTTCATTGTCACCCACTTCAGAGGTGTCAGTGCCTAGCATCTTTCTGCCTCTGAGCTCAGTTGAGGTAGGGGCAGAATTCTAAAACCTCCAATGTCCACTTAGTCATCAGAACAGGAAGTCCCTAAGTGGGCAGCTTAGCGGTATTTGCTTCATGTAGAGAGTGGGCGTCTCTTAAGAACCATCCCAAAGCTGTGGGCGGCTGGTGTAGTGAGACACAGTGCGAGCATAACCCGGTCACAAAGAATGCGCTGAGCCCGCGAAGGACTCTGCCTTCCGCCCAGCTAATGCAAGGCTCCTGTGCTCACTCAGGGCTTTGCGTGGGTGGCTTTTCCTAACGTCTTCCTCGCCTCTATCAGCTCTGGATGATGAGCTTACAAAACTGTCTCTTGCAGTACTTTGAAAGAGAAGGACTTTTGCCTGTCTTGACTTATAGCGGCAGTCAAAGCACATCTGGGAGGCTAGCTGTAAAGACAGATGTGGCATCCGTAGTGCTTAGACTGCCACTGTGTGTTTGGTCTGTTCGGGCATTATCAGATACCCCATGCTCATGGAGTTGCCCAAGATCCTATAAGTACTCTAGACTCCTCAAGGCAGACGCTGTGTCTTACTTACTCTCCTATGTGGGTCTTGCTGGCTCTAGGCTGGCACGTGCCAGCTGCTCAGAGTGAACTGGACTGAGTTCAGCGATGGTACTCACCTCGTGTTTGGCTTCGTCCTCTGGTTGAAGAAGATGCTGAGAAGGAGAGAAACATGGTTTTAGGCACATGGAAGAGTTGGCATGCTGAATATTTTGACACTTGGGGAATATTTTCACAATGTCTAAATCCAAACTGGGGTTGGGAGTGGTGGTGAGGGGGGTTTCTGTATAGCAGATGCCGAAAACGTGATTCCCAGACGCTGAAGGGTAAATAATGTTTTTCAACATCTCGATGCAACCTAGCTGAGTAAATGTTGAGTTAGCTAATGCTTAGAGCACTGTGTCTGAGGTGTGTGTGTGTGTGTGTGTGTGTGTGTGTGTGTGTGTGTGTGTGTGATGTATTTGGACCAGCTGAAAACATTGTCAAATGGACTCAAAGACTGCTAAATCTTTGTTTATTAAAGTCTGCCTCAGTTTTCCCAATGTAAGCAAATATAGAAAATTATAATCATTACATAATCATCACTGGTCCTAACCTCAATTCATCTGTACTTTGAGGTTCTAAGAATACAGACCTAAGACTTATGGTCCCGTGGACACACAACTTAGGGTGACAGGTGTATGATGTGGCCCTTGGAAGGGAGGTATAGAGGAGGTGCTGGGGCGTCTGGTGTTTGTGACTGTGACTTTTGCTCCTCCTTGGTGGCAGGCCTCTATGAAGCCCATGGAAAGAAGGATCCCTACAGTTCTTCTTAGCCTCAGGGGCTTATGTGTCCCAGCACGACCCGTGCACAAACAGTTTACCATCTTAATAGTGTCATAGCAACTGCTGATGGCAGCAAAGTGACTGGCAGTCTCCCTTAAGATGCCTCAGAATGAGGGGGACAGCAAGTCAGCAGGAGCCAAACTCTTTTAGAAGCATCCATCTGGCTCTGCATCCCACCATTAGGGCCCCCATTAAAGCATTTCATGAGAAAATAAGGAGAGGACTTACCAAGTTCCTTCCGTGGATACTCAGGGGAGGAGTTGCCACTGGAGCTCCCTGGAGGGGAGGAGGAACACAGTACAAATGGTTACTTCCCTCCTTATGGCTTCCTGGGGGCAGGGGTGACAGCTACAGCTTGTGAACTCCCATAGCTGGAAGCGGTTCAGGAGGTTTCCAAGTAGAAGTCACCAAAGCTGGGGCCTTCCTCCCGAATTTTCTGTTTCAACTGTTGGCCCCAGCATGAGCCCACTCTGCCTTTGAAACCCCAGTGGGGTGACGAGTTCCAGGTTCTCCTTCCATTTCATCAATGGCAGAGCCTGCCAACTTTGTCTCTTTTATCTCACACCTCCCAGCCTTCCTTCTCCTCTGAGTCCCTAGCCCAGATTTCTTTCTTCTTGACTATTGAAGATTTCCTTTTAACTTGTCACCTATCCCTGGCTTTCTGGGGCTCAAATATGATCCACTGTTTGGCTCAAAAAACCTCTGTGTCTTTTTATGTGGAGATTAAAGTCTAATCTGGGCCTCCCAATCCCTTTTTAGCTTTGGACCATCCTGTCCTTCCATCTATGAATGTCACTAGCATGGCAAGGCTTAGGTACCAGCACCTCCACAGAGTCATCCTTGATTTTCTTAGTGGAAAATAGTGACCTCTATCTACTCAGTGTCACTGTTTTTTCTGTCATCTTCAGTTGTCTATAGACTGTACGGCTCCTGAAGACAAGACCCATAAGGCATTTTGTACAATACAAAATGTGATAATGTCCTAGTTGAAAAGTGTCTAAGTAGATTAAAAAAATAATGAATGAGAGAGATAAAGGAATGTATGTAAATGAATGCATGAATCTTCCACTAATGTGAGGAGTCCATAAGGGAAATCAAGAAGTGAAGAGAAAGGTGGAGTGGAGTGTAGACACCGGAAAAGCCAAGGAGCCAGCATGCCCAGGATGAGGGAAGTCACACCAGGAAGGACAAGGGAAGTCACTCCAGGAAGGACAAGATAAGTCACACCAGGAAGGATAAGCAAAGTCACACCAGGAAGGACAAGGGAAGTCACACCAGGAAGGATGAGCAAAGTCACACCAGGAAGGACAAGAGAAGTCACACCAGGAAGGACAAGGGAAGTCACACCAGGAAGAGATCAGTTCTTTTCTGCAGATACCTTCATAAGTTCCATGGCGGGTCATGTGAGTTTTCCTTTCAAAGGTGGAGCCTGGAGAGTTGGGCAGGGTAGAGGCTGGCGAGTGAGCTCTCCTGTAACTGGAGGTGGAAGCGTTGCCCCGGAGGCTTCCACCTGCAATTGGAAAAGAGTGTAAATCCTCATGGTACCCCCTCACCAGAGATGAACCCACTACATTTAAACTTCTTAGCCAAATAACCCTCTGGATACCAAAGGAGGGCCCTGAGAGAAGGGTAGGCGACTCCGGGGGACACGGGAATGGAAGGCAGGCTGGCTGCTACTGCCTTTTTGGGCAGGCACTGAGAGGTAGGGTTGCCACACACACACACACACACACACACACACACACACACACACACACGTATGCGCGCGCCCAAGCGCGTGTGCGCAAGCGTGTGCACAGGGTTTGTGGAAGTGGTAAGGATGCCGTGGTTTTCTTGAGGACGTGATGGATCACTGGCCCTTGCTCAGGGGGACTAAAAGATAAGCTGCTAAGTAGGCCTTTCTGGTGGTGGGTTTCCTTCCTATTTTCTCTAGCGTTTCTTAGTGGCTTCCTGGGCTGGATATATGAGTGTGCTTAGTTTTATCATGCTTTTGTTTTCATGTGAGAGACTGCCCCCCCCCCCCCAGGGAACAACAGGTTCATGCTGGGAGCTTGCCCAGTGGAATCTTGCAGCATGGACTACATGCCTTTGGAGCCTCTCAGCAGAGCAACCCAGTCTGGACCCTTCATCATCCATTGCTGTCAACCTGGTTGTAAGCCTTAACCACACACAGCCTTTCCTAAAAGATGTGGCTTCAGCAGAGGGATCCAGCCAGAGGCAACCATCTCCCCTGGAAGGCTTCCTAACTGGTGAGTGTTACCTGCCCTGGAGAAGTGAGGAAAACTGAACCCACTTGACTTAGGTGGTCAGTGCTGATGACTGGGGAGTCAGAGGTACCTTCCCTTGTCATCTGGGTAACCCTTAGGGGAGTGTGGAATGAATGACACAGACAGGGTAACGGTCCCCTTCGGGCACCCACTGAAGCTGGTGGACTTCCACAGTTTTCTCATTGCTGTCTATCACCCCTGCCCCTCATACCAGCAGCCACTTACTTGAGTTGATGTAGCCGCTGCTGCCATGAGTCAGGCTTTGTTTCTCTAGCCGACTTCCACCACCGAGAGAGCCTGTCTTAGCATAGCCGTTGCTGGTACTCCCTTCTGCAAAAGCAGATGACAGCCTCAAGGCGGGTCCAGGCCAGAGGGTCTCCTCATCCTTCTCTCCTGTCTCACCACAATCCTGCTGGCTGGGACCTCTCTTTAACCACACTCCAAATCCCAAGCTGCCCTCCCCCACCCTGCTTCTGTTCAATACAGACATCTGGAATGAATATCCTGCGTGATGCGAAGGAGAACTTTCTGGTGGAGCACAGAAAGTCCTGCAGGAAAATCAGCTGAGGCGGCTGAGTGTGCAAACTCCTCCATCTCAGATGAAGGTTGTTGGGCTTGCTTCTTTCAAATGCCTGATCAGGGCCCAGACACCGCAGACGCTAGGACTGCTTGGAAGACTAGAGGGGGCTCAGGACTGGATGGGTGCATCCTCCTATTCCAAAGCCTACGAGGGCCTAGGGGTAGTGTTGGGACTTGGGACTTGATCTCTGCTATTAGAATCCACCATTAAATACTTAGGAACTCCTGAACAAAAGTAGAGTGCTCATGGAGGACAGAGTTTCCAGTATTTTAGTTACTGGAGTAGCAAATCCATAAAGAGAGACAGCAGACATAGTTCTTAGGGGCCAGGGAGAGTGGAGAAGGATGGACCGTGGCTCGGAATAAACAGGAGGGTTTATTAGAGGGAGTGGTACAGATGTCCTTAAATTAGACTGAAGCAAGCGGTTGCTGTACACTCCAACAGTGACCCACACAACTCAGGCTGCTGTGGTGTTTAAATCCACATCAGTATAGCTGCTAGCAAAGGAACATATTAAAGAGAGTGGCTTTCTTCTGTGGAAAAATGAATGCCCAAGTTCAAGGCCACAGCACAGCGCCTTCACACGGGACTGACCGGGACAGAGACACTTACTTGGTGGTAAGGATGTGAGTCTTGTGGTTACTGTTTCCGTGACAACTGGAAAAGACAAAGGAAAGAGGAGATGCTGTGGGATGTACTGACACAGCTGGGGTTTGGCAGGGCCTGGTGTCTGCCCTAGGTTAAGCAGTAGGATCAATAAAGGTTTCGAATAGCTGTGTCTTATGCCGAGGAATCTGAAAATATGAACACTAACGATGAGGCTCAATGTGCCTAGAATGTAAACTTTCTCTTTGGTGCCAAAAGAAGTTACTCGTTCATCGGAAGGATGCGTTGTCTAGCACTAAGGCCTCTCACTGACCGCTCCAGTCCAGGCCTAGCTTTGCGTCTGAAACAGGTCTAGACTCCCTTTTCTTATAGAGACACACACTATCTCTGCTCTGTTCCTTTCCCAGATTGCCTACACCAGCTGGAGTCAGCATCCCGGCTGATATCACTCTGTGTGTCCCGATGAAGCTGGGGGTTGCCTCTAGGGTACCAAGATTCATTCAGGAACCCTCAAGGGCATGCATGAGTGTGGGAGGTGTGGAGAGGAGGTGCAGCCTAAGTAAAGCACTTCTGTGGGGGACGTCTGTGACATGAGCCATACATGAAGCCCAGAAACAGACTTTGAGGAATGCCCCTTACATCACACAACCTGGAGTTTCTCTAGTGTCAATCGACGGCAAGTATACAGAGATGCTAAGAGCTTTGGGTGTCTGAGAAAACACCAGTCAGAAGCAGGATCTTGTTCCTCTGGTGTCATTCTCTTGAGGAAGCGTGGGCTTTGGGAGGATTCCCAAAGCCATAGGAGAGCCAAGTCTTCGTCTGACTGTGGCCATTAACACTGCCTCCCTCACTTTTGGGCCTCATCTGGCTGGGGCCACCATGTGTGTGTGCACGCATGTGCCACAGCACGCATGTGCAAATCATAGAATGATTTATAGGAGCCGGTTCTTTTGTTCTACCATGTGGGGGGGCCTAGATGTCAAATTTAATCAACAGGGTAGAGCCTTTGCAGCCTGCCCCAACTCAGGGGGCCCTCACTGGCCTCTGGAGGAGGTTTTTCTGTGTGCATGTGAACATGTATACGGATGTATTCGTGTGGAGTGCGCGCATACAGGCGTTCGGGAAGAAGGGAGAGCAGGGTGGAAGGAGATGGTTCAGGCCACTAGGTGACATGTGAATTAGCTGTTGGCACCTGCTCCTGCCATGCTGTCTGTCTACGTGTGTCTTTCATGTGACATGTTTCTGCTCAGTTCTCTTGTCTTCCCAGGAGCAGGGGCAAAGAGTACTCAAGACATCAAAGGGAATGGTTTTTCGGAGGAAGGTGGCAGAATCTCCATTTGAATACTAGCCCTTGAGCTCCCAGCAATCTCTCATTGTATAGACCTTTGCGTTTTTTGTTTTTTGTTTTTTTTGACACGTAAAAATAAATTATTTTCTAACCTAAAATTCCAAGTCTGTGGAGCCAGAATTTTTTTGTTGTTGGAAATGAATGAAAGTCACACAATAAGTGAGACTGTTTCCTAATTTAGATTTGCTGGAGAAACAGTCTACATATCCCTGAATTTGTCATTTGGACAGTTCTACAAAGTGAGTGTATCTGTTTTCCAGTTTGAATGTAGATTTGGATGGAGACACCAGGGTTATTTTAGCCCCAGTCCCTGACATAAATAAGGTATACTTTTAGATTTCTGCTGTTCTATATCCAAGAAAGAGCTAAATAAACCACAAGAATTAGGCAGTCATTAAACCACAGAATAATACAATTCTGCTCGTGGTAACTATACACAGAAAAAAATCCTTTTCTCTTTCTTTTTTCTTTCACCTCTCATGCCCTATTCCTCCCATTTCTTCCTCCTTTCCTTTCTTTATTTCTCTTTTATTTTCTGTGGTACTAGGAATAGTGTCCTGAGCCTTGGCAGGTGCATGCTAGGCAGGTAGTCTACACCTCTGGGCCTAGAAATGGCAATTTTCATTCTGGAGCAAGATGCGGAACTTGTTTGCTCATAAGCGTGCGATAGTAAAAACTGAGAAGTGCCTCCTAGGAAAGGTGTGGACTCGGTGTGTGAAGATATTTGGAGACACAGCGACTGTGGTAGAATTTGAGTGCATTATTGACTCTTCTCAGATGAGCTCAAACAGTCTGAGTACAGGAAGTCAAACACTCTTACTTCTTTCAGTGACTTCAGTGCCGTCTCGCTTGTTTTTCTTGGTCACATCCATCCCATAGCCACCTGCAGGAACAGAAGCCATTGCTTTCAGCAAGTCTAGATCCTAACACACACACACACACACACACACACACACACTAATACAAAGCCTGCTTCCCAGCACACAAAGCCTAACTCTTGCCCCAGCTCCCATTCCAGCCATTGATCTTTTTTTTTTTAATTTTTTAAAATTAATTTATTCTTGTTACATCTCAATGGTTATCCCATCCCTTGTATCCTCCCATTCTTCCCTCCCTCCCATTTTCCCCTTATTCCCCTCCCCTATGACTGTGCCTGAGGGGGATTACCTCCCCCTGTATATGCTCATAGGGTATCAAGTCTCTTCTCGGTAACCTGCTGTCCTTCCTCTGAGTGCCACCAGGTCTCCCCCTCCAGGGGACATGGTCAAATATGAGGCACCAGAGTACGTGAGAAAGTCATATCCCACTCTCCACTCAAGTGTGGAGACTGTTCTGACCATTGGCTAGATCTGGGTAGAGGTTTAAAGTTTACCGCCATTGATCTTAACAGATAAAAATTCAGCACTTCCCTTGTGTGGTCCTTTCAGGATCTAGCAGGATAGCTTGCCCTCTGTGCAGCATCCGAGGGCCTCAGCATCCCAGGTACTCTAACCTCTATCTAACTGTAACATCTACGCTTTGTCTGGGCTACCAATGACTGCAGGGTGTGTGCTCAGGCGTTGTGGCATTGACTAGTGCATTTTCAGGTGCCCTGCAGTGTTCTGTGTTCTGGGGCTGGGAGACAGCTCCATGGAGTAAATGCCTGTGAGACAAATGCATGGACCAGACTAGATTACCCAGAACCCTCACAAAAGCCAGGCAGGCGTGGTGGCGCTTTGTAATGCCAGCACTTGAGAAGCGGAGACAGGGGATCCCCAGGACCAGCTGGCTCCTTAGACTAGCTGGAACTGGCAAGCCCTGGCCTCAGTGGGGCACCCTGCCTTAATAAATACAGCAGAGAGTGGTGGACGAAGGCACCTGCTGTCCACGTTAGGCCTCTGCGTGCATCTGTGCACACACACACATTTGAGCTGTGCTCTTGGCGGAACTCGGAGTACATGACCCCCAAGCTGTGTTAGAGTTTGAATGTGAGAGCAGGTACTTGGTGGGTAAAAAAAAATCACACTCTACGCTTGCCTGATATTAACGGTTGGCAAATTATGAAGTCTGCTCCTCATAACAGACTAACCCCAGAGATCTATATGCAGACACAAGCAGGACAGTGCCAACGACAGCCTTATTCTTACTGTGCTTTGGAAGGGGAAAAGATCTTGGCTGTTGTGTTTGCAAGCACAGGCGGCTGACAGGGGTGGTGGTGGTGTGCTACGGGCGGAAGGTTCACACGGAGGAGGGGTCAGGAAGGGCTTTCCAATGGGACTCTTCTTGCCAGGGTGCTCAACACCAGCTTGTGGGAGGACCCCAAACGTGGCTGTCCCCCGTGTTGCTCTCCTTCTGCTAGCCTTCTCTCCCTAGTTTTTATCTTTGGATTGTAGAATTGGAACCATTTCTGCCTGGGTGCCCCCTGCTGAGCACCTCCTGCACTCTTCACTGTCACAGAGCTTCCTGTTGCTTTACAGCTTTGGCATGGGGGTAGTGGGCCACATCTACAACATGCTTTTTGTTTTTTTATTTTATTTTATTTTTTATTCTGTGTATGGATATTTTGTCTGCTTGTATATCTGTGCACCATATGCGTGCCTGGTGCCTGTGGAAGCCAGAAGAGGAGACCGGATCCCCTCAAACAGGAGTATGGATGGTTGTGAGCTGCCATGTGGGTGCTGGGAGTCAAACCTGGGTCCTCTGGAAGAGCAGCCAGAGCGCCTAACTGATGAGCCATTTTTTTTTCCCAGCCTCACAACATGGTTTTGGTTTGTTTATTTGTTTGTTTGTGACTCTGTGTGTGTATGTGTGTGCACGTGCTGAGGAGGAACCATAAAGTTATTTTAATTTAAAGAATCAGAAAGAGCTCGCACAGTGGTGCACACCAGTAATCCCAGCACTTGGAGAAGCAGAGAAAGGCAGATCTATGAGTTTGATGCCAGCCTGGGCTACAAAGTGAGTCTAGGACAGCCAAGGCTACACAGAGAAACCTAGTCTTGAAAAACCAAAACCAAACAACAACAACAACAACAACAAAATCAGAATGGAAAGAAATACATTCTAGTCTGGATTACATTTTTCTTAGTTTTTTTTGTTGTTGTTGTTGTTTGTTTGTTTTGTTTTTTTTTTTTTTTTTTTTTTTTGTTTGTTTGGTTTTTTTTTTTGGTAGTAGTAGAGGAAGGAACCCATGAAGGCAAAAAACATCGAGGACTCATCTACGCAAGTCATAATGTAGCCTGAGGTGACTTCCTTGCTGAGACCATGACCAAATAGGACCAGCTCAGCAGCCTTGTGGAATTAGCCGAGACTGGTAAGAGTCAGCCTCAGGCCTGGCTGAATGGGCTGTCTCCTTGTTCACTGGTGTTTCCTTTTCTTTTCGAGACAGGGTTTCTCTGTGTTAGCTTTGACTGTCCTGTAGACCAGGCTAGTCTCCAACTCACAGAGATCCACCTGCCTCTACCTCCTGAGTGCTGGGATTAAAGGCGTGCACCACTACACCGGGCATGGTGTTTCTCTTAAATGTAGCTTCAGACAAGGAATGTGGCATCATGGAAAAAATTTAGTTGCATCTGAGATGCCACAGAGTATCTTTACGGGTATGTTTCCTAGAGACAACAGGAACAGCTCCGTAACAGCTTAGTAAGCAAGTCTAGCCACATTAAAGGCCAGAGCTGGCTAGTGACCAGGCAGGAAGTCTGGAAGACTGTGCATGCCAGCCTGTGTGAAGATGGGTGTTCTCTTTGGGATCCTTAGTTTAAGAATTAATGAGCCAGGAGTGGTGGTGCACGCCTTTAAATCCCAGCATTTGGGAGGCAGAGGCAGGCAGATCGCTGTGAGTTTGAGGCCAGCCTGGTCTACAAAGTGAATCTAGCACAGCCAAGGCTATACAGAGAAACCTTGTCTTGGAAAACCAAAAATAAAATAAAATTAATGGTCCCAGGACCACTGATGTTCTCTGCTGTGTCTTTCTAAACACTGTGACCATTATTAGCTTCTTCAAATTGACCACTAGCCATGAACTAGAAGGTATCTGAGCAGATTAAACATTTCAGTACACTTGGATGCTGGTTAGGGCGATGACCGGCTGTCTAGGATGACATTTAATTGATAGGAAACTTGCCATGAAATTACTGTTTGCTATGATGTCACGAGGTATCACTTTTGATGCTTCCATGAGTGGTACTGATGGGAGTGACTGGATGCACTGGAGACTATGAAGGCAGATGGATGCTAGCCCTGTAGTCCAGTCTCCAGGAGCCAGTCTGCCCGATGCTGCTTGGGTTTGTTTGTTTGTTGTATCTAGGACAACAATAGAAACTCCTAGGCCCTTCATCTGTTCTCTAAATCCTAATGACAAAACCTCCCGCTTCTACAGCTTCTGCAGCAAAAAGCCACAGGTTCCAGGAGACACGAAGAGACAGCTTGCTCTGTGCTTGCCTACTTTCATGATTTTGAGTCATTTCTTATCACTGGGTTCTTCAGTGGAAGGTGCACTGTGGGTAGAACCCGCCCCAGGCAGATGGGCACCTCCCTCTTAGCATGGAGCCTGTCAGTGTATTTCTTTGTTCTGCCTGACTGTTGGAGATGGCAGGGATGTGCTGGAAACGGATTATTTTAAATCAAATACAAGAAAAGACTTTCTATGAGCTCATTACTTCATGGAGAGTGACGGGTGCAGGCACAGACCTGGGCTGGGATTGTCCCACCGGACAGAACTTCTGTTTGAATCATTCTAAGAGCTGGTGGGTGCTTTAAAGTGTAACGTCAGGAGGAGGTTTAGGCGGGTTCTGCCTGAGCCTGATGTTCCTGCCAGTCCTGGGCTGTGTTCTAGGGTTCCCAAAGTACCACTTAGTGGAAGCTTTGTCAACTAACACAATTATTTTTTGTTGTTGTTGTTGTTGTTTTTTGAGACAGAGTTTCTCTGTGTAGCCTTGCCTGTCCTGGACTCACTTTGTAGACCAGGTTGGCCTCGAACTCACAGCAATCCACCTGCCTCTGCCTCCCAAGTGCTGGGATTAAAGGTGTGTGCCACCACCGCCTGGCTTCTAACACAATTCTTAACTTCCTAGATGTCTGGGCTTTATCACTGGCAAGGAAGAGCAGGTCATTTAAATTCTTGATTCTAAAGCTATACTGATTTTTCACCCTGATATTTGTTTGTTTTTATTTACTTATCTTGAGACAGGGTCTCATTATGTAGCCCTGGCTGGCCTGGAACTTGCTGTGCAGTCCATGCTGGCTTTGAACTCATGGAGACCCACCTGTGTCTGCCTCCTGAACTCTGGGATTAAAGACGTGCGCCACCGGTCCTGGCTATCAGATGTCTTTTCAGGTTATATAGTAAATGTGTGTTATCATGTAGGATTGTGCAGTGATCCACATGCTAATAGCATTTCTGTCTCCTTAAACGCTTCTCTGAGTGTTGGTGCCTACAAATAATACAAAATAAATTGCTGCTAGCTCTACTGAGCCCCTGTGCTGCTGAACAGGAGAACTTATTTCTCTCGCCTGACTGTATTTCTCAGCCTCTGGTAATCACCATTCTCACTCCTATGAGGTCAACCTGGTTGAGCTTCCTCATGAGTGAGAACACGCCCACCCCACTGTTCTTAGAAGCTGCTTTATAGTTATTTCATGGCTAATGCTTTTTTTTTTTTTTTTTTGGAAATATGCAAATGACCCCATGTGACTTTCTTTGCGTTTCTTTCTTTTTTTTTTTTTTTTCTTTTTTCTTTTTTCATTTTTTGAGACCGGGTTTTTCTGTGTAGCCCTGGCTGTCCTGGAACTCACTCTGTAGACCAGGCTGGCTTCAAACTCACAGAAATCTGCCTGCCTCTGCCTCCCTGAGTGCTGGGATTAAATGCGTGTGCCACCACACCCTGCTGGAACACCCATTCTTGATACAGATGAAAGAATAATAAGGATAAATGTTTTTATTTCTAGCTTTTAATCTTAGGAACAAACACTTCTATTCTGCTAAAGAATCAAGTATTTTTCATCTTTTTTGTTACTCCGATCTCTATATAGTCTGTAAATTTTGAAATAAAGCACCATTGAAATTGCTACAGAACAAGAAAACTCCTTGGCCGTTTCTCTGACAGCACACATGAGCCAAGCGGGTTGAGGGCCAGGGAAACCAGAGCCCTGAGGCTCATGTTGTGGGTTTAGTCTCTTCAACACCCAGAGATGAGTTTGCTACGTTTGGTCACCTTAGAGTTCCGTGAGCATAGACAAGACACCGGCTTGTGGCTAGGTCAGCTCAGTGGCCCCTGGGGCTGCTGCCACTGATGATGGTGAGTGAGCTAAGCATCGCCAACAGACCACTTCCTGTTGGCCATGACCTAACTGTGCTTGGTGAGTTGGTGGGCCTGATCTGTTTTTCCAATCAAAAGGGTTTGGGTGCAGATTTAAAGGGGACCTTTCACTGTAGCTGACCCCTGTACACACTGGTCTGACTCATATGGTATTCTGCAGGGATTAAGAGCAAAGTCAAACCCCTAATTATCAACAGGTGGACAAGTGTTGGGTTAGTTTCCACACAGATTCGTGCCTCAGCTCCAAAGAAGAGCACAGAGGAGGGAAGAAATAGTCCAAGGTTTCCAATAAGCACCCGTAAAAACTTTGGCACATTTTGAGGATGTAACAGTTTCAAACTTTAGACTGTGGGTGGACTAACTAACTGTGTCTAGGGAGAAGTGAAAGGCCAGAGGCTTGGCCTGCTTCAAAAGTGAGGGGACAGTGTGCCAGTCAGTACAACTGTGGTCCAGTTAGACCCAAACCGGTAAATCTAAAGTCTAAGCTCAAAGTGATTTTTCGGGGAGGAGTGGGAAAGACAGTCTCTGTCTCTCTCTGTCTCTGTCTCTCTCTGTCTCTGTCTCTCTCTGTCTCTCTCTCTCTGTCTCTCTGTCTCTCTCTCTCTCTCTCTCTCTCTCTCTCTCTCTCTCTCTCTCTCTCTCTCTCTCTCTCTCTTCCAGTTTGAGTAGAGGAAATTCCTGGACCAGTTACACCATTCAAAGACTTTACTTTCCCTTAAGTTAAGAAAGTATAACAAACAGTAAGAGTCTACTTAGCCCCAGCCTTCCAGCAGCAGAGGCTTGGGCAGCCACAGGTTGTGCCTTGGGGGCCACCACTCACCTGAGCCATTCCACTCTCTAGTAGGAACAGGGAGACAGAGGGAGGGGGAGTGCGGGGCGGCAAGAGCAGCTTCCTACAAGTTGCTTTCCAATACTGACAACAATGGAGAAAAGTCCTTGCTGGGAGAGCCCACTGGCTCTCGGGTGCCCGCCTTCTCTTTGCCCTACGTGGGTCTTCCATGCATTCCTTTAGAAAAGCAACCCTGAACAGCACACGTGCACTCTGTGTGTGACCAGTTAACTGCTTCAAACTAGAGCTTGAGACACAAAAGTTCATCTTATTTTCTCCGATAAACGTTTTACAATGGAAAGCAAGCCTCAAACCAAAGACTCGGAGGAAAGGAGAAAGCTCAGTGTTCGTGTAACTCACCTGGCTTCGGGTCTGGAGGAACAGGGAAACAGCTTCGAGCAGACACCGTCTCTTTCTTCTTCTGATGCCTTTTTCTACAAGTTTGAAGTGCCACTTTTTTTTTTTTTTTTTTTTTTATCCAGACCCAGCCAAGGTGTGTTAAAGCTGAGTGATCTTTCAAAAATGTTCGCTTCTTTTCTCCCTCTTGTTTCCTTCAGGGCTTTGCTTCAAAACAAGTCCTGACAAAGGTGTGCCGTGGTTTGCAGCTCTGCTCCACCCTTCCAATTATCTGACACTTGCTGGATTTTAAAAAAAAAATCTGCCTCCAGGAACCAAACTTTATAGAAGGCAGAAAACATCTCCTGCCAGCGTAGGTAGATTAACTATTTATAGACCTGTAGGGAAAGCAAAGCCGAGGACTGGCTCATGGGAAATACCCTTCGCAATGCCTCCCTGGCCTTTGCAGATGAAGAACAACCATAACCCAATTCCTTTCTTGGGTACCACAGGGTACCTGAATCCCAGCACGTGTGCTTCACGTGACATCTCTGCTCACGAGGGACCTGTGACCACAGTGCCCGAGTTCCGGAAGAACCACAGGGGAATGTCTATTCAAGATCTGTCTCTCCCATCTGTGGCCTTGCCCTCCTCCCTCCATTCTGGCCAAGTCAGACCTAACTCACTTGGGCCAGACTGTGAGCTGGTGTTGAGAAGATGCCCGAGACTGGAGAAGCTGAGTAGTTCACAGGTTAAGGGTCGCTTTTTGGAAAGAGGTGACCTGATATGTGTGTGATGATGACTTAAGAGAAAGCAGCAGCTGAGCGTGGTGGTGCACGCCTTTAAATCGCAGCACTCTGGAGGCAGAGGCAGGCGGATCGCTGTGAGTTCAAGGTCAACCTGGTCTACAAAGTGAGCCTAGGACATCCAAGACTACACAGAGAAACCCTGTCTCAAAAAACCAACCAAACAAACAAAACAAAACCATCGCCACCACCACCACCACTAACAAAAGCAGCATGTTGGCAATAGGCATCCAGCCTCCAGTAATGGAGGAAGATGCTTGTGGAAGGGGTAGGGACCTCCTTGTCCTCCAAACCAGCCGATCACATGGTCCCTCTTTCTTCTTGTAAGGCCACCAGTCAGATTGGATTAGGTCCCATCATAATGCCCCCCCCTTTGAGTCAATTACATCCTTAAAGCATTTTCTCTCAATATCATCCCATTTCTGAGACCCTGGGGGCTAAGACTGCACATGACTTGGGTGGTAGGTGTGTCCCAATTTGGCCTGCAACCTTTAATCCCAGCACTCGGGAGGCAGAGGCAGGCGAATCGCTGAGAGTTCAAGGCCAGCCTGGTCTACAGAGAGAGTCCAGGACAGCCAAGATAACCTAGAGAAACCCTGTCTCGAAAACAAACAAACAAACAAACAAACAAACAAGAATATTTAAATTGATATATTACTGAGGGTACATAGGTGAGGGGAAGGTCTAGAGGAATCCAGAGCCTTACACAGAGAAGAAAGCGGCAGAGATGGCTCTGAAGGAAGACGGTCACGGTGAGTCGGAGAAGCAGGGGTGGGCGCAGATTGTGCCCCACGAATGGAAGCGGGCGGTGGCAGGCGGAGATAGGAAGGCCAGGTTCCCGTCTCCACACAGGGCTTCATGGGCTGCGGCTGGGGAGAGGACTTCAGTACCTGGAACCTGTCCTTAAACTTAAGAGCTTTTGCAGGTGGTCTCCATGTGCTTGGGTTATGGATCACGGGGAAAGAATAGTTATGGAACTAATTTTCACGGCGCCTATAAGATGTGTTCTGCACACATACAGTCTCCATAGTGATTCTAGGAGCTGGATTCCACTATTGCCATGATTTTTATATTTATCCTACCCCCCGCCCTTCTCTCTCTGGATATGCACATGCCAAGGCTGGGGTGTGGAGGTCGGAACAAACCTTGTGGGTCCTGGGGTTCGAACCCAGGCTGCCAGGCTTGGCAGCAAGCCCTTTTACTTGCTGAGCCGTCTCACTGGCCTTGTCCTCGTTTTTCATAGCAGAGAAAGGCAAAGTTCTGAGCAGTTGGGTAATCTGGTCAAAAGTCTTTTATATCTCATCCATAGGTGGTTGAACCTCTATTCTACTTGACCTTTGAACCCTTATCGATGGTTATATTTAAGGATATCCATGGTTTTATCTTGAGACAGGGTCTCATAATGTAGGCCTGGCTGACCTGGAACTTGCTGTGCTCACAGAGCCCTACCTGCCTCTGTCTTCCAAGAGCTGGGATTAAAGTGTACAGCAACATGCCCGGCACGCCCATGGTTTTGAAAAAGAGGAAAATAGGTTCTATCAAACAGATCAGACTGATTGCAAAGGACAACCTTAAAACTAAACTGTGCAGACTGGTATTTTTCTCAGACAGTACCACAATGTCCCTGTTGTGACTTATTGGCAGCAGAAGATTATATGGGAGCCTGTTCATCAAGACAACTGACTGCTTAACCACGGCTACTGTATAAGACACGCCGTGCAACCATTGCGTAAGCGTGGCTGGGCTTCCCACTTTTTGGTTGCTGCGATAATATTGCTGTTCTCTATATTCAATGGACCAGTCAGGCCACTCAACTGAGCAGGAAATATAAGCATGTGTGTATGTGTGTGTGTGTGTGTAAATATGTGTTAGTGTGTGCATGTGTGTATAGTGTGTGAATGTGTGTGAGTGTGTGTGTATAGTGTGTAAGTTTGTGTGTATGTGTAGTGTGAGTCTGTGTGTGTGTGTGTGTGTGTGTGTGTGTGTGTGTGTGTGTGTGTGTGAGTCCTCTTCACAGATCCTGTGGTAGGTACCTGAGGAAGAAGAAAAATGAGATTTGGCATTTACTCTCTGTTTCCCCAAGGGTCTTAGTTTACAGCTCTTGACAAAACTGTGTGCAAAACCTACCCTGCGGCATGAAGAGAAAACTGTGTCCTGTTAATATTCACATATGCAGCTCTTGGCACTAGAAATGTTTTAGAATAAGTAGGAAACAAGGGAACTCCTGTAGAAACGAAGACACAGGAAGGAAATGTTTTCATCTCTCCTGACTACAGACAAAACGGAGCTCATGAGTCACGGGTCAATTTTTTAAAAAGAACTGGAGTTGCTGCTGTTTGCGAGACACTATGTGGGTGCTGGGAACCGAACCTGCGCCCTCTATGATAGCAGTAAGAGTGTTTCACTGCTGATCCATCCCATTGGCCATACGCTCATTAATTTCTGTTGGGCTGGGAGTCAAAGTAGAGCTCCTTAAAAGCCATCCAGAAAAATAGTCCTATTTCCAAAATTACTTAACGACTTTAAAAATGGGCTGAGGAGAAGGATGCCAGCTCCCATGAGGCGCAAGTGGGCATCATGTGACCAGACCCTTCAGTAGCTGATCAGCGTAAGAACAGAGGGACCCACTGTCTATGGCCGACATGTTCCTGAGACGAGGGAGATAAGCTCAGGTTTGGTGACCTGGGTGAGAGTTTTTGTTGAACACCTCCGAATCTTCTAGTCTTCGAAATACACATTTTTCCTTTATTTGTTTGGTTCTGGTGTCCTGCAGAGTTCACCTGCTCTGTGGCTTTCCTCCCGTAAAAATCACATACGTTGGTGGTGATGTTAAATAGCACTTTCATTCAGAGACCTTAACTTTCGGGGACTCATTTGCACACAGTTCGTAAAATACAATAAATAGTAAAGGACACTGCCAGATGTGGTGGCGCACGCCTTTAATCCCAGCATCTGGGAGGCAGAGGCAGGAGGATCTCTGAGCTAGAGGCCAGCCTGGTCTGTAGCTCAAATTCCAGGACAGCCAGGGTTACAACAGAGAAACCCTGTCTTGGGGGGGGGGATGAAAGGACGGGGGGGGGGGAGAGGGAGAGAGAGAGAGAGAGAGAGAGAGAGAGAGAGAGAGAGAGAGAGAGAGAGAGAGAGAGAGAGAGAGAGAGAGAAGTAAAAAAGGTAATAGTCGGGCTGGAGAGATGGCTCAGCGGTTAAGAGCACCAACTGCTCTTCCAGAGGTCCTGAGTTCAATTCCCAGCAACCACATGGTGGCTCACAACCATCTATAATGTGATCTGATGTAAATTGTATACATAATAAATAAACAAATATTAAAAAAAAAAAAAGGTAATAGTCACCAAGAAGGTAGCAGGAGGAAACAAAATGGTTTTTTTGTTTTTGTTTTTAGTGTATTTTGTGAATCGACTTTAATCATAGTATGTGTTGATCCAACTCTTTTATTGAACAGCAAGTCCACTGATTTTTAAAGAACTGCTTCCCATGTATTAAACATAGTACAAAAATTACTTGTGCTTTGCTACTGTTGTTAGCAGGACTAGGAGACAATGTGTCTGCCTGGACTTCCCTGGTGGCAGTGTGTTTCTGAGTAACAGAATTACTTATCGGTAAAGAATTATGATAAAGACATTTACAGATTGGCTGGCAGAAGGATGTGAGCTTGTAACTGGCAACAGCCTCCCTTTCTACTTGGCTTGAGGTCCTTTCCTGTCTCTCAATATAATGTGCCCTGAATTGTCTGTCCGCAGCTGTGCTTCTTGCTTCCTTTTTTATAACAAAGGACCTGATTTCCGTTCTTCCAGTTCTGACTATTCATTCACGTATCCACCCCAAACACACCCTCATCCATATTTGCTGAATGAGGAAGCCACCACCCACCGAGCACGTACCATGGGCAAAGCCGTTACAGGGTGCATGGATCAGCCGAGGTGGACGTCGGTTATACAAATCGGGATCTATTCACTATGCGTCTGGGACCTGGGGAGGATCTCAATGTTTGGAGGTTTGGAGAGAGCCCTCCAGCTTGGGACGTCACTGCAGCTTAAGGGTTGGGTGGCATTAGAAGCTGAGCTTGAAGAAAGAACTTCAAAGGTTAGGGTATGGAGTGAAAGGACAGGGCTTGGAGGGGCGTGGTTCAGCATAGCATGGGCACCTGAGGCGGAGAGCAGAGGGGCAGGTGAGGAGACTCGGATGTGTCCGTCTGATCGTTGCACAGGTGAGGGGGGTTATTGAAGGCGGACATGGAACGGTGAGCTCTACACTGAGGAAACTTGACCACTGACAACACAGAGGGTGAAGCACAGCACAGTGGGAGATAGTAGAAAGACTTCAGGGAGATGAGGAGGAAAGGAAAGGAGGGTCAGGGACCACTCAATTGGCAAATAGCTTGCCATTCACACACGAGCACCTAAAGGCAGATCCAGACAGAAAGCCAGGCACAGGGCTTGTGTCTACACTCCTAACGCCAAGCAGGCTCAAAGAGTTGGCTCGCCAGCTGGTCTAGCTGAATAGTGAGATCCAGGTTCAGAACAGAGCAGAAGGCTAGAGCCGTGGCTCAGCAGGTACAAGAGTCGGCCACCTCGTCTAATGCACCGAGTCTCATTCATCCCTGGGAGCCACATGGTGGGCGGAGCAAGCTGACTTCTGTAAGTTAAGTTGTCCGTGACATCTCTGTACCTACACAAAAACACACATTAAGAAAATAAATATCAAATGTAATTTTCTAAAAAAAAAAAAAAGGAGGAAAGCAATCAAGCAAGGGAGCCATGTTGACTTCTGGCCTCCTCGTGCGTATGCATATGTACCCCCCATCCAGTAACAACCCCTCCCCAACCTCCCCACACACAGGCACACACACTCAGGAACATAATTAACTAGTTAAAAAGGAGCTCAGGGTGGAAGGCAATAACAGTAATGCTGGACAGAGACTAGCATTTAGTGATGGCTGTTGGTCTGAGGGAGATACCAGATACCTGGAGGATGTTGAGATTTTTTCCGAACCGACCGCCAACCACAGCAATTTCCCTTTCCTGCCAAGTTAACATCCTCAAACCTCCTTGTGTTAGAGCTTACATTCCAGTGGGGGATACGAACACAATGATGACATTATTCCTTTTGTTCCCAGCCTTCCTCGTCCCCATTTTGTCCTATGTTCACTCCCTATCACATTGAAAATAAGAGATTTAAAAAGAACTTAGCCATTAAGTGATAGAATAATACTGGACCATGCCACTTATAGGTGACACATCTGATTGGTTGGAAACCACCATACGCTATTTCTGACACAGAACCTACAAACAACCTGACATTTATTTCTAATTTTTTTTAAAAACTTTTTTGTTTTGTTCTTTTTTTGAGACAGGTTTCTCTGTGTAGCCCTGGGTGGCCTGGAACTTGCTCTATGGACCAGGCTGGCCTCTAACTCACAAAGATGCTCCTGCCTCTGCCTCCTGAGTGCTGCCACATTCATGCTCTTTTAACAAAAAGAGCTCAATGTACTCAAGAAAAATACGTGGTGCACTGGCCTTAGCAGCTGTCTGCTTTTGCTATGGCCAGAGCCTGTCTGACCAAAGTCACGTGTTTAGCAGTGTTGAAAGGTGAGACCCCCCCTCAAAAAAAAAAAAAAAAAAAAGGTGAGACCCTTCAGAGATGACTCGGTCACAGGAATCTGCCCTCATCATGGGCTGATGGCAGCATTGGTCAGCAGCTTCCACATGGGAGTGTGAGCTTGGCCTCTCTCCTCTCCTCTTGGCCAGGCGATGTGTGCTGCATGTTAGAAAGCTCTCGGCAGATTCTGCTCTCTCAATCTTGGACTTGCAGAGAGATAAAGCCTTTCCTTTACAAATTATCCGGTTTCAGCTGGGCGTGGTGGTGCACGCCTTTAATCTCAGCACTCAGGAGGCAGAGGCAGGTGGATCTCTGTGAGTTTGAGGCCAGCCTGGTCTACAGAGTGAGTCCAGGACAGTCAAGGATACACAGAGAAACCTTGTCTCAAAAAACAATTAAAAAAAAAAAAAAAAAACACACCAAACCAAACAAGTTATCCAGTTTCTGGTGCTCTGTTATAGAAGTACCGGACAGATGAGGATGCTTTTTATGATCTGAGAATATGTGTCCCTTGGGAGATAAAACATCCTTTCATCATTACAGGGAGAAAGGAAACTCTCTGTGTCTGTCAGGGTGGGAGCCTTTTGCAGCCCTCCTGAGCTGGGCAGTGTTCCCCAGCCCACCCTGGTGGAGTTAAGCCTCCAGGGCAGGCAACTCCTCCTCCTTGTACTTGCTCAGAAATGTCACAGGAGCATGTCAGAGCAGAGAGTTTTATCCACGGTAAGATGCGCCCTCACAACTGAGTTAACTTACTAAAGCTGTTTGAAATTTGTGTTCCGCTTGATCCCCGTTGCGGAACAAGAAGAAATAAATGTTTTTATTTCAACGGCCCGGCAGGAAGCTACTTGACAGCTGGATTAATTACCAGATTTTTATGCTTTTAGGCCAAAAAAGGCTGAAAAGTCTGAGTCAGGCGGCGATGATTCTCTCATGCTGTAGGCCATGATTCAGGAGCTGGGCTTGCCCCTTCACAGACATGTTCACACAGAGACTGTCTTCATTAACACGAAGGCCGCACCCTATTATCTATTCTGTGGTTACCAGTATATTCCCCACGGATATGTCTCCAGCGCAGAGACTCACGTCGAGAGTCAGGCCTCAGTGCCAGACACACCAATCAGCTCAACTTGCTCCTGGTTCCTGAACCAACTACACCAGGGGTCTCCAGCTTTGAGGCCCCTGGTGCTGTAACAGGTCACAGCGAGGTGTCACTCAGCTGCTGACATTCAGGAAAATCACCCTTTCTGGTGTTCTGGGAGTCTGGGTGCTGAACACTGGACCCACTGCTTACTTTTTCTACCACCGAGTACATCCTCAGGCCCATGGGGTTTCAGCACATGCTTGTAGCTATGTAACCACCGCAGCGTTTAAGACGCAGACACTTTCTTTACACCCCCAAATTCACTTGTGTTCCGCGTTAGTCCCTTCCTGTCTCTGGCTCCTGACAGCTCCTGATCCGGTTCTGGTCCCTGTGGCTTTACCTTTTCCAGAATGCCACTGACAGGGACAAAGCAGTCCACAGCCTTTCCTGGTGCTCTCTGAGACTCATCCGTGTTGTACCATCATTAGCCTCGCTTTGTTATGGAGTAAGCTTCCATTGTTTGGCATGCATTTTCTTAAGTGTTCTTACAGTGAGGGACATTTGGAATCTATCAGTTGTCATACGTAAGTACCTGGAACTGTAGTGATGGGCCAGGTAAATACATATTTAGCGCCATAAGACATAACAAAATTTTGTACTTTCGTACCAGTATTCAGAAAACCAATATCTCAAAGTGCAGTGTTTTGATATTTTTATGTGCTGAACTGAAAAAAAACCAAAAAACCAAAAAAACACCTTAGAATCAAGATCCTTGACCTCTAGTCTCGCTCTCTATTGGGGACAGCTTTGGTGTGGAAACTGATATTTCATCATGCAAGATGCCCACCAGATTGAACCAAAATGACCTGTTTGCCTTCTGTTTCCACCTGGAGGTTCCACTACATATTACAGAGAAAGAGGTTGAGAACTGCAACCTTACCTGCATGGACTGTGTCATAGGACGGTGCCTGTCCCCCAGGCTCATTCAAATTCCAAAGAGAATTAGTTTACGAGCTAATTTCTGTCCCAGGGTCCATTTGCTCCCCTAATAATTATTTCCCATCTTTCTGGCTTGCCTGTATTCCCACCTGTCCTTTTCTCCTGTGGTGAGATTCTTGTGCATGGGACTCTGGCTGGCTTCGCGCGTAAGCACACTGCTGCCATTCCCTCTGCAAGTTAGCATATCTGTGCATCTTCTCCCCCGTTGACTTATTGTCATGTTGCTCCAGCAAACCTTCAGAAGGCAAAAGGTTGCTTTCCCTGCTGTTTTCTCTTCCCAAGAGAGTTCGAGGGGCCCCGCAACCTTGTCTACTCTTGGTATCCTCTGTTTGACTGTAGTTGTTCCAAAAATTGTGGGGTAGCAGTTCAATATCATTTTAATTTATATTTCTGTCGTGAGCACATGGGCATCATCTTTCCCTGGGATTATTCACTAGTCGCATGTGTCTTCTGGTGAGGTCTTTGTAAGGGTTGGGTTGTTTGTTTGTTTGTTTGTTTGTTGGCTTTTTGAGACAGGGTTTCTTTGTGTGGCTCTGGCTGTCCTGGAACTCACTCTGTAGACTAAGCTGGCCTCAAGTCAGAGATTAAAGGCATGTGCTACTACCACCCAGCAAGAGATTTTGTCTATTTAGAAACTGGATTGTTTTAGTGTTGTTGAAATTTTATACCTCTTTATATATGTGTATAATTTCCTTATTAAATGTACAATCTTCCAGTGGCTATACTTGCCATTTTCCTAACAGGGTCTTATGAAAACGTGGTCTAATTTGTACTTTTTTTTTCTGTTATGAATCCTACCATTGGCATTGTGTATAAGAAATCTTTGCTTAACAAAGTTCACAAGATTTTTTTAAAAAGTATTTTCTTCTAGAAATGCTATTACTTTAAGCTTCAAAGAACTATTCTGGGGGCTTTCATATATGGAGCAACATTCTTTGTCTTATTTCATTACTTTTCTCAAATCAGGCCCTGCTGGATACTTGTTGTAAACTTTCTGTTGCTGGGACAAATAGCAAGAAAACAACCTAAGTGAGAAGCACTTATCTTGCCTTGGGACTTGGCCTGTGGCAGCCGTTTCTGTGTGTCTGGTTTGTGGTGAGACCGTGCCTCATGATGGCAGAGAGGGACAGTAGAGCAAAGTTGAAATCATGGCAGCCCAGAAGCACGTGCACAGAGTGCCTTCACACGTGAACTCTCTGCCTTCTTTCCTTCCATCTTATCTGGGCCCCAAGCCAATGGGATGGTGCCATTCGTATTCAGGGTGGGGCTTCTCCACTTGGTTCCGGAAATGCCCCCATAGACTCATCCAGAGACACGCTTTACTGATCTCCTAGGCCTCTCACTACAACCAAGTCAATGATCAACATGAGCCATGACCGGGCCAGCCCTTGTAAACTTGATACTAATCGCATCACCTTGAACCATAACATTTCAACCCCGGACCTCAAAAGGCTCCTGTTTAATCTTATGATGTGAATTCACGTGGTCTGTCTCTAAGAGCCCTTGCAAGCTTGACAATTCCAAGGTTTCTCAGACTCTCCTCTGAGACGCAAAGCAAGCACTTACCTTGAGTTCTTGTAGACTTCAAAAGGAAATACAAGTGCCTATACTGCACACAGTAGGACCGAGTAAACGCTTCCATTCCAGAAGTGGGAATAGGGGCAGGAAGTATCAGACCAAAGTAAATCCAAAACCCTGCATGGAAAAATTAAATCCTGTAGCTCCTTATCCAGCTTCTGATGGGCTTGGCAGTAGCCCTGTCATGTCAGACCTCCTATTCCACATTCTGGGGGGCTGGTCTCTAACTTGCTTGGGTTTTCTTTGCTCCTGAAGCTTCAGTCTCACTGCTTTGTGCATTATCATCTCGAGAGTGACATCCAGAGGGCCTGCCCCTGCTGTTTGTATTCTCTCTTGCCCTCCAGGCTTTCCTCTGAGATCCGAGCGGAAGCCTCCATGACCTTGTATCTTTTGTGTTATGCAGGCCTACAAAACCAGAATCAAGTTGGTCGGTGCCAAGGTCAGCTGCCACCCTGAAGACCCTTGGGACCGTGACTACAGCGCTTCACATTGCCTAGGTGGAGAAGCCTGGCAAGCAAGGAGCCCTGAAACTCCTTTCCAAAAGCAAATTCTTCCCAGTGACTTGAAACTTCTATGTCCTCGGTCCAGCCTATTTCTAAGACACTCTGAAGGCATCTTTGACGTTGTCCCAGTATAAAGAGCATTCTTCTGCTTGATGAACCTAACCTCTTTGTCAGCCACGCCATCTTTGGCCCCAGTTTTACACATGTCCCCCTCCAAACCTTTGCTCTTCTTAGCGCTGCTAACAATTCTCTGTAAATACCCATGCCGTTGCCTGACTGCCGAGCTGCCTCAAAATTCCTTCCACCAGTTTGATTAGTCCATCACCTTTAAACCCAACCTCCCACCAGATGTCAGAGGGTGGATAAAATGTAGACAAGTTCTTTCCTTAGTGTTAACACAAATAGCCCCTGGTCCTAATGGAATATGCATTTCTTCCATCTGAAACCTCATGAGCACCGCCAGCATTTCTATGTGCATTGTGATATTTTCAGTTCCTCCCAGAATTGAGCGTTAGTCTGCTCACAGCATTCTAGGCTCTATGTAGTGCGATTAAAAAAAAAAAAAAATCTTAATTCTTCTGGCAAATTACTTCTGAACTGCTCTATTAGGTAGTCACGGCAACGACCCACTTCTTCCAGGAGTTTCTGTGTGCGAGTCTAACTTCCTGTGCCTGTGACAAACAGAGCTGAGGAATAACTTGAAGGGACAAGGACTGATTTTTGGCTCATGTTTTCACAGGGTTCAGTCTGTTAGTTTTCTGGATCTGTTTGAGGCTAATGTATATCATGGCAGTAAGACGTGGTCAGGGAAAAGCTAGTCACTGCATGGCGCTTGGCAGTCAGGAAGTGGGCGGTGGGGAGATTTGTTGCTCACATTTCAAGATTTTTCCCTTAGTTAATCTTTCCTAGAAATATTTTCATCGACATCTCCAGATGTACTTTCCTAATGCCCAGGCCTCTTTCAGTTCAGTCAAATTGACATCTTGATCAGCTATCAATAGCCCAGGCTGGTCTTAAACTCACAATTTTCCTTAGCCTCCTGAGTGGGAAGATTGCAATCACTTGCTAGCACATCTGCATTGTTCACACATACATGTATTTTTCATGCCTCACTTGCTTTTTAAAAAGGTCATGTATGAGATACTTTGTTTATTTGCATGTTTCATAACTAACTTGTTTTTGAAAAATTAGTGTTTTAAATAATATAGCAACTCTGAAAATCAGATTCACTTCCCCATTCCGGCTCCGTGGTTACTAATTACTACTTTTTATCCATGAGCATTTGCAGTTAGGTGACGGAGTCTCTATTCTGCATTGCCAGTGCTCACCAAAATCTTTCCCCAGTTGACTTATGTGAACAAATAACCGGACAGAGATTTCCTTAAATGCTTGTAACCAATAAATATCCCTATCTTTGTTGAGGAGTTCTACGCATGTGGTAGGGCGCCTGCTCAACGCTGATACAGGAGTTGGCTGCGCCACCTTAGCTTTCACTTCCTGCTTTCCTGGAACCTTACAATTATCGCAGAGAGAAATGAAAGACTTCTGAGGGCTGCTGAGCACGCATGCAGAGCATTCCACATTTCTATGCACACGCACAGCCCTCTGGCTTCCTAGAAACATCTTAAAACCCCAAACAGCCCTCATGGACATCCTGTTATCTGTTGCCTCAGTCCCATGCAGTGCAGAAAATTGCGCGCAACTGTGACAAATAAAAGGCTTGTTATACTGAGTGAGTTCTGTGTCAGGTTCGGTGAAAGTCACCTTAGGCCTGGGGATTGCGCAGTAAGTACAGTGCTTGCCTAACATGTGTGAAGTGTTGGGTTCCAACCCCATCACTGAAAATTGGAATAAAAAAAAATAAGATAAAACAGTAAAAAAAAAAAAAAAAAAAAAAAAAGCTTTTGCAAGCTCCTTCCCTGCATTTAAATGTGTTTCTTTTCTTTTCTTTTTTGTGACATGCTGACTATGAGTACAGTTCTTTGCATAGCATGGGTTGAGGTTCTTTCTGGAGCATAGGCAACTAACCACTGGGGATAGCACTGAAGAAGATGACTCCCCTCCTTTAGTGGCCGTTAACTACCAGTGGCCACTCCCCCATTGGTGATGGGATGGTTGATGGGGCTAGTCTTGTGGAACTCTCCTGCAGATAATCACAGCTCTGTGATTTCCTGATGTAATGGCCATGGCATGCCCAGGAGGTGGCATTTACATCATTAATCCCGCCATCTAACCCTTACATTCTTTCCACTCCTGTGAGTGTCGGGAGGAGTAACAAAGCAGTCCCTCGCAGAGCTGGGCCCTAAGCAGAGTTGACTAGTTTTGTTTTAATGATCTTTTCAAAAATTAATCAATTAATAGTATTATTGAGCTTACTTGTAGTTTTTGTTCCCAATATCATTGTGCTCTGATGTGTTTATTATTTTCCTCAAAGAATATGTTTCCAATTTTGTTTTAATACTGAATTTTTGTTTTTAACTACTTTAAATTTTTAAAAGTTCGATTCCTTCATTCCTTTAGTGTGTTTGTGTGTGCGTGCTCACACACATGTGTATAAGTGTGCGTGTCATCGGGTACACAGATGTCAGAGGAAAGCTCCTGCTTCTTGCCTTCCACCATGAGGTCTCTAGGATCAAACTCAGGTTGTCAGCACTGTTGACAAGTGTTTTTTACTTACTGAGCTATCTTGCCAGCCCTGGGGTGCTTGGGAAATACACATCTTATTATGTGTGCATGCGTAGTGCATATTATGGGCACACGCACCCAAGAGTGCTTGTGGAGTCAGGGAACAGCTTGGTGGAGTCAGTTCTCTTGTTCCACCTCTGTGGGTCCGAGGGATGGAACTTGGGTCACCAGGCTTGTGTGGAAAGTGTCTGTGTCCCCTGAGTCACCTTCTCAGGATGGGGATGTTGCTACTTGGTTTGGGGTACTCATTCTTTTTCCAACATTGCATTTACTGCTATAAACTTCTCTCTAAGCATAGCTTTGGTCACATACCGCAAATTTCTCCATGCTGTGGTTTTGTTTTCATTTGGCTCAAGACAGTTTGTGATTTTTCTTTGACACATGGATGAGCTGTTTAATTTTGAAATGTTTAAATTTTTTCTAAATATTTTCTGTTACTAATTTCTACTTTATGCTATAGTCAGAAAATATACTTAGTTTGCTTTCAATTTATTTAAATGTGTTTTGTTTGTTCACATTTCAGATAAAGTCCCCCATCACGTTTGCGGCATTCATCGCGTGCGTGTGTGTGAGAGTGTGTGTGTGTGTGTGTGTGTGTGTGTGTGTGTGTAGGTCAAATGAGGTGTCTGACTAGGGATGGGAGCAAAGTAGAGATTCCTGGGCAGCCAGCATTTCAGCTAGAGATTGATTGGCCTGTGGACAAGCCTATGGGCATCCTCTCAATTAATGATTGATGGGGAAGGGCCCAGCCCACTGTGGGTGATGCCACCCTGGGTAAGTGGTCCTGGGTTGTTTAAGAAAGCAGGCTGAGCAAGCCATGAAGAAGAAAGCCAATGGCCTCTGAGGCCTCTGCCTCAGTTCCTGCCTTGACTTCACTGAGTGTTCAGTTTTGACATGAAAGCCAAGCAAACCCTTCCTTTCAGTGATTCTTCTGATCAGAGTGTTCATCTGTTCATCACAGCGATAGAAAGCAAAGGAGGAGAGGTTACAAACATCACCACACAACTCTCCTCCCTGGAAATCCTTGCAGCCCATTAGACAAGGACTAGAGCGACTGAGCCGTTCTCACAGAACTGGGGCAGCGGCTGCGCACTGCTCATTGTTTTCAATGCTGTTGAGACAGTTTTGTCTTGAGTGTTTCCACTAGTTCTTTATTGTAAACACTCTCTAATGTTTTCCCTTCCTTTTTCTCTTTTCTGCAAATGAGCAAAATCACCAGAGTGGGGTCCTTGTATGGCAGCAGATAGAACTGTTTGCCATAGACCCCCTTTTCTGGCAACTGGACGGATTCCCCTCATTAGACAGCTTATCCTCGTTGCCTGGCTAAGTTGGACACTTTACAATCACGCTGTGAACATTCCTGACAGCTGTGGCTGAAGACAGGATTTAGTCACAACCACTCCAGACAGCCTGCGCTGGCTTTAGAAAGCTGCATTTCGAGCAGGACAAGCCTTGACAAACTCCAGGTCACTCTGGGCCCGTTTTTGGGGAGCCAAATGGGGAGCACTTCCCATAGTGCCCAGCAGGAGGCTTGTGATTGGTGCTAGCACACTAGCTCATTTGCATGAACGACTGCTGGGATTGGTGCCAACACTTTAACCCCACCTACTCCTGACAGTAAAACTGGGCTGTCCAGCTTATTTTTCTCAGTCAGCTGGGAAAGACCTTCCTGCCCTACTGCCTAGTGGTGCAGCACGCAGGCCATGAAAGCCTCCCAGACGCTTTTTCTTTGTCTACTTTTGATTTTTATCACAAGCAGAGAAGGCTGAGATGCTAATTTAGAGGGAAACAGCTGGCTGGTAGAAATATAATGGCAGCAACAGTGGCCGAATCAGCTGTGGCAAGAGACAACTAAATAGTTCTGGAAAAGTCTTAGGTAAAAGACAGTAGAGGAGGATAAAGTATGGTAGAAGAAGAAAAGAGGCCATGAAGAGTTAAAGACAGGGGACTACGGACTCTGTATCCTGACACCCAAGGGTCATGAGTTGTAACACTAGGACCAAGGGCCCCAACACACAAGGCTCAAGAGCTATAGATAACACTAGCTTGCTATGAGCTGCGGGTCTCAGCATCCATAGCTTGGGAACTATGGCACTAGCTGGTACTGATGGCTACTGCTCTTGGCTGCTGCTACGAGTCCAGGATTGTGTTAGCTACTGAATACCAGGCCGCTGGCAACCAAAGCTCAGAGCACTAAGCCTGTGTGGGAACTGGACAAGGGCTAGCTTGCCTGAACAAAAGCCCTCTCCCTGCCCAGTGCTTAATCAGCCTGAAGTCAACTTCCCTGGATCTCACTTCCCTGAGATCCAAACAAAAGCTCATTTTATCAGATTAGGACCAGCTTCCCCTTCCCCAATTGTGTGGGAGACCCCCCCCTCCCCCACCACTGCAGTGTAACAGCTACAGCAGATGAAAAATTTAAATAAGAGCCCCCCTGCAGCATGACTCAAAGCTCCTCTGCCCTGCAACTTATTAATTAAGGCCAACTTCCCCTATGCCCCTTACCCAATTATGTGGTGCCAAGGCTGGGAAAGTCCTGCTTGTGGTTTCTGCCTTTAAAAACCTTGTATTCGAAGGAGTCAAGGCCGCTCACCTTCCCCGGCTTCTGGGGAATGGACGGTCCTTGCTCCAGAGCAAGATCAATAAAAAAAGACCCTGTGTACATTGCACTTGACTGGTCTCTGGTAGTCTGTGAAGTTTTGTGACTTGGGCATTTCACCTGCAACTTGAGCACTTAGAAACACAAGTCTCTGCTCCTTCAGTGTGGAGCCATAAGCCTCCAGTTCTCAGTAGCTATAAGCTTTTGAGTGTGCTGGTGTAGCTCATAAGCTCTTGACTTTTAAGGACCGCAGTCTGCCAGTATTAGGGAGAGCTGTTCCTCTCCTAGTTGTGACTTCCGAGCGGAGTAAAAAGATGCCCCCACCCCACCAGCTGATTGATGGAGCTGACCTTACTGAGGTCAGTGGACTCATCTTTCCCCGGCCTTGCTCCTGGTCCTGCCAAACGCCTGGGAAGAAATGTAAAGCGGCAAACATCTCCATTATGTTAAGTAAGTCTCTTAGGGTCATGAGGACTTAAGGTAGCCATGGATTTTTCTTTCTTACATAAAGAGGCAGACTGTTCCCCTACTGAAAGGCCAGTGTGCACCAGAGGTGAGAAGACCAGCCTCAGCGGGGCTGCCCCTCACAGGCAAGGCCAGCTGGAGCAGCTTGGCATCCACTGAGTTTCAAAGGTCAGAGCTACGGTTAAGACCCATGGAGACCATCCTGTCTGGTTGGCCCCACGAAGACCATAAGTGGCTGATACTTTCCACTCCTCTGCGTGGTGCAGTTCCAGGACAGCTAGGGCTACACAGAGAAACCCTTTCTTGAGAAACCAAAAACAAACAAAACAAAACAAACAAATAAAACAAAACAAGAAAGGAAGGAAAAATATCAAGCAGGCTGGAGAGGGTGGAGGGGTAGAGCAAATTCAGGAACCTTCCCAAAGAAGACCTAGGACACATGTTCACCTCCTTCCTTTCCGGTATTTTCTTCAACTTCATCCAGCAGGTTAGACCCTGCCTGTTCTGTTGGTGTGATGGGAGAAAGGGTATCTGGGCATGGTTCCTACAGATGCCGTCAGTGGCTGGGTTAATTTCCACTATGGAGTGTGAGTTTGTGTAACAGACACGAGCAGAAAGTGTGGCCAAGGCCCCTGTTTCTAACCTGCCGAGTGCTTTTATTGGTGCTCGAGGTGGAACCCAGGCCCCCTACAAGTTCGGCAGGTGCTGCACCGTTGAGCTGCACCCTTCCCTAGCCGCCTGCGTCTTCAGATCATCATCAGAAGTGGAGACCTGGCTTTCCCATGGGGAGCCATCCCTTGTTTTGCCTTAGGAAGGTAAAGAAACAAGCTCTTGCTTGCTCCTCTGGTTCCGGGGTGTTTTATTTTTTTATTTTTTTACAATCATGTAGCTGATGTTATGTTTTCTCTAGGAGTTCTGTTGCCAGCTCATTTAAAGTTTGATGCGCTAATCCCTTTGAATGATGACATGTCACAACTGTAACCTCGAGACATTTTCAGGTAAGGGCAAGACATGGGCACTCCTTGATTTTGTTTGTGGGATGTTTGTTCTAGCCCATGGGGAAACCAGTCCATCACTGTAAGGGGACTGGAAAAGCCATGCTGGCAGTTTTGAAGGGGCCTTAGATGTATGGACAGACCTTTTTCAGAGAAATAATTTTAAGTACTTGTTTGTAAACAGGGCTGCCTTCGCTCTCTTCCTATTGATTGATCTATCTACTCACTAGCTTTCTGGGACCTCTGGAATTTCCCCAACATAAAGGCCAGGACTTGAGGCGCTGGAAAAAAGCAGCCGGGAAGGCACTTCCTGCTGGAAGCATGGCCCAGAGGAATGGACGATCCTCCTCTGCTTCCTCCTTCTACCTCCTGCTTCTTAACTTTGTTTTTTTTCCATACAAAGCCATAGGAGTATTTGTAGAAATAAACTATTTACACATTACAGGTTCTAATTAAGAGTTTCCTAAGCCAGGCGTGGTGGCGCACGCCTTTAATCCCAGCACTCGGGAGGCAGAGGCAGGCGGATCGCTGTGAGTTCAAGGCCAGCCTGGTCTACAAAGCGAGTCCAGGACAGCCAAGGCTACACAGAGAAACTCTGTCTCGAAAAACCAAAAAAAAAAAAAAAAAAAAAAAAAAAGAGTTTCCTGTTCACATTTAAAATGTGAATAAATACTGAACACACAACCCTGTTGTCTACAGGCAGAATAGTAGGAAACTATGCAACAGTATGGATTAGAGTTTTGTATGCAGCGAGAGCTCACTACAATCCCTACAACCCAAAGACTTGTCCTAGAAAAAACCCCGAAGTTCACAGTCAAGAATCATCTTCAAAGCTGGGTGCAGTGGCACCTGCCTGTAATCCCAGCACTAGGGAAAGCAGAGGCAGGCGAATCTCTGTGAGTTTGAGGCCACCAGCCTGGCCTACAAAATGAGTCCAGGACAGGCAAGGCTACACAGAGAAACCTTGTCTCAAAAAACAATAACAACCAAAAAAATCATTTTCATGTAAGAACAGCATATTTACCAGTTTTTCTGTACTTATTCATTCATTCTAGGTATTTCATTCAAAATAAGCCATTTCATTCTAGGCTGGCTATGAACTCAACCCTCCTGCCCCTGTCTCCTAAGGACTAGGATTACAAGCATGTGCTATCACACCTGGCTACACATCCATTCTAAATATAACAAATTATACACAGCATACAGCGAATGACTCGTTTTAATTTTAATTATTACGATTTTATTTAGGTTTTTTTTTTGGTTTTTTTTTTTTTAGACCTCAGGTCTCAGTACATAGCTCAAGATGGATTCAAAAGTCAGAGGAACCTCCTGCCTCCTGACTGCTGAGATTAAAGGTATTCGCCACTATGTCTAGTAGGGCTCCTTTTTTGGAGAGGCCAATAGCATAAGAATCCTGTAAGTCCCACAGATGAGTCCTGCTTTCTGTTGCCATCATTTGCTTGTGTCGCTCTCATGACCTAAGTGTATCAGTCATGGGGCCCTTCGGCAAGAGAACAGATCGGACTTGGTAGAGTAGGGGTTCAACTTCTCTTAAACCTGCAAATCATTCTACATATTTTCTAGGTTAAAATAAGACTTGTAATCTGATGGATGGAGTCTCTAATAAGAACAGAGATGAATGATTCATCCAAGAAATCCCTGTGGAGGAAGAGCAGAATGAACGAGAAAAATCAGAGTTAACGAGTGTGACGCATTCAGTTCCATTTTACCATAGCAAAGTCAGTCTTTATACACACTGCTTAGTTGTAGGTCCTGGAAGACCCACTGAAGAACGTGCTTGTCACTGTGATTACAAGCGTAAAAGCAGATGTTGGAGCGCTTAATGACTTTATCATCTTAGCATTCTAAGCAATTCCCCCACGGCCTTATTATTTGAATAATTTTTATAAAGAAACTTCAACTAAGCCTAAGGTGAACGTGAGTGTAGGCCTTCCCAATGCTTTGCTGTAGTATAAAGTCAACAGCAGCTCAGATCTGTTGCGGTGGGCTCCCAACATTGCAAACTAGGCAACCACCAGGAGGCTATGTTTCGGTAACTTCAGTATTGCTCAGTATTGGTAAGTTCATCCGTAACAACTCTGGACTGCTTTTTTTTCTCCCTTGGGGCAATAAGGATGGGGCCCAAAGTTGTTGTGTTCAGTGACTAAAAAGGGACCCAGTTACTCCCTTAGAGTGCGTAGAGTGGACATGTTGAACAAAATTCACTTTCAAGGACCAAAATGTAGAATTTTCCCTATAGTCTCGAGTGGTTTACCAGAAGACATCCTGACCCGCTCCTTTGGGGCAGGAAAGAACAGCTGTCTGCTTTTCCCATCAACGTGTTAGTCATCTCTGAGATGTCACCCTCAGGAACGCAGCGGAAGGAGCCAGAGAACAGTTCGCTATGCCAAGGCTGTATAGTCAGTGCTTACATAGAAAAGCGTACTCTGCCTCATGAGATGACTGAGCCAGGAGCAGGAGCTGGCACATCCTTGTCCTGACCATGTGTTGACTCAGAAGCATGACCCATCCATCAGCCTGAATGTGGGCACTGTGGTCAGAATGGCACATGGCCAGGGTTCCCTCAAACATTCCAGAGAACACCAACACAGCATCCCAAACTAGCCAAGACAAGAGCAAGATAGGCCAGCTCTGAAATTTTAGGCCTGGAAACTAACATCTCCTGCTCAATTTCTTGAGCCTAAATTTTATGTATTTGCTGTCTCATCTATGACATTAACTTAATGGCATAAGAATGTCACAGCATCTTTAGAAAGCACACATGTATGGTAATAAAGAAGAGAAAACCAGCCAGTAACGGAAGTGAATAATCACTGTAGAAACCAGATGAAGCTGAGGATGCAAGATCAACTTAAAACTGCCTATCTAGCTCTAGTGATGGATACCTATCATTAGATATCTGTTAAAATCCATAGGTGTTAACAATACTGGGTTTTTCTGTGGTAGTGCTCCCGTTCCCACTAGTAATGGAGAACAGCTGCAGTCAGTCTATTCTAATTGGCCACACTAATACCGGTCTGGCTGATGCTTCTAATTTTTGCCCCTTTGGTAGGTAGGTGGTGGTAGCTCCCTGTGGTCTTAATTAGAATTATCTGACCACAACGAGCTTTTCTAATTTCCTGTTTGTAGGGTGCTTAAACATAACCAGCATAATGAGTGAATCCCGGTGTCCACTGTGGATTTAGGGAATGATAGTGCCTCAGTATCCCTCGGGAGCTGTGTCAAACTGTACCGCAGTAATGACCAAGATGCCAGTGGGGCGTGTGCTTGTGTGCTTGGGTGTGAGGACTCGTAGAAACACAGGTTCCTACTCCATTCTTCAGTGACCCTAAGAGTGTTCTACAAATAAAGTCTATTATTTAAAAAAAAAAGAAGTGTCTCAATGTGTTGATATTATGTAATCACCAGGCATTTTGTAGAAAAGCTGCTTCAAAATCGCTGAATTCAGAAACAAGGGTGTCTCTTGAAACCCTTTAATTGTTTAGTTTTAAAATTTTTATTTATGCTTTTCTTTTACTGCCCGAATGTATGTCAGTGTACCACATTCACACTGCTGCTGAAGGCCAAAAGAGCAGTTCGTGATGGTTGTGAGTTACTGTATGGATGCTAAGAAGCAAATCCGGGTCCTCTGGAGGAGCAGCCAGGGCTCTTAACTGCTGAGCCATCTCTCTGGCCTAATTTTCCATCATCATTTTTTTGGCAGCGTACATACAGAGAGACACACAGGCCGTCAATACTCAGCTTCCTGAATACCCACCAAGTGAGCACACCCACCCATACAGCGAGCACCCACACACTGCCTGCACCTCAGAACCCCACTTCTTAGAAATGTCTAACACCATAAACTAGTTGTGTTTGTTTAAAAGATCAATAAAAGAGTCATGCAATGTCTGGTACAGCTTATTTTCATTCCTATACAGTTTCCCACTGTGTAAATGTATTAACATTTATTTCTTCTGCATGGATAGCATCTGAGTTGTTTCAGACTTTGACTGTTGTCCTTTTTTTTTTTTTTTTTTCAAGACAGGGTTTCTCTGTGTATCCTTGACTGTCCTGACTCACTTTGTAGACCAGGCTAGCCTTGAACTCACAGCGATCCACCTGCCTCTGCCTCCCAAGTGCTGGGATTAAAGGTGTGCACCACCACGCCCGGCTACTACAAACTGTCTTGTGTCTTTTGTTGAACAGGTCCATCAAATTCCCAATGGCCATGTGCCTAGAGAAGCATTTCTGGACAAGTGGGCACATGTGCATTTAGCTTTAGTAAATAATACAGGTTTTATGTGACAGTTGTGCTGATCTTTCTCCCCTTATCATCCCTGGTTAGTCTGCATCCACACTTGCTCTGGTGTGGGCAGTCTTTATCATGTCTGCCCTTTAAATAAGCACATGGTTTTACCTCATTGTGGTTTTAACCAGATTATCCTTGATTACTGATTATTATTATATCTTTAATATTTATTGGCTATTTACATATCCTTTTAGTGAAATACCTACCCAAATCTTTTGAGCATTTGAATTGGGATTGTCTTTTCCTTATTTATAGTAAATTTCATCTCTTTGGTTTGTGGCATCCATTTTGACTTCACTAAATGCCTTTGAAAAACAGAATTTTGCATTTTAATATAGCTGACCCACGAGATCTTTTCTTTACTGATCAGTTTATTTTCTTATTTAAGAAATAGTTCCATTTCTTAAGGCCGTAAATATATTTTCTTTTCTAAACCTTCTAAACTACCATTTAAAACAACACCAACTTTTTCACATTTGCTTCCAAATCCTCTAGGAATGCACTGTGTGTGTGCGCGTGTGCGTGTGTGTGTGTGCGCGCGCGCGCGCGCGCACGCACGCGCGTGTACATACACTGAAAAAAGAGTTTCATTTATCTCATATGGCTCTTCAACTGACTACCATTACTAAAAAGACAGTTTGTGGCTTGGCCGTAGCTCAGAGATCTGCTATACAGGCCTTACGTTCAATTTCCAGCACTGAAACAAACAACAAGACAAGTCTTGGTCCCATGTCTTTGTGGCGCTATCATTTTCATGAACAAAGTCTTTACACGTGCACGGATGCTTCCAGCCTCTGTTTCCATCAACGTTCAGGCATTGCCCGAGCTTCCACCCTGGGCTGCCTCCGTGCCAAGTTATCCAGCGGAGTAACTCACCATCCTTTTCATTGTTTTCCTAGACATCCTGGCTGCTATTTTGTGTTTTCAGTTGAACTTCAGAACTAACATTTTAATTATAATGATACACAAGTGCATAAACATGCTGGAACCTGCTAAGATTTTTTTTTTTACATGAAAATTGCACAAAATCCACAGGTTAGCTAGAGGGAAATTGACATCTTTAACACATAGAGTCTTCTGGTTCGTGAGCACTTTTTAAAAAAAAAAAAAAAAATACGGAGCATTTCACTAACTTGCTCAGGGCCAGCCATGCTCTAGGCTTCTCTGTATCGTTCCAGTTTTAGTGCGTGTGCTCCTGAAGTGAGCATTCGTGAGCATTCGTAAGCCGCCATTTACTAAGGCCTGGGGTTTGGACTAGTATTTCATGGTTTTGTGTAATTTATAGCTTATATGTTTTATAAACTTTCGGTTCATATGTCTTAATGCTTATAGTTTGTATGAGTCTCTGCTTTACAGCACCTGTTTACATGTTCCATAGTTTACTTATGCTGCCCTGGCCGGACTCCAACTTCTGGCCTTAAGCACTCGCCTCACTCTTTAGTAGCAGTAGACACGAGCCATTGCATCTGGATGGTGTTTCATGTGTTTGACACTATTTGAAATAGTGTCCACTGAAATTTCTCTTTCTGTTAGAAGTTGGAGATTTTTTTTTACCATATTGACTTTATATGTAGTAAACTTGTTGTATATATGTTGAGAAATTTGTTTAAAGATTCTTTTTTGAGGCAGGTGATGACATCTTTAGTCCCAGCACTCAGGAGGCAGAGGTAGTCAGGTCTATGATTTCAAGGCCAGCCTGGTCTGCAGAGTGAGATCCAGGACAGCTAGGGCTACATAGAGAAAACTCTGTCTCAAAAAACAAAGCAAAACAAAAGAAAGATTCTTTTTGACTTTTTATAATTTCATTCATATCTTCTGCAGATGTTTTATTTTTCTTTATACAGTATATTTCTTTTCCTTCTCCTGGGCCCTCAGTAGAATCCCCAGTAGAAGTGATTGTAGTCCAGTGATCCTTATTATTCTGTACTTTAATGATTATTTTTGTGGCTTTGGGAATTATTCTCAATTTTAAAGGAAAAATTTCAATATTTCACTACCATGTTTATCATGAGTTTAAAATGAAGTCCTTTATCAGATAAAGAAACTTCTTTTTTTTTGAGACAGGTCTTGGCTGTCCTGGATTCACTTTGTAGACCAGGCCAGCCTTGAACTCAAGAGATCCACCTGTCTCTGCCTCCCTGAGTGCTGGGGTTACATATGTGCATCTCTGTGCCCAGCAAGAAACTTCTTTAATCACCAATTTTCTTTCTATCTTTGTTTTGCAGTGCTGGGATCAAACCTGGGACCTCTTACATTTTGGGCGAATGTCCTGTCACTAAGCTCGACTCCACTCCAGTGTTTTTGTGTTTGGTTTGAGTTTTGGCCTCCAACTCACGGTCATCCTGTCTCGGCTTCCAGTATGCTGGAATTAAAGTCCTCCCTCCTCCTCCTGTGTGTGTGTGTGTGTGTGTGTGTGTGTGCGCGCGCGCGCGCGCGCGTTCGGGTGCGCGTGTGTGTGTGTGTGTGCTGCACAGGTGTGGGTGTCAAAGGCCAATCTAGAGAATCATTTCTCTCCTTCTACTTTTGAGTTCCAGAGGTCAAACTCAGGTCATCAGCGTTGCAAGCTCAGGCAGCAAGAGCGTCCCCTACTGAGCTGTATGCTGGCCCCAGGTCCTGATTTCTATGTAGATGCGGAGGGGGGCGGGGTGGTCAGAGGATGAACTCAGGTTTGCCCAGCAAGCATCTTCCCTGTGGAGCCATTTCCCCTGCTCTTGTGCTTGTCATAACCATCTGTTTGTATGGTCATGTAAGGGCTTTTTTTTTTTTTTTTTTTTTTCAAGACAGGGTTTCTCTGTGTAGCTTTGGCTGTCTTGGACTCACTTTGTAGACCAGATGACCTCAAACTCACAGCAATCCCCCTGCCTCTGCCGCGCGAGTGTTGGGATTAAAGGCGTGTGCCACCAGGCCCGGGCCCTGGTCATATAAACTGTAAATGTTTTATTCTGCTAATGTTATGCTCATTATATGAGAATTAAGGAGTTCTGCACTCTGATAGTAAGCTCACTTTAACAATTCTTTCTTATGCCTTTTGAGACCTGGTTAGTTTATTTAAGAGTAAAAAAAAAAGTAAAAGAATCTAGTTCTTTCCCAAGTCAATAGATCACAGAAAAGATTCCGTGGACTTCTGGCTTTGATATACTTACAATACCATAGGTCAGATGCTACAGTGAGAAATAAAATCTTTTTTTTTTTTTTTTTTTTTTTTTTTTTTTTTTGAGACAGGGTTTCTCTGTGTAGCCTTGGCCATCCTGGACTCACTTTGTAGACCAGGCTGGCCTCGAACTCACAGCGATCCGCCTGCCTCTGCCTCCCGAGTGCTGGGATTAAAGGCGTGCGCCACCACGCCCAGCTCATAAAATCTTTCCAAGAAAAATTTCTAGAGGAGTTCTGAATTCTCCTTGCTTTTGAAAGTAAAGCCAGGAACTGGAGACATGGCTTAGCAGTTTAATCCTGCAGAGGGCTAAGGCTTGATTCCCAGCACATGAATTCGGCAGCTCAGTACTGCACGTAACTCCAGTTCCATAGGATCGAACACTGTCTTCTGGCCTCCACAGGTACTGCACACACATGGTGCACATACAAAGAAGCAGGCACATGTACATGAACAAAAATGAATAAGCCAGAAACAGTAAAGGTAAGTATCAAGCATTTTTAAAGAAGTCCAGTTGTAGTCAGAAGGTGGACTTGTTATTCTTAATGTTTGTTAGCTTATCAGATTCACATTGTAGTGATGAAACCAGCAATTAAGACAAACAATAAGCAAAAGTGCATACTAAATATATAACTAGGATAGCTCCTTAAATGTAAAGCGTTATTTACAAAACCAAAGCCTGGCTCAAACCAGTGTGTTCACCTACGTGCTCAGGAGGGTGAGATCAGCCAGAAAAGCTGGACATGGTTCTCTAAAATTGCTATTTTCCTCCAGTGTCTGAATAATGAAATCCCCTAGTCATTTTCTTTCGCTTTCACTTATTCACTCTGAATAAGCAAGAGAAACACAGGATAGACACCAAAAGTAGTAGCACCAAGCTCTATCATTTGATGAAGGTTGCCCAAGGTGATTGACAGATGGGTGCTTGTTCTAAACTCACCTGCTTATCAAAGAGAAATAGACAAGTAACTCTGAGCTTTACGGGATTTCTGAGTATAAAATTAGTGACTGTACAAGTTTCCAGGGCTTGAGCAGCTCCCTGCTCAGTTACTAGACACTCACTGCTGGTTCTGACTTCTAAGAGGCTGGCAGAGCACACAGCTGCAGCGAGATGTCCTTCTTCTGAAGTTCCTGTTTCTCCTTGCCTACTCTTTCGGATGCTCTCATGTAGAGTGAGGCCAGGTACCAACTTAAACCTCATTTGTTTTTTTTTTTTTTTTCTTTGTTTTTGTTTTTGTTTTGTTTTTAAGATTTATTCATTTGTTATGTATACAGATTTCATTATAGGTGGTTGTGAGCCAACATGTGGTTGCTGGGAATTGAACTCATGACCTTTGAAAGAGCAGTCAGTGCTCTTACCCTCTGAGCCATCTCACCATCCCCTTAAACCTCATTTGTAAGTAGACTCCAAACAATAGAACCTTGGGCAGCAGATATTTTGCTATTTTAAATCTGTATTTATGAAGAAATACTCCTTTAAGGCAGGAGAGCTTAGGAGAGGAGCAGGCTGGGCCACTACCCATGGACATTTTAATCATCTTCTTTGAGATGCCTTCAGAACCAGAGCTCCAAATCGTCAGATGATGGGTCTTGGCAATAGCTGACCACACAGTTCTATAGCTGGTCAAGGTTTGGGGTGCTGTGGTACTCTTTGTAGAAAAACATGAAATAAAGTCGTATCTTGTTTTGTTACACTGCGGCAGATGTAGGGTCTCTCAGTTCCAGTCTTCTTGGGTATGAGTTTAGTCAAGAGATAGAGAGAGCCTCAGCGACCGTTTATTCAGGAAAGCAGCTCTTTAGTGGGTTCTGTACTGTAGATTTAAGGAAGTTTTAAGGACTGTGACATGGGTGACATGCTCATGAGGTAAGTGACTCTTTTCCTGTCGTAAACCATGGTGGACTGGATCTTCCTTTTAGAGTATTTTTCTACCAAGATCTACACAAGGGGAGAGGGGTATAAAAGCTGCAATGTAACAATGCCTATAACGAGGTCATAAATGCCATATTGAGGACGCAGACCCTTTGTGTATTAGCCAGGGTTTGTTAGAGTAACAGAACTTATAAAAAGAATCCCTTTGTACATAGAAATAGGATTATTAGACTGTCTTATAGGTTGTGTTCAGACTCGGGTAGCTGCTGGACATCTCAGCCTGTCCTCAGTACACTCTGGAATCCTGAGGAAGTAGCTCTAATGCAGTAGTTCTCACCTTTCCTAGTGCTGTGACTCAATACAGCTCCTCATGCCAGCCATACACTTATTTTTGCTGCTATTTTATAACTGTAATTTTGCTATTATGAATTCTGATGTAAATATCTGTTTTCTGATAGTCTTGGGTGTCCTCTGTGAAAGGGCCATTTGACCCCCCGCCCCAGGGTTACAATCTGAGAACTGTTGCTCTAATGCTAGTCAAGGAATGGACTTGCTATTGAGGTGAAAGCAAGCAGGCAAAGAGCATAGACTTCCAGTAGAAGGCATGGCCTAGAGCAGGTATCGATTTAAAGTGTGTCTTCCTTCTTCAAGATCCATATTAAAGGTGTGTTTTTTCCAGCTGGAAAGATCTGGATTAAAGATGTTTTGCTACCTCAAAGATATAGATTAGATGCAGTCAAGTTGACAACCAAGAATAGCCATTGCACTTTGTTAATGAATATGTGATCAACTGCCCTTGTGCCCTACTTCCTGATATAGTGGGAACAACCTAAGTGCAATATCAAGGATATGTAACGCCCAAAGGGTGTCTGGTCAAGAGATGCAACTGTTGATTTCCTTGCTTACCCCTAGATCCAGCTCTTGTCTACGGGCAGTCTCTTCCTGGAATAGATGCTTAAGAACTATCCTTAGCCATAATTTAGTCAGTTGTGTTAGAAGAATTAGAACAATTTACGAAAGAGAAGCAATGGCTGCACGTGTTCTTCTAGTATCAGAGGCTGCCAAGACCAAGACTGGCTTTGTTCCTTTTCTCCTGGAGACCTGTTCTTCATCTCACTTGGTCAGCTTGGCTTTTTATCCCAGGTGCAAGACCTCTTAATTCTCCTCTCTAGAATTCCTGATTTGTCATTTTAACCATAATGGTCCCTTTAACCCTAACATCTGTTTTCACCATAACAATGTGAATTAAGAGCAATCACACTATGAAGAAAATGAGCAAACTATATGTTTACACGTCTTTAGAATTGTTTTTCTCTGTAGCCAAGACTAGCTTTGAACTCCTCATTCTCTTGCTTCATCCTCCTGAGTGTTGGGAGTGAGGAGCAAGACCAATTTAGGCACATAAAAGGGATGAATGGAATATATAAAACATGTTTTTCAGAGAAGTTGAACATGTTCCTTCTTATGTCAGCCCTGAAAAGACTCTTCTCTCTTTCTTAGATATTGTACTATTGGCATGGTATTTAGCAAAGTATAAAACCTGTGTTTCTAAGTTGTATTTTTAATTGACAAATAATATTTGTATGTTAGTGGAGTACAACAGACCACGTAGGAACTTGAATAAACTTTGACATGAAAATCAGTATTTTCTGTATGCTGCTCAACATATGCCATATTATCTGACTTGTTTTCCTGTAGCTGAAATAATGGGCTGATTTCTACCAACGTTACTTCAGTCAATTTTCTTGCCAAGAGCCACCCTGTTAAGGGAGCTCACTACGCATGTGGGTTGTCTAGGAGGTGATCTGGTGTTTGCAAGGTCTTGTACCATGATGCACCCTCAAACTGCTTCCAGCCTCTGACATGCTGTCAGGAGCCATTGATTTGAGGAAGTCCAGGAGTCATGAGAGAGATCTCTGGAGGTGATCTGGTATTTGCAAGGTCTGTATTGTGATGTATCCCAGAAATGCTTCCAACCTTTGACTACCCTGTCAATTGTGCTTTGCTGCATCTCTCTAAAATCTGGCATTAGAGCTGGGCATGGTGATGCATGCCTTTAATCCCAGCACCCAGGGAGGCAGAGGCAGAGGCAGGTGGATCACTGTGAGTCTAAGGCCAGCTTGGTCTACAAAGCGAGTCTAGGACAGCCAAGATTATACAGAGAAACCCTGTCTCGAAAACCCAAAAGCAAATACATCTGGCATTGGTGTGAACTGTTATTTTCTGGGCACTGACCAGCTCTGATTGAGCAAACTTCCTACAAGATTTTATTGAAGATGTACTGTTTGTTATTCAGATGAATTAATCCCTGATTATGGAAGTCCCGATTTGATTCAAATAGTTTTAAAAGTTAAAGTTAGTTTATGGCTGCAATAAATACCTTTGTGGGCCTCCAAACACCTCACTAAGGATAGCCTGCCAGCAGATTTGTGGCTTCAGATAAGCCTCCACTGAAGATGGCACCACGAATCCTGGTATTTCACCATAAATATAGGAAGGTTTGCTTAAATTTTGCACAAACCTAAGTGGAATGAAGCTACCTAGATGTATCTGAGTTTACTCTGTTTCTTAGAATGAAAGACAGATAAAATTATTGTCCTGAGCTCATAATGAACTAAAAGATAGCTGGATAATGAACTAAAAGATAGCTGGATAGGTCTGTTCTAACTGGTAAGTTGTATACTCTTGTAAGTTTCAGACCCTATTAACCTTAGACCCTGTCAACCTTCATCATTCTGAACTCAATATGAACTTATGTAATGGATACATAGATAAGGAATGTTTAGATTTAAAACATGTAACCTGTTATATTTTAGAATTCATCTGTTTTTGTGATTAATTATATCTACTCTTTTGACTGTGAGGTCATTCCCTTTTCTCAGAAGCATAAGTACGGTCTTCTACAGTAAACGGGGCTGGAAAATCGGGAAGCTTAACTTCAGTTGAAGTCGAGATGCCCAATTTCACCCACCCTTTTTCTTGAATGTATGTGTGTGAGTGGTTTATTTTCTCTCTCTCTCTTATTTCTTACTTCTCTGTAGATTCGCAAATAAGTTAGCAGACTCAGGGCTTTTTACCCAGCCTAAGTTTACACTAGCTTACTAGAGATCTCTGCAAGGAGGCCTATCTACAGATCAAAGAGCCTCCTTTCACCACCCCGTGCCTTTCTAGCCAGAAGCTGCTTTTACAGCATCAGCCATAGGAAATTTGTGGTCAGTTTAAATTCTCCTCCTTAGCAGCACAGCCAGTCCCTAGAGAAGAAACCTTGGTCTCTTTTTCCCCTTCCCACCTTTCTCTTTCAATCCTGATGGTTGCCTGAGCCATCAGCTCTGGCCACCCAAGAGGTAAAGCGAACTGGAAGGGCAGCCGCATCCAGCACCAGAGACCCTACCCTGGACCTCTCCAGAGCTGTAGCCGGGCATTAATATTTTCTGGCTACATGGACAAATGTGTTACCTCTTATAAGAGGAATGGGTGGCAGGCGTGGTGGTGCACACCTTTAATTCCGGCACTCGGGAGGCAGAGACAGGTAGATAGCTGTGAGTTTGAGGCCAGCCTGGTCTACAAAGCAAGTCCAGGACAACCAAGGCTACACAGAGAAACCTTGTCTCAAAAAGCCAAAAGAAAATGAAAAAGAAAAACCCCCCAAAAAAGAAAAGAAAAAAGAGGAATGGGCAAGAGGTGTGTGTATATTATTGTAACAGGGCCTCAGACCTTAGTAGGCTCCCAGACCTTAGCACAACTGACTCATCATGATGAGAGTACCATTCAGGCCATAAGACTCAACATGTAGGCAGTACTAACTGTCAAAATGAAAACAAAGTCCATAGATCTGGAAAGTCTCTAAATGTACTAAACTTACTTTTTGGCTTCTGTAGTTCTGCTTCTGGCTGACTGTATGTCAAATATATCTATATCTATATCTATCTATCTATCTATCTATCTATCTATCTATCTATCTATCTATATCTTTAAAGCTCATGAGGAGAAAGGCTTGGTATTATAGTAGGATATTAAACACCCATTGTAGTTGCTGGCCAGCTCATAAAGACTTTCTAGTATCTTCCCATTCCCACCCTCCCTCCCTCCCTCTTCTACCCTATTTCACTCCCCTAGACCTCTGACAGAAGGGGACCTCCTCCCCTACCATATGACCACAGCATATCAGGTGTCATCCAGACAGCCTGCTTCCTCTTCCTCTGTGTGCCACTTGGCCTTCCTACTAAGGGGAAGTGATCAAATCAGAGACCCCAGAGTTCATGTCAGAGTCAGTCCCCACTCTCCCTACAACTGTGGAGAATGAGCTGCCCATTGGCTAGATCTAACAGGGGGTCTAGGTTTGCTGCATACATTGCCCTTGGTTGGTGCAACAGTTTGTGCAGCACCCCCCTACTCCCCCAAGCTCTCCAGCCAAGATCCTCCAGCCTTGATGGTCTCTTTTGTGGGGCTCCTGAACCCTCTGGGTCCTTCCACGTCCCCATTCTTGGATACCACTTTCAGCACTCTACCCAGATTCCAGCAGCAAGTCCCGGCATCTGTCCCAATAACCCACTGGGTGGAGTCTTGCAGAGGACATCTATGTTGGGTTAATATCCACTTAAAAGTGAGTATATACCATGCGTGTCTTGCTGGGTCTGGGTTAACTCACTCAGGATGATCATTTCTAGTTCCATCCATCTGCCTGCAAATTTCAGGATTTGTTTTTAATAGCTGAGTAGTATTCCATTGTGTAAATGTACCACAGTTCCTTTATCCATTCTTCAGTCAAGGAACCTCTAGATTGTTTCCAGGTTCTGGCTATTATGAATAAGGCTGCTGTGAACATACAAATGAGGATAGCATTCAGGATGTAATGTGAATAAATTATAATAATAAAAAAAAGACGTTCTAAGCCTGGTGTGGTGGCACACGCCTTTAATCCCAGCACTCGGGAGGCAGAGGCAGGCAGATCACTGTGAGTTTGAGGCCAACCTGGTCTACAAAGCAAATCTAGGACAAGCACAGCCAAGACTACACAGAGAAACCTTGTCTTGAAAAACAAACAAACAAAAAGACTTTCTATTGGTTTAAACCCATGTCTGAGCAGTTTTCTTTGATGAATATCCCACAGTATTTCTAGAGGTCCCACTGAGATCTCCAGAGACCAGACCTTGACACTAGGGGTCTCAAGGCCCCTCAGAGAGAGGAAGAGTGAAGTAGTCAAAGAGCTCCTGGGGGCTGTACAACCTGAGTTCCACATCCCTAAGACTCCCTTTGGTCAATTACTGCCTAATGCTTTGGAGGAATCTGGTACCTCCACCTCAAAAGAAAACAAATTAGAAAGTTACCTAATCTGTCACCTCTGGAGGTAAGGCTGGTTAAGGCACCTTCTGTTTAGACACACAGGAGAGGTCAGTTGTAACAGCTGACCCAGTGCACAGGATCCATGTGTGGTGGTCACCCCTGGTTCTCAGTCTCTCCTCTTCTTCCCTCCCACCCCCACACCCCCCTCTCTCCTCTCTCTCTCTCTGTGTATTTCTGTCAGTTCTGTTTCCCTATATTGACCTGTGGCTTTCTCTGAGACCCACCCTGGCTTAAGAACTTCTCTTTTTTTATTGGAGACCTAAATCTTTTTGGCTTTTCCAGGTCACCCAGAGAAACTCCAAAACCCTCTGCCTGTTCTACTCATACAGTGCTCACTTGTTTCAGCCCTTGACTCAGGATTATGGCCAGGGTTAGTCCTGGTCCCTGTGTGGAGGTGTTGAAGTGTTGGGCCTCTCACCAGGAAGGCACCCTGCCATCTAAGTGGAATGCACACAGGGAGGGGGAAACAGTCCCCCCAAGTTATGTATTCCCTCTGCTCCCCCACCTCCAAGCAGCCCTGGGGAAAGGAACAAGTTTCCCTGTGCTGAGCTCAAAGTTCCACATCTTTCTTTTCTGTGATGTATCTCTTCTTTTCACCAATGATCTGTATAATTAGAAAACTCAAATACTACCATTATCTGAAAAAAAGAAAAAAGGTAGAAAAACCACCTCCAGGCAGGATGAGGGGATCAGTGGCAGACAATGCAGCCTGGATAGAAGAGATTTTCCCTTCTGTCCAGCACAGACCAAGGAGACGTTAAACAACTTTCACTACACAGCTGCTAAAAGGATTTCCTTGTCATCCAGATATTAGAAAAAGTTTGGAAAAGTTACAAAGATAGAAAGGTTTAAGTAGGTCCCTGTTGGTGGAGGTGCCTCAAAAGGTGTTAGCAAAGGAGACCTGATTGGACGAGACCTTTTGCATAAACTGAGAGCCACCACCACCTTCTCTGATGATGACACAGTTTAACACAATTTTGGTGTCTTACCCTCTGTCAGAAGAATACCTCCTGGCTGAGAGCTCTTTCTCTCTCCAATCAAGAGATATTATTGGTTAATCTCTGAGATTGATGACAAAGATTCCTGGGGGTGTGGGCAGAAACCAACCTCTGTGGACTGGCCCAACATCAAGTTCCTGTAATTGTTTAACTAGCCAGTTCAGATACCTCCGTCCAGATTAAACAATACCCAGACCCTGAAAACAACTATTACTGCAGTCCATATTGCCTGGCTTTGAGAGACAGGCATCCTGGTGCCCTGCCAGTCACCCTGGGACACACTTCACCTGCCTATAAAGAAACTGGGGACCTCTGATTCCTCCAGAGAAACAGGTGTTCACTATCTTGAACCTGACAGACAAACTCTTCAGCCTCCCATTGGCAGAGCTGAGTCAACCGATTTTTGCTTTTAAATGGACAGACCCAGAGGATGGTTACAGCAGGCACCTTACATGAACCCGGTTGTCCTAAGGATTTAAAAATTCTCCAACCCTGTTTGGTGAGACACTAAATGCTGACCTCCTGCCCTTCCGCCAGAGATTTTCCTAGACCATATGCTTACAATATATAAATGACCTCCTTCTAGCCTGTAAAACTAAAATAAGTTACAAAAGGACTACTGAGGACTGTTGCAATAGTTACAGACCTTGAGCTACAGAATGTTGGTTGAGAAAACCCAACTTTGTGCATCAGAGGCTGCCTGTCTTGGCTACCAGCTGCGGGGAGGCAAAAGGAGCCTGTCTCAGAACAGGATTGCTGTCATCCTTCAGGTCCCAACTCCAAAGACTAAGAGACAGGTTCAGGAGTTCCTAGGTGCAGCAGAATATTGGTGCCTCTGAATACCAGAGTCTATGGAAAAAACAAGGCCTCTGCACACCAGCACAAAGAGGGACATTAAGGCCCCAACCTGGACTGAGACTAAACAAAACGGCATCTGAAACTTTAAAAACAGCTCTTCTTTCAGCTCCTAGTACTTCCAGATGTCCCAAAACCTTTCCATCTGTTTGTCTATAAAACAAAAGTCAAAAGGGGTTTTAACCCAAACTTTGGGGCCATGAAAATGCCTCGTGATGTACCTGCCTAAATGACTGGACCCTGTAACCACAGGATGGTCCATCTAAGAGCTGTGGCAGCTACTGCTAGTCTAACACAAAACAACAAACAAAAAAGTTAACTCTGGGTCACGATGTTATACCAGCTGCATGCCATGCCACGGATGCCCTCATCTGATAAACACAGAATGCTGCCTGTCTAATGCCCATCTGACTCAGTAAGCAGGCCCTACTCCTGGACCACTCTCTACTCCAACACCCATCAATCCTGCTTGATGAGGACCTCTTGCGTGATGCCAACCTCCAGGTGCTCATCCATGGCTGTCACAAGAGAAAGATGAAACCAGGTACATGGCTACCCTACAACATTATCATTTGAATATGAAGTCTCCCCACAGGTTCCCCACAAGTAGAATGCTTGCTTTCCAGTCGGAGGTGCTGTTTTGGAGGCTCTGGTAACCTCAGGAGGTGGGACCTAGTTGGAGGAAGGTTACTGGGGGCATGCCTTTGAAGGATATTCTGAGACCCCTGTCCCTCACTTGCTCTCTGCTTCCTGTCTGACATGAATGTAAACAAGCCCTTCGGTCACACACTCACCAATTATGATATTCTGCCCAAGAGCATGGGGCAAAGCAACCATAGACTGAACCCTCTGAAACTATGAGCAAGCAAAACCGAAAACCAACACCAAAACAAAACAAACAACAAACGCCAATTTCCCCCCACCCCTTACTATTTTTGGTTTTTAGATGTTCGGGATGTGGCAGGGAATGACAAGGACTGACTGACGAGACTCGGTCTGAAGCCCTGGGCTTGGGAAGATGATCTACGAAGTGTTAAAAGAAAGGGATCATCACATCTACCTGAAGCTTAGCCCTCTGGGGACTGAGGCAGAAGAGCAAGAGTTCCACACCAGGGCTGGAGAGATGGCTCAGTGGTTAAGAGTGCTTATTGCTCTTGTAAAAAATCCAGGTTTGCTTCTCCACACCCATATTGGGTGGTCCACAACTTCCTGTAACCCAGCTCCAGGAGATGGATGCCTTTTTCTGGTTTCCACAGGTTTTTTCAAACATGAGGCCATACATACAAATACATATATAAACAAAAATGCATATTTTAAAGAAGAGTTTATGACCAGCCTGGGCTACATAATGAAACCTTGTCTCAATGAAGAAATAAGGAAGGGAGGGTACTAAAGAAAATCATTTCTATGCCAACTTTCTCCAGGGCTGGCCCTGATTGATTTGTGTTATACATACTGGTATCCAATTTGTAAAATGCTTAATATATGTTTGCTTTTCCCCCAGAGCAGCTAGCACCTAAATGGTATTATTATATTCCTTATTTCTAGGACATTTTACTTATAACCATTTCTTTGGAGGAAACATGATTTCTGCACTTCAAAATGAATCCAAGCGGGGACTGTGGAGCACAGATCTGCAGAAAAATCACTTTCTCTCAAAAAGAGAAAACTAAGGGCATGGAGTTGCACTGCATTTGCCAATGTGACCAACCATAGTTGGCTGCAAGGTAAACTCAGAGAAAGAGCTCAGATCCTCTGATTAATAATTCGTTCTATTCCATGTTGAAGCCATTGTGCCATTGGAAGGAACTAATAAGAGGGAGAAATGTTGCAAGCATTAGCAAGTATCATTTGTATTGACCAAAGCTTGTATTCAAACGAAAATCTGCAAAGATTTCCCCATGTGTCTCAATTTAAGCTAACAGCCCGTGATTGTCTCTGTTTAGAAGAGTTGATCAACCTCGTTTTCCCCATTTGTGACCACAACCCATTTTACCTCCAATTCACTGCACACAGCAAGGAGAATCAACAAAGATGAGGTCTGGAGTGCAAACAGAATTCAGAAAATGGGTGTAGCTTTACAGCAGTACCCATTCAAAATTTCCCTACTATAAAGCACAGCTTATCAAACTTACAAGGTATAATTAGGTTGAACCTGATTATTATGACATCCCCCGACTCTAAGAAAGTACACATGTAACTAGTAGCTGCCTACGTCTTTATTAATGGCAGAATATTGATGTCCTATACTCCTTTATATCCAATTATATAAAAAGGCCTTAAGAACATGACTTTCCCAAAACTTAGTTCTGTCAATGTTTTCTTTTTCTTTCTTCCTTTCTTTCTTTCTTTCTTTCTTTCCTTATTTATTTATAGGGTCCAGCCTGTTGTTATATCTCAAAATCCAGTTGAATAATTGTATGAAATAAACAAGGGGTGTGGTCAGTAATTTGTTATGAAAAATAAGTGTTCTAGAACCTGAGTTGTTTAGTTTCAGGGCAAGAAACAGTTCTCTCTCTCCTGTCCTCTCCCACACAGTTCTTGGCAAAAAGGAGTTTGAGCACTCCTGAGGCCTTACTTCAGTTGGGAACGCATGGTCTAGGGGTGCCTGCCGTATCAGCTTGAACAATGTCTGATTCAAAGAGGATGCGTTTACAAGGCTTGCTCTGGGAGCTGCTGGCTAGTATGCAAACTTTCAATTCCAACTTCCTAAATACTTTCCTTAATTCACACAGTTCCCACCTGGAGTCTTCTCTGTCTTTCCTTATGAGACAGGGTTTCTCTATGCTGTCCTGGAGCTCACTCTGTACACCAGGCAGGCCTTGAACTCACAGAGATCCACCTGCCTCTGCCTCCTGAGTGCTGGGATTAAAGGTGTGCACATCACCCCGCCCCCACTTACCTGGAGTCTTGTAAACATGTAACAAGCTGTTTTTTTCACTCATCAAAATCAAGTCACTAGGTCCCAATCACTCTAGCTCATGTTTGATATGCTTGAACTTATTTTTCTGGAATGAATGTTCTTTATTTGTTCTGGTAAACTTAATTCTTTTTTTTTTTTTTTTTTCCCCCTCGAGACAGGGTTTCTATGTGGCTGTCCTGGACTCGCTTTGTAGACGAGGCTGGCCTTGAACTCACACTGATCCACTTGCCTCTGCCTCCCAAATGCTGGGATTAAAGGCGTGTGCCACCATGCCCAGCTGGAAAACTTAAATCTATTATGAAGAAGGAAAAAATTCTAATTGCTAATTATAAGATGGAGTATTTTACATTTTAAAAATAGGAAGTATTCACTGTAGACAGAGTGGTGTTGATTTTAAAATGGGTTGATTCTATCTGAAAATGAGTGCCTAAAAATAATGCCTGAAAATAAATTGTCCCTGTAGATAACTATCGGAATGACACAAGGTCAACTCACTCTCTCTTTAAAACCTGTGGAAAGTATCTCTGAGGAAAAAATGCAAACCAATGATGCTATTTTCCTTCTCTGCCTCCTCCTCCCCCTGCCCTTCCTCCCTCTTCTCCTTTAAGAGAAGAGGCCATCTTGCCAAAGATTCAAATTCATTCCTTTTGGCCATAGCTTAATTACACAAGCTTTATGCTAATTATTGTTGCACTGCAGATTTGGCAGCTTTACAAAAGTCTTGAACATGTGCTCACAGGTTCAGAAACTCTGTTTCAGTGGCCTAGAGTTAGGCTGGGAAGGCACTTTGGGTATGCCAATCCACAAGAAGGCTGTTTTTTTTTTTTTTTTTTTTTTTTTTTTTAAACTCATGTGTAGCTTGTAATTTGTAGTTTCGCAGGAATTTAACTAACATGTGGGTGTGATCAGCTCCCTGCTAATCTAAAGCTCAAATCTATATCCCTTAGTATCTGGGGATGCTGACTGCTAACTGACAGATCAAAAGCCCAAGAGGTCCAAATTTCCTTATGGGTGCTACCCGTACTTGCCGTGTAGTCTCCTCACCACAGGCCTCCGGCAACCCAGAGGCTGCATTTCCAATTTCCAGCATTCACGGAAGGGTGGAGGTTGGGAAGTCCTAACAGAGCAAGAGGAAGCAGCAGACTCTATCATGGTCCTCCCTGAGTCTGTGTGGTGGGTGTTGAGGAAGAGTTCTTTCAGTGGCCCATTTCTTGATTTTAAAAAGGGTCACAAGTGCTTGTACGAAAAGGACACTTGACACAGAGCAAGTGAGATGATGTGGGTGTTTGAGAGACAATATAATGACAGCTAGAAGGGAGACCAGAGCAAGAAGCAGAGCTACTTAGAAATTGAGTTAAGGGTTGGTATTGTTGAACCTACATAAAGTGTTCAACAGGGATGACTGATTCATTAGAACTGGAACATGGTATTCAGGGCAACCGGAATCTGTGTTCCCAGGAAATTGTCACTCATATTTGGGTCCATAATAAGGTACCTATCATTTCCTGTGAGGGGAGAGCTATACTTCTGAGTCAACGATATTTATATAAGGCAAAGATGTCTTTTTGCTATTAAAAAAAGCCCACCAAACAAGCTAGTGAAGTCACATACCAACTATGGGCCACCAGCATCATCAGTCAGCTCGTATGCTATTTTCTTACAGTATCAAAAGTGTAGTGGAGTCAGAAAGCTAGTTAATAGTATCCTGAAGCCAAGCGTGGTGGTGGCATACTCCTTTAATCCCAGCACTCAGGAGACACAGGCAGGCGAATCTTTGTGAGTTTAAGACCAGCCTGGTCTACAGATCAAGTTTCAGGACAGCCAGAGCTACACAGAGAAACCCTGTTTCAAAAAACAAACAAACAAACAAACAAACCCCAAAACCAAACACCAAAAACAAACAAACAAACAAAAAACCCCAATATCAGCGACAAGTTCTGCTGCTCAAGCATTTGCTGACATCTAATGCCTTTTTTTCTGCAAATGAATTCAAGGGCGACACTTCTGAGTTAATCAAGGATCTGAGAAAGATGTGGCCCCAAGCAATACTTCCGCTCTCACCATCTTCTCATAGTCTCATTCTTCTGCCACGATCCCCCTTTTCTCAGTTTACATAGCCCACCTCCTCCATCCACATTATTACTCTAACCTGAGTCACTATTCTTCCCTGAGGGAACAACACAGCAGCAACGGGACTGAGGCTCAGATACTTTTGCCTCTCTAGTCTGTAACAGACTTGACAAAATACCCTATCTGGTGGAATAAAAGAACAGGAACTCCATGTGAGGGTCTGTTTGTTCCTCTGCACCCTGGGTATCAGGACCTTGGCCAGCTTGTTGGAAAGATGTTTATCACAGTAATAGCACTGACCCTCGCCATCCTGTCTCCTCGTTCTAGGAACCCACCCTACTAAGCAAGGGATGCCTAAACAAGTAAGACCCCTTTTCATCCTGTGGTTTAAAATTCAATTCCTTCATGATTAATACAGCTGAAGAATGATTTTTAAAAAAATGCACGGAGGTCACCCTATAGTCACAGGGTATTTGATAATCTATAGGCATAGATTAACCACACATCGTTGAATTCCCCCATGAGATCCTTAGGTAACAGAACAAGAACAAGAAACACATAGTCAATTATTCTCAAAAGGAAACTTAAAGCGCCTCACATCATGGATAGGTCTGTATAATGGCAAGAGTTTTTGAAGGTATTTTTCCATTTATACACAGTAAGAAAAACGTCCTAATAAATAGTTAAGAAAATTTACTGAATTCTTTTTGTGCTACACATGAACTTTATCATGTGGATTTTACCTAATTCTTCACCCAAATGGTTTATAATCATAGTTTTGCAAGTGTTTATAATTTTAAAAAAGAAAATTCTTTAGTGCCGGGTGTGGTGGTACACGACTTTAATTCCAGGAGGCACAGACAAGATCGCTGTGAGTTTGAGGCCAGCTGGGTCTACAAAGCAGGTCCAGGACAGCCAAGGCTACACAGAGAAACCCTGCCTCGAAAAGCAAAAAAAAAAAAAAAAAAAAAAAAAAAAAAAATCCTATGGATACCACCAGCTATGTCTTCATGAGCCTAAAATTTACCTTTATTGTTGCATGGGAAAAAAGAGAGAAGGGAGAGAGGAGGGGAAGGGACAGGGAGAAAGACTCTATGATATTGTTTTCCTTCACATAAAAATGAATTATAAAACAAAAAAAATCTCATAAAGATTTCTAGGTATATGTCATCGCACATCAACAGTAATCATAGCAAGAATGGAAGACACATTTTACCACTCCCTGATGAATAATGAAGGAGTCAACGGTAGCCTTGGGAATTGAAAAAACTTAAAAACAGAGAAAGTCTGACTTAGGATGAAGTTAATTACTATTATTCCTGTATCCTAGGACAATTCCTCTATTGTACTCTATGGTAGGGTAAGGAGTCTTTGTTCTCTGGCTCACGAGAAAGCACTTTTTTACTACTTGAAAATTTCATATGAAATACAAAAGTCCTATGTGACAAACACCAAACTCTGTAGGCAAATAGATTTCAGGTCACTAAAGACACATTTGTCTAAATACACATGGAAACTATAATGGCTATTTTTAGTGTCCCCCTCCCCAGGGGAAACGGTCAAACACAGGGCCTCATGAATGAGAGGCAAGCATCCTACCAAGGAGCTTTGTCTCCATGTGTTTGGGCGAATTTAGGCATATTCCAGCTCTTTCACACTAAATTGAGTATGGTGAGTAAAATACGAATATACGGGAAGATCATTGACACTTGAAAACACACAGAAGAGATAAGACAAGTGCACATTTCTGAACTAACAGGCTTTCCTGAAAGCATCTTCAGAGGTCCTTTCAAAGTTCAGCCAGTCTTATGTTAATACACCAATTTGACTTAAAAACAAGTCAGAACATTTGCAAGGCAAGATATTGTTTTCCTTTATGCAGCCAGCAAAAACATGGTTCTAAGAGAGTCTGTAATAATAAAAGGATTGGGGAACAGCTGATTTTAGACTCATTAAAAACAACTCACCCTTACGCCTCAAGGCATCCTGAATGCTTAGAGGGTGCATTGTGCTTGAAGTGTCCAGGCAGATAATTCTGCTTTTTGCAAAGAGATGAACTCATAACAAGGAAAAAGTGAGAAGAAATGAGTGTACAGAACGATCTGTGAACTGTAACACATGTACTGTAAAATCATGAAGGTAAATTTATGTTTCTTAAACATTTAGGAGTGGTATACTAACTTATTAAGTCATAAATGAAGGCTCCAAGTTTTCTGGTACTCGTGGCTTAAGTTGTGTGGAATTTTAGAAATCATAGCCCTATTTTTAAAAATCCATGCTTTTGGAAGAAAAGTAAAAGCTTGTGATACATTGCTTTAAGCCAATTAAAGAATGACGAATATGCTTGAATAAACCATTAAATGTTTCTCTGGGACTCTGCATTGTTCTCGCTGCCTCTCACAAATTATCATTTAATTTTCCTGCCTCTAGGAGGTATTATTCTCATATACCATACCAGCAAACTGAGGTACACGGCCATTACACTCCATAGCAAAAAACAAAAATCAAACCAAATAAAAACAGAAAAACCGTTGTGCCAGGACTTGAACCTAGGCAATTAATTGCAACATTTGCAGATCGAATCTCATTAAGTTTCTGTACGTTCTGTGTTTATAACTGATTGCTTAGGACTCTTAATCATTTCTTTCGGACTGCTTTTAAGCCACCATTAGCAGATATTCGGAAAGAGCGTTGTATCCTATTACAAACTTCCAAGTGACTCACAAGTTACTCAGCGGCCTTCTCCACACCCAGTGCTCCACCCCAGCTAGTTCACTTTGCTGTCGCATAGCAACAGAATCCCCCCCATCCCGACCGCTGGAAACCTAAGAGCATTTTTAGGCTGCATTTGTCGCCTCCCAGGGTCTAGCAAGGGGCTTAAGTCTCAAACACCTTTAGCTCTAGACCGACCCCACCGTATCGATTGCTCTTTTCCTGTCCTGCGCCATAATAATCTTCCTTAGGTTACGTTTTTTTTCCCCTCAGATTTGACCAAAACCTGTGTAGCTAAGCAGGGGTGGACACAGACTAAAATCGAGAGGGAGAGAGACAGCAATGCAAGCTGGAGACGATCTCTACTGAACGTGCAGAGACGCCACGATAAATTCCTATCATGCCTGCTTCCTAACAGACCGCTCTTTTGTGACAACAAACGCTTCGGAAGCTTTCTCCTGCAGGGAGCCGAAGAGGCCCCACGGCTTCCGGCCTTGCCACGTCTGAGGAAAAAGCCTTTGCTGAGGAGAACGCGGAGACCGCCCGGTCGCGAGCGTGGTGGGGGTGGGGGTGGGGGAGGAAGCGGGGGGGGGCGGTGCTATCAGGCGCGCTTCCCCGAGGATGCACGCCCCCAGGGAAGCTGCAGGGAAGGCGGCAGGCGCAGCAGCCATTAAACGAAGTGGCGAGCGGAAGCGCGCCCCCATCAGGCCCGTTCAGAGACTCAAAACCATCCTTCCCGGGACGCCATCCCGAGGCTGGCGGCCACGCGCGCTCAGCTGAGGCCTGGAGCGCGCGGGCCAATCCTGCCAACCAGGAGCCGCGCCCGCCTCCCGCCTGGCCCCGCCCCACCCCGCCCGCTGGCCCAGGCTCACGGCCCTGCGCGCGCGCTCAGTCGGGAGCTGGACAAATCACAGCCGCCCGCTACGGTCAAGCTAGCCAATCGCGCGTCTCTCCTCCCGCGGGGCTCCGCCTCCGGGGCGAGGTCGGCGTTCTGAGGCCGCTACGCTGGCTGTGTGTGGGCCGCGTCGCTGTCGTCTCTGCCGTGGGCATGGCTGAGGAAGGTATTGTGCTTTCTCCCTGGGTCTGGTCTGCGCGTCGGGCCTCCGGGTGTCTGTGGATCTGATAGAGAAGCTCTTCCCGGCGGCGCGGGAGCTCTGCCTCCCTGCTCTGTGGGATAGAGGGCTTTCTGTGGTGAGGGGGCGGGAGGGAGGAGGGGGGAGTGAAGGAGGAGGGAGACGGAGATGGAGGATGGGGGGGGGCACGGGGCTGCGGGAGGAGAGGGGAGCGCGGGAGTGGGTGGGGGGAAGGGCTTTCTGTGGTGAGGGGGGGAATGGGGGAGAGGGAGTGTGGGGAGGAGGGGGCGGGGCGGAGCAGCTGGATTGGGGGAGGCTTCACCCCTTGTAAACAAAAAAAGGGCGGTCGTCGCTGGTTTCTAAGACGTCAGGCTTGGAGCGGTCCTGTGTGTAGGCACAAAGCTTTTAAGATTCAAGATCCATAACATTATTCCGAATCAAGATTCAGACTGTATCGCTTTTATTTACAAAATTATGACAAAAATTAAAATTCTTGAGTAGGTAAAGTTAGTTCCCCGGAATGAACATTTTTGAAGATATTTAAAGGGAAAAAATGAGAGTCAACGAGATACTAGCGGTTAATTGGAGAGGTAATTGGGAAAATACGAAAAGAAGTAGAGTAAATTACAGCTACATATAATTGGAAAACGTTGTTGGCTTTTTTGGTGTTCTGTACACTAAAGAAATTTTTGTTAAGAATTGAGGCCTGTTGAGGTAATTAATTTGATCATCATCCTTGTGTTTCCCTTTTTAGAAGGAAATCAGGAGTTCATGTCCAAAATGGAAAGCTCTTCAGATTCAGCATTGAATTTACCTGAGACTTCTCAGAATGAGAATCCACCATCACCACTTTCAAACAAACAAGTATGAAAATCCTGATGCTCCCTCCCCGCCATCTGTTCTGTGTTTCAAAATATTCTGGTAGTGGCAGTTTTAAGGATACAGGAGTGTGAATTAATAGCCCATGCCTTTCTATCTCTGCCAGATTTAATTTTGATTCAGTTCATTTCGTTTAGTTGGTCAGGTAATTGAAATTCCCCAAACTGAGGAAATTTGAATCTGTACAGTTTTCCTTGGTTAGGGGAAGTCTTTGGTGTCAGGTCTTTCCTTAGTCTATAGTTTTGAGGCATTTCTAGTATTGTCAGGCAATATTAGCTGCCGATGGCGTGAGAAGTATCTCAGTCCTATTTTAGTTAGTTTAGACTTCAGGAGCCTCTGGAAATTAAAGACATTGGTTATGGTTGATTGGGATTTGTAGAGACAGAAAGCCACCCAGTGTACCCACCATAGAAGTGTAAGGCCTTTATTTCTAATAGATTTATTTCAAGAATGTTAATGTTTTTAATGTTTTATGTATTTTTCAGCCTATGAGTGGAACACTCAAAGAAAGATTAAAGAAAACAAGATCTTCATCTCATTCATTTTGTAGTGTGGTGAAACGACTTAAAGTAGAGAATGAAGAAAATGATCAGACCCTTTCAGAACCAGGAGCATCTTCCAAAGAAGGAAATCCTTCCAAAGAAGAAAATTTGTCCAAAGAAGAAAATTTGTCCAAAGAAGAAAATTTGTCCAAAGAAGAAATTTCTTCCAATGAAGAAAATTCTTCCAAAGAAGAAATTTCTTCCAAAGAAGAAATTTCTTCCAATGAAGAAAATTCTTCCAATGAAGAAATTTCTTCCAATGAAGAAAACCCTTCCAAAGAAGAAAATTCTTCCAATGAAGAAAATCCTTCCAAAGAAGAAAATTCTTCCAAAGAAGAAAATTCTTCCAATGAAGAAAATCCTTCCAAAGAAGAAAATTCTTCCAAAGAAGAAAATTCTTCTAAAGAAGAAAATTCCTCAGAAGAAGAAAATTCCTCAAAAGAAGAAAATTCCTCAAAAGAAGAAAATTGTTCAAAATCACAAGAAAGTTTGAAGCACAAAGACAATGAATCTGAAAAAGATAGCTCGGAGAATAAAAGCACATGTGAATCTAAGTCATTTGATACAGGGTCATCTAGTGCCCTCCAAAATGATTCTGTGAACGAGAAAACTAAAAGTTTAAAGGAAGAAAAAGCAAAATTGGTAAAGCAGGTTCAAGAGAAGGAAGACCTCCTTCGGAGGTTAAAATTAGTCAAAATGTATAGAATAAAGGTGAGAAGAATTTCAGAATCACCAAATAGTTCTTACATAAGTTGCAGTGAAGTAATTTCAGAATTTGGAAATAAATTCCTTTTAGTCATAAACAAGCCAAATAACCAGAAACCTGGCTTACACCAGCTTTAACTGACATAGAATTGGTTTAGAGTGAGGCAGATAAGTCCTATCAGAAGCACAAGGTAATCCACAGTTGGAGGGTTTTGGCTTTAATTCCTAGCCAGTAGCAAGAGTAGAAGTATAAGTTGTTAGACGAAAACACAATGGGAACAGAAAGGGATGACAATAGAACTAAAATTAGCCCATAGAATACAGTATAATGTGCTTTCAATAATGATCTTGTATTTCTAAATGTCAGGCATTTATTTGAGAAAACACAGATTTTAGGTTTCAACTCGGGTTGAGTTCAACAAAACTTGGATGTCTGAAAGGATGTGACTTCTCTTTCATGAGCAGTTCTTGCCCACGTAATAACTCATTCCTTCCCCTAAATGTGGAATTAGAGAATAGTAGATCTTAATTTGTGGTTTTGAATTTTTAGGAGTTTTCTAAACATGACATTTCTAAATGTTTTTTTTTTTTTTTAACTTGAATATTTTCACCTTTAAGAAAAGTTCGATGTTCACAGAAAAATTAGGAAGATACAACGAAGCATCTTAAGTGTATAGTTGTAATACAAAAGTGTATTGAGAAACTCAGTTTCTTAATTTAATCATTTATTTCCAACAACCCCCACCCCACCCCAAGGTTTTTCTAAGGCTTGTGGTGCCCTTTATGCCTGTGGTATTATCCTTTAAAGTAAGACAGGAACCAGTCTAACCACTTTGATGTAAGTTAAAATGCATGAACATCTGGTTATTAACTGACTTGGTTTTTCTGTTTCAGAATAACATGTGTGAGTTAGAGATGTTAATAAAGAAATGGAGGAAGTGCAGCCAGCAGCTGCTCTACGAGCTACAGGCGGTTATGTCAGAGGATGAAGACGAGAAGCTGAGCATCACCGAGTTGATTGACTACTATGGGATAGATGAAAAAGTGGTGCATTACGACAGAACTGAAGAGGAATTTACAGGGATTTGATACGTTTTTGTTGGTTTTTTTTTTTTTTTTTCCTCCAGGCTTTTTTTCTCTCTCTGGGGTAATGGGATCATACCCTAGCCTCAGATGTGGTCTATCTGTGAGCTACACACTTTGCCTTGCTACAGAATATCTAAAAATGACAATATGAAAAGATGTTTTAAAGGGAAGAGGGATGTAAGCTGTTGTGGCTTGGAGGAATATTGAACAGTTCAGGATAAACACATAAACGAGATTGTAAGGTGAAGCTCAGTATTTTGGCTATATTTGCTAAAGACAATAAGTATAAAAAGTTAATCGTGTTCAGAAGGAAGTTTGGATAATGTTAGAAACCAGGTTTAATACATTGGTTTTTGTGGCTAAAGGTTTTATATTCAGTGTTAAAAAGTAGTCTATTGAATGTCTAAGCCTCAGCTGGCCTAAATATAACTTGCCCCTCCTAAGTTTATGGACCTGTCTTCATCTGCTTACTATATACCTTTGTGTATGTTAATACAGCAACTAATTAAACTTAGGTTCACAATTTTTCTCTAGATTTGTTTGTTTTCCTCACTTATTAAGATGACCATCTTGGGAAGCTTCATACCCTTATTTTCTGCAGGTGTTTTTGGTGTAAAGGTTCTTCACAATTGCCTTTGTAGCCTCCATCTGTGATACAAATTGGAAGTATCTGTTGACAGTGAGGCCTCAGCCAGAACCCTAAGTTAACTAGGGTAGATGGTCTGTACTGAGCTTTCTCCCAGGAACTTTGCTTTCAGTTGAGCACTCCCTCTCATTCCCTTTTGCTCTAAAAACTCTTGCTGTTTGTTACAACAGAGGACTTACACCTGTAACACACCTAACTACCTTATACGCATAGAAATTCCTTCTTGCCATCTGCATTTGTGAGGCCATTCTTCCTGTACATAAGGCCAAACTATGCTTGACCTGTTTGTCTATTATCACTAGTTGGTGATGAACTGTAAAGAACTGCTCTTCAGCAGAAGCTGAGAGTTGTTATCACAAACAGTATTGAAGGATGAATTAAGAGTGCAGGGCACACAAGCCCTTCAAAGCACCTGTCAGACTACTCAGAAGGCATCTTTGGAAAGGCTTCTTCTGGAACATGGTATGAGAGCAGGAGTCCTTCAAGTCCAGCTCGGTCAAGCCTCAAAGCTGAGGCTGCTGAGGAAGGAGCACCACCTAGAGTTGTTGACAAAACGCGTGGCACAGGCTATTTGCTTTATTAACGCCAGAATTAGCCAGTTAAATTAGGACATTGCCTTTTAGCTAATGGTGTACCCAGACAACTCATTAAGCGATGTGGCATTTACAGTTCTAGAAGAGTGAAGAGCCGAGTTTAGTGTAGCCATGGTTGACTGCAATTGCCAGAGAGCTGGCAGCCCTTGTCTTCTTACCTTGCACATCCTCCTGGTTCCATGGCTGAGCTCAGAAAATCCTCTCAGAAGTCCTAGACGAAATGTGATCAGTGGCTTCTCGAGTAAATCAGCTAGACTGCCTTGTCATTCTAATCACGAGGAGGGAAGGGTCAGCAGGGTGATGCTGGTCCTCTGTTCACCCGTGAAGCACTGAGAACTAATGAGTTAATCAATTAGAAACCACCTTGAGATTTTTTTTCTCCTTTTTCACATCTGTGATAATGGGTAGTAGTAACTTTTTTCCTTTTATTGAAGCTAGCTCCCTTTTTCTCACGTATCCTGATTGTGGTTCCCTTCTCTCTACCCCTCCCAGTTCCTCCCTACCTCTCTCCCATCCAGATCCAACCCCTTTCTGTCTGTCCTTAGAAAACTAGGGCTTCTAAGGGATAATAATAAAAGCAAATAGCAACTAGTATGTGGGAACACGACAAACTAAGTGGGAATGTTGATTCTTAGGGGTGGAGTCTCTCTGTGTGACCCCTGCTGGCAGCCACCTCTAATGATCTTGGCATTACAGGAGTGTGCTCCTAAGTGGAAGATTGTTTTGATTGCTCCTTTACCTGTTACAGTCTATACTAGATGTGGTGGTGTATAGCAAGCTTAACTTTATATTATAAATTGCAGGGAAGTGGGACATTGACATCACGTGGAGACTCTGGTAAGCGACCATGGTGATGGTGTGGAAGGGTGGGTGGGTTTTTGGTTTGCTAGTGAGTCATCCTACAGCTTAGCATCATCTCTATGAGTAGAACCAAATGTTTCAAGGAAATGAACACTTGTTTGCTGAATGCTGCTAGGGGGAAAGGTTGAGTTCTGTTTCCAAAACATATTTCCAAAATATAATTTACAAATGAGTTAAGTCTTGGGAAAAATACTGATTTCCTTTGGTTTCACTGGTAAAAATCTCCAAAATTCTGGAAATTTTAATTGAACAAAATAACTTTTCCCTGTTTGCTGGTTGAAAAACACTTCTTTAATTAATACAAATGACACTTTATAAGATTTTACTCATTTATTCATGTAAGATGAACAACTGGACTGATTAACCTAAACACTATTACTAAAAATGTGCAGCTAAGGGCTACTCTCCTTAGGTTTTCTCATAGGAGCAAGAGGTCGCCTTTATTCCCGCGGCACTGTTGAGTGGCCCGCCCTCTGGTCCTGCTGGGCTCTACATTGGGACCAGAGCAGGGAACCTGGTCCTGCTGGGCTCTACATTGGGACCAGAGCAGGGAATGTTTTCATCCTTAGCCGCTCCACTTCAGCCTGCAGTATTGAAATCTGCTCCGCTTGCTGTTTGGAAATGTTTGTCAGCTTCTGTTGTTTCAACAGGTTATCATATTGTTCTCTGGCAATCTTTTCACAAGTCAGCTTAGACCCTAAGCCAGAAATGGAGAAAGGAATTAGTGGGATTATTACCAACAACGAGTATAGCAGCAACGCCTAAGATCATTCGTGTGGAGGGGACACTGGTAGCTTGACGGTGGTGCTTCAGATATCAGGGACACCGGTTAGAATGCTGCCAATACCAGTTACCTATAATTGATTGAAGAAAAAAGCTCACCTACTGCATTGCAGATGTCTTGTCTTTCTGAGACAGCCACCAGTTCTTCCCGTAGATTACAGGTTAGAGTGTAATTTGCTATATCCTTTTGATTGCTGTATCGTCCCAATTTCTTTAGTAGTTTTTTGCAGTTATCTACATTCTTCTTGTGAGTCTGAAATTTTTGTTCCCACAAGACCACAAAATAATTTTGAAAAAAAAAGTTTATAAAAACATTTGTACTTTAAAAATACTTTATCATCACTAAGACAACTACTATGTCCCTAGTGCCTGCTAGATAGATGGTCTGTTCACAGCAGGCACTCAGGTCTTTGTTTTGTTTTTGTTGTTAGAAAACAGAATGTTAACACTATTCTTTAGAAAAGATTTTATATGATCTTAAAATTTGAACATTTTAAAACCTTGGCAATGCCGGGCGGTGGTGGCGCATGCCTTTAATCCCAGCACTTGGGAGGCAGTGGCAGGTGGATCGTTGTGAGTTCGAGGCCAGCCTGGTCTACAAAGTGAGTCCAGTACAGCCAAGGCTACACAGAGACCCTGTCTCAGAAAACAAAGCAAAAACCAAAACCAAAACCAAAACCAAAAAAAAAAAAAAAAACCCAAAAACAAAAAAAAAATAAAACCTTGGCAGTTACTTTCCTTCCATCTCACATGCTGTATAGTATAACCAGTTTGGTCATTACATTATACTAAAATGAGTTCAAAATGCAGGAAGACTAACAGGGCTTGTGTGACTCAGATTTAACTAATGTGAGAGCAAACTCACAATCACTCATAAACAGCCCAGAGGTGAATCCTAATTTTCAGAGATAGGCAGCAGTCCGCATCATTGGCTGCGGTTGCAAAGACACTATTCAGGGACCTCGGATTTTCATGTACATCAGTACGTTATCAAGTTTCTGTTGGGTTCTGTCTGAGTTCATGACTGAAACATTACTCTGCTCACATGATTCGCAATTATAATAATTGATCTGCTTGAGGCTGACCTTCTCTATGACACTGATGGTTTGCTCCATTATTCCAATCTGAATGGCAATCACATTCTCGTAGTTTGGTTCATTTAGGTACTTTAAGAGGGGGAGAAAAAAAAAAGATATCACAATACATGTAAGAGTCATTTTTCTATCTTTTAGATAAGCAAAGTTTTGAAGTGTCTGTATGTGAAGATTAATTTGGTTTTTGTGCTATAATATTTACTTGTATCTAGCTATTAATATACTATATTATTAGTCTATATGCTAATCATTACAAATGTTTACATTTTTCTATTAGTATGGCTCAACAAACATAAGTGTCTCACTTGGGCTCTACATTAATAGTTTTCTAGTTAAAGAAATCAAAGTGGATGCAAGGACAGATAACATGGCTTTGCCTTCAAGGAAAAGAGGCCATACAGAAATGGCTGGCTACAAGAAGATATGTCAAGTGTAGCAAAGGCGGTTTGTGATGGGTTAGGGTTTCTCAAGACTTGGGAAATCAAAGAAAGGCTTCATAGAGAAAGTGTGAAAAGTTAAATATTGGCAAACTAGGTAGATAGGATGGGAGGAGGGGAAGGGACAAGGAACAGAGGAAGGGGAGGAAGGTGTTTCGGACTGAAGAGCCTATGTGAGCAAAAGGTAATCTGTTTGAGCCCTTAGGAGATGGCTCAGTTGAAACAATGCTTGTCAAGCCTGAGAATCTGAGTTCAGATTCCCAGCACCGATCCAAAGGCCTCTAACTCCAGCACCAGGGGGCGCCCTGGAGCTTGCTGGTCAGCCAGGCTAGCTGAAGTATGTGGGACAATTATAGAGAAAGACACCTAGCGTTGATCTTTAACCTTCCACACACTTGTACTTCTCTCTCTCTCTCTCTCTCTCTCTCTCTCTCTCTCTCTCTCTCTCTCTCTCTCTCTCTCTCTCTCTCTCTCTCTCCCTCCCTCCCTCCCTCCCTCCCTCCCTCCCTCCTCCATTTCATATGACAATACTGATGGATAAGAAGCATAGTGGCATTTGTTCCTCTCATTTGCCCTAAAGGCAAGTTGAGTGATACTGTCCACCTAGGGACTTTGAATTTATTCGGTATCTAAAGAATATTGTTTTAATCTGGGTGTGGTAGCACACGCCTTTAATCCCAGCACTCAGGAGGCAGAAGCAGGTGGATCATTGTGATTTCGAGGCCAGCCTGGTCTACAAAGCGAGTCCAAGACAGCCAAGGCTACACAGAGAAACCCTGTCTCGAAAAAACAACCAACCAACCAACAACAAAAAGAATAGTTTAAAATGTTTGAGCAGCTATTACTAGAATCAACTATGAAATAAGTATGATAGATAGCAGTGTTCAAATTAATGAACTAAATGGGTTTTGAGAAAGAGGAGAAGAGAAACAGACATACACAGGGTGGGTGGGTGGGGGAGAGGGAGGGAGGGAGGGCGAGAATGAGAGTATGAGCTACTAGTGTTAGAGACTAATAAGATGTGCTGCGGCCAGGTGGTGGCGGTGCACACCTGTAACCCCAGCACTAGGGAGGCAGAGGCAGGCGGATCGCTGTGAGTTCGAGGCCAGCCTGGTCTACAAAGCCTGAGTCCAGGACAGCCAAGGCTACACAGAGAGACCCTGTCCTGAAAAACAAAACAAAACAACAAACAAAAAAGATGTGCTGCATCTTACTCTAAACCAGTGAAAATGGAGGACTGTGGCAGAAATGGAGACAAGGAAAAGATAAATAGCTAAACTGGGAAAGAGAGCCACCGAAGCTGATTCAAGATTTTAAGCCTGATTCAGTGTTTAGAGAGATGAGAAATAAGCAAATTAAGAAAGGAGTGACTTTCTATTAAGTATTTGTGAATGAATGAATGAATGCAGGGGCAGGGGAGACTGGCCTGTTGACGGTCTCGTGAGAAAAACAGCATCTGGATATCCCAGGCCTTCTGGTTGAGATCTTCCATTTCCATCTCCATTTTCTTGTGCTCCCACTCAATCTGATAGATTCCTTTGTGGACTTCTTTACTTTCCATCATGCTAGCAACTTTCTTTTGTCCTTGAGCCTAAAAAGGTACATTGGTAGACACACTTGTGATCCTGTATACAGAACAGTGCACCATCTGAAGCTGGTTTCTAAAACTCCAGCTGATAGCCTATATGGATTTGGAAACTTCCAGGCCTTCACATCTGATGCTCCTGGGTAAAACATGTGGTTAACATGGCTAAGGCATATTAGCATCTACCTTGTAGCAAAGAAAAATGTCAGCTATGACATTTACCCCACTGTTTTGTACTTCATTTGGAATAATGGTTATTCAATATATTAGGTTATATATACAATATATTCATATATTCAATTCATTCATGTTATCCAATAACATATATGAAATTCACAAATATTTTAAATAGATAACATTTAAATTAATTAATTAAGCACATTAAATTTTATAAAATGAGATATTAAATATGGGAAGCGACGGAGCGAACACAGCGCAAACCAGAAGGAGTTTTAGTGGGGCAGAGCTTCCAATACTACTAAAGCTATGCAGGCATTAATTCAGATTTTCTTGTTACACAGTTAGGAAAAAAAGGAATTTGCACCAATAATTTATGTGCCAGAGAAAAGAAAAAAAGAAAAGAAAGAAAGAAAAGTTAAAGTCAAAGCCAGCAGAAAGATAGAGTGAACTAGAGATATGTGAAATAGAAAATAGGAAAACAATGAAAGCCATGAAGTCAAAAGTTGGTTCTTTGGAAAAAAAAATCGGTAAGATTGACAAAAATCTAGCTAGACTAAAGCACATGGCTGGGAACGCTCATCTCCATACCCAGAACTGTAATTAGAGCTATAGTAGAGCTATGAATCAAAGATTATATACTACAGAAACTAAGGTAGATTAGAATGAATGTTTAGCCTCACTGTCCTGAACTTTCTTTACCTTAGAGTCATGTAGATAGATTTTTTAAAAAATATATCATGGGGTAAGGTCTTGGCATACGTTTCTACAGGTAATTTTAATAATGGCAGCTACTGTGAGAAAACACTGATATAACATCATTAAAGTTACTGTCTTAGGGTTACCATTGCTGTGATGAAACATCATGACTGTGGGTCGCCTCCTCTGGGGGAGGGGCTGTTGGCCACCAGCCCACGAAGGCAGGGGCAGCAGGACTCTGAAGTCCATGAGCACGCGGGAGAATGGCCCTCCAGGAACCACTTCAGGGAGAGAGTTCAACTTTATTCAGGGAGAACAAAGGCTATATATGCCTTGGGGAGTCGGGGGCGGGGTGCTCCCAGGATAGATGTGCACAATTGGCTGGAACTAGGCTCTTCAAGGACGTTAGATTAGCATTTGGCAACACATTCCTACAGTATGAATGGGAACACAGTACCTAATTATCCTATAGGTAAGGGGAGGGGAGAGCCAGCAGGGAGCTGTGTCAAGGGCCATATATCAAATGTGGTTAGTGGCATCTATGCCTAAAGACACTCTCCAGATGGAGTCAGGCAGAGAGCAGGAGGGCTTGCTGGGGACAGGGAGTCCTCCATCTAGTGCTGAGCACAGAACAGCTATCTAGATTGGGAGGAGCCGGGTCCTTCTAACACATGACCAAAAACAACTTGGGGGGAGGAAAGGCTTTTATTTGGCTTATAGTTCCACATGAGTGTTCATCATCAAAGGAAGTCAGGGCAGGAACCTGTGGCAGGGGCTGATGCAGAGGCCATGGAGGAGGGCTTGCTCTGCCTGGTTTCTTAGAGAACCCAGGACCACCAGTGCAGGGATGGCCACACCCACAATGGGTAGGGGCCTCCTACATTAATCACTAATTAATAAAATGCCCTACAGGCTTGCCGGCAGCCCAATCTTCTGGAGACATTTTTTTTTCCAGTTGAGGCTCCTTCTCTCCAGTGACTCCAGCTTGTGTTAAGTTGACATAAAACTAGCCAGCACACTTACCATGGAAACGAGAGACACTATAAAGCATTCTGTACAAAAGCCAATATGTTCAAAAACTATAGTTACCCGAATCACAGAATTCAAGTCTTCAATTATGTTCTTATTGATGAGAATCGCATCAGAATATTCCAGCGTCAACTGGAAATTCTCCAGTTCTATTTGTCCTTGTTTAAGAAGAATTTGTACTGTCAAATTCACCTGGAATTTCACTTTTTCATCCTGCAATCTAAATGGAAAAAGACTTAAAAGGAAGTATTTGCAGTGTATTTAGGGATCAAACGTAACCCATTAGCTGAGACATAAAGTTCTGACCAACCCACGGATGCACCCTGAGTGGCCTGAAGAAAGTTTCCCCAGAGATGAGCCTTTCCAGAAGACCCTCTAAGAACCTCTTCCCTCCACCTGGAGCTCTCTCTAATTGGATTGTTGAAGCAACAGTATAGACAAAATTAGTGGTGAACTTCTATTGTAAGGTTAAGAAAAGATGAGGGAGGTAGATATGGTCAGGATATAAAGATTAAGAAAAAAAACTGTATAGTTTTGATTGTAATGAAAATGTTTTTAAAATGACATAGAAATACTTTAAGTCTATCAAAATATTGACCTTACTGATTTTGATAATATGCCATTATTAAATCTATATATTGCTTATCAAATCTGGTGCATAATTCATATTCCTCCTATAGCCTAGATCTGAAACTGCTGAATAATGAGGAATTTGGGAATGTCACAGAAATATTTCTTTATCCATGTGGCTATCCATATGGCCTTTTAAAAATTATTATTATTTTTTTTTTCCGAGACAGGGTTTCTTTGTGTAGCCTTGGCTGTCCTGGACTCGCTTTGTAGACCAGGCTGGCCTCCAACTCACAGCAGTCCACCTGCACATGGCCTTTTGAAACAAAGACTTTATACAAAGCACTCAGTAAAAACCACCAGGCTCTACAAAGAAAAACACAAACCTGGTGGGTGTTTGTGGAGAAATGGTTTGGAAATCTGCTTCGTTTTTCCCTCAGTCCTGAGCCCAAAAGTCTCCACTGGCAGAAACAGGCTCTTTGTATGTTCATGTGGTAGGGACAGATTTACACAAAGCTTTGGCCCCTCTCCCGACCCCTGAAAGTTTGTTTCTTTATGTTATGAGCACGCCCGGCAAAATCTCTTTGGAAACAAGTCTTGGGTAACAAACCACACTCTATAAAATAGAACATTTCAGGACAGTGCTAGGATTGAGACAGGCAGAGCCAGCTGTGGACTAGCTAGGCAGGAGGCAGGAGGCAGGAGGCAGGAGGCAGGAGGCAGGAGGCAGGAGGCTGGCTCTGTAAGGAGGCTGGCTCTGCAACTGGGGGGGTGGGTTGGGGGGAGTGATGGGGGGCTCTGCTTAACTGAGTTCAACTCAGACTATAAATGGGAGTGAAAAAAAACCCTGAGAGGTTTGAATTACCGGAGGAGCTCATGGAACACTCTTTCGATCTCGTGCTGCACAGCCTCATCATCCTCTATCTTCCTCCGGAGAAAAGTTGTCATTTCCAGTAGGGTGGCTGCCTTCTGCTTCAACTGATAAACCCAACCATCAGTATGTCAGAGCATGTGACGACTTGGCTGGAGACAACACCTGTCTTTGACTGTTTCTTACAAAAATCTCAACAAAGCCTGCCTTTCTCAGAGATTAATACAAGTTTAAATCTTTTTCTAACTCTGGTGAGTTTTGTAAAACATGGCTGGCACATTCCATAAGAATTTTAAGGAGTATCAAGTTGGCCTTTTGCTGAAAATCAAGTACGCAGTTGGTGTGTGTGTGTGTGTGTGTGTGTGTGTGTGTGTGTGTGTGAGAGAGAGAGAGAGAGAGACAGAGACAGAGAGAGAGACAGAGACACAGAGACAGAGAGAGAGGGAGGGAGGGAGGGAGGGAGAGAGAGAGAGAGAGAGAGAGAGAGAGAGAGATGTACATGCATATAGACCAGTTTGAAATCTGTTCCCATCACTTACATGAAATTCTAGAATCATGGATAATAACAGTTTGCCAATCTGAAGTACGTGCGCTGACTTTGGGGAGTTAGGAGACAGGAGACAGGCAGTCAGGAGGCAGAAGGCCTCTTCACAGCTAAACGTGTTCTCACTCTTTCACCTTTACCTCATTTCCGCCCCCTGTTCCAGCAAAGGGTGAAGCTTCCTCTGGGGAGCTAAATAGAATTCTATGCCAAATGAGATCATTTCTAACTATGCTTTCAGGAGAAAAGTCAATGTGAACCACGTGTGTAATTTTAAATTTTGTTGTGGTCACTTTATAAAAAGTGAACTGAAACAGATGGACTTATTTTACTAATACTTTTTATTGAATGCAAACCTCCAAGATACTGTCCCGCTCATAAGCAATGTAAAAATATTAACAGGACATTTCTTGTTTGTTTCATGGAGGCTCTCTAAATCTGTATGTGTTTTCCACTGAGCACTTCTCAGTACTGGTCATATCTATTTCCAGTGCACAGTAGCTACTTAGCATAGAGGCCACATTTTGGACCTTGGGGATTTAACATCAACAAAAATAATATTACTTGATTTGTTATGTTATTATTACTAATTCTAACTACTACCCAGCAAGAGGCTCTAGCTTTCCTGATGTACTGACAGATGTGTCATGTGCTATTACTACACTTACAAGTTTAAATGAAGCTACATACTTTGTATTCATTTTCCACTTTTGCTCGTCGTGTTGCGCAGAAATGTTCCCAGACCGAGGGGTCCAAGCCTTCTGGCATGTTACTGATATTATCCAGCTCGTCCATGGCTTTCATTAGCTGGGCAAAGTTTTCCTTATTTAACTTGCCAGATCCTGGTCGCTCGCCATAAGGAACAAGACTGGTCACATCTGCCTGTGCTTTCTGTTTGTGAACCCTGGTATTAGCAAGAAGAGATGATTAGCCTTTAATAGTCTCACATATACCAAAAACCAAACCAAGTAACCGACCAACCAAAACAACCAACCAAACAAATCCCACTGTTAGGTAACAGACCATTAGCACAAGCCTGACCTTGTACAGTGATTTCCTTTGTCACTTCAGGGCTGGCGAGCAGGTTACCCCAGGGACACACGTCCTCTTTTGCCATTTCATATTCTAGGTTCCCAGACATGCCCTGGACTTACAGGCACCCCTGACTATCGCAGCATCGGCAGCTTTACCCATGCTAGGAAACCCACTTCTTCTGTGGGCAAATAAGCACCCAATACTATTGAGTGTGCGTGCTCCCTGGGTCTACTTGGACATCTGGACATATGTAGACTGGGGAAAGGCTCTCTGTCTACAATACACTAGCCCAGTTTTCTTGGGCTGTAGCTGGGCAGTGAAGGAGGTTACAAAGAGCTGGGCTCGGCACTCCCTGTGGAATTAGATTTCAAAAGAGATTCTATTTGATGATCAAGAAGGGTCCCTTGGCTTTTACTGTATAGCACATTCCTGCCAGACCTGGTAGCTCACACTGCAATCTCTGCCCTTGAGAGGCTGGGGCAGGAAAATAATTAAAAATTCAAGGCCAGTCTGGACTACATATTGAGTTTCAGGCTAGCCAAGGCTTTATAGTTAAGACCCTGTCTCAAAAGACGTACAGTAACTAGGGAAACTGAGCAAGGAGGATAGCTCCATCAGCACTGAACAGGATAAACACCCGCGTGCAGCCCCCAGCATCCGCATGAAAAAACCCATTGTCGCAGTGTATGCTTGTGACCCATCCCAGCACCGGATGGGCGGAGACGGGCAGATCCTGAGGCCTCTCTGACTAGTCAGCCTAGGAAAACTGACAGGATCCAGGCTGGTGAGAGAATCTGTCTCAAAAATTAAAAACAACAACATCAAAACAATCCAAAAGGTGGAAAGCAACTGGGGAATCACATCCCAGGTTTACTTCTGGCTTACACACACACACACACACACACACAGTTCCCAGGAACCTGTCAAAGGTTTATATCCCTCAAATAAATTACCTTGATCCTTTGTTGACAAACAGCATGACTCTGTATTGTGTTATTTTGAAAATTTAAACTTCACTATGTTAGAAATCAAGCTATCTCAGTACTCCTCCAGCGTAGAAACGTATTTCAGAAAGCTAGAAAATCATTATTTTGAACTACCTTTTTCTTTTTTTGCATTTTTAAAAATTTGAAACTTTATTATAAAAAACACTGCAAGCCAGGCGGTGGTGGTGCATACCCTTTAATCCCAGCACTTGGGAAGCAGAGGCAGGTGGATCACTGTGAGTTCGAGGCCAGCCTGGTCTATAAAGTGAGTCCAGGATAGTCAAGGCTACACAGAGAAACCCTGTCTCAAACAAACAAACAAACAAACAAACAAACAAAACCCAAAAAACATTGCAAATAAAGACCTTGTTTTGAGCATAGTCACATGAGATTTTCCGAGGAGAAGCAATTTGTGGTCAGATCCATTGGGAAGATATTACTGACTATCTTCCTATTCCTAGAAATCTAAAAGCCACTAGCAAGTTGGCTAGTTGGGAGGCTCTGCAGTGAAGAATGCCACTTAGCTGTAAAAACCAGTACTTCCTCAGACATGTTTGGTCTTGGAAGCCTGTCTTGTGTAAAGCTCCACTTGTGTTTGGTGGAATACTTAAGGTATGGCTTAAGCCTTCCCATGTGTGAAATAGGAGCACAGACACAACTATTTTTAAACAGTTGAAACTAATCATTGCACTTTATTCTCTCTCATAAGGCACCGGCATGATCTTGGAAAACACTGAATTATGATGCTTTTGGATGCTTCCTTCTCAGGGTGTTTCACTGATTGCTTTGATCTAATTGGGAAAAAGTAAACATTGATAACTACTTTACTTTTTGACATCTATTTGCTTTTGTGCACGTACACACTTGGCTGTGTGTCACGGCGCACTGTGGAGGGTAGAGGGCAGCTTGTGGGAATCAGTTTTCTCCTTCTGCCATGGGGATCCCAAGGATCTCTCTGGCTCTTATAATTATTTTTAAAAGACCCTGCCCTCCCCGGCTCCCCGGATCTGGTAGTAGAAGAGAAACAGACCTGGGCCTGCGTTTAAAAAGCTTGTGGAGGACATCCCCCTGGTGTCCAGAGATTTCGGAAATTTCCTTTTTGAAGCTGCGCTCCAGGACCTAAGGACAGACACAATATAATCTCCAGGATTGCAGAAACACACAGGAGTTTCTCACTGGCCAATGCACTCTCTCAAATACAGATAGTACTACTGTGGCCTTGAGACCTGGTCCTTTACCGTTATCGGAGAATGACCATTCTCTCTGCAAAGACTTTCTCCAAGATTTGTTCCTAGAGAGCATGGCAGTGCATTGAAAATGTTGTCTTATATAACAGATGAAAAATAAATTCATGTAGACTTGCTCCCAGATAATATTTACTCCGGAAGCATGCAAGTCACTGTTCAATCCATTTCACTGCATTCCAGTCTACAATCCATTTCATTGCATTCCAGTCTACAATCCATCTCACTCCATTCCTGTCTACAATCCATCTCACTCCATGCCTGTCTACAATCCATCTCACTCCATGCCTGTCTACAATCCATCTCACTCCATTCCTGTCTACAATCCATCTCACTCCATTCCTGTCTACAATCCATTTCACTCAATTCCTGTCTACAACCCATTTCACTGCATTCCAGTCTACAATCCATCTCACTCCATGCCTGTCTACAATCCATCTCACTCCATGCCTGTCTACAATCCATCTCACTCCATGCCTGTCTACAATCCATCTCACTCCATTCCTGTCTACAATCCATCTCACTCCATTCCTGTCTACAATCCATTTCACTCAATTCCTGTCTACAACCCATTTCACTGCATTCCAGTCTACAATCCATCTCACTCTATTCCTGTCTACAATCCATCTCACTCCATGCCTGTCTACAATCCATCTCACTCCATGCCTGTCTACAATCCATCTCACTCCATTCCTGTCTACAATCCATTTCACTCAATTCCTGTCTACAACCCATTTCACTGCATTCCAGTCTACAATCCATCTCACTCTATTCCTGTCTACAATCCATCTCACTCCATTCCTGTCTACAATTCATTTCACTCAATTCCTGTCTACAACCCATTTCACTGCATTCCTGTCTACAATCCATTTCACTCCATTCCTGTCTACAATCCATCTCTCACTCCATTCCTGTCTACAATCCATTCCACTCAATTCCTGTCTACAATCCATCTCACTCAATTCCTGTCTACAATCCATCTCACTCCATTCCTGTCTACAATCCATCTCTCACTCCATTCCTGTCTACAATCCATTTCACTCCATTCCTGTCTATAATCCATTTCACTCCATTCCTGTCTACAATCCATTTCACTCCATTCCTGTCTATAACCCATTTCACTCCATTCCTGTCTATAATCCATTTCACTCCATTCCTGTCTATAATCCATTTCACTCCATTCCTGTCTACAATCCATTTCACTCCATTCCTGTCTACAACCCATTTCACTCTATTCCTGTCTATAAACCATTTCATTCCATTCCTGTCTACAACCCATTTCACTCCATTCCTGTCTACAATCCATTTCACCCCATTCCTGTCTACAATTCATTTCACTGCCTTCCTGTCTACAATCCATTTCACTCCATTCCTGTCTACAATCCATTTCACTCTATTCCTGTCTATAATCCATTTCACTCCATTCCTGTCTACAATCCATTTCACTCCATTCCTGTCTATAATCCACTTCACTGCCTTCCTGTCTACAACCCATTTCACTCCATTCCTGTCTACAACCCATTTCATTCCATTCCTGTCTACAACCCATTTCACTCCATTCCTGTCTACAATTCATTTCACTCCATTCCTATCTACAATCCATTTCACTCCATTCCTGTCTACAACCCATTTCACTGCATTCCTGTCTACAACCCATTTCACTGCACTCCTGTCTACAATCCATTCCACTGCATTCCTGTCTACAACCCATTTCACTCCATTCCTGTCTACAATTCATTTCACTCCATTCCTATCTACAATCCATTTCACTCCATTCCTGTCTATAATCCATTTCACTCCATTCCTGTCTACAATCCATTCCACTGCATTCCTGTCTACAACCCATTTCACTCCATTCCTGTCTACAATTCATTTCACTCCATTCCTGTCTATAATCCATTTCACTCCATTCCTGTCTACAATCCTTTACACTCCATTCCTGTCTTCAATCCATTTCATTCCTTTCCTGTCTACAATCCATTCCACTCCATTCCTGTCTACAACCCATTTCACTGCATTCCTGTCTACAACCCATTTCATTGCACTCCTGTCTACAATCCATTCCACTGCATTCCTGTCTACAATCCATTTCACTCCATTCCTGTCTACAATTCATTTCACTCCATTCCTGTCTATAATCCATTTCACTCCATTCCTGTCTACAATCCTTTACACTCTATTCCTGTCTTCAATCCATTTCATTCCTTTCCTGTCTACAATCCATTTCACTCCATTCCTGTCTACAATCCTTTACACTCCATTCCTGTCTACAATCCAGTTCACTTCTTTCCTGTCTATCTAATTTTGTTGCATCTTCTTTACGGTATTCTAGCTATTGTTTCTGTTATAAGCTGTTGGCTATTTATTAAGCTGATTTCTGAGCAAATAGCAGACTCCATAACCCCAAGTTTAAGACCCATAAACTTGATGACCTCTCTATCCTAGGGAAATTTAACACAAATTCCTTCAGACCCACAGATTTTTCAGAAACATGTAATGTTACAGAATGAAACTCGCTCACAGCTGAAAAATGATAGAAGGAGTACAGTCCACGAGGAAACTAACGTATGTCCAGCCCAGCCTCCCCAACCAATCCCAACCACAGCACCTCTGCCCTGTCAGCAGATGAGCCTGTGACTCACTTTGTCTTCTGCCACTAACAGGTCATGGTGCTCCTTGAACAAGTCCAGGTTCTCCCTGGATTTCTGGATGGATTCTGAAGTCTTGCTCTGCAGCAATGGCAGGGACAGTTAATTGGAACTGGTGTGTGTGTGGCGGGGCAGTCTCAAGTCAAACAAAGCTACAGGTGATTCTACCAACAAGAAGAAAACTCATAGGATGCAACGGCAGAGAGCCAGGAAGTGTTATGCAGTGTCTCCGAAATGGCCTCCTCCTTTGTTAAAGGTATCTAACAGCTTGCAGTGTTGTTATGATGCATTTCAGATACAGTTTTGCAAGTGCAGGATTACAGGCATGCACTACCATGCCTGGTAAAGTCCTTGGCATATGTTATAAACGGACTCTTTTTCCTTTTTCCTTCATTCTTTCCCTTCCTTCCTTTCTTTTTTTGAGATAGGGTCTCTCTCTCTCTATGTAGCTCTGCTGTCCTGGAATTCCCTGTATAGATTAGGCTAGCTTGAACTCAGAACTCTGCCTAACTCTGCCTCGTGAGTGCTACGATTAAAGGTGTGTATCATCACACCTGGCCATATAAGCAGATTCTTAAAGTTAACACATAAGTCATTTATGATGCAGTAAATGTGTTCATACTGTGATGTATGACCTCTGTCAGCATAGGTTGGCACCTGTTGAAACATGCATAAACAATTAGCATTGATCTCACCTCTTTAATAACTCTTATCTATTCATGTTTATATTTACTGTTTCTGTGTTTATCACTTTTATGTTCAGTGTCATTGGGACTACCGCATGGTCCATAGTGGATTACTTTTCCTGAGAATGGCCTGTGAACAGCTTCAAAGATTGCATGCCTTGGTCAGGATCCTACAGCCAGTCCATGGTTAACAGCTGTATTTGGGGGTGGAGCGGGGGGGGGGGGGTGTGTTTCTCTGTGTAGCCCTGGCTGTCCTGGAACTCACTCTGTAAACCAGGTTGGCCTCAAACTCAGAGATCCACCTGGCCCTGCTTTCTGAGTGTGCCAGATTAAAGATGTGTGCCACCACCTGAGCATGGTTGAACAGGAATAGCAGAAGGGAAAATATTAGGTGAAATAGCCAAATGTTGTTCTAACAGTCCCTACCTCCCTTTTCCTTAAGGCATCCCCTTGTCTCATAAGGCTGCTTGATGAGACTGGGTCCATAAGTCTAACCCAATAAGGCTCCAGATGGGGTCTATGTCTAAACAAGCGCACCGATGCCAGAGAGCCCTGGACTTACTTTCTCCTCCTGTTTCTTCAAAAGGTAATTGTTCAGGAACTGTTCTCTGGAGCTCAGTTCTTCATCCAGCAGCAGAGAAAACACAAGGTTGTTTATTTTCAGTTCCTCCTGTGGAAGAGCATTGAAGTTTAACATTCCTAGCTGATAAAGAACTTTCTACTGATGGTCATAGCCCTGACACCAATCAAATACACTCATGAGACAAGGAATGCCTTAAATGAATGCCTTAAAGAAAAGTCAAGTAGGGACTTTTTACAATAGTATTTGGCTATTTTGCCTTATTTACCATTTCAACACACATTCAGAGAAACAGTTAACACCAATGAATTATTTAATGAGGTACTATACAGGCCAATGCTCCTGTTATCATCAATTTTTAAAAAAGATCCGCTTTGCCAGCACAGAATCCAGCTGCCACCAGCAGCAGCCCCAGTAGTGACCACTGTTTTGACTTCAACAATCATGAAGCCCCGTGTTTCTGTCATTTTACCTTAGTGGCATTTTACCACAGTGGCATTGCTTTTCATTAACATTATTTTGTCAAATCTTCTAAGTCTCTTAGAACCCTCATTCTCTCCTTCACAGTTCACTTGTAGCAATCAGCAGTCTGTATACAGTTTTGTGTCTCTCCAACTGCTTGCCATCATAATCAGTTTATAAGGCTCCAAAGACCCTTCTAGTCCTTGGAAACTGGTGCCTGGGTCCAGAGGCTGAGTCAGACCTTGGTTGGATCCTTTTGGCAAAGCTGTGCATTACTCTGTTCTCTGGTCAGGGCATACATGTTCTGCGTTGTCTTTTTGGGATGTTTGTAGCTATGGATGCTCAGTGCACAAGCCTACTATGCTTACTGAGAGCTTCAAGACAGCTATTGTCTGTTTTTACTTAAAAACAAAAACCTTACTAATTGAACTATTGTATGAAGAAGTGCTCCTACTTATAAGTTTGTCCCCTAGAGGTATAGTTTGTACAGGAAGGTCAGAACAGATATTAGGTACTTTATCAGTTTTGGGACAATGCCCTTGTTGTCACTGTCTAAAGGCCAGTGTTGACTGGGAAGTTGAAAGACTCCACGGTCACGGGGCGAGGGTCTTCTGTGCATGGCTGTGGGGGAATTATCTTGATTAACTTATGAGGGAAAACCCATCTTGGTTGTGGTCAGGATCACTTACTAGGCAGGCGATCACAGACTGTAGAAGAGGAGGAGGAGATGTGGGCAGCACAGACGCACCCTTGTTCTTCTGGCTAGACATATTGGGACCAGTTGCCGATGCCTGGGCTCCCCTGTCTTGATGGTCTAAAACGTAAACTCTGAGCTAGACAACCTCTCCCTCTCTCTCTCTTTCTCTTTGGTTTTTCACGACAGTTTCTCTGTGTAGCCTTGGCTGTCGTAGACATGCTTTGTAGACCAGGCTGGCCTCAAACTCACAGCGATCCACCTGCCTCTGCCTCCCAAGTGCTGGGATTAAAAGTGTGCGCCACCATGCCTGGCTTAACCTTTTTCTCTCTTAAGCTGCCAGTGTTTTATTGCAGCAACAGAAAAGGAAACCAAGACAACTGGAGTTTTCTTTGTAAAATGTCATAAATCCATGAATTTGGAAAGTTTGGATGAGTTTCAACAAATTGCAATAATAACAATAAGAACAACACCAACAATAACAAATAATAATAAATGTTATTATCATCATTGGTGCTGGAGCCTGGCACATGCAAGGCAAGTGTTCTGCCCCAGCCTGGTATTTCCGATTCTTAAATGGTGTCCTTTAGACCAGAAGTGATGATAGCCACTGAGTCCTTTGGACATTGCCTAGTAGTCTGCTTGTCCCCTCATTATCTGTACGGGAAAATATTCTAAGCATGTACGTTTTTTAAAAAAGCAGCTTTACTGAAGCATTTCACACCCCACGCATTTCACCACTAACAGTGAATAATCTGATGCTTTGGTACACTTGCACAGCTTTGTGGCCGTTCTTCCCCCACCAGGTTTGGAGAAATCCTCTCCACAGCTATTTTATGTCTACCTCTCTCAGAAGCTCCTCCCTTTCGCTAAAGCAGCTGTGTATCAGGACACTGGAGAAGCCATCAGGAGAAAGAGGGAGTGTGCAGCAGCAGGCTGGAACGGGAAGGAGGTGGGAGGCGGCGGGCATCAGCACACAGGGCCTCAGTACCAGGTAAGTGTGCTGTTCTGCTTCCTAAGATGGGTGGGTTCCCCACAGCTACTTAAAAGGACAATATGCAGAGAGGAAGCCTCCATTTACCTGGTTGACAACCATCTCTGCCTTCACTCTTCTTTCAAAGAGTCTCTTCAAGTGCTCGTCAAAGTTCTGCGTGCTTTCTTGAATAGAGTTTTGAAGTTTCTTCAGTTCTGCTTCTAAAGACTGAACGGGAGGCGACAGAATAATTAGATGCCTAGTACAACTGCCACTTGTATTTTGCCACAAGGAAGAGGCAGGAGGAAGGCAAAGGGGTCCTACCTGGGCCCATCCAAAATACCGTGTGCTTGGAATTCTTGCTTTCATTTTTCATTTTGTTCATTTTTGTGTGTATTTGTGTGTGTTGTAAATACACATATGCATACATGCATGTGTGTGTCCATACATGTGCCTGTGCACACAGGTGCGGAGGCCAGAGGAGGATGGTGAGTGTCCTGCTTCATCTCTCTTCTTTATTCTCTTGAGACAAGTAGCCCTGAAACTCACCATCTGGGTTAGGCTGGCCGGCCAATGAGCTTTCAGGGTCTGCCTGTCTCCACATCCGTACCCTCAACACTGGGGTTACAGACGTGCACAACCACGCCTGCTTTTCTTCAGGTGAGGTCTAAGAATTTGAATTCAGGCTCTCAACTTTGGGCAACATGTACTCTTTCCAGCACACCAAGTCATCTTCCCAGCCTTGGTGTTTGCTTTTAGAATTACACTGAAGGAAAATAATATTAACGATCACTAACCAAGTTGGCCTAAGAAATCAAGCTGTGTCAAATCTTCCCAGAAAAATTCTGACTACAGATAACAATTTATCCCGTCTTTGGATATGTTGGAATTTTTACATTATGTATTGTATTTTGATATTAAATTAAACACATCTTTCTATGTGTGTGTCTGTGTGAGAGTATGTGTACACGTGTGGGCAGGTACACATGGAGGCCAGAAGAGGGCGCTGAGTCTCCTGGAGCCAGTTACAAGCATTCTGCACAGCCACATGGGGATGCTTGGATCCTACCTCCCATCCTCATGCTTGAGAAGAAAGTGCTCTCAGCCTCAGAGCCGCCTCTCAAACCTCCTGAATTTGATTTTTTTATTTTTTATTTTTATTTTTACATTACTGAAAAAGTAGTCCAATGTCCAGTGTTAGGGAAAAAGACGGGGTGTGAAATGAAACAACATTAGCTCTAAGTAGATTCATGTGCCGTTGTGAGAGCACCAGGCTGAGCAAGAAAAGCAACATGGAAAAGCTTTAAAAGAAATAAATAAAAAGCCCAACTGAGATTAAAATTAACCACTGAAGGTAAAGCTATATTTTGTGTCCTTGTTTTGTTTTCTTTGTTCACTTGAGGAGAGCAGGTGCAGGGAAGGCAGTTCGTTAGCTTTCTTTCAACTTGGTACAAGCCAGAGTCATCTGGGAAGAGGAAACCAATGGAGGGAGTATCATTGTTACAGTGGCTATCAACAAGCCTGTGGAGCAGTTTCCTGATTACTGACTGACGTGGGAGGGTCCAGCTGACTGTGGGTAGTGCCTCCCTGGGCCAGTAGTCCTGGGCTGTGTAGAAGGCAGGCTGAGAGAGCCATGGAGAGAAAGCCAGTAAGCAGTGTTCTTCCATGGCCTCTGCTTAAGCTTCCGTTTCCAGATTCAACTTCCTTCCTGCGATTCCTGCCTTGTCTTCCCTTCATGATGGACTACATACTGTAAGGCGAAGTAAATCCTTTCCTCCCAAGTTGCTGTTAGCGATGGCACTTTACCAGAGCAGTAGAAAGCAAACCAGGACAAATACTGAATTTAATCAAGGGTGGGATTCATCAGAGGACTCTAAATGGATGCTCAGGAGAGTGAGGACGAAGGTAGGAAATGGATCCTTTCTCTTTTTTTTTACATTAAAACATGGTGTGAACGTAGTTTAACAGTCGCAGCTTGTCCTCATTTGCTTTCTATTGCTGTGATAAACACCAAGATCAAAAGCATCCTGGGGCTGGGCGTGGTGGTGCACGCCTTTAATCCCAGCACTCAGGAGGCAGAGGCAGGTGGATCTCTGTGAGTTTGAGGCCAGCCTGGTCTACAAAGTGAGTCCAGGACAGCCAAGGATATACAGAGAAACCCTGTCTCGAAAAACAAAACAAAACAAAAAAAGAAAGAAAGAAAGAAAGAAAGAAAGAAAGAAAAGCATCCTGGGGTGGTGTGGTGGTGGGGGAGCGGGGGGGGGGGGGGGGGGGGGAACATTAGCTTACATGTCCTGGCACTGTCCATCATGAGGGAACTCAGGGAGGAAGCGAAGCAGGAGCAAGGCAGGACCATGGAGGAAGATGCTTACCTCCAGGCTTAAAATTAGCTGCCTTAGAGCACCCAGGACCACTTGCACAAGGGTGATACTGACCTCCGTGGGATGAGCCCTCCCACACCCATTAACAATCAACAACATGTTGTACAGACAAGCCAACTGTCCAATCTCATGGAGACATTTCCTTGATTCAGGTCCTCTTTCCCCACTTGACTCTAGTTTGTGTCAGGTTGTTCCTGCCTCTGCCTCCCACATGGTGGGATTACAGGTATGCACTACCATGCCTGGCTGCCATCAACTTTTGTATCTCCACTATGGGTGTAAGATATTTTAATGTGGGTACCCTGTGTCTTTGAACGGGAAGGACATAACGATAGAACTGTACTGCAAAAACCTCAAAGAAGAGCTGAGCTGTGTCGTGCTGATTGCAAGGTTCTTTTCTCAGCTTCTTTCCTTGAGCTTGACATTGAGTCAAGCAGAAGTGTCACTGAACTCAAATAGCTGGAGCCAAGACACTGCAGTCCCCTGTAATGCCATGCATGTGCTGTGACAGGTGCTCCTTAAACAGAAGGGCAGGCAAATGGTAACAATGTGGCAAGTGGAAAGTTGACAGTAATAAAAGATGTAAAAGAATTGTTACGTATTTCCTTTTTTTAAAAAGTCCCTGTTCTTCAATTTTTGTCTCTCTCAGTCTCTCTAAGTTTTCAAGAGACTTTAAGCCAAATCACTATCCTTAAGCTATTAGAGGCATTAGGAAAAATCTGACCCAGAGAATCTAGAGACGTTATGTTAATTTTCTGTCCTTCTAACCTTTCTTTTTTTTTTTTTTTTTTTAGAGATTTATTTATTTAGTAGACAGTATTCTGCCTGCATGCTACACCTGCAGGCCACAAGAGAACTCCAGATTTCACCATAAATGGTTGTGGGCCATCATGTGGTTGCTGGGAATTGAACTCAGGACCTTCGGAAGAGCGGGCAGCGCTCTTAACCTCTGACCCATCTCTCCAGCCCCCTTCTAACCTTTCTGTACTTATCTCTCTCTTCATTTAGCTCCTTGACTTTTTTCTCATACTCTTTGAATTGCTTCCTTTCTTCTTCAGTCCACAGAGCATCAGCTTTTGCCACAAAAGCAGGTTGAGGGATCACCTGGAGATACAAAGGTATGTAGTTTATGTGCTCTAATGCATAGAAACTGCATCCATGTAGCACTGCAGTAAAACCTCCCAGCTTAGATGACAGCTAAAAACACAGAACGGTAAGGGAGTAACCTGGTGCTCTGACAGAAGGTTGAGGGAAAGCCTTAGGTTCCCATGTCTCTGAGATGGTGATCATTTTAGAGTTGCCTGGACTCTTAAGTGACACAATCAGATGTGTGTTGCTAGCTTTGTAGTTGGAAGTTCAGGAAGACCTGGAATGTCATGTCTCTGTTATGTCTGGGCAACTGTGGGTGAAACAAGAACACTATGCTTGCTTGTTTGTGCTAATTTCTTCTTTTTTTCCTCCTCCTCATGGTGGTGTTAAGTGCATGAGACAGTGGAAGGCACATTTCTTGTTGGCCCACTGGGGCATCTTTGCAAGTTGCTGAATATTGAGGGCTGTAGGGTTTTTAAAACTGAGTCCCACAGAGAACAAAAATGATGAACCTCAAGTAGCTCTTTCTACCCCATTGCATCTTCCACAAAGATGGCAAAACATCTCACCATTCTTAAGATGTCTTCCTTCTTGACTTCCAGAACACCCCCCATCATGTCCATCAGGCCTCTGTGTCTTGCATCGGAGGCCTGGGGAAAAGACCAGGATCAGAGAAGGCGTTGAAACCGACAGCTAACGCATCAGGCAGCTGCCCGCCTGCTAGTACAATGTTTATACTTGGGACTTGTGATATGATGGGTGATGCAGGGAGAGAACAGAAGGACAGCAGCTGAGGTGCAGGTGGCTCCTGAAGGACAGCAGCTGAGGTGCAGGTGGCCCCTGAAGGACAGCAGCTGAGGTGCAGGTGGCCCCTGAAGGACAGCAGCTGAGATGGAGGTGGCCCCTGAAGGACAGCAGCTGAGGTGGAGGTGGCCCCTGAAGGACAGCAGCTGAGATGGAGGTGGCCCCTGAAGGACAGCAGCTGAGGTGGAGGTGGCCCCTGAAGGACAGCAGCTGAGGTGGAGGTGGCCCCTGAAGGACAGCAGCTGAGGTGCAGGTGGCCCCTGAAGGACAGCAGCTGAGGTGCAGGTGGCCCCTGAAGGACAGCAGCTGAGGTGGAGGTGGCCCCTGAAGGACAGCAGGGGAGGTGGAGGTGGCCCCTGAAGGACAGCAGCTGAGGTGGAGGTGGCCTCTGGACTGTGGCAAATGTGCGGTGTGTTTCTTTGATAGAAAGGAGGCTTTGGGTATTAGTTGAGCAAAACCACATACCCGTGCTTGTTGCAATCGCTCGTTCTCACGGGATGCCTCCAACTCTTCTTTGGCTTTTTGCCATGGAGCAACGTGTTTTTTAAATGAAATCTGAAAGAGAAAGTACAGTTTCCTGCCAAGTTTCTTTTAAAAAAAAATCAAGCCACATTTTCCTTCCATGGTCTTGGAAAAACTTAAATGGTATTAAGGTGATTAAAGAAACATTCCAGATTTTTCCACTAGTTTCTTATTGTGGGATGAAGATAAGGTTTAAAATGAGAGATCTGGAAAAATGAACCCTCACTTATCTATTAGCTCTCAGGAATTCTCTCATTTGAAGAGGAATTTTATTTAGATTAGGACAGAATGGTAAGAGGCTCAAAGAAGTGTCACCTAAGTCATATCCAAAAAGATGGAGGTCTTAGAGTTAAGAGGCAGGGGTGTTCAAGGAACCATGAACCAGAATGTGTGGTCTGAACGGGTACTCACTAGACATGGAGGTGAGAGAGGCAGTCCAGAAAGGGCCCGTGGCATCCTTCCCACTGAGTAGCCTAAGCCGGGGAGGTGGGAGTGGGGGCAGGCAGAGCAAAACGACTGCTCTCTGGAGCGTAGAATAGTTCAGAGCTAAACCCAAGCAGAGCTGGGGTTCCACTAACGTTGCAAAACTGACTGCCATGACAGGGACCTCAGAGAGTGGCAGAGTGAGGTCTTGTTGTCACCTTGCTCCATGTCTGAGGACACACAGCATTAGGTAAAGGAGAAATGACTTGAATGGCAGCAGAGTGCAGAGGGGAAGTGTCTGTTCTCTGAAGTGTGGCAGCGGACAGTGCTCAGACCTTGGTCCTTATTAGTCATAAGCTGGGAGACTGTGCTCAAGCTACATGACCTCTCTGCACCTTACTCTCTTTGGCTGTGGAACGGAGATCAAGCTTGAATAATCACAGATGCATTCCAGTCTTACTGGGACACTTAGAGGCATGCCTGGCATCTAACACACATCAAAACAATTCATACTTCTACACATGGTTAGATTTTGGCCCCAAATTGTTTCAGTTGATTTCATATGCACCAGAGATATCCTTGTGTGTTTTCTCTGTCTTTTAAACTTTGTAAGCACTTCAGCTTTCTATTTTCTACTGCTTCCAAGGAACACACTGAAGACCATGTGGCCATCTCCTTTCCCTGTGTCCTATAGTGCTTGAATTGACCTAGATAATTACTCAGACTCCATCCGCATCACTGGCCTGCTGGAGTACTACATTTATTACCTGTTTGGGCCAAGGAGCCTCTCCTCCAGTAGACCTGGAGTTGGAACTAAGAGATTCTCACTCAGATGAGCTTTTCTCTTTACCAGAAGAGACACAAAGTGGAAATTGCCAGAGGAGGAAGTTCAACTGTGCAGAGACTCAAGCTAACACTGAAGACAGTCTTCTGGACACCCCACCACATCCCAGTCTTGAGTTCTTGCTCCCTCTAGGTTTGGTGTTGAAACCTTCCCTGGATCCATGGGATTCATAAAAGAAACCTCCCTCCAGCTGAGGCTATGACACCTGTGCTTGTGACTTGTTACCAGTGCCAATGCAGCTGCGTCCAATAGTACAGACAGGAGGATGGACAAACCAAGCTGGCATGGGAAGCGATTAAGACGGCCAGCCTGTACCTCATCATCTTCAGCCTGTACCTCATCATCTTCAGCCTGTACCTCATCATCTTTCGCCTGTACCTCATCATCTTCAGCCTGTACCTCATCATCTTCAGCCTGTACCTCATCATCTTCAGCCTGTACCTCATCATCTTTAGCCTGTACCTCATCATCTTTTGCCTGTACCTCATCATCTTCAGCCTGCACCTCATCATCTTCAGCCTGTACCTCATCATCTTCAGCCTGTACCTCATCATCTTCAGCCTGTACCTCATCATCTTTCGCCTGTACCTCATCATCTTTCGCCTGTACCTCATCATCTTCAGCCTGTACCTCATCATCTTTAGCCTGTACCTCATCATCTTTCACCTGTACCTCATCATCTTCAGCCTGTACCTCATCATCTTCAGCCTGTACCTCATCATCTTCAGCCTGTACCTCATCATCTTCAGCCTGTACCTCATCATCTTTAGCCTGTACCTCATCATCTTCAGCCTGTACCTCATCATCTTTAGCCTGTACCTCATCATCTTCAGCCTGTACCTCATCATCTTTAGCCTGTACCTCATCATCTTTCGCCTGTACCTCATCGTACCTCATCGTCTTCCACAACAAGGGCTCTTTCTGGCTGCTCACAGTCTTCAAACACTGGCTGCCAGACTTTTTCTTCCAATTCCAAGTCTGAAATAATTTCTTCAATTCTAACATTCCGTTCTCTTACGCGTGCAATTTCAATCTCTTTTTGTTTGTAGGCAGCATCAAATTCACTATTGAAAGCCTTTTTCACCTTGTAAATGATATCCTGAAATAGCAATAGGTTACTGACAACAACATATCTTATGTTTTTTTCTGGTAACATAATCCCATATACACCCCTAAGATCATTCCAGAAATTAGCATTTAGAAAGGTCAAACTCGGGAGGGGGGGAAGGAATGGGAGGATACAAGGGATGGGATAAACATTGAGATGTAACAAGAATAAATTAATAATAATTATATATATATATATATATATATATATATATATATATATATATATATATATATATATAAAAGAAAGGTCAAACTCATCTTCCCAGACTGGTGTTTATGGTGAGTCATTTCTAGGTTTAATTAATAATCTACAATGGTATCTAGTCAGGTTTGGATTAAGGCAGCAGCAAGATTTACACCCTAACTGCCTTCTTCCTAAACTGCGAACTGGAATTCAATGTGCAGGTTTGCTGACAAATACCTCTCGGTCCTTGAAAGCTCATTGGACAATTCTTTCTACCTTTTTGTGTGTCCTTAAAAATCTACCACAGAATATTTATGATGCAGTGTACAGGATTCAGCATTTCTTTCTCAGAAACTTGATGAAGAAGATGCAGGGAAGGAAGCAACGGTGTTTGGAGAGCCTTGCCGAGAAGGACCACTGTGCCCATCTGCTTCCTATATGGAGTTAGGTCATTCTCAAGATGAAGGGGAAACCGGAGTTAACCTGTGAGGTCAGCCAATAGCTATGGTGGCAGCAGGGTCAAGTGGACTGCTCCAACTCAACCCAAGTGCTAAAGGTTCAACTCAGAGTGGCCACTCTGACTCAAACTCTGGTTTATGTTACAGTCAGAGTTAAGGTATTTTGGGCTCAAATGGATTCCTTACAGAGATACAGCGAACGCAGTGGGCTAGAAGCTGATCAAAGGTGACTGAACAGTTCTGTGTGTAAATAGAAGTGCCAAGGGTTGAAGAGGGTGGGGAAAGGACAGGAAGCCAGGGCTGAGTGACACGGGAAGGGGAACACAAACTGAAGAGAATGCTGAAGGACTTGGAGAACAGGAATAGCAACGGAAGTTCAAACCATCTACAATCTTAGTTGTTGACTGAAAAAAAAATATTCAATAGAGTCTTCTCTCTTCCAGGTGTGTTCTGAGACCGACTTGTTTGGCAGAAATCAAGGAGTGGAAGTTTATAGCCAGTGGGACCTCATGCCTTATATTGAGGCTGTTGTATTTCTCTGAGTTAAGCAGAGATGAGCAATTGCGTTCTGACGTTACAGATCCTGAGTGATGGATGTGTGGGTTACTGGGCAGACTGCAATGAAAGCATTTCTTTGAACTAACTAAAGTTCTAATCAGAATGTTTTGTCAGCTGGGGAAAAAACATTTGCTAGAAAACTTGGTATCATCACATCCAGTTGGATTGGATGGGAGTAACTTTTGTACACAAGCTCTGTCTGTAAGACGCGAATGCTCGTCACTTGTGTATTTCTCAAGGCGTATTCAGATACCACTCGGTTATTGCTAGGATTTAATGGGAGCCATTGAAAAGCACTTTGTGTGGAATATCAGAGACTTTTTTTTTTTAATAAAAAAGGAAATTCACTCACTTTTAGCAATATAATTTGGTTGATTTTCTCCTCTCTGGAATGAAGCTCCAATTGGCTTGTCAACAATGAGGTATCTGCCCCAAAATCAGTGCTCAGACTCCCCAGCAGGTAATTGGGCAGACTCGTATCTTTTACTATCTTTTCTTCATCCTCATCTTCTTCATCTTCCTCATCATGATGCTTTTTAGCCAAGGCAGCTGTAGACTGGTTCTCTACAATTTCCTTGCGTAGCTAAGTATAGGGAAAAGATGACATGGAAGTTACACAATTAGAATTCCACAAAGGGCAATTTTCAGGTGATTCAATTATTTTAACGATCATTTGAAGAGGTCAAATGATCTTGCCAACAATTCAGCTCCCTGTGATGGGTGCTGCAGAAGAGATTAAAGTCCAGAAATGGATTCACTGTAAATCAAAAGAATAAAAGTGACCCTTGCTGGTACACAGTATTTATGTTTTTGTGTCAGGATGATACCAGCCTGTAAAGATTCTAAGTTAAACATGAAAAAGATTCTTCTCCTCATATTTTATCATGGAACTTGTTCCCATGGGATTGGAGAGGGCAAGTTGATTTAAGTATGCCTTCATCTTATGTTTCAGAAAAAGAGGGAGTGCGAAGTTCTGGCCAAGACAAACCTGTGCCAAAGGGACACTTTTTACTGCTTTGATAGACACTGTTGTTTAAAAATTGTAGCTAGGATTGCTTTAGGAAAACCATAAATGCCATCAACATAGATTCAGTTTCATTTGTGGTCAATGACCATAGAGCATGTCCCTCATGTAAGGGAGGACATTATGTAAGGGACAGAATGTAAGGGTGTGTAGGTGAAGAAGACCACCTGTGAGCAGGGTATGAACAGCACCCATCTCATTAAAAAAAAAAAAAAGCATATTCTCATACTTGAAGAATAATCAAGATATAGGGTATAGACTCCATTCTTATTGTTTTGATATAAGAATATATACTTATGAGGGTACAGTATATAATTATCCAGAAGCATAAATACACACTATATGCAAACTTAATGTTAAATTTAATCCCAGCACAAACACACGCGGCCAGGACTGTCCTAGTTCAGGTTTCTGTTGCGGTGATGAAACACCATGACCAAAGCAACTTGGGAAGGAAAAGGTTTACTTGGTTCACACTTCCACATCGCTGCTCATCACTGACGGATGTAGGAAGAAACTCAGCGGGGCAGGAACCAGGAGGCAGGAACTGATGCAGAGGCCACGGAGGGGTGCTGGCTTCCTCTTCATGGCTTGCTCAGCCTAAGGTCTTTTAGAACTTCAGGCCACCATCCCAGGCATGGCACTACCCACAATGGGCTGGTCCCTCCCCCCCCCCCCCATCAATCACTAGTTAAGGAAAATTACTTAAAGCCAGATCTTATGAACTGAGATTCCTTTCTTTGCGAAGACTCTCACTTGAATCAAGTGATATAAAACTAGCTAGGGACCCTTAGTAAATTACGTTATCTATGTAAACACACACACACACTTCACACACTCACACGTATTTAAAGTGGTACCTTAAGGCACTCTGCCTCAGTCTTCTTTTGCTGCAGAACTCTCTCCAAGTCCCGTAGCTCTTCTTCTGTGCGTGCTTTCATGGGGAAGTTCTCAACCACATAGGGTATATGGAAACACTCGGGTGGAAATCAGGATGCAGTAAGTTTATTTCCTACTATACTTGTGGGTATCTGAGGGAGCATGGGGGGGGGGGTGCTTCCTCTTGTTCAAATTAATCCAAAGGTTATTATGCAGTGAGTGAAACTGACAGTGGAACTCTTTAAAATAAAGTGACACAGTGCTGCTCTTATGGGCATGACCTTTGCATGAAACAGCATGCTTTTGTGAAGGGATTCTTTCTGGAGTAATAATACCCAAGAACAACTTTCTCTCCATTTTCTTCTCTCCAAGGTAGTGTGGGAACGTCTAGGGACTTTTCTATTGCTGCTAGACTAGTAGGGCGATGTCCCTATCCGCAGAGGCCAAGGATGTTGTGAAACATCCATCAGGACACAGGACAGCCTTGACAACAGAGAATCGTCCACCTCCACATGCTCGCTACCCAATCACATGACTGCACAGTGGCTGTGAACTTCATCATCCAAATGGGGATGGGAGGGGAAGGCATATTTAAAGAGAGAAAAGGCACGATCAGTAGCTATTTAAGCATATAAGCGTAAAGCCAGATATTTGCTTGCCTTATGTGTACCCTACCATGTGCACCATGAAAAGGTAAAAGAACGGCTACTTAGCGCACAGGAAGAGAAGTGGAGGTGTAAACGCGAATAGCGTTTGTCTATTTTTTAATCTGAGTGGAACACGAGGAAGACAGCCTTTGGGGTAGAAGGCTTTAAGGAAAGGATGCGGGGGCATCACAGGAGACAGGGGAAGGGTGCTAAGAACAATCTGGAAATACACGGTCTTCGAAGTGTGTGAGACTGAGCAGAGAGACCGATGAATTAAAGGAAGGTGACATGTCTGGTGGAATTCAGTGGAGGCAGCACTGAATGTTTTGTTGTGAGTGGATTTCCTTTACTTTTTAAAAAGTGATGTGATGAAACTTACTGTGAACATCCTCACAATCTGGGATGTGGCGTTTGGGCTTGGGGGGTGGGGTTACCTTTAGAGCTCGGCCCTTCACAGCCATGGAGTCCCAGCACTCTTCCCTGATGAGCTCGGTTAAGTAGCTTGTGGCTAAGTTATGCATCTCCACATCTTTTCTCAGCTTGGAGAAAAGAAGAGATAAAAGTGAAAACATGGCCACTGAAGACAAAAAGATGACAGCCTCAACCACTAAGCTAGGCAGAGCAGCCCACTTAGTGGGAGTGGGTTTACAGGAGTTCCCCTGAAACGTTGAGCTGCTCTACACTGTGGTGAACTTCTGGGCCACACAGCCTTCGTTTGAGAATGTTTGTGTCAAGGGCATGGGTTCTCTACCTTGAAGACTACTATGTCAATACAAATGCCTGTAAAAGGGGCCGGATCACATCCATGAGGAAAAGGGGCTGTGTAGACAGACACCTCCTAGGGGTAAGGTAAACAGGATGACTGGTTTAAGTGCCACACTTCCTGGGTGTGCTCTCTCTTCTCTTTCTCCTCCCTCCCTCCCTCCATTTCCTCCTTCCCCTCCCCTCCTCTTTTCGGTGCACGTGTGTGTGTGTGCGCGCGCGCGCGTGCGCGCACGAGCAACCTCAACTATCCTTCCTTAGGATACCTTGGCTTTTAAGCTCTCCAAGTAGGCCAGGTGGCAGGTCAGTTGAGTTCCAAGGATGTTATCTCAGTCTCCCCAGCGCTAGGATTACAGGCACAGCAGCTATACCCAGTGCTGTTTCTTTTTAAAGCCTTTCCAGCCCCAAATCTTCTTATTTAATCAATGAAGACTGAAATTTATACTCTTATGTGATGTGGCAGGATATGTAATGCTAGCTTCATTCTTATTTTTTTCTTTTTGTTGTTTTTTTTTTTTTTTTTTTTTTTTTTTTTTTTTTTTTTTTTGGAGACAGGGTTTCTCTGTGTAGCCTTGGCTGTTCTGGACTCCCTTTGTAGACCAGGCTGGCCTCGAACTCACAACGATCCACCTGCCTCTGCCTCCTGAGTGCTGGGATTAAAGGCGTGCGCCACCATGCCTAGCACTAGCTTCGTTCTTGTCAACATACTGAAGGGCCAGTTTGTGGCCTGTGTCTGGACATTTTTTTTTACCTAATTCCTCTATTACTTATGTTCCCACTCATCTGAGGACCAGATTGTTTACTTTTTAAAAATGTAAATGATGTGTGTTACTTCAATTGAATTTTCTGCTGATATCTCTTAATAGATAAACAAGTAAGGGTTCCTACTCAAGAGTCTGCCCAAATGCATGTTATGAAAGTGAACCATGACAGTTCTTAGTCCTTAGGGTTCTTTCTAGAAACTTCCTTACATTTCACTTTGTTGACAAGATCACTTCCAAACTAGCTAAGAATAGCCTCTCAGAGTAATTTTTTACATTTTTAAAATTTTGTTTTCTGATTAAATTACTTTGTTTGATTTTCATTTCATTGCTTTTTAATTATGATTCAGTGGGTCTATGGTATATGAGTTGTCTGAGCCCTCTTGAGTTTTAATCTTTTAGCCCTCCATCTCCCCTGCTGAGACTTTCCCATCAGCTCCCTCAGATTCAATGCCCAGGATGCTGTTCAGGTCGTCCCGGCTGGGCTTTGTGGCTTTCTCTTTGGGCGGGGCTGACTATAGGTCTGGGTTCCTTAGCATTGAGACCCTTTCCTGGGAGAAGAGGTGACACCTCCTGGGACCCATTTCTATCCCCAAGTATGCTAATAGATAGCTGGGCTTGTGCTGCCAGCTGTTAGTTTGTCAGGAAAGCCAAATCCAGGGATGGCATTTCTTCTAAAGACAAGACCTTTGGGAAAGTAACATGGGAAAAGCCTTACCCAGTGTCACTTGTTTGTTTGTCTTTAAGGTCGTTCTGACAGCTACAGCGAGGCACTTACGCACCTTCGTTACCTCCTCCTCACTTTCGTCATGAAGCCTTTCTAGTTCCTCAAGGTCCAGGCAAAATTCCTGTTGCTCTAACTTTGCAATCAGGTCCATCTTTTCATTTTCTTCCATCATATGCGTAATCTGAATTTTGAAATAAGAAAGGATGACAACAGGTACAGAATCGAACAATAAAATAGGTGTTATGTTTCTCTAAACGAACCATGCAATAAAGAATTCTGTTATAGGCTTGTTGTGGTTATTGAGGTTGAAGGTTGGTACTTAAGAATTAATTTATCTAAAAACAAAAGCAAGAACAATACTTTGTCACTGTGACGGAGTGGATTCGCCTAGGACACAAGTCTCTGGGCAGGCAAATCAGGGATTATTTCTGCCTCTGGAAATGGCTGTAGAGAACTGCATTGGCTATGCTATTTGAGGTGGAAAGATTTCCAGTGAAACTGGGTAGCACCGTTCTCTGGGCTTGGGAAAAACTGGGAAACGTAATTACCCATTTATTAAGGGATCTAGGCAGATAACGCTTGTTGAAGTAACACATGAGCTTCTAAGCAAAACAACACAAACAAACAAACAAACAAACAATCAAGCAACCAAACAAAACTATCTATTTCCCAGGTTAGTAGGAATTCTTTTTATTGTGGACACAAGTAGTAGAGGAATTAAGTGAGTCTTCATTGTTTGTACCTCCTGGCTGCAGATGCAATGTGACCAGCGGCTTCAAGCTCCTTCTGCCTTGATTTCCCCACCAAAAACCTTGAACAGTGAGCCCCAATAAATCCTCCTCCCTCCCTCCCTTCCTCTTTCTCTCTCTCCTTCTCTCCTGTTGTTTTGGTTAGGGTATTTTATCACAGCAACAGAAGAGTAATCAAGACTCATAAATAGATCTTAAAATTCAAGTAGCAAAGTAAATGTCCGCAAAATATTCTTTTGGAAACCAAGTGTAAAGGCAGACTTACTCCCAAGATACCAAAAAAAAAAAAAAAAAAAAAAAAAAAAAACAAAACAAAACAAAAACAAACAAACAAACAAAAAAAACAAAACATGAAACGGTAATAATTAAGCTTCCTACTAACGCAGGAGACCAGTGGCCACTCTCAGGATAGAGAATCCTGAAATAGTTCTGCATTTGTAGAAGCACCACAAATCCGTGGAGAAAGGGCGGTGTACTCAATTTAGAAAGGTGTTGTGGGAAGTGGGCTATTTATTTGAGGAAGCGAGATCTCCCTTTATATCATTCATAAGAGTAAACTACACAGCAATTAAAGACTATTACACAGGACACGTGAGACCATGGAAGGCTTTTAGTTTTTTTAGACGGCATCCCGCTAAGTTGCTGAGTCTAGTCTCTTAACTTCTAGGCTCAAATCAGCGCCCCCCAATCCTGCCCCCTCTGGCAGGCATGCACTTAATGCCCAATCTTTGGAAGGCCCTTTAAAATCAGAGGCAAATGCAAAAGCTATGAAAGAAATTATAGACCATGCTATAACTTTAGAATATTTCATTTAAAAGGCTTATTTTTAAAAAGTTGAAAAGACAGAAAATACTTGCTGTTGATTGAATCATATATATGTATATATATGTACTTATTACACATTATTCGCTTGTTTTGTGTGAGGGTGTGTGAGGGTGTGTGAGGGACACCATGGCTCATGCATGGAGGTCAGGAGTCAGCCTGTGGGAATCAGTTCTCTCCTCCCATTGTGTGGAACCTGGGGGTCAAACTCAGCCCATCAGGCTTGGCGACAGGCACCTTTGCCCACTGAGACATCTTTCTGGCCCCTGAATCATATATTTTTGAAGAAAAGTTTTGTAGCTAGTTTTATGCAACATGACCTAACAATAAGAGCTACCTCCCAGGACAGACAGCTCTTGAAGGAAGGTTACCACATGCAAACCCGGCTTCACACACTTGGCTGCACCATACTCTGAGAGTCTGAATAGGTAACAGTTGCACAGAAAAATAAAGTTGTAAAAAACAGTCATGTGATCACCCTAGACCACGTGACCAAGCTTTGGAAAGGTGCGTGGCTGTGATGGATGCATCCCGAGGATGGATTTGTCAGTTTAACAGTGGTGTTAGGAGACTGTTTGGAGAGATGGAGGAACACAGACAAAAGATAAGGCAGAAGAGTTGAAAACAGTTATCCAGAGAGGATGAGAGCCATGGCAAAGGGAAGCAGGACAGAAGAGGCCTTAAACAAAAAAGGTCAGCGTAGGGAACCTTGAAGAAAATAAGTATTAAAATGCATTGGAAGACGGGGTACTTGGGGGAAGTAGAAGAGAAACGCACTGCTTGCTTGTTTAATGCTAGAGTGCAATATAGCTACAATTTGACCCTGTTAGAATAGCCTGCGAAACGCAGGAACTTAGATCCTCACATTGTGTGAAGCAAAGTAAAATGAAAAATGGAGTTTTTGGTGGAAGGCGGATGCATTTCAGCGCGTACAGCCACGGCACTTACAACTTGAGAAAGCTCCTTGATTCCTCTTTTGATCTCCTTTCTTTTATTTGAAAACAGTCTGACCTCCTTCCTGATGGCCTGAAATGGAGCAAACACCTCACTTAATAAAGTAAGAGAAGCTGGTGGGGAGGAGACAATGAGAACTCGGGTGGACACACAGCGGCACTTCTTCAAAACTGAAACAGAACATTTGTGGAGACTACAAAATAAAGGACACGAGGCAAGGGGCATGGCGTGCCACACACAATTGTGAGCACCAGAATTTGGATCCCCAGAAACACACGTAAATGCCAGGTGGGTGTGGTGCCCACCTGTAATTCCAGGAACCATATCGATAAACTCTGAGTTTGATTGAGATGAGGCAGGATATCCCTGCCATCAGCTTTGAACCGTCACAAGCCTGTGCATACATACATGTGCATAAGCACACACATAAAAACATGGATATCCATGCAAGAAAGTGGAAACAAACAAACAAAACTAACAAACCATGAAATCCCACCCCTGTGATACTTTGCTTAAATCTAATGGTGTTTGGAAGTGACCACTGAAACAACATCCAAACAATGTCAATCACGCAAGTTAGGAAAACTAACCTAACTTGGGCGAGACTGGATGCAGACATTGCCTTCAGCCTGCTGCTCATCTTTGTGTGTCCTCAGCCACAGCAGCCCTTCTGTCCCTGACCCACCCGGTTAAGACAAACATCCCGCAGCATTCATGCATGACGCCTCATGGGTCCTTCTTTACTTTGGCTCCCTTAATACTTTTGTTGGGCTCCAGGTATGTCTGGGGTCTGAAACCTTGTCGAACTTAATCTAAAAGGGTGGGTCCGGCTTAGGGGTGTGTTTGCTTTTAGGAAAGGCACTTGTACAATGCGATGCACTGCCAATGAGTACCTCATGAAGTGTTCTAGCCTTCCCCTAGGTTTCCATATAAACAGAACGCAGTTGACATATCAGACTGTTAACTCAAACCTGTCTCACCCTTTATAAATACTCTTCAAAGGCCAGGCAGGGGAATTTTTGAGTTTAAGGCCAGCCTGGTCTACAAAGCAAGTACCAGGACAGCCAGGGATGCACAGAGAAATGTTGTCTCCTCCTCCTCTTCCTCATCATCACCACCACCATCATCAGTAACTAAATAAATACCTCTTGCCTTTTTTGTTGGATCCAGGGAATTTCCTTGTCAGGACTGATGACTAGTTCCTCTTGTGATGAATCCAAGCTCAACTTTTTCTGTGAGTGATTAGAAAGACACAGACAATTTTTAGGAACAGTCTAATTCTTCTCTCACCTTAGTTCACATAATTTCATTAAGTCTCTCCGCACTTGTCTCATTTTAAAAAATAATACCAGACGTGTGCCTGCCTAGATGAATTCTTTAATCCTTACATTTCTGCCACCCCAGAAGTAAAGATGTTTTAAAGATTAATAATATGAAATTAAATGAAATAGGATCACTTCGATATTGCTAAAATCTAACTGCTACTTTGCAAGTGCCAAGAAAGGCACTAAGAAATTAGAAACAGTGGCACAGCTCCCACTGGGGCCAGACCACCTCTGCCTCTCTCCTGTTTGTGTGAACCACAGGCTTCTGCCTATGAAGGCCTACTCTGTCAAGTGTGCTTCTTAGGAGCTTGCTCTTTCCTCCTCCCTGTTTGTTTGTTTTGTTTTTACAAGCCTCACCTTGTTTCCTTGGACATCCTGTCTCCCTCTGCTATGGGGTCTTGCAGCAGCAGCCAAATGCTCTGCTGTCCAGGCACACTCCCCTCAGCCAACTGCTCTGCTCCTCTGTCACTACCACCCTGTTTTCTGAGATCCTCTTTGCAGCAAATGTCGTGGGACCCACTCCTGGGTATCGCAACACTGTGGTTCTTCTGCTGCCGTGCCTCTGGTTTCTCTAGAAGCATCTCTCCTGGTCCTTTCTGCTTCTCGCTATCCATTCTTTCAACATGACCTCCTAAGTTTTATGGTTTTAAATTCAACTCACATACTTCTTGGCCCTCAAACCAACATCTCCAGTACTAGCTTCTTCCAAGAACTCAATGCTCATCTCTCCAGTGGCCTGGGCTTTGTGGAATTGCTTCATGGATGTCGAATAGACTTCTCAAGTTGAGCATGGGGGAAAAAACTGACTTGAGAGCCTGTCTTTTTCCTCGGCTGCTGGCTCTTTGACAGTTCATCCCATTCATGTTCAGGGTACCATCTTCTCCATCCCATTCATGTTCAGGGTACCATCTTCTCCATCCCATTCATGTTCAGGGTACCATCTTCTCCATCCCATTCATGTTCAGGGTACCATCTTCTCCATCCCATTCATGTTCAAGGTACCATCTTCTCCATCCCATTCATGTTCAGAGTACCATCTTCTCCATCCCATTCATGTTCAAGGTACCATTTTCTCCATCCCATTCATGTTCAGGGTACCATCTTCTACACAGATGTTCACAGCAACCTATGAGCCACCTGTGAGTCTTTTCTCTTCGTCTCCCTCTACGTCCATCCTTTGGTTGGTTCTACTAAATCAGTCTCTGAAACTGACCTGGAACCCACCACTTGTCCCCTCCATAGCACTCCTCCGCTACTACTGCCTCTCTAGGAAGCTCCTTGCTCCCACTCTGTCTGCCCCCAGGAAACACACTTTCCTCAAAGCAGCAAGTGCTCATTTCAAAATGGGAAATGAAAGTCCAGTTTTGTTAGTTTCCTACCTCAATGGATTCTCATCATGTGCAACAACAACAACAGCAACAACAACAACAACAACAACAACAACAACACCCCTCAGATTCTTCATTGGTTTACGAAACCTGTCCTTCCAGGACTTCCTTCCTCCTTGGAAGACGCCCTTTGTCCTTGCTCACCTCAAGTGCCCAGGCCTTCTGCTGTGCCCACACACCACATGCCGAGCTGACTGCCCCTCTGTCCTGAGTTCTCGTGCCTCTCCACTTTGCAAGGGGGCACTGTCTTTTAAGTTGGATGATAGCTTATGTAGAGGCTGGTCCAGCCAACACTATTGTATCGGCCATTCTAACTTCAGCAGCAGCACTTGCTCGCGGGTCAGCTGTCTCTTAGCTGCTTACACATCTGTCTCTCTGCCCGCCACCAGCCCCACCAGAACGGAACACCAGGAAAGCAAAAACTTTCTTCTCGTTCATGGTTGTTGTGTCTATCCCAGCCTATCCTTTTGTAGGCACGCAATAATTATTTGCTGAGCTCCTTTCTTTGTTTTTTTTTTTTTTTTAATTTTTAAATTTTATTTTTTTAATTTATTTTTATTTATTTATTTTTTTATTTTTGCTGAGCCCTTTTCAACTCCGTTGTAATGGTTTTTTCTTTTGTAATGGTTCTGTATATAAAAATACAGTAGGCAGAGGCAGGCCAATCTCTGAGTTCGAGGCCAGCCAACTACATAAGCAAGTTCCAGGCCAGCCAAGGATATATAATGAGACTTTTCTTAAAACCAAAGCAAAGTGTAAACACTGTAAGCAAAGCTCCATTGCTTTAGGATGGCCATTCTGTGTGAAAGTTCAGTGAGAGGTATACAGTTTGAGAGTGGGCAAGCATTTCCATGGCATCCTTCATCTGGCTATGTGACATTTTAAAAATATATTTTATTAATTTATTCATATTGCACCTAAATTGTTAGCCCATCTCTTGTATCCTTCCATTCCTCCCTCCCTCCCATTTTCCCCTTACTCCCCTCTCCTATGACTGTGACTGAGGGGGACCTCCTCTCCCTGGATATGCTCATAGGGTATCGAGTCTCTTCTTGTTGCTATCTGACATTTTTATATGTGAGTTCACTACAACAAAGTCATTTTATTTAATTTTAAAAAGTATTTGTTGAACAAGCAAGTAAATATTGTTTTCTAGCCTGACACTTCCTAAATCACGAATGTGATAGGACCAATCACCAATACTGATTTTTTTTAAAAAGTTTTTTTTTTGTGTGCAAGCCCAGATCTTATGTTTTCATTTAAGGTGAAATTTGAGATATAATATTTAGGATAAGTTTAAGAAAAGCTGAGTTTTCTATCAGATGTAGCTTATGGTCTAGTTGAAAAATCACTGGACATCTGCGTAAGGAGAAATAGCAATAAGCATGTGCTTAAAGAAAGCTATAAGCTGAAATCTTTCATATTATCTATAAAGAGGGAGGGAGCAAGCTAGTTACAGTGGATTCAATGGACTCCTCTTCCTGTTGCGTGATGTGGGAGGCTCCTGCTGAAGCTAAATATGCATTCTCTTTTTCCATTGTGCTGCCCAGAGAGGCTAGCAGTTGCTGGAAGTGTTCAAGGATCTCATTTGCTAGGCTTGCTCCAAGTCGCCTGAGAGAGAGAGGGAAAGAGAGAGGGAGAGAGAGGGAGGGAGGGAGAGAGAGAGAGAGAGAGAGAGAGAGAGAGAGAGAGAGAGAGAGAGAGAGACACAGACACAGAGAGAGACAGAGAGAGAGAGAGAGAGACAGACAGAGAGAGAGAACACATAACCATAAAAATCATTTAAAATAATCACATTTAGCAGTGTTATTTCCAGATAATTCTACAAAGAAGCATGGGGAAGTTCTTCATGGTGCCCTTCAGTCCTGGAGCCACTGCTTCTCAGAGGAGGACACTTTGATGGACTTTTAAGGACTCAGGCTCCTGACCCTCTTTTGTGGTTTGGTTTTTCGAGACAGGGTTTCTCTGTGTAGCCTTGGCTGTCCTGGACTCACTTTGTAGACCAGGCTGGCCTCGAACTCACAGCGATCTGCCTGCCTCTGCCTCCCAAGTGCAGCGATTACAGGCGTGTGGTACCACTCCAACTGTTCCTGACTCTTTTTGGGCGACCTTCCCTTATGCTGTCCTGTACCTTCACCCCATATGGTCTTTGGCCACCACACAAAAGAGCCGCTGCTCTGAGCCCCAAGAATGCACCAGGCTTCACCACACACATGATCTTATTATTGGATCTAGGCCTCACAGCGCACCCCAAAAGATTATTTCTATGTGCCACACCAGGGCAGCTCGACCTTTATGCTAATATAACTGGGAGGGCTTCAGGGAACACTTTCCTGGGCTAATTAGCTCTGCTGGCTGGTTTTTACTATAACCTGACACAACTAGAGTCACCCAGGGAAAAGGGGCCTTCAGTTGGATTGTCTCCACTCAACTGCACATCTCTGGGGCACCTCCTTCATTGCTGATGCAAGAGAGCCCAGCACACAGTGAGTGACATCATCCCATGGTAGGTGGGCCTGCACTGTATACATGAGCCAGCAAGCAGTATTTTTCTGAGGTTTCTACTTCAAGCTCCTGCCTGGGCTTTCTGCCTTGGCTTCCCTCAGTGATGAACTACAAACGTTTAAGATGAAAGAAATCTTCTCTTTCCCAAGTTTCCTCTGGCCCTGGGTTTTACAGGGCAACAGAAAAGCAAACTAGGACAGGCGCCGACACTCTGAGGCAGGCAGAGGTGAAGGCAACCAGTTACGCATCTCTAACAAGTTCACAGAGGCTACAGACTTCCCACCTTGAGTGACACACAGCCTAGAGGCGGTGGTTCGCAGCCTTCCTAATGCTAATGCCTTCCCAATGCTCCTCATGTTGTGGTGACCCCCCACCCATAACGTTATTTTTTTTGTTGCTGCTTCATAACTGTAATTTTGCTAGTTATGAGTCATAATGCAAATATCCACAATGTAGGATGTCAGATATGCAACCTTCAAGAGGGTCGTGACCCACAGGTTGAGAACCGCTGACTAAGAAGTGCCATTGCATGCCTATAGTCCCAAGGTGCGTAAGGTCCAGGACCAAGGTTCCAAATACAACTTTGTTTAGTGTGGGGAGTTCTGACGGTGGCGGCAGGAAGTGTCTTTCCTTTTCTAAGGCGGGAAGTTTCTTTCCTTTTCTAAACAGGGCTCCGGCACTTGTTAGCTACTGCCTGAGACATGGTCTGGTCATTTACTGCAACGGGCATGTTAGAAATTACTTATCAAGATGTAAGTTCTGGCTGGGCATGGTGGCACAGACCTTTAATCCCAGCACTTCGAAGGCAGAGGCAGGCGGATCGCTGTGAGTTCGAGGTCATCCTGGTTTACAAAGTGAGTCCAGGACAGCCAAGGCTACACAGAGAAACCCTGTCTCGAAAAACAAAAACAAAAAGGTGTACGTTCCCATTGTGTTCGTGGCTTTTATGTCTGAAACAGATACCGTGATGTTATCTTAAAGTCAGTCCTTGAAATAAAGCTGGTCCCCCAACTGTCATGCTACAAAATCTCCATGCATTGAACACACTCACCAGGTCACCAAGGAAGGCTGTGTCTTAAAACAACTGTTGCCAGAGGGAACTGCACATCAGTAAGTGATCTCTACTTCCGGAAGACAGCATTGAAAGTCCAAGCTGTCCTCTGTAGGTCACATTGTTGACACAGAGTGAGCCAACCCCCAGAGACAGAGACAGATCCCTCTGAAGCACCCTTTCAAATGCAGCCAAACCAATTCAGAGGCCATACCCAACGTGGGTGGGTGGGTGGGTGGAGGCAACACACGTGACACTCTCACACCCAAGGTCATTCTCTCTTGGCTTCTTTCAGCCTCAGGGACAAGTTCCAGACACCAAGATGCACCCTCTAAGCCCCAGAATCTGATGATCTAACCGCCGCAGCTGCTCGCTCCATCCTTCCAGATCCTTCGGGAAGGATGTCCTCGGGCCATGTTTCTGCCTCAGCATCCCCATCCATCCAGCATGGTGCTTCCCACTGGGGCTCCTGGAGCAGCATGGGGCACCCTCTTCTCTCAGACCTCTGGGTATAACAGCCTATTGCTTGAGATACTGGCCTTCTGAATTTAAAACATGGTCCCACATAACCCCGCGCGCAGTGTGCCATCCGTACTTCCATTTGAGGTGGACGAGTGTGCCGTCATCCTTGCCGTTCACCAGGATGTGCTGTCCATCCATTGACATGTTCACGAACTGGATCCCATGCCCCTGGTGAGAATGACTCCGACATCGAACAAAAGTTTCCTCAATAGTTTTAGAAAAAAAATGGGGGAAATTATAAGTGCAATTCTCCAGCGTGATTTTTTTTTCCCCCTAACACGGTCACGTGTGCTTTTGCTTGCGGACAATTTGCTTTGTCCTCCTAATGACATTTTAGTTGGTACAGAGGTAGCTCTCGGTAATACACAGTGCTTAAAACCTCTACTTCAGACCAATACAGATTTATTTTCCCTACACTACTTCATGTAATGTGTGGAAGGAGAAGTGTCAGAAGCAGCAGCTTAAGTGAGCAGCGGTGTGATTGCTGAAACCCGTGGAGTCAGGGGAGGGCCCTTAGGTGAGAATCCCGAGAGATGTGTTTTGTGTAAAGTGGCTGGCTGCGATGGGAAAAGGTGACAAGAAACACACAGAAGGAAGAGAACATGCCCTGGGGGGTGTGCTAATTAAGTCGATTAGGGAATCCAAACACACATCACTGACGTATGCCACACATAACAACAGTTTAAGCTCTTAGTATAAACCTACAGCTGTTACCCTGGCACCCAAGCCTTTCCAGACACCTTTTGAATAGATAATACATTCAAATAGTTAAACAAACAAACAAATTATCAGAGAGCCTGGCGTGAACTCTCTCCTGACTCCACACCCAGCATTTCTTTTGCTAATATGGGTCAACTTATGTAAGGAAGTTCTGATTCCTTTCCTAAAGGTTTGGTTTCTGCCTGAAATCCATGCACACTGCCCCACACTTTAAAAAGGATTTGTATTTAATTATGAGCATGTGTGGACTTGTGCTCAGAAGTGCAGGGGCTGATAGAGGCCAGACCATGGGAATGCCCTTGAGATGGAGTTACAGGTAGTTGTGACCCATGTGGCCCAGGTGCTCTTAACTTCAGAGCCATCTCTCTGGTCCCTACCCCATATGTTTCTATAGAATTAAAAAAGATTTACTTAGCCAGGCGTGGTGGCGCACGCCTTTAATCCCAGCACTTGGGAGGCAGAGGCAGGTGGATCGCTGTGAGTTCGAGGCCAGCCTGGTCTACAAAGTGAGTCCAGGATGGCCAAGGCTACACAGAGAAACCCTGTCTCGAAAAACCAAAATAATAATAATAATAATAATAATAATAATAATAATAATAATAATAATAATAATAATAATAATAATAATAAAAAGATTTACTTATTTCTATTGTTTTGTCTGCATGTATGTATGTGTACCACATGTGTGCCTGCTGCCCATGGAAGCCAGAAGAAGGTGCCAGATCCCTTGGAAGTGGCTGTGAGATGCCATGTGAGTGTTGGAAAGTGAACCTGAGTCCTCTGTGAGAGCAACAAATGCCCTTAACCACTGAACAATCTCTCTGAGACCTCCAGGATCCCCCCCTTTCCCGACCCAGGCTTCCTTTTTCTTTTTTAAATTTACCAGACTGTAGGTATCTCGGACACAGAGAAATCCACATTTAGCTATTGTCATAAGCCACAGTCCATGAGAAGACAGGCAGATCATCCCAGCCCCGTACTGTTTGCTCTGCACTTTTTGGTGTGGCTTAAGGACACAAACACCAATATGCACCTGCCAATCAAAGCAAAGAACAACATTATGGAGAGGATCAGGCCAGCAGCAGCTTTGGTTTTTCAGGTGTGTGTTACATATGGGGTCAGGTTCAAATCTGAGAGTGCTAGCCTTGGGAATAAGCCCATATGGGACAGAGTAGGCACCTGTGTTTATCCCATGTATTACTTATAATTACATCTTTACAAATAAAAGCTGTTTTTTTGCCAACCAAGGAGTGTTGGGGTTTGGTTGCTGCCCAAATGAGCAGACTCACAGACTCCAAAATGTTTGTAACCTTGCCTAAGGACTTACTGTTGTCTGACCAGTAAAAAGCCAACACACCTAGTCAAGGCAATGGGATAGGTAGGCGTGGCTAAGGTTCCAGGGCTGGTCAGACAGAGAGGTTCTTGGGAAAGGAAGCAGTCAGAGACAGGAAGAGGACAGGAGAACAAGAAGGAAGGCCTCGCCATGGGTGAGGTGGAGGAGAAGCACATGGCCAGCATAGATGGAGGATTCGTCCCAGATGAAGAATGTTAGCAAGTATTTGGAATTATGGATGGGAGCTAGCTCAACAGAAATTATTAGAAGCAGATGGCATGGGATTGGGGCAGGGTATAGGATACCTACCCCAATATGGGAGGTAGTTTAGGGGATTAATATCTGCCCTGCCCCAGGTGAACTCAGGGCTATTTTAAAATATAACAGGTGTCTGTGTTTTTATTGATTGCTAGCAGGTTAGAAAATACCACACTAATAATAATTAGCCTAATAATAAACATTTATTAGGCCATACTTCTAAATTAACAACAACAAAAGGGCACTTTATCTATCTATCTATCTATCTATCTATCTATCTATCTATCTATCAATCATCTATCACCTATCTATCAGCCCAGGAATGGCTTTTTTAGGTGTAATTCTGCCATCTAGGATCCAAGTCTACACTGACAGTCTTTGTTTTCAGCCATCATTTTTATATGCCACCATTTTCAATCGAAATAGAAGTTATCAGTGTCCCTCACTATGTGCCCCATGCACCATCCCCTCTCCGAGCCTCAGCCATGACCTTTCTTTTGTCTGGAATGTTCTTCTCTGCTCTAGCCCCACCTGCTCCACTTCCCTTAGTCTGTGCCCTCCTCCCTCAAGGTGCACACGCTGTTTCCAGGCTTCACATCTGAATCAGCCTTTAAAGTCTAGTGTAAATATTGCTTCTTAAGCTGGGCACAGTGGCACACACCTATAATCCAAGCACTCAAGGAGGCAGAGACCAGCAGATCTCTGTGAGTTCAAGGCCAGCCTGGTCTACCAAGCTAGTCCAGGACAGCCAAGGCTACACAGAGAAACCCTGTCTCAAAAAACCAACAAAACAAAACAAAAACAAAAACAAAAATCCAAAACAAAACAAAAATCTAGTTTCTTCTACACAACTGCTTCAAATTTCCCATTACCATGAACCATCTCTTTTTTTTTTCTTAATTTCTATGTCTAATACCAGCCACACAGAAGAGAAGACTAGAGAGGAGATAAAAAGTTAGAGAAACACGTAGGTCTGAAGACAGGCATCGATCGGGGGATGCTGAGTGGCCAAAGGCAGCAATTGAGACACTGGGCTGGCCTTGCAGTGGGAGGAGCCACACAATGGTGGAAGTTTGAAGAGAGAGATGAAGAAACACAGCAGAAACATACTTTAATTATTTTGTGCAATTTTACTTAGGGCCCAGGTGTAAAGTTTCACTGAAAAGTATCTACCTTTTAGCCACCGGCATCTATGGAGAAGATGTAATGCCAGATTTTTCTTTAAGGCACCAAACAAATACCAAATCACCTGCCTGTTAATGTATGAGGTCACTCAATTGCGTTCATGGCGGATTAGCAAGTAGCGCCAGTGCCTCTAACTGAAGGTGCCGCTGTTACTGCTATGAAGCCTGTAGCGACTGAATTCATCTGCTACAGCAGCCGAGAGGATCTTATCTAATTAATACCGCATAGGTCTCGCTCACTGGACTCTGGCGTACCTTGTCAGGTATTAAATAGCTGCAGATGTATGGCGCCTGGCTGCAGTAGCCGTATATTTTGTTCCTTTCGAAGCCCAGCACGGCAGAAGAGAGAGGGTGTTCCACCTCATACAGGAACTTGTGGATGAAGTCATCTTTCAGCTTTCCCCTTTCATCAGAAAAGCTACTAGGAACTATGAGATGAGGGAAAACAAGAGAGCTCACAGGCAACTGGCAGGTCACTCTGAAAATCATTACGAGAAGTTACGAAAGGAAAAATAAAAATTTAAACATTTGACTAATAGGACTGAGGCTACTTGGGGATTTTAAAAAAAATATTAAAACGGGATGGAGTGGCACACGTCTTAAATCCCAGCACTGTGGGAGGCAGAGGCAGGTGGCTCTCTGTGAGTTCAAGGCCAGCCTGATCTACGGTTCAAGTTCTAGGCCAGCCAAGGCCACACAGAGAAACCTTGTTTAAAAAAACTAAACTAAAAAGTTAAAACAATTTACCTCAACCTGAGATACTTAATGTTGATAGTAAGTAAACTATATTTCACAGCCTTCCATTTCATAAATTAGCTTAACGATTAACATTAAAATAACAGACAATGCCAATATTCCATTTCTTCTTCTTTCTTTCTTTTTGTTGAAATAAAGGTGTTAATGGCTTCACACTTGCATCAGTCTTCCTGCCACAGCCTCCCAAGTGCTAAGATTACAGATGTGGTCACAGCTGCAGCCTCCCAAGTGCTAAGATTACAGATGTGGTCACAGCTGCAGCCTCCCAAATGCTAAGATTACAGATGTGGTCACAGTTGCAGCCTCCCAAGTGCTAAGATTACAGATGTGGTCACAGCTGCAGCCTCCCAAGTGCTAAGATTACAGATGTGGTCACAGCTGCAGCCTCCCAAGTGCTAAGATTACAGATGTGGTCACAGCTGTAGCCTCCCTCCCCTTCTTTCCCCTTCTTCCCTTTTTATTTGAGACAGGTTCTCACTTTGTACTCTGGTTGGTCTGGGATTTGCATATAGACCAGGCTGCCCTTGAATTCATGGAGATCTGCCTTTCCCTGCCTCCAAAGAGCTTGAATTAAATGCTTGTGCCACCACCATGCCTGGCTTCCCCTATCTCCCAAGATTCTCAATTAGAATATAAAAGTACTTTGAGGTTATTTTTTCTTATTTTCTGTAATCCTATATTTGCAAATTTTATAGCTAGATAAATCTGTCCTTTGAGACAAAAAGTATATCTGTTTTCTCATGCCTTTTTTTTTTTTTTCTGAGACAGGGTTTCTCTGTGTAGCCTTGGCTGTCCTGGACTCACTTTGTAGAACAGGCTGGGCTCGAACTCACAGAGATCCACCAGCCTCTGCCTCCTGAGTGCTGGGATTAAAGGTGTGTGCCACCATGCCCGGCTTCTCATGCCTTTTAATCCAGGGAGCTTGTTTCATAATTCTAGGTAACTATACTGTAAAGTATCTGAATTTAACTGTGAATATTTAAAACTACATAACAACAGCCATCACAAAATGACCTATCAATTTGGCATGACAGTTGATCTTGTTTCTTTTCTCTTATCAAAAAAAAAAAAAAAAAAAAAAAAAAAAAAAAATCAAATAAACATTCCTGAGTCCTGAGCATGGAGGGAAGCCCACATTTTACACTGCCGAGCAGCCACAGAGCATTAGTTTGTAAAGGCGCATGGAATGGGAGCCGCCACGTCACTTCTGTACCAACCCAATGACAACTGTGACTCATCTGGGCCGGGCAGCTTGTTTTGGTCACCTTGTGATAACATTGTAGGCAGCGTGAAGAATTCCAGCCTGCTTCTTCCTGTTTCCGGGAGTGGGGTCAGCACCAGAACTTCCACCACGTCTGACACTGGGAGAGACACTGTGGATATCTGCAGGATGTCTCTGTACGTCTCTGAAAGTGAGTGGAAATTGACTCGACAAGCGGTCATTGGTTGAGTTTAAAGAATCTTACGTCATTCTAATTCGAATATAAGTGATAGTATTTCCCACCAATTCTCAGAACGATCTTCTGTTAATATTTCATATTTTACACACACACACACACAAACACACACACACACACAAAGTTTGACATTCTAAGCTTCTCACACCATCTTGCCACATACTGAGTCCGTTTTCTCACCTGTTCCCCCCATGACCCATCTGTCTCCCGGGGAACACCTGCTGACTGACCAACACCCGGGACTGCCTGACCCTGCCTGACTCACTTATCTGGACTCTCACCCATCTCTCTTCCTTGAGCTATTTCTGGAAGGGATGGTGCATGCCCCTCACTACTTAGAGCATCCTTGGTTTTCGTCACTGCGTCATACTCTGCCTGCAGTTTCAGTGAGAGGTACCGATTCCTGTTGGATCCCCAGCTTTTCCTCTTCCACCTACAGGCCAACCTCATGAGCTGACAACAGAATGTGTGTCCCCTCTGCTTTTAGCCTTAGGCTCAACCATACCGAGAGCCATCTAACTCACAGGTGGACGCTGCTTTTTGGCCCTAGTGAGCAGTTAGGCTTCTTTCTATTCTGTCTTCTTGGGCCACCAGCTTCTGTATTGTCATGATAGGAATTCTATCATGAAGCCACGACTGTCTGTCTGTCCCTATTTCTAAGCATTTTCCGAGTGAGAGCTCATGGTGTCATAGCCTGGCCCATACTGCCGCGGTTACCTGCCAAGAAACACTCCCACTTGTATCTTACATAGGACCTAAAACGCCTTGAGCTGTGTCACTAATGGGCCTCATCGCGCACCTATGAAGCCTTTCTGAACCATTACTTCCCCCGGAACACACTCTCCTTCCATCTTTAGCATCCCTGTAGCTCGGATACCTTCATCCTCACTCTCTTCCCTTCATCCGGACGAATTACACAGCACTAAGTTATCTCCTTGACTTTTTCATCCCCCACAAGGCCTACATTCAACATTTGGTACTTAGTAGGTACTTGGTAATTTTTTATAAATAAATGAATGAATTTATAAATAAATATATCTTGGAGGAAACACACACATATTTGGTGCTAACGGTATGGAGAAAAATTAATTATTAAACAGGGTCAGAGGTAAAACATTTTTAAGTATTTCAGTTATAAACCATGTACTTCTCCCCTTGTAATATAAAAATATTCGGACATTTCACTAATTCAGTAGCTGATATAAGATTCCTTGCCCCAAGGAACCCAACGACCCTAGCCAGCAGGAAGTAGTTACATACTAGACAGCTCTAATATTCTAAATTTCTCTAAATATAAAGTAGGAATTTAACTTCTATTTAAAATTTTCTTTTTCGGGAAATATGACATACATAATTGTTTGGCTATAATTTAATTTTTTAACTTTAAATTATTTGGCATAAGAGTGATCTAAACTTTAAACAAACAAAGCTTCTGTATCATACCAGTGAATCCAAAAATCTGAAATGATGTTGAGGGTCTGGCATCGATGACAAAGACATTTCCTTCTTCTGTGCCAACTAACAGAAAAATTCCTCGCTGGTCGTAACTAAAAGAGAGCAAATCCAGTGTCCAGATTTTGCTTCCTTCACCAGCTGGGTGGTAAGTGAGCTTGCTCAATGCATGGGACACACTCACACGCTCGCACAGTGCGCAGCAGTTATTATTTATGTTGTGGGGACTGGCATGGGACCGAGGGTCCTGTGCATGCAAAGTAGGCCGTCTATCACTAGGCTACACCCCCAGCCCTATGGTTTGTGATTTTAAACTATTCTCTGTGTCCCTCAAGCATGGATATAGTGGAAGTTTTGGCGTCTTTAAAAACTCAGTTAGGTTACGTAAACATGTTTTGTTTTAATCCCAGGTATGGGATATGGGGCTGCTCCAGATTACATTATATAAACATGTTCTGTTTATCCCAGGAGTGGCATATGGGGATGGTCCAGATTACATTATGTAAACAACATGTTTTGTTTTATCCCAGGTGTGAGGTGTGGGGCTGCTCCAGCTTGTTCACAGCCACAGACAGTTTGCCCCATTCAGGCTCTGAGAAGAGCGTGATCTTTGCCAGCTGCAGATAGTTTAATTCTGAGGACCGTGGTAAGAGAATAAATGGGAGAACCCAGAGAGAGAGAGAGAGAGAGAGAGAGAGAGAGAGACAGAGAGAGAGAGAGAGATATGGGGGGCTTCGAGAAAGAAGGAGGAGGCTGCTATGCTACTCCTCCCTGCTGCTCCTGGTTGCTGCTGTTGTGGTTGTGGAGATTTCCTGAAAGGAGGATTGGACTTGCCCCAAGGAACCCAACGACCCTAGCCAGCAGGAAGTAGTTAAAGAGAGCTGTGCCCCTTCTTTTCACTAACCTTTTTTCTATCCTACCTGGTGTTGGGGTATTGGAAGGAGTTGGGGAGCAGAAGGGAGACAGAGGCTTCAGAAACCCAAATAAAGTAGATAAAAAAGTACACCAACACATGAGACCCTGAGTTCAAGCCCCAGAACCTGCCTGAAAAAAAAAAATTCATAGTAGCATCTGTACTGTGGTCCCAGGGCTGGGGAAGTGGAGACAAGATCTCTGTCCCTCGAGCCGGGCGTGGTGGCGCACGCCTTTAATCTCAGCACTCGGGAGGCAGAGGCAGGCAGATCGCTGTGAGTTCGAGGCCAGCCTGGTCTACAAAGTGAGTCCAGGATGGTCAAGGCTACACAGAGAAACCCTGTCTCAAAAAGCCAAAAAAAAAAAAAAAAAAAAAAGATCTCTGGCCCTCATGGCCAACCTGCCCAGCCTAGCCCAATAGCGAGTTCCAGGCCCAGGAAGAGAACCCATGCCCCCAAAACTGGGTGGATGGCATCCGAGGAGCCTTCACATGCTTGCACACATACATGCATCCTCACACAAGACCACACACTGAAGCCTGTTCTCAGTGTTTGAAGACTCTGCATGTGAAGACAAATACCAGTCTTACTGTTTATTTGTCAATAAAAATGTCTTTGAAAAAGGACACAGGAAATCGGTAATAGGATATTCCTGGGAGGGATGTGGGGGGCGGAGGGGAGGGGACTTTCCACTATACATACCTGCCTTTGTACTTCTTGAATGCTGAACTGAGTGAATGTTCAAAATGAATGAAATGTGTAAAATTGAAAAAAACAAGGGCACCTCCTTGGAGTCCCCTCTGGACAGGCCTGAGGACAGTGTGGCTAGAGTGGGGCATGCTTACTTACATTAAGATCTTCACCGGTGACTTGGAGAGGAAGGCACTGTCTATCACCTGAGGGTACTCCACATCATGGATGTCGAGGAAGTACACATAGCCATCCGCTGTCCCCACGGCAGCCGACGTGGAGGAAGGGGAGCACGCTAGGGTTGTTGCCTGTTTAAGATGAACCGCAGAGCCTGAAGGCTGTGCCACAGCCAAGAAACTTGCTGGGCTGGGCATGTTGCTCTGCATATGCCCCAGGCCCTCAAGTTCACGCTTAGCCCCCCCGTCCTCCACCCCCCATCCCCGCTCCACCTCAAATGCTTAGAATTTTTGCAAAGCCTGCAAGCATGTTTGGCACATATTTCTCTTTGGGAAGTCAACCTTCCTGAATCTGACCAGCTGCATAAGCAACACAGGACTCTCCGTGTGGTATTTTTATGCTAAAATAATGGTAAGATCCTAAAGAAGCAATTAGGACAACTAAGCTGTAGTACCCTGGGGAAACACTCCACCGCCCCCACCATGTCACAGGGAAACACCAGGTCCCGCTTATGGGTTATTGGAGATTTGTCTGCTGCTATGAGGAGAAAGAGAGAGAGAGAGAGAGAGAGAGAGAGAGAGAGAGAGAGAGAGAGAGAGAGAGAGAGAGAGAGAGAGAGAGAGAGAAAGTTAGTTAGGGTGGGGACAGTGTTCAGATGAGCACTCAAGGCTCTTGACTCTCAGAACACAGCATTCTAACCAAGGGGGCTTTTATTTTTTTTCATGTGTTTGTGGGTGCAGTATGTGTACATGTGTATATGACTGACTGTCCACATTACGTGTGTGTGTGTGTGTGTGTGTGTGTGTGTGTGCGCGTGCGTGCATGTATAGGCTTGATTGCTCTCTTCCTCTTGTTTGAACCCAGAGCTTGCCAAGGTTCAGCTAGCCCAGCTAGCCATCCTGTTCCAGTGAGGTCTACTGTTCTAAAATTATCTCTATTACTTGTATTATCTGTAGGCCCGGCTAGCGATTCATTAAGACACAGACACTTGTTATATTTTAAAATAGCCTTAGTTAACCTGGGGCAGGGCAAATAGCAATCTTTTAAATTACTTTTCATAGTAGGACCTCAGGCATGGGACCTCTGTCTCAATCCCATGCCATCTGTTTTTAATAACTTTTATCAAGCTACCTCTCATCTATAATCTCATATATTTGTTTATGTTTTTCATCTGGGCCGGACTTTCTATCTACGCCTGCCATGTATTTCTCTTCCATCTAACCCATGGAGGCCTTTTTCTTTTTTCTTTAGGTCTCTCTCCTTTCTCCTCGTGGCAGTCCTTTTTTTTTTTTTTTCCTTTTCTTTCTTTTTTTTTTTTTTTTTTTTTTTTTTAGGATTTCTCTCTCTCCTAGTCCCACCTATCTCCTGCTCTGCCCAGGTGGGATGGCTTTTTATTAAGCAAAAGGTGGGCCAGACAGCAAGCAGTAATTAGCATCAAAATACATCAGACCATCCCCCAACAGAGGCCTGTTTCTCCCTCAAACACACTGGGATAACAGGCGGCCATCATGCCTGCACAGAATTTACATAGGAGCTGGAGATCCAAGCTTTGGTCCTGTGCCTCCACAGCTGGCATCTTATCCACCACTGTCCCTCCCTCCCAGCTCCCTTCAGTGGGTTTTTATTATTACATATTGATTGAAAGTCTTTACAGGACCTCTGGAGTGTGCGGGCATGCATGCGTGTGTGTGTGTGTGTGTGTGTGTGTGTGTGTGTGTGTGTGTGTGTGTGTGTATGTTGCTTCCCAAATTATCAATTGAAATTCTCCTCTATTCTAGAACTATAGTGAGCTACCCTAAATAGCAGTAGCCAAAGAAGTGTTGTGTCCTCTCGCAGGTGACATTAATATGGGTATCTAGCCACGGAGGTGCTGGTTTGGGCTCCTTGAGAACCACTGCCTAAAGTGTTCACAGGGAAACAGCTACAGATGGCAGGGACAGAAATATTGAGCCTCAGCATGACTGACTGGGTCCGTACAATGATTTTTTCTCTGTAGTGCAGTCGGATCCACCATAAGCAGAGAGCTGTGTCTCTCCAGGCACAAGCTGGACCATAGCCCTGTATCAGGCCTGGCTTCGAGCTCAGTGGGTGGCCAAGACCTCCTGACAGAGGCTTCATCTCGCCTTGTCCAAGAGTAGCAAGGTAAGTCCTGGTTATGCAGGCCCCTAGAGGGCTCGTTGCACACTTGCTTCCCTGCAAACAGATGTGCTCTCTGATGAGTGGGTACTGTCTCTCTATTCTAGAAATTTGAATAGAAATTGTTACATACAAGTCTTTGTCACACAGAGCATGCAGTGTTCTATCATTTGTGGCTTTTTAGAGAAGACTTTTTATTGTTATTATTCGGAGAGGAGCGATATCATTTATTTTTTTGCAACTTGTAACATTATAGGGCAATATCATGTCTTATATAATTGGTGTATTTTATAATTGAGATTTTTAACTTTGTAGGAGAAGACAACTGGAATTTCCCTGTCTTCTAAAATCTGTTGGGAAAAAAAAATCTAGCATTATTACTATTTATTAAATCTTTACATTTTTTCATTACTTTATGTAAACTGTTCTGTGAGTTTGCAGAAAGTAATGGCATATTGAAAAAGTGTAGGGGATGTTTTCCAGCTAGCACACAGGTGTCTTCCTTCCACAGAGGCCTTTATCCACAGAGAAATCCCCTCCCATAATTTCTGGGACTCGGTGGGATGAACATGACCCCACTTTGAGGGCTGCACTTATGTGGATTAGTACTGATCGCCTTCTTTTTCATAAGGAGTGCTCTCTTAGAAGATGTTCTCTGAGCAGGGGTGGTGGTGGTGGAGGCAGCGGCAGTGGCGGAGGCCCATGCCTTTAATCCCAGCACTCGGGAGGTAGAGGCAGATGGAGTCCTGTGAGTTTGAGGCCAGCCTAGTCTACAAAGTAAACCCAGGACAGTCAAGGCTACACAGAGAAACCCTGTCAAAGATGCTCTCTGAGGCCTCCAGAGAGGGAATGTGGCTGCTGTGGCTGCATCTTCCTGCTGACAGTCCCTTCTCTGACACTGTGGTGTGAGGCTGGCACTGTGGCAGGTGAGTACAACTAAATCGGGGCATGTTAAACTCTGTGTATGGTGAAAACAGCATAGTAGGGAAGGGTTTCCAAAGGCCACTGGGATACAAGCACTGAAAGGAGAGCAGAGTTAAAAATAGAAATATTAAACGCGGGCTTATTGGCCACACTTACTGGAATCCTCAGCAAAATCTTGCCTATGCAGGTGCAGTCCTCTATCCACAAAACAGAAACTTCCCCCAAATTCGTGAGCGTCTGTAGGAGAAAGAGAGGTAACACTGAGTGGGAGCACATGCTAACCTGCTGGTATGCAACACTGAGTGGGAGCACCTGCTAACCTGCTGGTATGCAACACTGAGTGGGAGCACCTGCTAACCTGCTGGTATGCAACACTGAGCGGGAGCACCTGCTAACCTGCTTGTATGTTCACCTGAGGGGTCAGCTATAAGCTTCACTGTTGCTGGGCGTGGTGGTGCACGCCTTTAATGTCAGCCCATGGGAGGCAGAGGCAGGAGGACTGCTGTGAGTTAGAGGCCAGCATAGTCTACAAATCAAGTCCAGGACAGCCAAGCGTACACAGAGAAACACTGTCTCAGGAAAAAACAACTAAACAACCAAACAACCCAAGGTTAAAAATAAAAAGCTTCACTGTTTGCTCAGGTTATAATACTTAGTCTATGAATTCAACCTTGATTCTTATTTCCTGAAGAAGTGTTGACTACCGCCTTCTCCTTTATTCTCTGCCTTTCTTCTCCCCCTCTCCCTCTCGCTGCCTCTCTGAAACAAAGTTTCCTATATAACCCAGGCTAGGTTTGAACTCTCAATCCTCCTGCCTCCCTTCCCGAGGGCTAGGCTTACAGGCCCAAACTGATACTTGGGCTCTTCCTGTGGGTTTAAAGCAACTATCTTCAGCACCTGGGAGGCAGGAGGAGGAGGGTCACTGTGAGTGTGAGGCCAGCTTGGTCTGTATAGCGAGTTCCCCGCTAGCCTGGGCAATGAAGTAAAGACATATTTAGTGGGTAAAGGTGCTTGCTGCCAAGCCTGATGACTTGATTTGATCCACATGGGAGACACGGAGAGAACCTACTCCACAATGTCCTCTGACTCTTTCATGAGAATGCGCACAGGCAGGCGCATGCACGCGCGTGCGTGTGCACACACACACGCACACACACGCACACACACACACACACAAGCACACACACACATGCACACACAGAGACATACACACACAGGGACACACACAAGCATTCACACACACGCACACACAGAGACATACACACACAGGGACACACACAAGCATACACACACAGGGGCACACACACACATATGAACAAACATAATAAATAATGAAATATAAGAAATAGCCAGGCAGTGGTGGTGCGTGCCTTTAATCCCAGCACTTGGGAAGCAGAGACATGTGAATCTTTGTGAGTTTAAAGCCAGCCTGGTCTATAGAGCAAGTTCCAGAACAGCCAGGGCTACACAGCAAAACCTTGTCTTGAAAAACCAAACCAACCAACCAACCAACCAAACACACACACACACACACAAAACCCAAAAATCAAAACCCAAAAAAACCCCCAACCCAAATAATCTTTAATGTGATGTAAATAACATAGTAACTAGGTTATGAAAAGTGAAACCAGGAACTAGACATATGGCTCAGTGGTTAAAGAGGACTGACAGCTCTTCCAGGGGACCAAGACTCGATTTTCAACACTCATACAGCAGTTTACAACCCTCCACACTCCGGTTCTAAGGGATCTGGTATCTTCTTGGTCCTCTGAGGGCTCTAGGCACATATATGTGCACAATCATACATGCAGGCAAAACAGCCACACATATAAAAATAAAACTGAAGCAAAATAAATATTTCCCCCACAATCATAGTTCAAATAAAAATCTCTTGGAAACTCCTAGGATTATTACCTAGTGATAAAGCCTAGAACTAGAATTTGTTTATTGTTATTTTAGTTATTTTACTTTTAGGACTGTAGAAGTTTGGAGCAGAAAGCACAGTGGGAACTCCCCACCCCTACACACACAGAATTCTCTGTTGTTAGCAGCTTGCATCAGAGCTGAAGCTGGGCCACAGCATGTAGGGCCACACTCATCCGGTTACTGGCTTAAGTCTACAGTTTACATCGGGGCTGTTTCAATCTTTGTATTGCTCACTCTGAGAGTTTTGATGAGTTTGTGATGGCATGCAATCATAGCTTCTCTGCCTTAAAAGTCTGTTCTTGTCTGTTCCTGCCTCCCTCCTTACACCACTAACAACCACTGATCTTTTTTTACTGGCTCCACGGCTTTGCCTTTTCCAGAATATGCCGTTAGATTCATACAGTGCGCAGGCTTTTCCACACTGGCTTCCTTCGCTTGGCACTACGCATTTATGACCCCTCCAAGTCTTTTGGTGACCTCACAGCTCGGTTTCTTTTTATTATTGACCAACAGCTCACTGTATGACCGAGCCGCAGTCTCTCCATTCGCTGATGGATGGGCAGGCGCTTCAGTTGCTTTCCAAGTTTGAGCCCTTATTAACAATGCTGCTATATACATTTGCAGCTCGTTTTGGATGGCATTATGTTTTCAGCCCATTTGGATAAATACTAAGGAGCACAAATGCCAGAGCATATGGTGCCTGCCTAGTTTTGAAAGAGGCTGACAGCCCGTCTTCCAAATTGGCTGTACCTATGTGCGACAAATGGGCGCCTTGCGCTTCGGCTGCTCTGCTGCAGCCTCGGCCGTTGCCAGAGTTTTAGATTTTAGACATTCTAATAAGCAGTGGCATCTCATTGCCTCAATATGCAATTTTCTAAGGGCTAATGTTTCTAGCATCTTTTCAAATACTTATTTTCCATCCATATGCCTTCTCTAGTGTAGAGTCTATTTATTTATTTGTTTGTTTATTTCGCTTATTTCTGAACGAGGTTGTTCACTTGTCAAATCCCAAATGCTTTCTGCAGGTCTGTGATACCCTGGCCTTTGTAAGCTACGCCTGCTGTGAGACAGTTGTTCCTTTAGTCTGTAATTTGCCCTTTCCTTCTCTTAGCAGAGGATGTGCCCAGGACTTTCTACTCTGGAGGTCTCTCACAGAACAGACGTTTCAGTTAAATGCAACCCACTGATTTTTCCCTCTGTCAATTTTTTTGGTAATGTAGTTAAAGAGTTTACCATCAAGCCAAAGAGAACTTAGATGTTTTTCATCGTCTTTTTAATAATTTTATAATTTTGCTTTTATATTTGTCTACAATTAACTTTGATTCTTTTGGAAAGTGTAAGATTTGCATGTAGGTTCAAACTGTTTAACTTATATGTGTGTGTGTGTGTGCAGGCATGAGTGTGCATGTCCCATGGTGGATGCATGTGTGGAAGTTGTGTGTGCAGGTATGAGTGTGCACGTGCTGTGGTGGATGCATGTGTGGAAGTTGTGTGTGCAGGCATGAGTGTACATGTGCTGTGGTGGACGCATGTGTGGAAGTTCATGTATAGAGAGATTAGTTGTTTCAGCGCCATCTGATGAAAAGATGGTGATATTTTCACTAAATTGTCTTTGCTATTTTATCAAATGTCAGTTTACTGTTAGGCGTGGTGGTAGCACTTGACTATAAATCCAGCAGGTGGGGAGATATGAAGAGTGTAAGTTCAAGGCCAGCTTGGGAAACTCAGCAAGACCCTTTCTCAAAATAAGGTTTAAAACCAAAAAGATGAATTGATTATATCCATGTGGGTTTATCTGGGGGCTCTGTTTTCCATTACATTTATCTATTATTTTAGTCTTTACCAATACCAGTCTTGATTCTTGTAGCATCAGGCCTTACTGTATTTATCCCCCAATACTATGGTGATGCTTCCCTCAATAGTATATTGATTTTTTTGCAATGCTACACAAATTTTGTAATCAATTTTTTTTGTAAAATAATGTATTGATATTTTGACTAGAATTAGACCAAGTCTGCAAGTCAACTTGGGAAGAAGTGACATTTTAACAAAACTGAAGCTTCTTGTTTGTTTTTCTGTCTTGTTTTAGTTTTTCGAGACAGGATTTCTCGACTGTCCTGGATGCACTTTGTAGACCAGGCTGACCTCGAACTCACAGCGATCCACCTGCCTCTGCTTCCCTAGTGATGGGATTAAAGGCCTGTGCTACCACCACCCAGCCCCAAAACTAAAGCTTCTTATCCATGTCAGAGTAACAGCTTGCCATAGACAATCGTTTTAGTTCTTTCCTCGGGTTTCATGGCTTTTGTTAGATGTCTCCCTAGTATATTTTATTGTATTTTGATTTCAAATTGTAATGGTTCACTGCTGGTATGTGAGAAAACAATTCATTTTCTTGGGTTGTAACTGGTTCACCTGCAGCCTTGCTGTGACCACTCAGCATTAGGAAGTCTTTGCCGATTGTGATTTTTCTGTAGTGGAAGTTTTGGTTCCTTTGAAAACATGGCTATGTTATGTAAGTATGTTTTGGTATTAATCTCAAGTGTGGGATTTTAGTTTGGGCTTTAGTTTGTCCTCAGCTAATAACTGCCTCCTGTGGGGCGTGGTCTTTGCCAGGCACAGAGCGGCATGTGGTCTAAGGTCTGAAGGAGAAGCCTGGAGAAAGTGTGGCATGTGGTGGCAGCGTGTGGTATGTGATGGTGGCGTGTGGCGGGTGGCAGGTGGCAGGTGGCGGGTGGCGGGTGGCGGGTGGCGGGTGGCGGGTGGCAGTTTGAGAGACCAGAGACAGACTTTGTGGTGGCCTGGGGACAGAAATGGAGAGAGAAATGTTTCTATGCGGCAGCTTGGAGAAAGCTGCTTGCTGCATTTGCTGTTGACAGAGACTGGTATTGCCCCAAAGGAACCCAATGGACCCTAAACAGCTGAGAGAATGTAAAGGGATGTGCACCCCGATCTTCACTCACCTCCTTTCTCTCTTACTCAGGGTTAAGGTGTTTGTAGAAGGGAGGCAGAGGGTTTCAATACCCCCTAAATAGAGTTTGAAAAAAAGAGAGTTGACATTTTTCTCTGATGGTAATTGTGTCACACGAGAAGGGAGGCAGTTTCACTTCTTTCCAGTCTGTATACATTTTCCTTGAAAAAAAAGTTTATTGTATGAACTCAGACTTCCAACATAATATTGATTAGGAATTGGGCATTTTATAGATATTTCTACCACAGTGAGCACATTACTAGATTTATTTTCTGGGTATTTTTATTATAAGTAGGTAACAGATGTCATTCAGTGCTTCTTTTACTGATATGACGACACATTTTTTTTCTTCTTTAGCCTTATGATGGTGTGATGGATCACAACACTTGACTTTGATGTGGAACCAGCATTTCAGTGTTACATACCTGAAATACATCACTCTCAGTTAAGGTATGTCATTGAGCTGGCACTGCCAGCATTTACTGGGGGATTTTGTCTCTGTGCTCAGGAGAGACACTGATTTGTAGTCCACTTTTCTTGTAGTGTTTTGTCTGGCTTAGGTAGAGGAGAGCCTCAGAGAATGAACTGGGAAGGACTTCTGTTTCTAACTTTAAATGGGATTGTGGGAAATTGGTATTGTTTTTTTCCTTAAATGTTTACCAGAATTCACCAGATGTTATTATTAATCCAATTTCATTGATATAGGCCTTTAAGAATATCTCATTCTTAGACTGTGATTTTGAAAAACTCTGCCTTTCAAAGACCCTAAGGTCTAAGCTGGGTGGCGCACACCTGGAATCCTAGCACTCAGGAGGCAGAGGCAGGTGGAATGTCTGTGAGTTCGAAGCCAGCCTGGTCTACAAAGCAAGTCCAGGACAGGCAAGGGTACACAGTGAAACCATGTATCAAAAAACCAAAAAAAGGAAAAATAAAAAATAAAAGAACTGGTTTAGAGAGACCCAACTACATATGGATAGGAGTTCAAACCTTGAAATGCAGCTTCAACCCTACCGCGTCCCAGCAGACCATTTCTTACCAGGAAGTATTTGTTTCCAGGTGTGATAAAGTCAGTGGCCTGAACTTTCCCATCACAGGCTTCTAGGACTCTGTCCAGGGCTCGCTCTGCACCATATGTGTAGGTGTAAACAGACCCCTGAAAAATTCACGCAGAGAAAAGGAAACATGTCTTATAATCATTGCACATGCCATTAATTCAACAGATGCTTGTTCAATGGCCACTATGTGCAACACAGTTTGGGACGAAGGGATGGAAAATTACAGACTTAAGCAAGGTCCTAGAGGAACTTAAAATATAGAAATGTTATTAACTTAAATGAGAGAATGATTCGTCTGTATCATTGCTGTATCAGTAAATACAGCAAGAGACAAGTGTGTGAGAGATAAGGCAGGGGTGGGAGATGGGGAAATGGGATCTAAGCCACCGTGGGCTCTGAGTGGCTGGGATCAACATTCTGTTTGCACCGACTGGTATTCCAAAAGCACACAGTTCATCCCATTGTATGTGCAGAGAATATACGGTTCATTCCATCACATGTATGTGGCTATGTTGTCAGGCTCCCGTGTGTTTTACATGTTCATACATTCTGACACATTTTATATTTTATCATTTGAAAAGCAGTTATCTTCTGTATGATTTTCACCACGGGGGTTTGCTCATCTAAAGCCAACAGAGCACCTCTGGACCCCTTCCACTCAGTGTGTGAATGATGCACGTTTACCCTTTCACTGACATTTCAGATGTGCTGTCACAGTGACAGTTGGGCTTCGCGTCTTTGGTTTTTGACCTCTTATTGGGGCATGGTCTAATGTACTTTGATGCTAATTGCTTTGCTGTCTCTGTGACCCACCTTTTGATTAATAAAAAGCCATCCTACCTGGGCAGGGCAGAGGAGAGAGGTGTGGCTAAGGTTCCAGAGAGAGAGGGAGGTAGGGGGAGGGAGAATCCTAGGAAGAAGAAGAGAGACCACCACGGAAAAGGAGGAGAAAGACCAGAGGAGGAGGAGAAGGCCGCCATGGGTTAGATGGAAAAGAAGCACTTGGCTGGTGTGGATGGGGAATTCGGTCCAGATGAAGAACATTAGCAAGTATTTGTGATTATGGATGGGAGGTAGCTTGATAGAAGTTATTAGAAGCCGATGGCATGGGATTGAGGCAGGGATCCCAAGCCTGCCCCACTACGGGAAGTAGTTTAGAGAATTAATGTCTGCCCTGCCTCAGGTTAGCTAAGGCTATTTTAAAATATAACAAGTGTCTGTGTCTTGATTGATTGCTAGCCGGGCCTACTGATAATACAGATAATTTAAAAACAATAACCTCTTCCCTTCTGTGCCCTCCTGATGTACGTCTTTAAGAGCTTTCGCTGTTAACAGCCTGCTGCTGGTACACCACCGTTTTAGAGTGTCTGAAAACGTAGCTGAAGTACTTTTTTTTTTCTTTCTTAACTCATTTAATTTTTCAAAAAGGTTTTGTCTTTGTTTTTCCAAAGGTTCATCTTGGGAATTGTAAGTGTGGATATCATTTTGCGCCCCGTGGAATTTACCGTGTCTCTTACATCTGTGAACTCTTCTCTTTAGTCAGTTCTGGAAAGCTATGAGTTACTGTCTCCTGAAGCATTCATTACCCCTGCACACCTTGCTCCCCTCTCGAGGAAGGCAACCAGACATGCATGGGTGTTTTGCCTACATGTATGTCTGTGCACTACTTGAGTGCCTGGTGCCATTTTTATTTCATGTGCATGAGTGTTTGCCTGCATGTATACCCGTGTGTCACAGGCATGCCTAGTGCTCATGGGGGCCGAGATATGATGCCCTGGGAGTAATGTTACAGATGGTTGTGATACAGATGGCTGTGAGCTACTGTGTGGGTGTGGGGAATCCAACACGAGTCTCTGGGAGAGAGACCAGTGCTCCTCACTGCGAGCCTGTCTCCAGCTCCCACTGTGTTCATTTTGTATTTCCTTTGTCATTCTCTCCCTCCCCCCTCCTCTCTCTCTCTCCCCCCTCTCATTTTGTCAGCTATTTTCTTTTTCTATCAGAATACTTTTAAAAGTAGTTTCTTGTACTCAACAGATATTTTTAGTTTTTCATCTATACAACAAAATACCACTGTTTTGACTTCTGGTAATTACCAAAAACTTAAGTCTTCCCATACATAAAGCCAAAATATTTAATTTTATTTGCAATCTTTCCAGTGCTGTTGTCTAACAATAAAATGACTGCTAATCTTGACCTCCGAGAGTCATTTTATTAACTAGGGGTCTGTTTAACTATGTAACTTAGAAGTCACTTGTTCAGCTCTGCACTGATTCTTCAACTTTCAACTTTTTTTAACTAGCACCACGGTCTGAGGGTATGGATTTGATTGGCCTAGCCAATCAGAGCTCAGACTTTTCCTGGCCAGACTAACTGATCACAGGTAGATGGGCGTACACCTGCACTTCAGGACAGTTTTATTTTCTAGTTGGTAACTTTCTTCCAAAGTTACCAACAGGACAGAAACGTAAGCAGGAGTAGCAGAAGGCTCTAAATGCCAGAAAGGGAAAGTTGGCAAGGAAACAACGCCAGCAAAGGGGCAGCAGAGCCATGAGGCATGGCAGGCAAGTCCCAGAGGGAGCACCGAGGAATCTGGATTCACTTCACTCTTTCCTCTGTTGGTGAGTATACATAACCAAACTGTGGTTCTGCATCTGCCCAGAGGCCTGGTCACCACCAAGTTGGAAGTGCACGCTTCTCTGCTCAAATGTTCCAGTGCCACTGATCTCTGGGCAGAACAGGATGAAGCTCGGGGTGCAGAAGGTCTGTGTCACCGATCTCCGGTCCAGGCAGGGGTGTGGGAAAAGGAGATTTCCTCCACAGTACGTGTTACTGCTTTTTTAGCTGGGCGGCTGGTATCAGGCCAGGTGGCATCGGGGAGCTCAGGGCTCTGAAACCAAGCCAGGTGGCAACAGAGGCCCGACCTGACTCAGGCAAATGCAATGGCTGCCTTAGGAACAGGTGTCAGCTCGTTCCCACAGATGGGCACTGCGGTGACCGTAGCTACTACATGGCTGTCAGTTGAGTCTGAGGGTCCAGAGAGGCATTTTTCTCAAAAGAAGGGAGGTCCTTCTTTTCCCAGTGTTATAGCTCAGAATAAATAGCCGGTCCCAGACGTCCTTTGGTAAAGTAGATGGTGCTCGCTGCTTTATTTCATGTGAAGCAGGGACTTATAAACATTGGGCAGTGGGAGGGGTTTTGAGGATGAATGCATCTCATTGGCTGGGACTTAAGACACTAGCAATGCTCTATTTACATGGGGAAAGATGACAGGTGACAAGCTGATATGACTGACCACCTGTAGCCACCTGGCGGTTGTGTCATGTGCTCCTTAGGGCTGGCACAGACAAGGAGAGAGCTTTGTCCCACACTTTCTGTTCTCAGGATGAGATTTTAAATCTCAAGTGTGAGATTTCTGGGGTTTGAACACACTCCATCTCCCTAGTCCCGGGCCAGTTCCTCTGGAGGCATGGACCACAAGCCCAACAACAGACATCTGTTTCTAATTCAGGCCTTTGTTCAAGGTACTTTTGGACTTGCACTAGTGTAAGTACTGATGAGCTGAGAATCGCTACACAACGTCCCCCACTCTTTATTCCCAGCACGTACTGACAGCATCTGAAGAGTGTGCATCAAGAAATCACTATCTAGCTGGGCATGGTGGTGCATGCCTTTAATCTTAGCACTTGGGAGGCAGAGGCAGGCGGATCGCTGTGAGTTTAAGGCCAGCCTAGTCTACAAAGCACGTCTAGGACAGCCAAGGCTACACAGAGAAACCCTGTCTCAAAAAACCAAAATAAAATAAAATAAAAAATAAATAAAAATAAATCACTAAGTAGGGGTTCAATGCTTACTGCATGTATTGTCCTTGGTTGAACCCCTTACTCAGATCTAGCCAATGGACAGGCCATTCTCCACAGTGGGGACTGATTCGGACATGAACTCTGGTGCCCCATATTTGACCACTTCCCCGTGGTGGGGAGGCCTGGTGCCACTCAGAGAAAGGATAAGCAGGCTATCAGGATGAGACTTGATAGATAGCCTATGACCACATAGTGGGGGAGGAGGTCCCCCTTGGTCACAGACCTAGGGAAGGGTAAAAGCGGGAGGGAGGGAGGAACAGGTGGATACAAGTGAGGGGAAAACAACTGAGATGTAATCTGAATAAAATAATTAATAAAAAAATTTTTAAACATTAAAAAAAAATCACTATCTAACGTACCTTGTCTGTTTGAATCAGCAGCACTTTGTAACTAGGGGAAAACACCAGGTGTGACACTGGCCCATCGAACTCAAGAAAATTCTTCACTTTGTACTTTGAGTCTTTGATGATGACAGAATACAGCACACCATCCTGAAGATCAAACACAATGAGACAGCACAAAGTCAGTGCTTGCCAAAGTACAGTCCACTTCTGTCATCAGACAGGTCAAGGCTCATGGACTACGCCTGTTTGAGAGCATCATCTGTGTTTACATCTTGAATGTGTTGTCACCTTTGAGTCAGACACCTTTTAACTATGCACTTCATCCAGCAGAAAGCAGGGCAGATGAGGCAGAGTTTGCACGGCTTGTGAATTGATTCTTCTCATTTCAAAGGACGTTAGTCCTAAGTATGTTTTTAAAATCATGACCATGTACATTTTTTTTTTTTACCCACCTATGTGACCCAAAGGCAGGAGTGTTTTTTATTTACTTCACGCTTTTTTCTCCAGCCCCTGATTCAGTGCTAGGACACGGCAGGTGTTCAATAAAAATGGGGTGGTCAACTGGTTAGTGATAAATAGACTTAAGCTAACGACATGAGTTACTGCTACAGTACTTACAAGGCTTGGGGAAAGGTAGCCGTCTGTGTCTATGAAACCCCACTGTAACTAAGCCAGGCGTTTAAGAGATGTGACTGCGTATGGCTGAGACCTCGGTGGTGGGGGAGTCAAGTGAGCTGCTTTCCCCAAGCTCCTGATGGGTCCCCATCCCTCACCAGAACAAATAAAGACAGTGGCCTTGAAGAAGGTAAGAATCTTAAAGGTCCCAAATGCAGACTCAGTGTAGGAAACGGGAGGTGGTTTTCTGACGAAAACTCCAGGAAGGGACATGTAAGTGGAGTGTAAGCACAGAGGCTCAAGGTGGCTTCTGCTTGGTGGAAATGCGTCCTTCATCCTAATGTCATTGCCTCCTCGGCCTCAAGGTAACCTGTGGCAGTGAGACAGACAAAACTAACAATGGACTCGGGACAGTTTCACTTAGACCTGAGGTTTCAATGCAGTGCTGTCACCAATCTTAACATTGATGACACTGATTGCAACTACATAGAAACACGTGATCTGACCCCTTCCCCTCCCGCTTAAAACTTCCTGGAAGACAGCTATGTTCACCACTATACCACTAATGCACTCGTGGCAGCACACGCCTTTAAACCCAGCACTCAGGAGGCAGAGGCAGAGGCAGAGGCAGGCGGATCGCTGTGGGTTCAAGGCCAGCCTGGTCTACAAAGTGAGTCCAGGACAGCCAGGACTACACAGAGAGACCCTGTCTTTAAAAAAGGAAAAAAACCTTCCTGGGACTGTGTGTGCTAGAGGATAAAATCATAATCCTTGGGGCGTGATGCCCCAGGTTCACTCTCTGGTGACTTCTACCAGACACAGTGCTTTCACTGTATGAGGAGCTCGTGGCTAACTCCATCTGCTCAAGCAAGTGGAGATTAGTCATACCGAAAGTTATTATCAGCTCTAACAGACAAAAGACCATGCTCATCTCTGACAACCCAGTTCATTATTGCAAAAACAGGCACAACACTGGGCTGCAGATAACTGGGTGTATTTCCTCTGGGTGGGAGGGACAGCTGCAGGTTTCTAAAGCCTATGTGTGTTCATTAGCAACAGCCTAGACATGACTTGTCTTCTCTTTTTGCATGTAATAGAAAGTTTGCCTAGTCAATATTCTATCTTTGCCAATCTGAAAGAACCCGACATGCCAAAAATATGGCTCCTAAACATAAGCGGCAGCAATGGGGAACTGTGCTTTTTCACGAAGCGAGAAATTGTGAGGAATAAAATACGTTACGATTCCAGAGGCGAGCATGCCGTCCTTCTGGTACACCAGCGTGAGTGGATTGATAAGCTGGCCTCCATCTTTGGGGAAAGAACGAGAAAGTAGATGATGTAATCAAAAGAGCAGCAACACATCAGACAGTAAGAAGTGCAGGAGAATGAATAACCATAGACGTCAAACAGGTGCCGGGGGTCAAAGACCCATGCAATCAAAACCATAGTCTCATCGGGCTGTGTACTTAGGATTTATGTGTGTTATAAATTTATATCAAATAAAGCACAGTAGGGAAAAAACAGTTCTACATGAGCATTTGTTATTAATAAGATATTTTCTCTGCGGAGGAAATAACAAAACCATGTTACTGGTTTATGTAGGAAAATACGGTAACTACATGGGCTCAGAGGGTGTGGTGCTTTGAATGAGTGTGGCCCCCACAGACTGAAGTGTTTCAATGCTTGGCCATAGGGAGTGGCACCAAGAGGAGGTGTGGCCTTGTAGAGTAGGTGTGGCCTTGTAGAACGGGTGTGGCCTTTTGGAGTGGGTGTGGCCTTACTGGGGGCTTTGAGGTCTTAAATGCACAGGCTAGACCCAGTGTGATACACATCCAGTCTGCTCCTGGTTGCCTTCAGATCAAGGTGTAAACTCTTGGCTCCTCCAGCACTATGTCGGCCTGCATGCTGCCATGCTTCCTGCCATGATGGTAATGGACTAAACCTCTGAAACTATAAGCCAGGCCCCAATTAAATGTTTGCCTTTATAAGAGTTATCTTGGTCATGGTGTCTCTTCACAGCAAGAAAAACCCAATCTAAGACAGATGCCATCCATCAAAATGTTTGTTTGCTGCACAGCGCATGTCTGATGTTGTTGGTGGCCTGGAAATATGTCCTTTCCTTCAGTTACTGCCCACCTCCCAGCAGCCCCCTCTGCAACCCAGATGCCACTGCAATCTTAAGAGGCCTGGCTTGGTCTAGGAGCTGCATACAGCCACCTACTTTGAGGATCTCCTTTCCAAAACTGTGGCCAAATTAATCTGATGTCTTTACACTCTCAGTCCCCTATGTATGGTTATTTGTCCACCTGTTTTTAATAATGTCCCTAGAGGGTGAAAATGATGTGACTGTATTAATTATATAGGTCCCTTACTGTCCCGTGACTGGGACGTCCACATTGTAACAGCACTTGAAAAAATATGATTTGCCTTCAAAGTGTGTGTGGCGGGAGGGGGCGGGGGCGGGCTGGTTTGAAACTCATAATCCTCCTGCCTCAGCATCCTGAGCACTGAGATTACAGTCTCTTGTGTCAACACACCCAATTGATAAACACATATTTGAAAGCATTTGTAATACACTGCAAAAAAGAGTTATGCAGGAAAGGAATTGTGAGCAATCCTTAAGACAAGGTGGTTAAGCCTAATTGTGTAAAATGCATTAGATGTGATGAATATTTGGAATGAAAGCCTCATTTTACAATCCATTCTGCAAGTGCTTGTGGAGGCCACTTGATTCTGTAGTGAGATTAAACAGAATGAAACCACAAAGCCTTTCAGTGACCTCAGCTGATGGCCAGGAAGGAAGAGAGGCTTGGGGCCATTGGGCTAGCACAGGGCGAGGCTCCAACTGTGTTGTGGAGCTCATGGTGTCCCAGTGTAGCCACCTGAAGGTTGAGGTGTGACTAGAGAAGGGTCCACAAAGAAGCAGACAAGAAAGAAATGGACATTCCTGAAGCTAACAGTAAAGGGTAGCGACTTGAAGATGGACCGAGGCTTGCTCTCGGGGAGGGTCTAGGCAGCAGGACTCTGTAGAAAGAAAGAAGGCTGGACGGGAGGTCACAATAAGGAGGGGCGTGTGGGAAAGCTTTGTCAAGGAAATATGAGTCAGAGACTGGGAGAGGAACTTGATGAAAAACACTGAAATTGTGAGAAATGTGCAAGACAGAGTAATATGTGAAGCATATCGCCAGACACTGGGTGATATGGAGAGAGAAAAATGAGCCAGGGGACAGATCTGTGAAATGCCAGGAAGAAACACTGGTTATGAAAGACTCATCCTGGGGCCAAAGGAAAATGACGTCAATGTGGCAGCTAGGACCAGCGGCAGGAGGTGGGACATCAGGGCAGCATAGACTCTGGGTTGGGTGTTACACTTATGTCTTCAATATGACCATATGATAGTAGCCAGCTGCTTGCTTTGGACCATATGTAGAGTAATGTCAGAAACAGTCTGAGATTTGTTGTAAACACCATATGTGAAAAAAATGAGAGTGCAGGGCACAGGCTTGATTGGGTGGCCTTGGAGAACAACTCCCTTCCCAGAACCCATCCTTGGGTGGGGGTGGGTTCTTGTGGTCCAAGCCCTACACTTGGCCACATCTGATGGAACCAAGAATGGGTACTGGATGCAAGGCAGAGCGGATAAGGTCCTCCTTGCAATAAACCACATGAAAAGGAGTCTTCAGGATGGCACATTTAAAGAGGCAGCTGTCACAGAAAGGCGGTTGAAAGGAATGGGAGACAGAAAAGGACACGATTAGCTGACTTCGGAGTCCGGAGCCTTATTCCTTGGATACCGGCATCAGCCTCACAGCCTCTATGAAGCTGAGCTTGTTTGCTTTGGGTTTATGTGTGGTGGGAGGGGAGGGTACGTGTAACACACTTCATATGTGGAAATCAGAGGACAAACTGCAGGAGCTGGATTTCTCCGTCTACCCATGGGGATTCTGGGGATCAAACCCAGACTGGCCTGGGAAGCTCGGTGGCAATCGTCCTAATTTTCAGAGTTATCCTGCCGGCCCATGGCGATGAGGGTGCTTTTTAAACCTCATGTGCGTGGAGTTACATGTGTCTCTTCTTGTCACATCTTGAGGGTTTCAGGACATGAGCATATAAAGTGGTATTGGAACACGAGGGGCCAACTGACACTTACTAAACAGTGCATAGGCACAAGGCACAATTCTTTATCATCACAGGACTTGGAGATAGAGAATTAAACAGAAGGAGGCCCCAGGATGTCTCTAAGCAAGGGGAAAATCAGGGACCAAGATTACAGCTGTGTAAGGTATGCCAAGCTAACCCCATAGCTGCACTTCTGGGCTCTGGGCAGAGCGGTCTCTTACCCAGGAGTGGAAGGTCATCCATTTTCTGCAGCACAGTCACCTTCAAGGTCTCCGAGTTAATCATCAGAAGATGGCCCTCTTCACACCCAACATACAGGTCGCTTGACGGAGTCCAACAGTGCATAGTTGGGTGAAGCAGAGGGTATATGTCATCCTTCGGCTTTGGGAGAGAACAACATCCATGTGTTAGGACACTAAGCATGGTCAAGAGCCCCAGAGGACCACCCACCAGCACAACTGCCACAAAGAAACCAGAGTGAGTAGCCAGTGTGAATGCGTGGCCTTTCTGTGTTCAGCACCAGTGGTGGTTCTTTCCTCTACTTTTTCTCTATTTTATTTCACTTTGAACAACCAAAACTCTCTTGCAAATGCTGCCAGAGTCCTTTTGTCATGGATTCTGCTGAAAGGAGTGATTAACTGCTTCTTAGCAGCCACTTTTGGCATCCTGAGTCCTTGATTGGCTACAAACACTCCCCCTTTTGGGGGAAGTCTGTCATTAGCATCTCATCTTCTAGTCTTGCAAGGGTCAGCTGGGGGTCCCTGCTTAGCTGGCTGTCAGAGGCAATGAGAAGCCTCTGGCTTAACTCTGTGGCTCCCCTCATGAGGCTTAGGATCCCTCCACATGCCTTTGATTCCACAGAAGGAACAGAATGTAAGCAGAAGTTCCCTTTGGGCACTGAAAAGAGTTTGGACCAGGTTTAAAGCAAGTTATTTTTTTCCTTAAACAATTAGAGAGTAGGCATTTCAGGTTTTGTGGACCACATAGATTGAATATTGTCTCTGTTTTCTTTTTTATGACCCTTGAAAGTGTAAAACCACTCTTAGACTTGGGTCACAAAAACAGGCCATCATTTGTTCAGGCTTGCCTAGACGGTGACATTAACTGTTCTCCTCAGCCTTCAGCACTTGTTCTCAGCAAGGGGAGGCTGACCCTAGTCAGCACAGAGCCTCCTCCCAGTAAACCTTGAATGGGCCACACGCGCTCCTCCACAAAGCTCAAAGTGGCTTTTTGACGACTATGTCAAAAACTATGTTTGCTGCAGCGCTGGACTTAGAGTTCAGGATACTAGAATGTCTCCCTCTCGCCCTCTCTTCTTATTTTCCGCTCTCTCCTTCCCGCTCTTTTTCCCTCTCTTCACCTCTCCCCTTCTCTCTTCCTCTCTCCCTTTCTCCGTGTCTCCCTCCTTTCTTTCTTTTTTTTCCCTTCTTTTTGCAGTTCTGGGGGGCTTTTGCCTGCTAACAAATCACTGAAGCATTGAGCCACACGTCACTACCCTACTCCTTTTATTTAACTATTGAAACGTACTAGTGTTTGTGTGCATGTGAGTGTGCACGTTGTGCGCATACCTGCAGGTGCAAGTGTGTGCATGTGTATACCACCGGTGTGTGCATGTGCACATGTGTGTGTGTGTGTGTGTGCCCGTATGAGCATGCAAGCATGTGGATGTGCTCAGGTGTGTACCTGTGTGTGTATGTTGAGTTTCTTGCAGTTCTACAGGACTTCTACCAGAAGAAGACTTGTACCTTGGTTTCTTCTGGTGCCCTTATACCCACTGACATACCCTTTGTTAGCAGGCCAGGAATCAATTTCCAAGCTGGTTTAGGTTCTTCCAGAGTTCTGTGTTTATGCCGCTGGACTGTGATGGCACATGCCTTTAATCCTAGCACTTGGGAGGTGGAGCCGGCACATCTCTGAGTTTGAGGCCAGCCTGGTCTACAGACTAAGTTCTAGGGTTATAAAGAGAAGTGAACCAAACCAAACCAAACCAAAGTTCTGTGTTCATGCCCTGCTTTTAACTCAAGTGCTCATCCGTCCCACCACCTTTCACTGAGCATTTGGTCCTTCCCAGACACCGCTCCAAGCATCCGCCTGTGGTAGTGAATGATCAAGCTTACCACCACAAAGGGAAAGAGAAAGTAAAAGAATAGGTACAAAGCTGAATAGTGAGAACACCGTGTACGTGAGGAGCATGTTGAAGGAAAGTGAGGTGGGGCAGGTGCTGCAGTGGGAACTCCATACCATCTGCACAGCAATCTTCCATCCTATACTCCTTGCTGTGTGCCAGCCACCTTCCTAGCAAATGCTCAACTGTCTGATAACAGATAACTCTTTTAATTTATGAAAGATGTGTAGATTCAAAGTAGTGACAGTAGCAGTCCTACCAAAATAAGTGTCCCTAGCAGATTCCCAACTGACATAGGTTGTTGATGGTGCATATTCCAACAAATGCGTGTTGGCTATTGGTTATATGACAGACAGAGCATCCAGTCTGGTTTCTTCCCAGTGGCACAGTCATGTAGCGAACAATCAGTGGACAGCAGAGTCAGGAAGCAGAGAGGTGACAGCTGGGACAGACATGTGGGCTACAGGAGGGGTGGTGATAAAGCAATGGGCTCTTCCTGGTCAAGGGAGGAGGGTAGAGAGGGAAGCGAGTTGTTCAGATGGACATACAACCAAGGTGGTAGTCAGGGACAAGATGCAGCAGTGGGGGTGCGGAGGTGCCTTTAACTGTATGACGGGCCTGTTTCATGTCTTCATAGACTTGGACAGTTAGAAAATAAAAGCCTGAATAATCACCACTTGCCCTCCCACCCCCACCGAAAGAAAGAAAGAAAACAGAAAGAGAAAGAAAGAGAGAGAGAAAAGCACCAACCAACCAACCAAAGGGATTAGACTGTTGCCATTGAGTGGCTTTTCTGCAGGAGCTGCCTGAGATCTGACTCATCAGGAAAAGAGGCGGCCACTCTTATTGGTGCAGTTAAGTGCACTTAACACTTTGTTTGTTTATTGATAGGATCTCACTGTGTACCCCACGCTAGCCTGGAACTTTTGATCCACCTGCCTTTGTCTCCCCAATGCTAGTATTACACTTGTGCAAATCTGGTATTACACCAGCTTGCAAAATCTGAAACAAGGGGCAGGCAGTCTGGTTCCCCCAATACCAGTGACGCTATGTATGAAACAGAATGTGAGGATTAAGACTTGGAAAGTTTAACTATAGTTAGATAGGATTTTTTTTTTTCATTTTTGTGGGTCTGGTTTCATATAATTTTCTTTAGTAATGTACTTTAGGAATGAATAAATGTGGGGCCACGTGGATAGTATGAGCAGATGTCCTGATTTTCTATTCTGATTTTTAAAAGAGACAGTGTGCAGTGACAGCGTGCAAAAACTTTCGCCAACTCAGCCTCCTTTTCGAGTCTTCTGGGATCAGACATCAGACATTCTGATCTCTTCAAGACTAAAGAGGGAAAGCTGGACTCCAACTTTGTGCTGCATTAAAAGTTGGAGCAACAGAACTATGTTGGGGAATATTTGAGTTTATCAAAGTTGAGTCTTACCCTGCCTTTTTTTTTTTTTTTTTTTTAATGCAGATGGAACAAGGAAACTAGACCCTCGAGCTTAAATTCATTATGTTGGATCCAGTTTCTGCCCAGATAACATCTGCTTTTGATTTTCCCATCACACAACAGAATAGGTTTCTAATGCTCTGAATCACGTGCACAATGTGCACCGGGCTTTTAAAGGCCTATGATGCACCATTCTGGTGGTGGCTACAGGAAAAGCTGGGCTGATTCAATGTCTTGTAACCGCGCCTAGCTTGACAACTTTCTAGACTCCTGCATAGATCACGGCATCATTGATTTTCTTTTTCCATTAGCACTCAGGTCAAGAGACATTCTGGGGGTGGGACAGAAGGCTCAGCAGTTAAGAACACAGGCTGCTTTTGCAGAGGACCTGGGTTCAAGTCCCGGCACCCACATGGCAGCTCACAAGCATCTGGAACTCCAGTTCCAGAGACTCTGATGGCCTTTTCAGGCCGCCTTCAGCACTAGACATACACATAGGTACACAGATACACATCCAGACAAAACACTCATACACACGAACTAAAAATTTTTTAAAACTTAAGGAGACAAATGGCATTCAAAGTAAGGAAGGAAATTGAGGCATTTGAGAGAAAACCTTTGCCTAGACCTCCACATGTTGTGCAATCAGTGACCAATGCCTTATCTGTTTTCCTCACTGTATGTATGTATGTATGTATGTATGTATGTATACACACACACATATGGCAAACCACTGGGAAATTAGATTTCTAAGTTAATCTTCGTGTAATATGCCATCTGTGTGATGTAGCATTATAACACTGCAGCATTACATTGCTGCTTTCAGGAGGTGAAAATGCACCGAGCAGAAGGCCCCATAAAGTAAGCTATTTAATTTATTCATGAGCTTTGTTTAACATTGGCAATTCCATGTTTAGGCATTCACTTTTTCTCTGTGGTGTGCGTGTGTGTGTGTGTGGTATGTGGTGCGTGTGTGCGTGTGTGTTCATGCGTGTGTGTGTGTGTGTGTGTGTATGTGTGTGTAGGTGCAGGCTTGCACTCTTAGGCTAGAGGTCAATACTGGGCAACTTATCCTGCTTCACCTTACTTCTTTAGGTGGGGACTCTCAGGGAAGCTGGAGCTTCTTCTTAGGTCCCCCTACGCTGGGCTAATAGTAGTGTGACATGTGAAATATTAGGACTCCTGCGCATTTATGAGAGAGGGAGGGAGGGAGGGAACGTGAGAGAGAGAGAGAGAGAGAGAGAGAGAGAGAGAGAGAGAGAGAGGGAGGGAGGGAGGGAAGAAGGCGGAGAGAGGGGGAGGGAGGGAGGGAAGGAGAGAAAGAAGACAGAATTGAAAGTTCTAGGCACCAAATAACAACTGGCTGAGTACCTTGTTTTTACTTTGCTTCCCCCTAGAGGCTGAGACATTGTGGTGCATTTTCCAAAGCTAGAACCGGGGCTGGACGATAGTCATGTTTCCTCATTTACAAACGTGAATTACTATCATTCATTAGAATGAATGCTATGAACATGCACATTTTCTCCTGTTTGCCACAGACATTTTAAGATAATCTAGTCTTTCATGGTGAGTTACTTCATTTTCTACAATGCTGTCTCACTTGGGCCTTTATCCATTGCTTAGTTCCACAGAATACCAGTTTAACAGGGTCCCGCGGCCCAGAGGACTCATCTCCATCCTGAGTGCCTTGTCCTGTGACTCCCTTACTCTGTCTTCCTCCTGACCATCCTTCTGTGTCACATTTGCTGTTTCTGCCCTCATCCATCGCCCTCTGGCCAGTCCCTCAAATGTCGGGCTGTCTCAGCTCAGGGCCTCTGGGCATGCCGTCCCCTGAACTTGAAACACCCCTTCTGCTTGTGACAGGAATGGTTCCTTGAAAGTTTCTCTCATGTATGGCAGGCAGCCCCTTCCTTTCCACTGCCTCACCCCACTGATGCGATTATCGCCTTGTGTATTGAGTTAGCGTCTCTCTTTGCTGCCTTGTTAGTCTGTTTTCTCTGACAGGATCGGTTCTACTTGGTCACTATGTGGTCCCACTGCCTGAGAGAGTGAGTCTGCTGCCTGAAGGGAGCTTGGTGTACATGTGTGGAAAGAAGCAAGCGGGGAGGGGGGTGGGTGGGGGCTTGGGTGTGAAGCTCTTGACAAATCCTGTCATTTGACAACCCCATCCCCCACTATGTTCCACTGCCCTGCATTAGCCTGTGCTCAGATGGGGGAGGGGGGTGGACTTCCTGCGGACTCCTCTTTCTCCTCCTGGTGTCAGCAGTGTGCTTCTTTGTCTCCCTCAGACTTTCTCTGCTTACTCACCAACACCCTCCCTTTGCTCCCAGGTGTGACCTGTGAGAACTACACTGATACCTGTATCTCCACCCCTGCCTGCCATTTCATTTCTGACAGGGGACAGGGAGTCGACTTGCCAGCTCCTGCCGTGCATCTCTACCTGCTCCCCAGTCCCTCAACATCAATAGGTCCAAAATCAGGATCACATCTGGGTACCCTGACTTGCCACCATCTTACTAATTCTCTAGACCCAAGTATGTGCTTCTCGGGCAGTGCAGTAACAATCGAGATGACCCGTCATTCCCAGCTGCCTCAGCATCAAAGGAGCCCTCGCTTCCCAGACTGCTGCCTTGGAGCAAGCAAGGTAACTACCCTGAACGTCTCTGCCTCTTCTCCCACCAGCCCGGCAATGGCGGACAGTGGCAGCACGGGGCCATAAATGAGGTCCTTCTGCAGTGAGGTGGGGAAAAGCACATCTGTTTCACTTAAGAACGTCCCGTCTTCCAGAGGGAGCTTTACCAACCTGTGGAGAAAGGGAACAACAAATCAAATGGAGTAAGGGTAACCAATTATGGATGGAGGGTCTGTGTGTCAATGTGAGACGAGGAGGTGTTCTGCCCTAAAACCACATGAGAAGGGTCAAGAAACAGGTTTTAAAGTCTATGCCATAAAGTGAAGAGTTGCTGCGCGTGGTGGCACACGCCTTTAATCCCAGCACTCGGGAGGCAGAGGCAGGCAGATCACTGTGAATTCGAGGCCAGCCTGGTCTACAAAGTGAGTCCAGGACAGCTAATGGTACACAGAGAGACCCTATCTCGAAAAAAAAAAAAAAAAAAAAAAGTAAAGAAAGTGACAAGTTATGTGTAGTTAAAAATTAAATACACGGACGTTATTGAGAACACCTAAAGTTAATGTACAAAGCAGAAACTGAAAACTTGAATGCTATGGGGAGGTCTCAGTGTCTCTCTCTCTCTCTCTCTCTCTCTCTCTCTCTCTCTCTCTCTCTCTCTCTCTCTCTGTGTGTGTGTGTGTTATAACTAGCCAACAACACCTCCTCTTGTAAAGGTGACAGGTACCACTCAGTTCCTGCTAAGAGAGTGGCTGACGTGCAAGAATTTTGGTTCTGAAATGCCATCTGGATATGTGTGAGAAACATCTCAAATTTGAACGTTGGCAATTAAATCAAAATACTGTGAGCTGAAATAAACACATATATAGTCCGAATCCAGTCACCGCTGGAGTGTCTGATGACAAAACTCCATCTTCAAGTTTATCATATATCTATTTTCAGCCCATGATGTAGTTATAAAAGTGGGTTAGGGAGGCGGGATCAGTGGAAGTGATGAGACACGGTGAGCAGCACCCAACCCAGAAGTGGACAAGTAGGGGGTGGAGAGATGGGAGAGAGAGAAGTGAGCAAGCAAGTGGTGGAGAAATAGGGCAGGAAGAAAAGCCTGGCAGCTTGTGCACTATGAAAAAAGGCAGGACTGGAGATGTGACAGCGGTAAGGCACAGCCTGATGTGAGAGCCCTGAGTAACCACATGAGGCAATGGTGATGTCTGGGCTGCTGCTGCCGCTGCCAAGGGTCATGTCTGGGTTTGTGGTCCTCTTGCAGCCTGGGTCTGTGTTGATGTCAGTGGCCTGTACTACTACCAAAGGGTATGAGGATGTCTGGGATCTGTACGACAGCCTGAAACCATCACCATGCCTGAGTGCCCCTCACCAGCCACCGTATGTTGGCACCAGTGGCGATGTGGGCATAGGAGAGCTGGCTGTGTCCCTTGCCTGGGCAGAGCAGAAGAGCTAGCCCTGATGGCTATGATGTGGGCACTGGAGAGCTGGTCCCAACCTTCATCCAGGGCAATGCGGGAGAGCTGACTCCAGAGGTATGATCATGGAAGAGCAGGAGAGCTGGTCCGCCCCTCACCTGGCCAGCAGGAGAGTTAACTGTGGTGGTGTGGATACAGGAAATACGGCAGGATGACCAACTTAACCACCACCCAGGCTCAGATCTAGGGCTTTGAGTTGGCCCACTTCCGTATCTTCCATGTCTATAAGTTGCTGGAGTGAATGCAGGATCCTGCAGATCCCCACAACTCAGGGCAACAGTAGGATATCTGAGAGTCTCTATGAGGTCCAGTATTGATTTTATAGCAGAAGCCAGAAGCCTCGAACTATCCCAGTGACTCATTGCAATGAGCATTTGCAGGTAAAGCTATTTGCGTTGTTTGGGCAAAAGGGTAAACCGCGTGACACACCACAACTTCCAATGCCACTACAACAAGCAAATATGTGATAGAGATGTGGGAAAGATGGGGGACCATAATGGTACATGCACAGAAGAGTTGGGAACTCAAAGAGAATCTGACACCTGAGCAGCCACTCAAAGCTCATTACAGACACAGAAAGCTGACACAATTAAAACTAAGCTGTTCATGTGCATGCTCACGTGCATGAGTGTGTGTATGTGTGTATTGCATGAAGCCACTTAATTCCTCAAAGTAGCCCAGTGACGACTGTGAATGCAAATAAAGGCTACCACGTGGTTGTGGAACAACAGAGGCCTTGTCCTACCTTGTCTTGAAATGATGATCCTGGTTGTTTCTTTCAATGGTCCACACGCTCACCACGCTTGAACTTGATAAACACATGTGGTGCCAGTTCATGGGGTTGAAGGACATTTGGCTTACTTCCATCCCGGGATTTGATTTCCTGCACAGGATCATGTTGGCTTCCCAATTCCTTAGACGCAAACAGCATTTGATGAAGAATAAGTTTGTTTTAATAATATGTCTGGACGATGCCTAATATTAAGACAATGTCCATCTACTGGACGGTAAGCTTGTGATATAATTTACTTAACCTATGACATAAATAGCACGTTTTAGGTGACTGTATTTAAGTGAATCCCTCTAAGAAATGAAATACTATATACATTTAAATAGTGCACTATTGTACCAGGACTATTTTGTCCTTTTTCTTTGATCTGAATGTAATTCACTCAAACCTGGGAAATGGAAATATCAACACACTCACTGAAAAGTAGGTGTTGTATCTAAATCTCTAAGTGCTGTGTCTGAGGACCGCATGTGAATCTGGGTGTCCTGTTTCACTAATGACAACAGATAGATCACTTACTGAAATTTAAAAAAAAAAAAAAAAAAAAATCCTTTTAAAGTCGACTACTTGATTTGCCCATTGGAAAAACAGCCTCCAATCCTGCCAGCTAAGTCATATGCTAGAAGAATGGGAAACACACACACACACACACACACACACACACACACACACACACACCCTAGGTACCAGCAGAGCAGTGCTTAGTTAATGGACCTAGTGTTTCCTGAACTTGCCTTGCTCCCTGCCCCTGCCTTCGGCCTGCCATCCATCCCAACCTCCTTGTCCATCACAACTAGACTCTTGCTGGAATCTCTGGATCCCTTGGTCCTTTGACTTCTTTCCTCTGGTGTCTGGCAAACCTATCAACCGCGGATAGACACAACTGGGAGCCCAGGTCTCTGTGGGCACAGGAACAAGGATCACAGAACATGCGTGCCAGTGGTGTATGGAGTCCCAGATACCACCTGGTGAACTCACACTGATGCGACCTCCACCCTCCTGTCTCTCTGGGTGGTTCTCTTTCCCACGCTCTACAGTACCTTTAGATATTCTTCAGCCCCCTGAGGCCTTTAGGCCATCCACTCCTTCCTTCGTGTTTGTGAAGAGTCTCAATTCCAACAAGAAAACAGAAGCAATCAGATGGATTCCCTGTCACGACCCCTCCAGTGGAGTCTGTGTGACAAATGTTACTGCCTAACCCAAGGTGACGACCCCTGCTCAGGGAGAGCCTCCTGGAATGGGTCTGATGTTCCTGCCAGGAGTAACTGATTGCAGCCTTACTACTCATTGTGTTGGCATATTCTGTCTTAATTTTTCTCTCATATCAGAACTTTTCAAACATGACAAACCGTTTCTGTGAAACTCCCTAACATGGGACTGCACCCAAGGACCATTCAGGCCTGGAGTTCACCATCAAGTTCTGCTCCACTTGTTAAAAGAAACATGGTTAAGAATTAATCATCAGTTAATAATTTATATTATGACTTACAAATAAAGTGTTTAAGAAAGCTCCAGATAGTGACGCTCAGATAAAAAGAAGAACTAAGGAAAAACTGTCTTGCCACACAGATGTTTGGCATAATGAGAGAGCACTGACCTTTGATAAAGAGGGCACATGCATGCTGATACCAAGCTAATAATGAGTTAACAATGATGACTTGAGAATGAGGACAACACTATTACTTTGCATTCTGTACTTAGTACTGTATATGCCTGACTGCTTCACTGACTCCCTTGGAACTACTCCATGGGAAAAGAAAATGTGACCACAAAGTATTCCCCATTTCAAAAAATGTGTATAAAAATCTAGATTGCTTGCCTACAAAATACACTCAGATCAAACTTCCTTGGTGTTTGACTCTGTTTGTCACTCGCCTAATCTTTGCCCACTGACGCTTCGAGAACTCCTGTTCCCAAGGACCTATACCTGACTGAGACAGTCCATGACAATTCCCCAATCTTGTTGTCAAATCAGATTAATTCCCAGTATGCTTACAACTACCTTCTGGAAGAACTCTTGACCCTCTGCTGTCATATATTGTTTATGGGACACCCCATTATCCCCATCAGCCCCAGTTGTGTCTGGTGCCTTGACTGACTCTCCGACTGGCACAGGGGCTCTTCAATTCTGTGGACAACTCTCTTTGACTGACTCCCTATGGCACAATCCATCTATGTTTTACTCCTCACCTGATTCCATGTGCCCAAGGACTTCCTGTGGGCCCTTGGTATAAAATCTAGCAGGTAGCAATAAACCTGAAAATACAGAGGAGTCAAAACTCTAAGCAGTGGAACACTGAGGAGCCAGTTGACAAACTGAGTCCTCCCCCTCCCTTCGCCAGAGTCCACCTTCAAGACATAGCAGTCAACTGTGCTAGGAGCCAAGCAATGGCCAGCCGAGAAATAAATGTGCCCTCTCAGTGGCTCCTCCCTCCCCTGTCTCCTTAGCATTGTGCTCCAGTGGAAGAACAAGTCCTTGAGGTTTTACTTCAGACTCTGGATTCTGGGGTAAGGTACTCTAGAACCCACTTCACCAAGAGATGCTTCCCTTCTCCCCTTCCTCCCTTCCCCTCCTCCTCCCCCTCCCCGTCCTCCTCCCCCATCCCTATGGCTGCTCCTTTTGAGTTCCTATTGGGGTTTCTCTTCTCAGTAGCTTTCATGGGTGTCCCTCTAGGTCTTTCTCTGGGCGTTCTTGTCTACTTTCAGGACTCTGACGATTTAACTAGTCCCCACTCTTTGCCTCTGGCCTCCTATCCTGGCCTGGATACCTGTGGCAGAGACATAGTGAGTCCTGTTTCTCCTTTTGGGAATCAGAATCCCTGGAGTTTAGTCAGGTACATGACTGCCCCAAATTGCAGTTAGCCATGACTTGTGCCTAAACTGGCCAGTGGGGTGTAAGTGGCGGTGGTATGTGCAACCTGGAATCCCTGCTTTTCATCAGGAAGTCTATCCCCCCCAAATTTGTAGGTAAGCGAGGAGGGCAACACCCTAGCAATAATGTAACAACAGGACAGCAAGAAATACTGTCCAACTCATGCCCTGACCTCTGCTTCTCTCAGTGACCTGGCTTTCTGTTAGTCAAACCTCAACTGATGCATCAGGTGCCCACTGGGCATCTCCACTTCCTTAATCAGCCTCAGGCCGGCTTGTCCCTCCCCCACCCCATCTTCCTCCATTGCATCCTTCAACTTCCTTCTTCCCACGTCCTTGATACCTCCCCACTATTCCTTCCTTTTCCATAGCTTCCCTTTCTTTGCCTATAGGATAAACAATGGTGTGTCCTATAGCATGGCTTATAGGTAGGTAGTCCAGGAGCAGCCCACTGTAAGCCTGTTACTCTTTGCTAATTATTAAGGGCTTTCACTCTCAGAATTGTGGCGACTTAGACAGTGGCTACCAATTATCAGGCTGCTCATGAGCTAGCCTCCCACTGTGTTTCTCTCACTGCCGAGTCTTTGTTCCTTTTATTGTGATCTCTCAACTAAACATTTGACATGCAGGGCAGGCAGCTCATCGATGGCTCACTTTGTAAAGTGCCTGCCTTAGAAGCACAAGGGTCTGAGTTAGAGGCCTCAGAACCCAGCTTAAAACAGAGAGGCTGGGTATGACATCATATGCTAGTAATCCCAGAGCTGGAGAGGTAGAGACAGGCTGATATCTAGGGGCTCAACACACAACACACACACACACACACACCTGATGAGTGTTCTCTCATCATGTGGTCTTTGCATTCAGCACTCTTCTGTTTGGCACCATCTCCTTCTTTTATTGTTTATATTTTTTGATTTTTTGAGACAGGGTTTCTCTGTGTAGCCTTGGCTATCCTGGACTCACTTTGTAGACCAGACTGGCCTCGAACTCACAATTATTCACCTGCTTCTGCCTCCCGAGTGCTGGGATTAAAGGCGTGCGCCACCACGCCCGGCTCACCATCACCTTCTTAAGGCTGATTCCTACTTATATTTTAGGTATTGCTATGGGTTAATGGGGAGAAGAATTCATATATTGATGACCCGATCTTCAGAAGATGACCTTATTTGGAAATAGAATTTTTAATAGAGGTAATCAAGTCAAAATGCAGTCATTAGGGTTGGGCTCTAGTTGAAAATCACTTACATAGTTTTAAAAGTGTGTGTGTGTGTGTATGTGTGTGTGTGTGTGTGTGTGTGTGTGTGTGTGTGTGTGTGTGTGTGTGTGTGAGTGTGGCGGGCAGGGGCATTATGAGATGATGCATGTTCCCGTGTGAATGAAGACAGAGGTCAGGGTGGTGTGTTTATAGGCAAAGGAACATCGAAATTGGCCATCAAAGCAGCAGTGGGACTTGACCAGGCACTGAACAGATTCACTTATAGCCCACAGAAGGAACCAAGCCCGCCCGAACCCAGAGCTCAGAATTCTGGTCTCCAGAACTTGAGACAATGAATTTCTGTTGATTATATCACCTGATTTGTGACATTTGTTATGGTAATCTCAGAAAGCCAGTATGAGGGTCTATTTAAACACCTTTCCCTTCCCAGGAGTCCTTCCCTCATCCTCCCTCAATTCCTGGGTTAGATGGGAGACCCCCTGATCCCTGCTCCTGTGTCCCTAAGATTATGGAAAGCTGTGAAATATACTCCCAGGCTTAAACTCTGCCCAGCAATTCAACACGTCGCTTAAGAATAAAACAGCTCAAACATGGACAAAAAGCACTGGTGCTGGCTGTTTATGTGAGAGCCATTTTCCAACTAGCTTTCCCTGACAAAAGTGGACTCTGTCCCTTGCTTTGACCCATGTCTGACACTTCAAAGAAATGAAACCTTGCTGCCCTTGCATATTGATTAGCAGGCTCCAGCATGCTTTGTAGGGTGGAGTGTTTAGCTATAAAGCAGCTGGTGCTGTGACTGCTTGACCTTGGAGAATAGCTCGGTCAAGTGCTATGGCACAGAGATTTACAGAAACTATTCTCGTATGCCAACTACAAGTATTTAACCACCCCCGCCTCTTTAGTTCAGGCTCAGGAACTGCTGTCTGTGGGTGTTCTGACTCCTCCTCCTATTCGTGTATGTGCAGGTTCTTTGGATTGTGAAGACAGCTGTCATAAAAGAATCATGACCCTTATATAAAGATGCTCTAGATAAGTAAATGTCAACTACAGGGCACATGTGTCTCACGGAACAGCAGAGAAAACTGTTGAGATACACAGCGTCCGCAGGTTTCCAATGCATGGAGGGACATGAAAGCAGACAAATCAGAGCAGAGCGGTTAGGGCCCCTGTGCTGACTGGGATGAGAAGCAGGGTGAGTTAGCGTGTGTGACAAGGAAGAGTGACGAGGCTTTGGGAGGCACAAAGCAACTGTGGATAAGGGGACTATTTGGCTTCAAGGGTCCTTGTGCCAGCTCAGATTTACACTTTACATATGAACAGTTCAGTATATACTGGTTATAGGTCAGAAAAGCTGAGTGTGTGAGTGTGCATGTGTGCATGCATGTATGAGTGTGTATGTGTGCATGCATTGTGTGTGTGTGTGTGTGTGTCTTCAATAGAGTGCTCCCTCCCTTCCTCTTCCTCCTCCTTCCTCCCTAGGGTTTTATAGTTTATAGAGCAGGAGCCCAGGTTGACTCAAACTGTGTAGCCAAGGCTAGCCTTGAAGTCACCACAATCCTCCTATCTCAGCCTCTCAGGTGCTGGTATAGGTGCAAACCTTTGATTGCTCCTTGGTTAAGAGCACTGAATGCTCTTTCAGGGGATCTGGGTTGGATTCTCTGAACCCACATGCAGACAAAATAACCACTAAAATAAAACACAAAGTAAAGTAAAGTGGTACATAAGTTAAGCTTGGCTCTCTGAACCTGGGATCTTAGATTTTTGTGTAGAAATGATCGTGTTCAAAGAGCGGCCCCAATCATCCCAGGAACATTTTGCACTTTGTGGTGGCGCACACCTGTAATCCCAGCACTCGGGAGGCAGAGGCAGCTGGATCTCTGTGAGTTCGAGGCCAGCCTGGTCTACAAAGAGAGTTCCAGGACAATCAAGGCTACACAGAGAAACCCTGTCTTGGAAAAACCAAACCAAACAAACAAACAAAAAATCCCAAGCCCAGAGAGGTTTATGCTACAGATGGCAGGGAATGCCACACACACACACACACACAGCTGGCCACTTGAAGGAACTCAGCACAGACACAGCTGTGTCTAACCCACAGGTTTCTCTGCCCAGCTGGCCAGTGTGCTAGAATGTGCCACTCTGAACACACTGCTCTAGGGCCGCCATGAACTGTTAACTTTAAACTGAGCTCGAATACACAAACCAGGCTAATTGCAGCACAGGCAGAAAACCCATGCTAACAACTCAAAAGACCACTTCGCTCTAGGGAAAGATGGAACTTCGTGCACTTAGAATGTGTTCTTCACCCTGGTTAAGGAAACACAGCAATTCAGCCGCCACAGCTTTTGTCCTAACAGATTTCACACCTGAGCATAAAGATGACATTGAACCATGTGACTAGGATGTCATTCTTTCAATCTTCCCTTATTTGGTTTGTGTGTGTGTGTATGTGTGTGTGTGTGTGTGCATGTGCATATGTGTGTGTATGTGTGTGTGTGTCTCCCTTTTGGTTGTGTGTGTACGTGTGTGTGTGTGTGTGTGTGTGTGTGTGTGTGTGTGTGTGTGTCTCCTCTTCGGTAAAATCCAGTGGAACCTGGAGGACAGCCTCGGGGTGCTGCGACTTACCAGAGGGCCAGCTCAAACTCCGGGAGAGACGAGTAGCTGGCCAGGTAGGTGCCACAGTAACTGAAGCACAGTAAAGTATAGTCCAGGAGGACGTTGCCTGAAATACAAAATCCATGACAAGGACTTGACTGTCACCTCCAGATGGAACTCATGGCCTCACAGAATGCTGCCCTTTCCTGGTGACTGGCACACACCTCTAAGGTAGGTGACCTCCTGGCCAGAGTCTAAGGTTACAGTCAGAAAGCTGAGGGCAAAGTTCAGGGCTGCTTTTGTTGGCTTTGGTGGTGGTGGTTTTGTCTTGTTTTCTTTCAAACAGGGTTTTCCTATGTAGTTGAGGTTAGCTTCAAATTCATGATCCCCCTGCCTCTGTCTCCCAAGTGCTAGGATTACAGCCTTGTTCCACTACACTCAGTAAGATCCATTTTTTTTTTCCCCTTAAGATCGTTAGGTCTTTGTCTTTAGACCTTGGTGCAGTACTGAGCAAACTGCACTGTAGTGTCCCTGCCTGATTTAAACGAATGACCCCTCAGCTGCTCATAAATATGAGACCTTGGGATTAGAACAGTTCCTCAAGCTTTGAGTATCTTGGGAGGGTGTCGTAATTCTAGCTAGTATATCAAGCAAAAATTATAAATAAGAATTTATGAATCTTTAGGCCACATCTGGCCCTCTACGCAGTTTCTTCCGATCCTTAGAAGAACTTTCTTTATATGTCTAGCTGAAGAAATGTAAGGCTGCTTTAAATGCTTTTGGCAATAAGATGTTTACCAGGTGGGTCCCGGGGAGGCTGAGTGAGGTACTGGTTTATCTCTGTCTCACATCGCTGACTGACTTCCTCTTGTTTAGCGTGGCTGCACAGGCCCAAGCTCAGCCTTGGTACTTGCATCTGTTTGCTTGTTCTGAATATTTTAGTGACTGTTTCCATTTTCACACTTTGTGCGTGTGTGTGTGTGCGTGTGTGTGTGTGTGTGTGTGTGTGTGTGTGTGAGAGAGAGAGAGAGAGAGAGAGAGAGAGAGAGAGAGAGAGAGAGAGAGAGAGAGACAGACAGACTGTATGCCATACCTCTGCAGAGGCCAGAAGAGGGTGTCCTGTCTCCTTCTGTTGGAGTTTGAGGCGCTGTGAACTTGTGGGTGCTGAGATCAGCCTGGGATCGGCTCCTCTGCAGGAGCAGCATGTGCTCTTAACAGCTGAGCCGTCTCCCCACGTTAAACTGACCATAGCATATCCCTAAAATGTGCCTTTGCTACTGAATTGGTTTAGAATGGCCTAGCTAACAAAGAAAACAATATGTATTTGTCGAGAAGGTAATTTTCTGTGGGATGGGATTTTTAACACAAATATTTTATGTCCTTTCTTTACAGACCCTGTCCTATCAACGTCATTAATATCAAGAATGTTCTATATGTTACATAATATTGTAAATATTATTATGCATTCAAAAAATTTTAAATACGATTTTTGAAGAGAGTTTTTAAAAACCTAGACAGAAAAAAAAAATGTATTTCTGTGACCCTAACATTAAATTTGTTAAGTTTCTTTCTGCCTTTTTTTTTCTTTCAGACGGAGTCTCATGCAGCCAACCAATGCTAGCCTTGGATCCACGATTTAGCTGAGGATGACCTTTTCCTCCCCAGTGCTGGGATTCCAGGCATGCACTATCATGCTTAGTTTCTTCTGCATGTTTACATAGAAAAAATACATGGAAATAGACTTTCTGTATATGTAACTTTGCTCTTAGCTATGGAAAGCCCTCAGTGGTTCCAGTGCCCTCAGAATGGCCCAGCATTTGACATACTGTCACAGGCTCTCCTACAATACAACCTCTAATAAAACTAGGCTGCCTTGAACCCTTGGCAACAGGATTGTTTACCTGTATATCAAGAAGGTTGGGGGAAAAGCCTAAATCGACATGTGGTGTGTGCCCAGGCAGATTGCAAGGGGTTCTGTGCTGTGAGGCCCAAAGTCCTTATGAGATTGCCTAAGGTAAAGACCCACGTCAGCAGGGCCAATGAAGGTTCCCTGTGTGCCAAGTGTGTCTGCGACAGGATCAAGCAGGCTTTCCTTATTGAGGAGTAGAAAATCATTGTAAAAATGTTGAAGGCCCAAGTACAGAGTCAGAAAGCAAAATAAATATGTAGCTTTTAAAAGTAACTATATATATGCATATATATATATATATATATATAATTTAGATCACACAAAGTTCTCTATCCTATTGGTTTTCGTGTTTACACTATATTAAGCATTTTGTCACGTTCTTAATATTTCTTTAAACCTTTGACTTATAATGCTTGAATAATAACCCTTCATTGATTTTTAACATATTCGCCACTTTTCATATACCAAGGGTGTGGACTGTTTTGTCTTTACAATTACGCCAATACGCATACCTACGACCATACTTCAGACCACTGCATCTCCTTAAATCGAGTTCTAAGTCTTAGTGGCCCCAGAAGGCCTCTATCAGCAAGTGAGAGCCTACCAATTTCTCCACACTGACAATCATAAGCCCCCAAACCATGAACCTGACAGAAAGAAAGAGCCCCCAGATGGAAAGCATGCTACAAACGATCATTGATGTTGGTGCAGACTACTGACTCTCCTATAATCTTCTGTCTCACAGCTATAGGTTTTTTGTCAAATATTTTATCGTATTGGTTAGGCCTTCTGATTGGTACTAAATGACATTGATGATGGCAGGTATCCTTGATGATTTATTTCAGTTTGTATTGTGACTTCTTCTGGGGATTTTTAAATTCAACATGGATGTTGTCTACTGGTTTGCATTTACTTCAGACTGCTTGGCCAGGGCTGGAGCCACAAAGCTAAGCTGAGGACACCTTAAACATGAAGCCTGGCTACAGTCCACACAAACAATCCCCAACTTATGACTGGGTCATGTTTTCAGTAAGGTGCCTCAGTCTGAGAATGCAGACCAAGTTCTGCAGGAATAACATGCAAACTACAGCGATGGTGCTGACTGGACCCAAACCCCTGCTTGACCCATGTGGTTCTGAAACCCAGGCCCCATCAAGGACACGCTTCCTGAGAGACCCACGTGGGGACTTATACTGTTAGTTTTATTTGTGGTAGGCTCTCGATTTTAGCTCAGCGTGGTCTTACACTCTGGATCCTGCTTCCTCAGCCTCCCAGAGTCTAGATTGCAGACGTGTGCAATCACCACACTCAGATCCTGGGTGTATTAAACCGAGGCAGGGATCATAAGACAGAGGCTCCCCAGGGTGAACAGCAACCTCGACCTATGGAAGTCAGCTGTATCTGCGAATAATTCAATAGTAATATAAACAATAGGTGACCGTGTGTGTGTGTGTGTGTGTGTGTGTGTGTGTGTGTGTGTGTATGTTTCTCTATTATCACCACAAATTTAACATTAGACACTATCTTGTAGTTAAGAACCCAGTGAGGTTCAGACTTGTCCTTAGTAAAACAAGCATCTGTGTGTCTTAGAATTACAAAAAATTCATCAGGAAAGAAGAAACACTGTCCCAGAAGAGGTCAGTTCTCTAAGCCTATGTTTCTCACAGTTTAAAATATACATGAATCACCTGAGGTATCTTGTTTAAAACTAGGGTATTGGTTTGGTAGGTCTAGGCTGGGAGCCAATATGTGCATGTTTTGAGGGAGTGGTTGTTCCTTTCTAACTTGCCTAGGCTGGTCTCCAGCTCATGGGCTCAAATGAATTTCCCCGTACAGCCTCTAAGTTTCTGGGTCCACAGGTGTGTGCCACCACAGCAGGGTAATTCTGCCCTCTGGGGCAGTGTCCGAGGCAGTACCATTGTTGACTGGGGAAGCACACCACATGTTGAGTCAGAAATACTCAGATAAACCTGCAGTGGTCAGCTTGACTGCTTCTGTTTAAAACAACCCCTCCCAGCACAAATCACCTTCGTTAGCAAGGTTTGCTCACATGAAACAATTCTTCAGTACCCAGGTGTGGTGGTGCCCCCCTTTAGTGTGGTGGTGCCCCCCTTTATTCCCAGCCCTTGAGATGCAGAGGCACGTGGATCTCTAAGTTCAAGGACAGCTTGGTGTAGAGAGTGAGTCCACACCCGGGGCTACACAGAGAAACCTTAACTGGAAAAACAAAATAAAAGCCGTTCAGTTCTGGGGGTGGGGGTTGGGGTGGGGGTAGGGTCTCCCAGATACCTTTTAACTTGCTTTTTCTGCTCAGTGCAGGAAAGTTATATATGTAGATGATGGGTTTTAGTCTGCGGTCAGAGAAAGCCACCACCTCACCAGGGACGTTCGCTGCCACGACGCCCACAATCCCGTTAATACACTGGAGGACGGTCTTCTTCTTGGTGTCGAGGTTGATGAATATTACGAAGTTCCCAGAAGCGTAGCAGATGGTGTGGTCGTTGGCAAAATGAATGTTCTGACTAGGGAATCCTTGCACCCATCTTTGAGAAAACACAGCTCACCGTCAGCATACTGCCTGCTCTCTCCCTTTTTAACACAGCAACCAGAAAGCCGCTCCAATCCTTCAAATACATGCTTCGTGTGTGACTCCCCTTCTGATGCTGTGTTGCAGATGGACACGCATGCTCTCTGTGAGACCAGTGTGAGGCAATGAACTATAGACACTGAAAGGTCTTGGGCTAGTGAGACGGCTCGGTAGGTAAAAAAGGAGCTTGCAATACCTCCGGGCCTATTATCTTGACTTTTGTTTGTTTTGTTGTTTTTAGCTAATGAAAAACTACTAAACAACTAAACCAAACAGCTAAAACAGCTAAATCAAAAATCAACTAAACAAACAAACACTCTTTTGAGTAGGACAGTATGCCGTGTGGTTGCAAGCCACATAAGTTGCTTCATAGTTTGCACACATGAAAAAATATGTGCCTGTTTTAGACCTAAAAATACACACATGCATGAAACAAAAGGATATTAAATCCGTGGAAACAAGGGGGTTAGAACATAAAAGGAACATTTTAGGTGAGGATTGTGTGGTGTGTAGATGGTGGAAGTTAAGTCTGAGATAAGGAAAATCCTATTGGGGGCGGGGGTTGGAAATTTCTATTTTATTTAAATGTTAAAGATTTATTTGAAAATGGAGGAAAGAGAGTGAAGAACACAGATTTTGTGCCCCCTCATGAAATGGAAGTGGACAGCAGTGACAGAGGATGCGCAGGCAACATCCCACCCCCAGAACGTGGAAGGAAAGGAAATGCTTGCTTTATAGCTCTTCCAGATTTCTGAGGCCTAGGGCCAGTGCACATAAATCCGGAGTGAGAGGGAGGGAAGGAAGTTAGAAGGAAGCGACCGACCCACAGGTCCGTCGCTGGTGGGAATCACCAGGAGAGCTGAATGGGCTGCAGGCTGTGGGTCTGACTGCGCAGGGGAAAACTGCCGCAGGAAGAGGATGCAGAGACAATGGGTGCGGGGAGAGACACACTGGGCAAACAGGTGACGGCCCTGTAGCGCAGGGTAGCGGTGGGGTGGGGGTGGGAAAGTGAGGGGCGGTCATCCGGTGAGGGGATCGAGGGCCTGGGCAGAAGAGGCTGCACAGGGAGGATTGAGGAGTGGGGGTGGGGAAGAAAGAAGCAGAGTCGGCAGCGAGGAACCGAAGGGTGGAGGGTCGAGGGTAGGGATTTCCTGACGCCCTGAACCCCGCACCTCACGGACAGGGAGGACCCGGCGAACTGCGCGGAGACATCTTCGCGCTCCCGGCCTTGCGCCATGCCCACCCTCTTGGTCCACTCGGGGCTGCGGCCGTTATTCCGCAGTCCTGCGGGGGTCGGGCTAAGGCGCCCCGCGAAGAAGCCACAGTTTACACAGGTATCCGGGAGACCGGGAACCCGCGCCCATTGGCTGGCTGGATAAGCCTATAGGCGGGGGTTGGGGGAGGGTGGGCAAAAGGGGGGGGGGCGGGAACCTTTGGCTGTAGATGCTGGCTGGAGTGGCTCCGCCTTGGCAAATAGGTTTGGAATCAATAAATGTCAAGACAGCTATTAATTTTGCATACTGCCCTTGCTCAAGTCCAATGTTTCATTTATTTCCCTGTCACGGTAGGGCCTGCTTTCCCACCCTAAGAAAACTAGAAGCAGGAACTTGCCCAAGAGTACAGAACACAGTGAGCTGAAGGCCAAGTCAGAATCCCAAGTGCAAAGGGCTCAATGGTTGCATAACACTTCAAATGTTTCCTGTTAGCAAGGAGGCTGACAGAATAATCCGGTGAAAGATGGGCCAGCTCTTCTCCCCTGATCCCCTTGCCTCTCTGCCCTCCTGCTGTGTAATCTTTTTTCCTCCTCTGGGCTTCTCTGTTTTTCTCCAGTTCTTTCTTTCCTACTCAGCCACTGTTAATTAAAAAGCAAACAAAGCAAAACCCCAAAAGGATTTATTTCTGGGTCTTCAATTCGATTCCACTGATCCGCCAGTCTGTTTCTATGCCAGTACCGTGCAGTGCAGTTTTTTATTACTGTTGCTCTATAGTTCAGCTTGAGATCAGGGATGGAGATACCTCCAGAAGATCTTTTATTGTATAGGATTGCCTTAGCTATTTGGGGATTTTTGTTTTTCCATATGAAGTTGAGAATTGTTCTTTCAAGGTCTGTAAAGATTGTGTTGGCATTTTGATGGGAATTGTATTGAATCTGTAGATTACTTTTGGTAAGATGGCCATTTTTACTGTTAATCCCACTCATCCATGAACATGGGAGATCTTTCCATCTTCTGATATCTTCTTCTATTTATTTTTTTCAGAGACTTCAAGTTTTTTTTTTCCATACAAGTCTTTCACTTGCTTGGTTAGAGTTACACCAACCTATGGACACTTGATTTTTGACAAAGAAGCCAAAACCATATAATGGAAAAAAGATAGCATCTTCAACAAATGGTGCTGGTCTAACTGGATGTCTATGTGTAAGTGCAAGTAGATCCATATTTATCATCCTGCATAAAACTCAAGTCCAAGTAGATTAAAGAGCTCAATATAAAGCCAGAGACACTAAATCTATTAGAAGAAAAAGTGGGGAAAAGCCTTGAGCTTATTGGCACAGGAGACAACTCCCTAAACAGAACACCAAAAGCTCAGGCTCTAAGATCAACAATTAATAAATTCAATCATGAAATTGAAAAGCTTCTGTAAGGCAAAGGACACTGCCAACAAAACAAACGACAACCTACAGACTGGGGAGAAGATCTTCACCAACCCTATACCCAACAAAGGGCTAGTATCCAAAATATATAAAGAACTCAAGAAATTAAACACCACCAAACCAAATAATCCAATTAAAAATGGGGCACAGAGCTAATCAGAGAATTCTCAACAAAAGAATATTGAATGGCCGAGAAATACTTGAAATGCTCAACTCCCCTAGTCATCAGGAAAATGCAACTCAAAACAAAATTCCATCTTACACCCATCAGAATGGCTAAGATCAAAAACTCAAGTCACAGCACATACTGGGGAGAATGCAGAGAAAGAGGAACACTTTTCCATTGCTGGTGGGAGTGCAAACTTGTACAACCACTTTAGAAAGCAATCTGGCACTTTCTTAGAAAATTGGGAGTAGTTCTACCTCAAGACCCAGCTATACCACTCCTGGGCATATACCCAAAAGATATTCCACCACACAACAAGGATATTTGCTCAACTATGTTCATAGCAGCCTTATCTGTAATAGCCAGACTCTGGAAACAACCTAGATGCCCCTCAACCAAAGAATGGATAATGAAACTGTGGTACATTTACACAATGGACTACTACTCAGCTATTAAAAACAAGGACATCTTGAAATTTGCAGGCAAATGCGTGGAACTAGGAATGATCATCCTGGGTGAGGTAAACCAGAACCAGAAAGACATGTATGGTATATACTCACTTATAAGCAGACATTAGCCAAATAATACAGGATAATCACACTACAATACACAGACCTTAAGACGCTAAATAACAAGGAGGACCCTAGGGGATGCTCAGTTTTCATTCAGAAGGGCAAATAGAATAGACTATGGAAGTGGTTAAAGAGAAGGAACAGGAGGGGAACCTACCATCGAGGCCCTCTGAAAGACTCCACCCAGCGGGGCAATCAAGGCAAATGCTGAGACTCACAGCCAAACTTTGGGGTGGAGCGCAGGGAATCCTATTGAAGAGTTGAGGGACAGAAGGACCTGGAGGGGACAGGAGCATCACAAGGAGACCAATGGAGCCAACATATCGGGGCTGGGAGTCGGGTGGGTGGTGGTGTTGCAGAGACTGATGCACCAAGGATCATGCATGGTGAGGACCTAGACCCCTTGCTCAGATGTAATAGATAGGCAGCACAGTCTCCTTGTGGGTCCCGTTATATGGGGAGTAGGGGCCCCCTCTGATGTGGACTCTGGTGCCCACTCATTGATCACTTCCCCCTGGCAGAGTGAAGAGGATACTGGCAGTCCAGATAAGACTTGTTAGGCTAAGGTCAGATGACAGGGGAGGACTCCCCCTTTTTGAGGACTAGGAGAGGAGGGAAGAGGGTTGCCGAGGGAGGGTGGGGCCGGCAGGAGATGAGAGAGGGGGCTACAATCAGGATGTAAAGTGAATAATTAAAAAAACAAAAACAAAACCCAAACAGAGGTTCTTCAAAGAAAATAATATACATTTGAGAGTGGCTGCGCTTGGTTTCCGAGAGCACTCACACCATGATTGTGTTATAGCTCTGAGGGGAAAGGCTTTCCCGATGCGATGCATGTGTTACAGCTCTTCTGGGAAAAGTATCCTGACAATCTGGAACCAAGGAATACCACAAAGTCACACCACACAGCAAACCTCCCACAAGAGACTGATTGGCAGGGGAAAGCTCAGGAGGGCAGCTGCCTCTGCTCAGTGGAGAAGCAGTAGGGAGCTGAGCAGAAAGCAGGCTTTATATAGGGTTCCTTGGGGGTGCGCCTGGGGTTGGTGGGATTTTTATGGCCAGATCTTGGGCGCGTTTAGGGTTTGGCGGGATTTCATGCTCAGGGATTGGTGGGATTCTTTTTCATGGCCCTGGTTTTGAGCTTGGGGTCAAGTCAGGGTCATGCTGTTCTTTCCCTGGCCCACAATAATAAACTATGGGTGGTTTAAGCAGGCCGAAGCAAGGGCAAGTTATAAAGAGAAAGCCAGGGATGAGTGTATCAAAAACTTGAAACAATAAGGCACAGCAACAATATTTAATAATGAGAGTGATGTTGAGGTAAAAGAGGAAGATGGGCAACTGCGGAGCCATGGGAAAGGAAAGAGGCTTCTTGAGTGAGCCTGGCAGCTGAGAATGAACCATTCCAACACCAGTAGCATTTGCTTGGGGCCTTACTCTCCAGTTGTAGCCCTCAAGTTTTCTAGGACTCTTATCAGAATTTCTTTTTCAGTACAAGGAAATGTCCTAACCCCCTTGTGCAATCCTAGTGGCTCCTGTCCATACCTTATCATTTAAACCCCATTCAAGGCACCTTCTATACCCTTACACGCACCCTCTCTTTTTGAGACAGGGTCTTACTGGTTTGCTCGTGCACGCGCGCGCGCGCACGTGTGTGTGTGTGTGTGTGTGTGTGGTGTAAACCATGAATCCTGCTCTTTACCTGAATCAGGGCTCAGCCACTCTCGACCAGGTGCGTTTCTCAGGCTATTTTCAGCGAGAGTGTGGATGTGTGGAGCTATGCTTCTCTGACTTCACAGACGATATCAGTGAATGAGCTATTTCAGAAACATAAGTGCCCACATTTGTGGCTTTCCATATGCTAGAGTTTATTTTAGAGCAACAAGCTCACAAGTTACATCAATCCCACTGGCTTTAGTTAATCAACTACTGGTTTCACTTGGTAACCGTGGCCATTGGCCATCACAGTTTCATTCTAATTACTATTATGAACTCTCAAATACACATCATATTACACATGAGCACACACACAATATATGTTGGAGAATGTGCATGTTATGGAGTGACTAAGAAAGAGTTAAAGCATTAGAGAAGAGTTCAAGGGGAAGGCAAGAGTGAAGTGAAAGGGATACCAAGGCAGGGAACCCAGACACTGCCGTGTTCTGACTCAAGATTTTGACAGCACAGAGCTTCAAGCAAGGCTTGTTGGGCTCCAAGTCAGGAAGGGAATTGATGCTGAGCGGGAACCCAGTGCATAGAGCTTGGAGGTCTTAGCCTGCTGATCCTGTGGTGCAGGAACATGATGGTCTGATGCTTCCTAATGCAGTGATGGGCATCCCGTCGACCACGTGGTCCAAAGGATGCGTTTGCATCATTCGCTGCTTAGATGTATCTGATGTGGTTTGGACATACCATGTGTCCATATATTCCTGATTTAATTAATTTATTTTTTTAAATATATTTTTTTATTAATTTATTCTTGTTACATCTCAATGTTTATCCCATCCCTTGTATCCTCCCATTCTTCCCTCCCCCCACCCCTGATTTAATTTATTAAGTTTATAGGTGGTCATAGTTTGTGTGAATAGTTTATCAGTGTGTGGCTCCTGGCTTGTATTTCACAAACAAGGAAAAGAGTAATCCAGCCCCAGAATTGGAATTTTTTTTTATAATATGGAGTCATTTGGACAAAACAATGCCTGGAAGCGACTTTTTAAAAAATATATTTTATTAATTTATTCATATTACATCTCAATTGTTATCCCATCTTTTGTATCCTCCCATTCCTCCCCCCTCCCATTTTTCCCTTACCTCTCTTCCCCTATGACTGTGGCTGAGGGGGACTTCATCCCCCTGTATATGCTCATAGGGTATCAAGTCTTTTCTTGATATTCTGCTATCCTTCCTCTGAGTACCAACAAGCCGCCTCATACAGGGAATGTGGTCAAATATGGAGCATCAGAGTTCATATGAAAGTCATACCCCACTCTCCACTCAAATGTGAAGAATGTCCTGCGACTTTTTAAGTATACTACAGAGTGACTTAGAACAGTCTGAAACTCGGTTGCTTCAGTCTGAGGTTGGGGCAGAGGCTACACAGATGTCCTGGGGGAGTGCCTTTTGTATGAGGTCACAGCGGCCTCTATGCAAGGGTGTAACCTGCAGATATTTGTGGGAGCTGTTAATAGGGTTAGCATGTGCACAAGACCTTTCTGGCTTGATTTACTTCACTTGCTTAAACTTGCGTTAGTTGACACAAGTCACTCTGTTTTGATTGTAACAACATTCGCTTTCCTTTTGCACTGTCTTCTCTCCTCGATTTCCTTCCAAAGGAATTGTGCATGCAGGCACAATTTCTCCCTTGGTCAAACCAGAGGAGATGGGAAAAGATCTATTTCAATGTATAAATGTAGACTTTTGACAGATAGCACATCTGGGTCTTCTGTGGCCAACATCACCTGGACACAGAGTGTTAGGAGAAGAACGCTGTCTTGGAGGTCAGACTCACCTAGAAATAATTAAACCCAAGCATTTCCCAACCTTGGCACAACTGGTCTTTTGGACTGAGCCGGGGGTGGTAGGCCCTACTCACTGTAAGAAGTTGAGCCAAACCTCTGACAGCAGCACTTCCACAGTTGTGAATATTCAAAAGTGTCTAAGGATTCATGAGAAAGGGCAACAAAACAAAATAAAACAAACAAACAAACAAAAAATCCTTTCCTAGTTGAAAAGTATGAAGTCAGAGTATTAAAAATGTCAGACGCTGGCCTTCTGGTTTCTTCTGAGCCTTGCAATGGGCTGAGAGCTGCAGATGCTGAGAAACCCCAGGCAGGAGGAGGGAAAAGTGCACATTTGCTCTGACAGGCAATATGGCAAGCTCACTCTATACTATAGTCGGGAACAAAGCATTTTCAGATGACCAGCCAGTCTACAGGCAGAGCTAAGTAGTGTCTGGTCTACTCAGTAGCTGCAAATGGAACAGACATAATGTCACATCAGGCCTTTTATCCCATTCTGGTCGCCCACCAGGTAATTGTGTAGGCGTTGGGAAAAAGTCAAGTGTTTTCAGTAAAAGCTTTCAAGTTTCTGCAGAGTAACCAGGGCAACTGCTACAGCACACGTCAAAGGTGTTCTTGTAGAGGAAACCTGGTGGGAATCCAACAGTGTATTGCTTAGTGGTTTGACCTCAAAAGCAGTGCCTTTTGAGTCAGTCCTGAGAGAATGCTAGGATTCTGAGCTGACAAACGCTCTGGCGTTGTTGATTGTGGACGCTGATGGAAGGATTCTCAGGAGGATAGGTTCTTTGCTAATCCTTCCTCCGCCTTATTTACCCTTTGTGCAGCCATCTGAAACCTCATTGGTTTCATCTTGGTTTAGTCATAAGGAATTCATAGAGTATACACACCCTGGCCTTGGTACCTATCTTTTGGGTTTGTAACAATGCTGTTGGCAACATGCATTTACTGGGTAATGGGTTAAAGCCTGGAGGCTCAGTTTGGTTTTTTCGTCCTCTTACTGGGTTCCCTATCTATCTCAATTTGTCTTAACTTCTCACACAAGGTTAATGACAGGAACACCTAACAACATGTTCTACTTTTATCATTGATCTGACTTTTGGCTGATTACCTAGTCCTTCCGGGTCCTTTGTGTTCCGCGTTCCTTTGGACTAGAGAACAGTGCTTTCTTAAGCATGGGTGTGCTCTGTGGCTTTTCTGCCATGGTGAGTTGAGAATAGTGCTGCGTTGTGTTCTCTGACAAAAGCTTGAGTCAACCAAAAGACAGTTCAGATGGTGTACTGACTGTATTTGGCTTCCAATGATATTCTCAAAACCCAAGGTTTAGAGAAGTGAGCTCTCAAACTAATAGCTTGGAGTTCTTCTAGCTCTGGCCATTTAAGTATTTAACCCCTCCCTGAGATGCTGACAGAAGCTTTAGGTTTAAGTGGAGGAAGAATTTGGGGAGCGCTCGGAGGCATGCACTATCAAATGGTGCTGATCACGCTGTGATTTGGTTGAACATAACTCAGTCTGTTTCTGCATAGTGACCTTGAGGGAGTCTTTAGGGCCTGTGTGGACAACCTGGTTTCCACAAGACGATGGGCCCTGTTTTGGGGTGACCTTCTCATGGGATGATCTGTCTGCAAAGCTCTACTATTGCTGGAATCTAAGATGTCCTCAGGTTTAGAGGAATGACAGAAACCTATCTGGTGCCTTTTCTGATATCTAGAATAGGGTCTTGTAAGAGTGAATAGTCAGATGTTTTTATTAGAACATCAGCTGTGAGGCAGTTAGTGTGAACTTCAACGCCTGAACTTAATCCCGTCGCTATAGATTATATGTCTAAAAGTATGAAGTTACCCATCGCTCTCCTGAGAAGTTCCAGAAGGCTGTTGTGTCAAGTGTACACATCTGGGCAGTGAAGGTGGGCGTTAGTTGGAAGGTGAAAACCATTTCTTGTTACTAGGGTTTTAATTTTTCACCTTCTTGCAATGTAGTTAGTTAAAATTAGTCTCTTCAGGCTAACTATTGACACCTCAAACTACAAAAGATGCAGCCTTGTGCCATTTTAACTGTGGCCAATGGAGATGCAAGCCCTGATGTTCATGTACTAAGTTCTCAACTGCTAGGACTTAGGTATCATCTCTAATATAGTTCAGACAAATAACCTAGTACAGTGGTTTGCTGTAACAGTACTTTTTAAAATTTATTTGAAGAGCTCATGTTTGCTAGTCCAGCCAATTGAGTACTGCCATTCCCTGGCTGCGTCTGTTAGCTGTATCAGCTGTTTAAGTCACGTTGGTACTTTGTTCCAGTGTTCTGGTGAACACAAGAAAAAGCCAGGATCAAAACTGGAGTGAGCTCCAAGGACAGCCTCTGCTTGTCCAATAATAGAGCTGCAAACAAAACCCAGACATAGTCTTCCGTAAATAGCACCGGAGTAACAAGCTTTCAAGTACTGGCTGTATGAATCCTGGTGCACACAGACTCCGCCCCACTTTCATGACTCCTAAGTGAAACGTTGAAGTTTGCACACAACCTCTGGCTGGGTCTTTTGCCCACTCACTGTGCTTAAATCTGCTTCTGCTCTTTCTAAGGTTTCCAAACAAATGTTTTAAGGATCTAAGTTTGAAAGTACAACCACATTCTCTGGCTAATAACATCCAGATGTGTGCTCTTTTCTGTGGGCTGGAATGTGCTTCTGTGGATAACAGAAGGGACGGTGGCCCATACATAGTAAGCTAGTACTGACAGAAAAAGGAAAATACTGTCCAGGTGGCTAGACCACCACACAGAGTCATAGACCACCACCACAGAGTTGTTAAGTTATGGCAAGAGCCTTTGGAGCGAACCCTCTGGAATGTTGAGACCAAGCCATATAAGTTGGAAATCTTGTGGCAGAGCTAGAGCTGACAGTAAGGCCCAGGGGTTCCTAGCACCAAGGATCCCAAAGGGCCCATACCATGTGAACTACCAAGGCATGCCAGGGGGTCGGTATGGGAGGTACCGGAGGCCAGGGCCAGAGTACCAGTGTGAAAATACCCAGGCAACTCCATTTTGCATGGAAGCATGGGGTGGCTCCGAGCATCTCTGCTTTGGTAAATCTCCAAGTGGATTGCAGAGTGACACAAGGGACCACAGGTCCCCCTTTTAAGCGCTGACGGGTTGTGGGGGTCAGGGTGAGCCTCTGTGGTATTGTCCCTCCAGGGGGTGCTTTCCCTTTAAGCTCCGAGGCAGCTCCAGGCCAGGGGGCGCGGTCTGGGCGGGGCTGAGCGCTGGTTCTTAAATAGGCAAGGCTAGGCCACGTGTTTTGCGAGTGGCCCGCAAACATCAGTGGGACCTGCGTGGCTCTCTGTCTGTTCTGTGCAGCGATGTCGGGGGCATCCTCCAGGAGCCTAGGGAAAGGTGAGGCTGCCCAGGCGGGGAGGCTCCAGGGATGTGGGATCCCCGGGATTCCCTTGGGACCTCGGCCCTGATCCCCTTCTCTCTTCTGCAGGAAGCGCGCCCCCGGGCCCAGTCCCCGAGGGCAAGGTCCGCGTCTACAGCATGAGGTTCTGCCCCTTCGCTGAGAGGGTGCTGATGGTCCTGCAGGCCAAGGGAATCGGGTGAGGATCAGGGCGACCACTCCGGAGTCACCCGGGGCTGGCCACCCAGCTTCAGACCCTCGGAGCATTGGTTTTGGGTACAGGGGAAATATCCCCAGCCTTTTGTTTCACACCCTCTTTTCCAGAGAAGAGTTGTCACATTGTCACGGACCGTAGGGCTCTAGGGCAGCCTGTTTAAGCGTTCTACAGCTTAGAAAAGCTATTTCCGCAGTTAAATTAGTGGTCTATGCAAGGTCGTTGAACACTGAGGCGGATGGCTTAGCTCTGGTCGCGGGATTCCTGGTCCACTGAACTTTGCTTTCACCTGGAGGCCTCTATAGTGCTTCACATAGAAACAAAGGTTAGAGTCAACTCTTCACATGCACAGCCATGTGGGTGATGCTCTTGCAAATAAAGGAGTGTCTAAGTTTGTTTGATAAGCCTCATTGAAACTAAGTCATTGGCCTACAGGTTATCTACAGTTGGCGAGCCACTTGGCGTTTCTCTGATACTGTGTCCATTGGACCATTTTCCTTTCAATGCTCTGTGGAATTTTTTGAACAATTATTAGACACCTGCTGAGTTTCGGGGGCTGGAGAGATGGCTCAGAGGTTAAGAGCGCTGGCTACTCTTCAGAGGCCCTGAATTCAATTCCCAGCAACCATCTGTAATGAGATCTGGTGTCCTCTTCTGGCATGCAGGCAGAACACTGTATTCATAATAATAATTTAAAGAAAAGAAAATTTCAGGTATACAGTTAAAGTTTGCAAACTACTTTTAGTTCATGGGGGAGAATTGGCTAGGCAGGTAGTTCTTTTCACTAAATGTTAAGATGTATAAAGAAGTATTTTAAAATTAACTACCACTTCGTAACGATTTTAATTTTATTTGGAGAAGAGATCATGGTTTAAACACACATGAAAATATTTTTGGCATTATTTATCTAAAGCATTTTTTCTGCATTAGTCATAACTTTTCCCCATCATTAAGAAACTCAAATGGAATTGAAAAACAAAATATATTTATTGTCCTCCTGCAATGGGAAAGTCCAAGAACAGGGAACAGCTGGATTCAGAGGCACACTGCCTTGTATTACATGTTTCCGCTGAAACTCTGGGTGGAAAAGAATTATGTTTCTCAACCAGCACTTCTCCAAAGCAAAGTTGAGATTATTTTACCGTAACACTTGGGAGGCAGGCTCTTAGAGAGGGAGAGGGTACTTTCAGTTAGTGCATATAACTGCTCTACTGTGTTCACAGTTAGGTTTTGAACCCTTGGAAACTTTTCCCAACATCTTATACAGTTCATATCTGTCACATGGTCTCTGTAGGGAGCGTCTTCCAGCCTCTGGGCTCAGGCCTGTTGAATGCTGGCTCAAAACGCCGAGCTTCCAGCTTGCTTGTATGTTCTTGATCTTCAAAGCCCAAGACCAGCCTTGTGTTTTCAAAGTATAATTCTCAGAGATGCTTATTATTCTATGGCAGAGGGTTTCAATTTTCCCTTGGCAGCTAGTCTGTGTATTCATTATGTCAGTACATGAATCTTTCGACGCGCACACACGGAAGTACAATGACTTCAGTGTTCACACTGGCTATTTCTTTTTGTGAAGGGTTATGTATTTAAATCCATAAACTTAAGTCTGTTTCCTTATGGCGAGGAAGTGGGAAGTCAGACATGCTGGGGTTTCTTACTTTTGAATGATCTGTGGTAATGAATATTACTCCTGATTGGAGTTATACAGACATTGCTTTAAGGTTTGTAACATGTTCCTTTCTCTTATAGTCTCTGCAAGATACAAGGTGTGTACAGTCGTAACCTAGATTTAGCATGGATGCAGTGATCTTTCTTTTCTATTCATCTTGTATACTTTTAAAGATTTAATGTGTGTGTGTATGTGTGTGTGTGTGTGTGTGTGTGTGTGTGTGTGTGTGTGTGTATACATGAGTTTATGTGCATGATGTTTTCAGGGTCCCACAGATCAAAAGAAGCCTGGTGTGGGTCCTGGGAACTGAATCCAAATCCTCTGTAAGAGTAGCAAGTGGCCTTAACCACTGGGCCATCTTCCAGCCCTATGCTTTCTATGCTTTCTAAAGCTTTTAAAAAATAAAACATATCAAAACATGTAGATTTAATCTGGTTCATTTTATAAGATTTTTTTTTAGGATTAGAAAAAATAGCCTTGTAAGGATTTCAAAATTCATATTAGCAAAACGAATTCAGTTGAATCAGCTGAACTCATTTTGAACTGAACCAAAAATAAACTGTTTTCATTGGGCTGATTCTAATATACTAAGTGGGAGTGAGCATAATCCAAATTTGCTTCCTATCAGAGTCCAGAAGACTTTGATCACTGCAGTTCTGTTCACAATAGTGTAATGTCCATGGCCACTGACAGATGAGCTGATTAAAAAAAAAAAAAGGTGCTCTGTGAATAGTGTTGCACCTTTAAATAGGACAGTCTACAGTGTGTGATGAAGGTGGATCATGAGACACGTTGATAAACACAGAAGCCAGCGTCAACTAAGTAGACGGTAGAACTAGTCAACACTAATGCAGGAAAACAGAAATGCCTTGCTCTCTTCAGTAGTCTTGTGTCTTTCAGGCATGAAATCATCAATATCAACCTGAAAAATAAGCCCGAATGGTTCTTAAAGAAGAATCCCTCTGGGATGGTGCCTGTTCTGGAGACCAGTCAGGGTCACATCATCTCTGACTCGGCCATCATTTGTGAGTACCTGGATGAGGCATACCCGCAGAAGAAGTTGTTTCCAGTTGACCCTTACAAGAAAACTCGTCAGAAGATGACCCTTCAGCTCTTCTCTAAGGTGTGTGCAAGAAATTCCAGCTCTTGTTTGAAAAAACAAACACACAAACAAACAAACAAAAACAACCCAACAACACACCCTCGTTTATGCTACATTAGTGCTGCCTTTGTGATGGTTCAGGGACTGGGGACATTAACAGAGGACTGTAGCCCACTCACCATGCCCTGCCAGGCCCTCATGTTCTGCTCCCTGCTCCCCTTTCACAGTCAACCCTCTTGGCTCTTTCTCCTGGCTCCACCTCTGATGACCTTTTTTTTTCAGTCTTGCCACACATCCCCTTTTTCTCCAGTTCTTGCTGGGTGTTTCCTCCTTTCTTTTATTTGGCTTAGTCATCTTTAATCTGTATGCTTGGACCTGCTGCTTTCTAGAAACGTATCCAGGCTGCTCAGGACTCCAGTCTTGTTCCCTGCTAAACTTTCCCTTATCTAGGCTGCTGGCCCTCTGCCCTCACAACTGCCCGCCTTCTTGCTCTTGTTGCCCTGCCAATGTGAGCACCACCAGGAGAGGGCTGAGCTCCCGCCACTGATCCATTACTACCTGGGAGTGTGACTAGTTTGGAAAATGTTTATACTCTTTTGGGCAGGTTGCTTGCCTCACTTCTAGTGTGGTAATCTATAAACAGGTCTAACACCAAGTGCCTAGAGCAGACTCTGACACATGGGACCTACCAGCTCTTAATTGTCATTGTCAGTCTTCAGCAGGGACAAACCCATAAAGTTCCAGGGGGAAAATGTAGCATCAGAGTTGATTGATTCAAATTAGTATTAGTAAAGAGATGGACCAGCTGGTGTGTGTTTAACACCGAGAATGGCATGCGCTGCTTTATCCGCTCAGATGGATTACTTTGGTATTATGGTCAGTATATTAAAGGAGCATTTTGTCTATAAAGAAAGAGTTTTTAAAAAAAAAATATGTAGAAGGGAGACTGACAAGGAGAACATTCTGTTTTGGAGACACTGAAAAAAAAATGGCAAGGAAGTCAGTTATCTGGCTTAGAATTATAAAGGTAAAAGAATAGTGGACATGGCTGGACTATATACATGCAATGCTGGGGAGTTTAAAAAATCAATGAGGAAATGCTCTATGGGTAGGCACGGGGGGGGGGGGGGGCAGCGGGGGAGTGATGAACGGATCTGGAATGCTCACTCCCCAGCCACCCCAGCTCAGTGGAAAACCCTGATATGGCAGCAAGGTAAGGAGGAGTGACAGAGAAAGTCACTGCTGTCTCTGTTCTGCCTCCACAAGCACATGCAGGGGTGCACTGCACCCACATACTCCAGTTCATGTAACCTGTCTCCAACACACACACACACACACACACACGTATGCACACATACACAAGGGCATGTGCGTGCCCATAAGCCATGCGTGTCTGTAACACCAGCACTCAGATGGCTGCCTCCTTTTAGGGGCGATGGTGGAGGCTGCAGGATTGAATTCTAGGGGAGCTATGTTAGGGCGAGTGTTCCTAGCCATCTCAATGGGCAGTGGTACAAATGCCTGTGGGCACTGGCAGCAGCTGGTACTTCTTGGTTAGCCTATTTCTCGGTATGATTTTAGAAAGTTCCCATAGTTCCAGGCCTAGTCATTCAATTCTAAGCCCCCCACTGTCTATTTATGATATTTCTGGCTCAAGTTTGTCAAAGTGGGCCCCGTTATCTTCAAATGACAAAATTCAGAGCAACTTCACATCCTAGTCCTCAAAAAAAAAAAAAAAAAAAAAAGATTTGTAATGTCAGGCCATGGCTTCTGTACACTCCTCAACTTGATCTACACCTGTCTCTGCAGCACTCTGGAGGGATTTGTGTGGGTGTGTGGGTGTGTCGGGGAGGCATTAGCCTCACACTGACAAACTGAAACATTGTCTTTCCAGGTGCCGCCTCTGGTTAGAAGCGTTATCACCGTGAAGAGGAAGGAAGACTATCCCAGCATAAGAGAAGAACTGAAGAAAGAGCTGATGAAGCTAGAAGAGGTACTCTTTCTCTTAGCGTTCACCACAAAGAGTGGCCGCCTCGCTCTGCATTTCTCTTCTTCCCTTCCTCCCCTCACGCGCTCACTCTCTACATCAGTCTGACGAGGAAAACTAAAGCACAACAGATTTCTGTGAGCTCCTCTACTCATGATGTAATGCAGACACCTAAAGGAACCATCACTGACGTTGTATTTTTATTTAGTGTTTTTGTGGCAGATGTCATGAGATCCCAGGCTAGCTTCGAACCCACGATGCAGCCCACACTGGCCTTAAACTCATGATCCTCCTGCCTCAGCCACCTGAGTGCTGGTGCTGCTTGGCATGCCTGACTACACATGCCTTATTCTCCCTCCCACACCGATTTACAGCCACTGGGAGCAAGGCTGTGGTCAGACGTTTGTACTCACAGCTTGGCCAAGAATGGGTAGCTTGAAGCAACCCAGAAGACAGGTTTAAATTGGCCATGTCATCTCTCTGTTTAGACCTTGAGACTGGAGCATCCTGCTTCGAGATTTGGGTCAGTCAATCAGCAGGTGTTTATCAGCATTAAAATAACAGTGAAAAATATCACCTACATTTTCTACATCACTTGTTTTGATTTTTCTATTCTTGTTCCCAGTCTATGTTCATATACTTAAAATAATAATAGTAATAGTAATAATAATAATTTAACCTAGTTATAATCAGATTATAGATGCCACTGTATTGCTTTTCCCTGTTGCTGATGTAATAAACTTTTCCCACCACGAAGTCTGCCAGGAATGCAGACATGTGAGGGAGACCATGTGTCTTTCCTTTTGGGAAGAGCTGTCCTTTGTGCCTTGAGATAAAGCTTTCTTCTTGGTCTTGAGACACTCTGTTCACAATTAACCATGGTGTTACATAGGTGCTACCTTCAAATGCATCCTAGCATTTGATCACTAAGCATAGAGTTTATCCAGTTTTTTTTTAAATGAAGCGCCTCTTACTAATTTGCTATTTTTAACATTTTATTTTTATTACTTATAATTATGTCTGTGAGGGGACAGTGCAGGCCATAGGTGTTGGTTCTCCTGGAGTGGGAGTTACAGGCATTTTTGAGCCCCCTGATGTTGGTGCTGGGAACCAAACTCTGGTCCTCTAGAGAAGCAGTGCATGCCCCTAACCTCTGAGCTATCCATCTCTCAGCCCTAGCCTGCCCGTTCTTACACTGAGAGTGCTGAAGTTCCTGGTATCTGTTACATCTATGGGAAGTTCACAGAGCCTGTTCTCGTTAACCTGATGCTTGTGGTCTGTAAGCACCCGTGCTTACTTACCAGGCCCAGATCACCTAATATGGCCTCGAGGAATTAAACCAGACTGGTTGGAGGGTCCACAGCAAAACTTAAGCTGTGGCAATTTTTATTGAGAGCAATCAGACTTTTTATACCTTTATCAGAAACAGAATATAATGATTGCCAGGATCAACAAAGCTATTGTTGGCAAGATTCAATGACATTTGCACGCTATAAAGGGTACCCAAGATGAATGTCTAAAAGCAACTGTCCTGTCCCGCTTCCTCCACCACTAAAGGGACACACAGAGAAGCACAAAGTGGCCTGAAGTTTCTCAGGAACTGAAAAGGCACTCAGTGCTCTGGGAGCCACAGACTCTAACCCAAAAAAACCCTATGATTCATGCCTCTCAAGACAGCTAGGCCAGGCCAACTTCATGATTCCCTGCAGTGCTCTTACAGATAGATTTTTTTTTTTCTGGTACTGAACCATCTTAGTGTCACTGGGATGGCATCTTGCTCTAAGTGGGTTTTCATACGCTTTATAGACTTAATAAAGGATTTCTCTCTATGTCCTCATGGGTTTGACTCACAGTTTACTATTCTGGTACCTTTTTTGGGTCTATTATGAATATTTGAATCTCCTAAAATGGGTTGGTAACTTCCCTTATTTTTCTAAACCCTAAGGCAATTTAATAGGGCATTTTAATTTGTGCCTGCTGTACTGTGCAGTTCAGTTTCTTTACTGGAAATTCACTGTAGAGGTTTATATTTGTTCTTAAATCAAATTTGCTATTTCCTGGCTTCCTGTGGGACAGCATGGAAGCTGGAAAGATGTCCACATGCTTCATGTTCTGATTTTAGTGAAGATGAATAATCAGAAAGACACGAACAATCTCTCTGCACTGGGTAACATGACACAGTCCCTGAGGAAAACTACAGAGGTCATTTATAATGCGAACATTAGTTTGGTTCTGTCTTTTAAAATTCTTTGACTGTGTCATATATAGACAGTGAATTTTAGTCATATGCACCCAACCTCCTTCCATCATTACAGGTCTAATTAACCAAATAATATTCTCAAGTTCTCTCTTTGGTGAAGCCTTAGCATCAAATACAAATGCAGCTGTAGCATGTGCGTGTTTTAACAGCTCCTTACACACTGCTTAGTGTTTTAAGAGTCACCTACGCTGTGTATAGCTCTTTCTATGTGCGTTCAGTGCTCTAAGGGTTGACTGTATCAAAACTCCTCTACTCTGAACAAGGAACACGCTCACAGGCAAGCTATTCCAAACAGTGCTGCAGTGTTCATCAGTTTGAGGGTGTGACCACCAGGGTCGGCAGAATAACAATTCGAGCGAGGCAAGAAGGAAATCTGGTTCAAGGTGACTCAGAAGCTTGTTGGTTCAAACATCTTGAGTCAGACACCAGGCAGTTTGTTGTAGGTGTGTTTAAGTATAGTGCAGTCCTCTGTGTGCAAAGTCATGATTACATCGAAGTTCTTCTCAAAGTGCATGAGACCCGCACATGAGTCATCTTAAAGGCCTAGGGGAGGATCCGGTGTGGTCTCCATCACACAGACAGCGTAGAGGTCATCTTGGGCTATCAGCCTCCTCCGGTCTTCATTGTGGGAGCTTGGTGGAGCCTTTGGCCATACAGATAACACGGTTATCTAGAGCATTAGCCACCTCCAGGCCTAGTTGTGGGAGCTTCTGGGAGCCAGGTATTGCCTGGCCCTACAGATAGCACAGGGTTTACCTGGGCTACTAGCCACCTGGACTCCCAGCCTTCTGGGTAGAACAGAGTATACATCTTTCCTTTCGAAAAGACAACTCTGTGTGTTAGCATTCCTGCTTTTCCTAGTGCTAGCTGTGAGCACAAGGACCTTGGTACTCTCCTGACATGTCTGTACATACACTAGAGCAGTTCTCACATGGGTCACCTAAGACCATTGGAAAACACAGATATTTATATTACAATTCATAATAGTAGCAAAAATTAGTTATGAAGTAGCAATGAAAATAACTTTATGGCTGGAGGTTATCACAACATGAGGAACTGTATTGAAGGGTCGCAGCAGTAGGAAGGTTGAGAACCATTGGCTTACTATTAGATCCAGTTAGGATTGCTGAGTTATAGAGGGTTTTAAATCATATCAAAACCCAATTTAACTATATCAGGATAAAAGGAATTTAGACATTTTCTACCTAATTTGGCTCTGTTGTTTGATGACTTTTTTTTTAGTTGCGCAAATAAACTTAGATTACTTTTTTTTTTTTTTTTTTAAACATTCAGGAACTGTCTGAAACGACAAACTTCTTAGGTGAGCGCTTTCCCTCGATGATTGATTATCTTATGTGGCCTTGGTTTCAACGACTGGAAGCACTGGATCTCAGCGAGTAAGACATTTGAATATTCTGTGCATAATTTAGGATGAGAGCTGTAATAGTATATATGGAATTTTTCTGAACTAAGGTGAATATTTAATATCACCGGCATGAATGAGAACCAACAGAGAGGAGAGACCTGGGATTACAGAACCTGTCAGATCACCATTTACTCATCCTCAGCTCTGGGGAGGGGGGCCATCTATCTATGACATGAGTAGAGCTTTCTTAGAATTTAGAATTCTCTGCTGGCAAAGAGTCCACAATGGCGTATATGATGAATTTTAGTCATATGCACCCCATCTCCTTCCATCAGTACAAGTTTAATTAACCAAAGAACACTCTCAAGTTTCCTGTTTGGTGAAACCTTAGTATTAACTCACCTTTCTTACTTATTTTCCACCTACTTGTAAGATTTCCACATTGCTTTTTAAACTTGCAGTCATCCACAACTGGCTACTTCTAGCTCTTAGAAATACAGCCTTCTGGGGCTACTTCTCTTCACAATTCATATGGGAAATTGGAATTTAACACTCTGTGGTCTGTCAGTCTCTCATTTTGAAGTTTTACTAACTGACCAAGTCACTCTCAAGCTGGCTTTCCTCTTCTGTGAAACAAAGACCTTAACAGCACTCAAATCTGAACCCTTTGTAGTCTATTGCTTGCATTTTAAAGATCATTTGAAAAGCTTAGGGAGGTAAAGTGCAGTGGTACTTTGAGCCCCTGGGAGGCCTCTCCAGTCACTCTAGCTCACATCACCCTTCTTGTCTTCCCACAGATGTATAGTCCCAACTCCGAAACTCAAGGTCTGGATGGCTGCCATGCAGAAAGACCCCATCGTAGTATCCCACTTGATAGATGCCGAGACCTTTCGCACTTTCTTAAGTCTCTACCTACAGGACAGCCTTGAGGCCTGTGACTATGGGCTCTGAAGGGCCAGGGTTCTCCATGAATGAATAACACACTTCCATTTTACTCATTCTTCTCACTAGCTCGGGCCTTATGACCTCCAGGCCCGTCTATTGCATTTTATTTCAGAATAATCAATTCTAATGCTACTGACAGTCTTCACTGAAAATCTCCAAAGCACATCTTCAGTTTGATTTAGGCTTCTAATAAAGATATCTTGATTAAAAAAAAAAAAGTCATTGATTTATTTCTAAATTAAAAACCAAACAGCCCATTAACTCTCCTCTTCCTGTTGTGAGCAAACAACATCAACATGACCGGGTAGCCTAACCCTAATCCCCCCCCCCCCCCCCCCCCCCCAGTTTTTTGAGACAAACGTTCTCTGTGTAACAGCTCTGGCGCGCCTGGAACTCAATCTGTTGACCACGCTGGCCTTGAACTAACAAAGATCTGACTGCCTCAGCCTCCCAAGTGCTGGGATCAAAGGTGTGCGCCACTACCGCCCAGACCCGGCTTGTAATTTCATTAAATTAAAAAAAAAAAAAAAAAGCGGGGTGGTGGTGGTGGCAGAAGAGTCCAAGAGCCCCTGGAGCTGGCAGAGGCTGTGGGTGACAGGAACTTAATATTTCTCTGTAAGTGCAGCAAACACCATCGACCGAACCATCCCTCTAGCCCTTTCAAATCCCATATTAGATAGAAATAGATGTCTCATATGCAATATCACATCAGCCAGTTCAGGATATAATACTGGATAAGTAATGAATGAGATCCTCATTGAGAAAGGTTATAGGATCCTAGGTTCATCCTAGGGATGATGCGACTGGTCCTGAAGTAAACTGAGGCACCAAGATGCCGGCAAAGGGATCTGGAAAGCATATCCTGCCCTTAGCAATGAGACCCAGGTGATTTGTTCTTCAGAACGCCTAAGCTATAGCTCAGCGCCGCATTTGTGATTTAGCCTTATAGTGATGTGAGAAGCACCCCGGGGAGCCGGGGACTGGCTGACTTCACAAAGGAGACAAAGGGGGCCTCGTTCAGGGCGGAGCCACTGGTGTGGCCCTCCGCGGGGCACTGGCCAGGCCCTGGCCGCTCCTCGCGGATTCCCAGGAGGATGTGAGCCCAGATGCCGATGCTCACCGCTTGCTACCCGACTTCCTCTTCCGTAGCCATAGATTTCCGGCCAGGCCCGTTTCCCTAGCGAGCTACGTTGACGCGGTCTCCTATTGGGTCGCTCTTCCAAACGTGTCGGGCATTGGCTGCAGCGCAGGGCACCGCGGCCAATAGCGGGGCAGGACCTGGGAGAAGAGGCGGGACCTCCGGCGTCTGCAGTCGGAGCCACAGGAAGGTTCGGCGGGGCAGTCTTTTTTGCCACCGCTACTGGGTGCGTCCGTCTCGCTTGTGTTGTATCTGACGGGAAGAGGATTTTTAGGTCAATTCTGAACGTTGGGAATTGCTTAAATTTGGGCTTTCAGAATAGGATGGCCAACTTTTAAATGTGCACTTTAATTTAAAAAGAAAATCCAAGTATTTAACCATAACTACTGTTTCTTTTTCTTTTCTTCTTTTTTTTAAAATTTCCCCCCAAAAGGTAAGGGAGCTTAGAATATAGCATTAGGATAAAGAAAAAAAAATTAAAACAAAAAAAAGGAGCAGTCAATAAGCTAAGAGCAAAGAAGGAATCTTTAAGCCAGACACCTGTAATTAAAATTAAATCGTTTTTATTTTCTGTTTTGGATGAAGACCTGCAAGCACGGATCCACAGATCCTGCCTTCAGCTCGGCATTACTAGTTAATTTACGCTATCTGATGACATCCAGGGAGATTTCGTTTCTGGGACTGCCTGTTATTTGAAGGCTTGGAAAGTCTTCCCTGCTACATTCTGAAATAATAGTAAACATAATAATAGCTAATGTTAATTAGTTGCCAGATGACAGACACATGGTAAGTATTAAGTGTTTGCCATACTGTTCCAAGTAAAACTTTACTAAACTACTTGGTACTCTTACCTCCACATTATAGATTAGAACACCAGGGCATTAGAAACCAAGGTGTAGCCGGGCGTGGTGGCACTCGCCTTTAATCCCAGCACTTGGGAGGCAGAGACAGGTGGATCACTGTGAGTTAGAGGCCAGTCTGGTCTACAAAGCAAGTCCAGGACAGCCAAGGCTACACAGAGAGACCCTGTCTCGAAAAAACAAAACAAAACAAAATAAAAACAAAAACTTAAGACAAATTGTTAATCACCATGATCAATGATTCTTGAATTGTCACAAAAGCAGATCTGCTGCCAGGGAGATGTCTTAATAGGTAAAATGCTTGTGGAGCAAACCTAAGAACCTGACTGCATCCCCACCCAGACTCACAGACAAGGCCGGGTGTGGTAGCCCGTGCTTGTAAGCACAGTGCTGGGGAGGCAGACATGGATCGCTGGGGCTTTCAGGCCAGCCAGCTTAACCAAATCAGCAAGTTCCATGTAAAAGACTGAGACCCCATCTCAAAAGACCTCTGGTCTCCACATCCATGCTTACACATGTAAATATGCACCTTCACATACACAAACAGTACATAGGATTATATTTCAGATACCTAGAAGCTCATAAGGCCTTATTACAATTTTTTCATGCTTGAGTTGGTCAGTATAATAGAGATGGAAACATGAAATGGCAGAGATGGAACATTTGAAAAAAAAAAAAAAAAAAAAAAAAAAAACAAAACACCAACCAACCAAAAACGTTCAGGAGTTAGCTTAGAGGTCATGATTAAAATCCTCCTGAGAAAACTGATGTGATCTTTGGTGAGATTAAAAATCACGTTACTGAAATGTAGCCTGCAGCATTCGACCCTTTTAGCTAGCATTAAACTGCTTGCTAGCTGGTGAGCTAAGAGTTGTGGTTGGAGTCTAATTCTGATAACGCAGAGCAAAGCCGAATTGCTAAGCGTGTCTTCTTTATGGATGCAAACTGTGCTGCTAAATGCATTCTTAGTCATTAGTTCCCTGAGCTAAAACCCTACTGATGAAGTCTGCATGATTTCACTCAATGCTCAATAGCCACCATGTGCACACTGTTAAGTTTGCCGTCTTAAACAGGGAAGATGGAGGCCCAAGAGACTCAGGATTCTGCCCAAGTGCCACAGAGGGGTCTCACAGCCCAGCTGGCTCCAGCGCCCAGTTTGAGAATCCTGGCATTGCACTGCTTTCCATAGGTGAAGAACGCTTTTCACCCCTGTCCTATCAAGTACGCTTGCATTTCAAAACTTGACTTCCTATATATAGACATACTTGGGGTGGGGAAGGGGACAACGGTCACTATGTAGCCCCTAGTTGGCCTCAAATTCTTCTTCCTCTCTCCTCAGGCCCCAAGTTCTAGTATTATAACATGTACCACAACAGCTTGCTTAGGTAAACCTTTAATAAATGACATTTCCTGTGCTCAGATTTAGTTCCCTTTAGAAGGAATAAACCATGAGGGGGAAATTGGGAAAACACCCTCTTCTGATATAATAGAACCTTTCGCAGATAGAATTCCCATTCTGGCCATTGTTATCTCAGTCCAACAGAAACTGTCAATGACCAAATTAAAACCACCAGGCCAACTCAGGCCGCCTGCTGGATTCCATAAAGCTCAAAGAGCTGAGAATGCTTTTCAGAAATATTGTCCAAGGTGGCTGAAAATATAAGCCATAACTTGTGATGTAGAAATCAAACTGACCTAGGGTGAATGGTTCGTGGATTGTGGACCTGGAGTGATATGTCGATATATGTACATCTCTCTGTTGGAAGAAAGGCAGCACTCTGGTTGAGGTGTTAATCGTTAGGAGGCTGTGTGTGGCCGTAGGGAGAATATGGATACCTCTATATGTTCTGCTTGGCATTATTGTGAACCTAAAGCGGCCCTAAAAGTTAGAGGCTATCAAATACACATCTCAAGTGCAGTGTCTATAAGTCACGTTTTATTGGTGCACAGCTGTACCCATTCGTTTATATATTGCCTATGGCTGTTTTTACGATAATTGAGCAGCGGAGACCTGAAAAGCCTTCACTGTTTACTCTGTGAGGAGTGGTTTTCCGACTGTTCGTTCCATTGTACTTGGTACTGACTAAGCTATTGGATGGGAGTGGTATTCCCAGAGTTAAGCTCCCCCAACTCTTCTCTCTTTCATTTCATATTTGTGAGACATTTAACAGGTGCACGTCATCTTGCTAGCCTTTGTTTACTTATCTTTTGAATGGGACAAGCTCTGTAGGACACTTACAGGACCAGTTTAAGTGTAAAAGGCACTGGTAAAGCACCAAACAGGTCAGAAATGATTCATTTTGATTTTGAAATTCTGCCTTTTTCTTGTACCCTCACTTTTAGGATCTGGATGTGCTTTCCTCAGTTATCTGCTTTATTTATGTGAAAGGCGAATGAAAAACAGAGAATAAAAAGGAGCACATGGCTGTTCCTAAGGGGTTGAGGTTTTTATTATAGATATAAGGGAGAGTACAGGCAGAGGCAGAGACATCTGGGAGAGCCCAGAGTGGCCATAACCAGAAGACTGAGTTGGGCCATATGAGGAGAGGGGAGAGGGAGAAAGAGGAACTAGGAGCAGCAGCCGAGTGGTCAAGAGGCCAAAATGGGTAAAAGAGCCAGTGTAACCAAAATGGCTGGATTATATAGAAAAAAGCAGCTCGGGGGAAGGGCAAGCCCTACCCAGTCCCAGGGCTGCAGAAGTTTAGGGCAGGAGGTGGACACACACACACACACACACACAACCCTGCAACAGGTAGACACTGAGGGATGCTGGGAGAACCTGATGGTCAGTGTCCACTTTGATATGTTAATAGGCACCTCAGCCATTTGAGACCCAACAAAAGGTACTTTTGTCATCTCAGAAGCCATCTTCTTACCCCACCTTACTTAACGTGGCATGGCTGTTAAGCTCCTTGTTTCTGTTTTACCGCCAAGCTTGTCTTCTTGGTCAAAGTTAGTTCCAGGGGACTAGTTGCCTGTACCTGCATCTGCCACAGCGAAAGGTGAAAAGTTCTTGCCTCAGCACCAGATACCAGGTTTCTGGCCAATACCTAATTCGTATACTGTAGCTATCGATGATGCACTGCCTTTAAGCTTAACTCCCACGGAATCACTAGATTCTTTACTAAAACTGTAGGTGAAGCACTGCTCTGAAGATTTCAAGGATCCTTATTCTGTAGAGGAAAAAAAAAATAATTCTTAGCCAAGGCATTCTGGAGAGGCGAGAGTTCCAAAGGCCCAGGGTTGCTGTCCTCTGAGGCATGTGACGAGGCTCTGTTATTTCAGTGAGAAATGCTGCGATTCAATAATGAAGCGGCCGTGATGTGCCATAGGCCTTTCCGGACATAAATGTTCCATCGCTGCAGCCCAAGACAATGAGCCTTTTAAAAGTCTTTGGACCTTTAAAGTGTTTTGACTCTATTAAGTGTTCATTTTGGACAAATAATTTTATTTTTGTGGGGCACTTTTGTGAAGGAGGAATCGTATAAGTGACATGGCACAGACGTTTGGGGAGTGAAATAAATCATAGAAATAACACTGTGAATGAGACATTTAATGCTTTTCTTTCCTTGACATTCCCTAAAATGTGTTTTCAATCCATTTCCACTTCCTCTCAGTCCTGGAAAGTTAAAGGAGTCCCTTATTTTCCCCTGCTGGAATTTAGGATCTCAGCCTGTCAGGGTCAAAGTTAAGGTCAGCTACCTCCGACCTCAAGGAGACAGGGAGATGAGGGAGTGGCCACTGGGTTGCTGAGCTCTAGGTCCTTGGAACCTAAAGTAACATCTTTCAGAACGTTAGGCTGGAGGAGTACTCTTAAACAGTTCTTGGCCTCTAGGTATCGTGTTCTTATTCGCTGCCAGTTTTTCAGAATGTGGGTAGAAATCTCACAAATAGGATGAGGGAGAGGCGAGCGCTGTGTGGCATTGAAGTTGGCACATCGCTTCCCAAGGGATACAGGGTGTCAGCGCATCCTAAGTCACAAACGTCCCATTTGCCGAACTGCGAGAAAGTTTGTTTAAAAACAAAAAGCAAAAAGCAAAGCAAGCCGAATCCGTTATCCGGAAGGTATGGTCAGTTATCTACTTAAGGTGAGGATTTGTGACAGAAAGGGAAAGTTAATATTGGTCTGGTAGGGCTGGAGAGATGGCTCAGTGGTTAAGAGCGCCGCCTGTTCTTCCAGAGGTCCTAGAGGTCCTGAGTTCAATTCCTAGCAACCACATGGTGGCTCACAACCATCTATAATGTAATCTGATACCCTCTTCTGCAGATAAAGCACTCATATGCAATAGATAAAATGAATAAATCTTTAAAAAAAAATTGGTCTGGTAAACTTTTATTCGATTCCTTTGAAATCCATGCTGGGGTTTAAGTGTCCAGATTTCATCATGAGGATGAGAGCCTGCCACATGCTTTCCCTGTGTGTCTAAAGCAAGAAGTACTTTCTGGGGCTTGGTTTGGTATTTACTGTTGCCCTCGCCCCTCCATGGACATCCATATCTGAGGAGGTGTCTGTGAGGGGCTAGATTATCCAGCGGTCTCAGTTCACTTCCTCTCTGCCCTCCTCCCCCAGAGTGCTACAGACTGATTCAGTTTGAGTCTGGAGGGAGCACAGCCGTACCTGGAGCCAGCAGCAGCAGAGGACTGCAAGGCAGACACTGTGAGCTTCTGGGTACTGCAAGACACCTGGAGGTTGATGTCTGAAGATGCCACCAGAAGCTTGGGGAGAGGTAAATCTTCTAGACTTGGACCCTCAGGCTGGGGGAGATGTGTGACACAGCTCCAGTAGCTTGACAGGAGTAACTGGGCTTTGGCCTGTAGACCAGGACCGAGGATGGTCTTGGGCGGCTCCCCTCCACAAACTGTGTGATTGTCTCCTCTGGAGCTTGAAAGGCTCAGTGCACAGACTCCTTCCGGATGTCCATCAGGTGAGCAAGTCCCTTCCCCGCAGGGCTAACCAGATTCTCCGCCTTCTCTCCCCTGCCCTGCCCTACAGGAAGCTCTCCCCCAGGGCCAGTCCCTGAGGGTGTGATCCGAATCTACAGCATGAGATTCTGCCCTTACTCCCACAGGGCCCGCCTAGTCCTCAAGGCCAAAGGCATCAGGTGAGAAACCAGGGACCATGTGCTCCCTGAGCATCGTAAAGGGTGCTCCTATTTAAAGTCTCCGGCTCCTAGAAGGGGCTCTTCTTCTCTTTTGTCTGAGGCTGAGTGGCTGGAGGGACTGATTTTTGTGCAGGCTCTCCTGGAGTGCTGTGTTCTTTTCCAGATCAGACTTTCATGAACTTTGGACCAGGCAGAGCAAACTGAATGATGCTGTCAGTGAACTGACGCCCCCCTGCCACCTCCCCCCACCCCCCGGCAAACACGCACTATTTAGGAAAGGCACAGCCAAGATCACTGAGGCCTCCTCATGCTTCTTGTAGCCCTAACCTCTGCCACAAGCAGTTTGGATTAATTCTCTTCTATTTCTCCATGGTGCTTAACTATGTCCAACATTTTCTAATTCATTCTGTCTTTCTACCATTTCTTCTCCTCTCTCCCAACCTATGACAGCCATTAAAAAAAAAAAAAAAAAAAAAAAAGAGTTTGAGAGAATAGGGTCTACCTCATTCGAGGCTACAAGATAGCCCGGCACACAGTTGGTATTCAAAAGGCAGTGGGGCTTGGGAGTGTTAGCTCAGCGTGCAAGAAGCACTGGTTCACACGCCCAGTTAGCACATAAAACCAAGTATGGAAGAACACCCTCGTGATCTCAGAACTTGGGGAGGTGGAGGCAGGAGGATCAGAAGTTCAAGACCATTCTTACTTACATACCGACTTCCAGGTCAGCCTTGGCCGCGTAAGACCCTGTCTCACAAAAACTTCAGCCTCTGGCTCTGGACTTGGAGTGTCCATCACAGGAGCTGGCATCAAAGTTTCGGTTCATGTCAATGAACAGAGAGACCAATGTGGAGATATTTTAAATAACATTGTATTAACTCTGCCTAGATGCATACGTATAACGTGCATTTCCATATTCTTCCCTCTTGTCCAAATCTATTTGTTCCATATTGCTTGTTTATTTTCAGAAACATTAGAGTGGTACAATGTGCTGCTCATTTGGGGACAAACTGGTAGCTTAGGAACTGATGCCAATATTTGTGGGGTCTTATTTGCTTTAGAGACAGTCTTACATAGCTCAGGCTAACCATACACACATTGTGTGTCTGAGGATGACCTTGAACTTCTGACCCTTCTGACTGTCCCTCGAGAGTGTGGACTTAGAGCATCATGCAGGCTCTGATCTTTTTAAACCTACTTTATTTGGGGTTCCTTAATGCCTCTTCCTCCCTTTCAACACCAATCCTTCCAACACCCCAACACCAGGTAGGAGAAAAGAAGGCTAGCAGGGAGAAGGGGCATAGTTCTTTTTGGCTACTTCCTGCTGTTTAAGGTCCCCAGGTTCTTTGGGGGCAATACCAGTGTCTGTCTTAGGATATTTAGCCAGCAGCAGAAAATGGACCAACAGCCCTTCTCTTCCTCCATCAACTGCCTCCTCCATGCAAATTCCAGCATCTCCTTCCTCTTTCTCTCTGGGCTCTTGTATTTATACCTTTTTGGAGTCTGCACAAGATGTTTTCCAGCTGGCAAAAGCCATGCCCCTGCATGAGGCAGTTTCCTGCTGACAAAGATCATCTGCTCTCTCACAAGGCTGTTATTAGCTGTGGACAAACTGGAGCAGTCCCATATCCCACACCTGGGGTTAAAACAAGAAGTATGCTTGCATAACATAACTGAGTTTTTAAAGAAATCAAAACTTCCACAACGGCATCACCATGGTTGGCTTCTGTGATGCTGGGGATGGTTGGTATCTAGGGCTTCCTGTATCTTGGTAGGCTTTTTACCCACTAAACTATATGCCCAGCCCTGTAATTAGTTTCTTGGGATGGAGTTTCTCAACCTTAGCCTACTCACTGACATTTGGGCCCAGGTAATTCTTTGTTGGGGAGAGGAGTGGGGTTGTCCTGTGCACCCCAGGTTATTTGTTAGTACCTCCACCTTTACCGACTAAGATTGTATTCCATCCCCCAGATGAAATCCAGAATGTCCCTAGATAATGATATACATTCCTTGGATGGGGGAGACATAAACGAATCTGTTGAAAGCCGCCATTTTGGAGAATATAACCATGTGTTTCCTTTAATCTTTTTAAGTATGTGTGTATGTGCCTCTGGTAACTCCCTCCAATAATTTTGACCCTCCAATAATAATGTGTAGGAGAGGACTGAAAAGTGATTGCATGCTAATATACTAGACATGCTCCCAAACAGTATACATGATCACTGTTTTGATCATCACAGGGATGCCAAGAGGTGGGTATAGTTATGGACACTGAGCAGGAGGAGGGGAAGGAACTGGCTAAGATCTCAGCTTGACCATACAGCTTGATGTGTTAACATTCACTAAGTCTATTATGACTTGCAAATAGCACAGGTGTCTTTTTGTGGTCTTTAGTGTCTTAGTTTGGAGGCATGGTCTCTATGTTACTCTCTAATGTACAATCCTCCTGCCTCTGTCTGCTGGGTCTGGGATTACAGGTCTGAGCCACCACATCCTGTTGTCTTTGTGCTTTTAAGCTTTAAGCTCTCATCACCACTGCAGGGATAAACACACATATGTTACATTTTGCACCAAACTCCAACGTCAGAGAAATAGCTCTAAGTATGAATGTTGGTGTTATAGCTGTTTCTCTTTTCCAGGTGAGCTCCTGCCTGTGTGGCTCTCGTTTCTAATCTTCTTTTCCCTTTGTTTTTTAAGGCATGAAGTTGTTAACATTAACCTGAAAAGCAAGCCTGATTGGTACTATACAAAACACCCATTTGGCCAAATACCTGTCTTGGAAAACAGCCAATCTCAGCTTATCTATGAATCTGTCATCGCTTGTGAGTACCTGGATGACATCTACCCGGGAAGGAAGCTGTTTCCATATGACCCATATGAACGAGCTCGCCAGAAGATGCTGTTGGAACTGTTCTGTAAGGTAGACACAGTTACAGAGAGCCACACAGGCTTGGTTTTTCTGTGTGTGTGTTTCCCCAACTTTAGTCCATCCTAAACTGGATCGTGACATAGTTTCATTGTTACCCTGGGAGCCTCTGAACAACAACTCACATGGGACTAGCGTCAGGTGCCAGCATTGATGTTCACAGTGGGAGGCAGAAGCTCCCGTGGCTAGAAATGGGAGGATTGAAAATGCTGGAACTGCTGTCCCTTTTAAAAGAGCGTTCTCAAGCTCCAGAGAAATACCAAATAATGGGGGGAGATTATGCCTGGAAGAGTTGCCTTCTTAGCAGGGCAAGAACGGTGAGCACTCTAGTAAACATGAATAATGGGGACAGTTGTTGATAACGAGAGAAAAGGTGACAGAAAAGTTGGGACAGTTCCCTCTGAGAAGAAATAAAAATGACTTGGTGAGGAGCTGGGGAGATGGCTCAGTAGGAAGTGCTTGCTGCAGAGACATGAAAGCCCGGTTCTGGATCCTCCACCTAACATAAAAACCCAGCGTGGCAGTGCCTGCCCTGTAATCCCAGTGCTGGGGTTGGGGTTGGGGTTGGGGGCAGGGTGACACAGGAGGACCTCTGGAACTTGCTGGCCTGCTAGTCTAACTGAGTCTGCGAGGTCCAGGCTCAGTGAGATGTTCTATCTCAGAGAGGAAGGCACCAGCCACCAAGCCTCATCCCAAGTTTCATCTCCTGGACCCATGGGGTGAAAGGTGAGAAATAAGAACTGAAAGTTGTTCTCAGACCCCGACATGCATTCGTGGCACTCACGAATTCATGCTGCATGCGCATGTGTGCACACACACCCCCAAATCCATACACAAATAACTTAAAAAAAAAAAAGATGCACCATGATTGAAGAAGGTACCCACTCTGACATCCACTGTTGACATCTGTGCACACAAACACACACACACAAATATTCATGTACCCAATTTAATGCTATTAAAAGCTGACATATACTGAGCAGTCAGGATGTTCTAAACTTCCTCTGACTATTGATTGGTGCCCTTCTTGGCTGCCCTTGGAGGTGGGTACTGTTAGTGCTTCAGGTTTTTCAGACAGGAACACTGAAGCTTAGCGTGTCTGTGTGGCATAGGAATGGCTGACCAAGCAGGGGACAGTGAGAACCCTGCTAAAGCAGCAGAGCAGCTGCCGTGAGAAGTGCTTCCCAGAAGCACAGAAAAGCCCCAGAGTCTCTCAGTCAGAGTGGGAACAGGTCTCACGAACATCTCCACTAAGAACCTGTGTCCTCTGATTAGATCCCACATTTAACCAAGGAGTGTCTGGTGACGCTGAGATGTGGGAGAGAGTGTACAGACCTGAAGACCGCCCTGCGTCAGGAGTTCTGCAACCTGGAAGAGGTACATTGGAGCATCTCTCCTGTCAGAGGAATGAGCAAACCTATGTAGTGTCTCTAACCTAGATACCTGACATCGCCTGCTTGCAATGTGGTCCCTCAGTGGTCATCTGTAACCTGCACATACTTGCATGCCTGACCTGCTTTGGAATGATTTTTTTTAAAAGTTGTCAGGGATGAGCAATTATCCTTTCCTGGCGTTGTGGCTTTCCCTAAGTATTTCTGCATGGCTCCTGCCCCTGAGGCTGAGGTATCGGTTAGAGGCTGTGTGGGACCTACCTGCTGCAAACTTGTCTAATAATTGTCTGTTCTCTCACTATGCAGCCAGAGGGAGGCATGTCAGGGCTGCTGTCATGCTTCCTCACCAAGCTAGCAGGGACTGAGGCTCATCGGTCTGTTGCATCCTTAAAAACAACATGGCTACTGTGACTCCTGGTGTTGCTTTCCACTCAGGCTCTAGCAAACACAGAAGAGAGAAGTGGCAAATGGCTGGACCCTCTTAAAGGACTCACCCAGAAATCGAGTGACTGGGTTAAACCTCAGTGGCCAGAATTTAGTTGTCAGGTTGTGACTGTCAGCAGAGGAGGCCGGGGTTTAACTTGTAGTAGGGACATTCTGACATCACATCAGTGTTGTGCGTGTTAGACAGGAAGATGGATGTGACAAGGAGCAATCTTTGCTGGCAGAGCTTCTTAGGCCATGTTGCTGTGTGCTACCCACCCATCCTGAGGACCCTGTGCGGCTGGGATTTCCTTTACCGCTGGTCTAGACATTGATAAATTGTTTTGTATGGGTGGGGTTGCTCCCTTGCTGACAGCCAGAAAGCTACTATCTTTATCCCTTTAAGAGAAGACTGGCTATTAATATTCTTCCATTTGACTTTATCAACTAGAAGCAGATTAAATTCACACACACACACACAGTTTCCTGACTCGGAGTGGTACAGTTGCAGGAGTTTTGGAAGATGAATAATAACTTTTGTCCTGAGGCCTCAGACTGCCATGACCCTGACCCTGAGGAGCTAGCAGATGGTGGGGTCATGAGTTTAGGGGTGGCGCTGTTGGATTCCAGAGCCTTGGGCAAGAGGAACCCTGGAAGGTGGTTCCAGAACTGCTTCGCCAACATTCCCTCTGCTCACAGTGTTGAAGAAGGCATGAGAGAAAAGACGTGGGAGGTGAAGTGATAACAGCTGCTTTGAAAGAAGGAGTCGAAACCATTCTGAATAGAGACCTTTTAGTGTCTCTGTATCTGGTAGGGGTGTAGGGGTTGTTTTGTCTCTTTGTGTGTGTGTGTGTGTGTGTGTGTGTGTGTGTGTGTGTGTGTGTGTGTGTGTTTGGGGTAGGCTTTCACTATGTAGCCCCCGACCTCACAGTGATCTGCTTGTCTTTGCCTTCCGAGTGCTGGCACTGAAAGAGTGTGCCACCAACCCAGCTACTGTCTTCTTTTAGGATCACCCCACCCTGCCTCATCACGTTCTCACAGATCCGTGAATACTGGGTCATGTTCAGGAGCTGAAACCAAAACAGAGTTTAGGAGCCATTGAAATGACATTTCTGCTGCTTGACTGCTCTTGTACACGAGTCTCTGAAGCTAGGGTGTAGGCCTGGCTCCTCCTCTTGGCCTTCCCCAGCCAGCATCTGTGCCACAGCTGGTGCACACTGTCTTACTCTCTGCAGCGTCCTGCAGAGGCCAACAGTACTAGTACTTTGCAGATGAGAATGGCTGCTGGTGAAGGCTGGAAACTAATTTAAGGATGCAAATAAAAGGCTGGAGAGATGGCTCAGAGGTTAAGAGCACTGAGTGCTCTTCCAGAGGTCCTGAGTTCAATTCCCAGCCACCACATAGTGGCTCACAACCATCTATAATGAGATCTGGTGCCCTCTTCTGGCCAGCAGGTGTACATGCAGACAGAGCACTATATACATAATAAAAAAATAAAATAAAAAAATAAAAATTTGAACTCAGGTATGTTAAGTGCTAGGTTGGAGACTTTCAGAAGAGAGAGATGGTGTGTTGAGAGAGCAGGAAATTGGGGTACAGAATTTCATCAGCTGATGTGAAGTAGTAACTGCAGCTGACCAGGCAGGAAAGGGAGGTTCTTCCTGCTTTGCTCAGTAGTGTGGAGAACAGAGGGCAGGGCCACCAGGATGTCTGGAGCAGGGCTGGATGTGGGACTTGGCTGGACAGGTTTCAAGGGACTATGACAAGATGGACTTTGGTGTAGTAGCTATTGAGGTTGATTTTCAGATCTGTGGCCAGTAAACATGTTTCTGGAGGGACGATCCAGTTTGTTCCGTTTGTGGTGTTGCGGGACAGATGTGTGGAGCCAGGGCTCCGGAGAGCCATATGTAGACTAGCTAGTAGTGTTAACTAGAAAAGACTGGAATACATAACCAGCAGAGTGGTGACAAGAATGTCCTAATACGCCCTGAAAAACTAAATTAAAATGCAAAACAAAGCCCTGTTTTGTAGCATTTGCTGATTTCAGTGGCCAAGCATCCTCCCAGCAAGGCCAATCTTTAAGGCGCTGTCTCTAAGCTCAGTTAGGAAGAGGTGTGGGCCACTGGCCAGCTCCGGTGCCTCCCTGACCAGCACTTTTCACGTTAGTCAGAGGCTCAGACATTCCTGTTGTTAGCCAGCTGCCACTCATGCCTTGTATAGACCACTGATGTTCAGCTTGTTTCAGCAGGTTTGGATGGGAGTTCTGTCCCACAGAGTGTTAGCAAGAACATTAGCCACCACATACAAGATATCAGACCCTGAAACAGTCAGGGGACATGAACTATAAGACCCATGCCTCCAAATATTCATATGCAGATTCTAGGTCCCAAAGTGCAGACTCGAGGTGAGCCTAGTGACATTAAAATTTACCAGCATAATTCTGACAGAAATGCCTCCTTAGCTTACGTTAGCATTTTTCTCATCATTATTTTTTGTTTTGTTTTGTTATTGTTGTTTGCTTGTTTGTTTTTGAAACATGGCTTCTCTGTGTAGCCCTGGCTGTCCTGGAACTCACTGTATAGACCAGGTTGGCCTTGAACTCACAGAGATCCTCTTGCATTGAGATTAAAGGCATAGATCCCTTCATCTCTCATGTGGATGTCATAGACAGGATTTTTTGTGGGATGAATACACACATGGTATTTCTGAGAGACAAAATAAGCTGATATTTCCCCCCCTTTTCTCTCTGTGAGTGTGTGTGTGTGTTCATGTTTGGGGGTTTGGGTCGGCTTATGCCACAGTGGATACATGGAGGTCTGAGGACAGCCTCTGTTGATGGTCCTGGCCTTCTGCCTTGATGGAAACAGCCTGACTTTCGTTGTTCCTTGCTTTGCGTACCAGGTCTCCCACCTCACCGCAGGGGCGTTGCTATATGCTATCTTATGCTATCTCACCCAGCTTTGCAAGGTCCTGAGATCTGATCTCAGGATCTCACGTTTGCACCCACTGAACCATCTCCCAGCCCAAGGTCAAGATGTTAATGCAAAATATGCCACATGATAGCCTAGCAAGAAACTCAGTTTGCATTTTGTGGCTCTAAGCTCCAGGTGATCTTTTCCTTTTGAAATATGACTTGAGTGCTCTTTTTATTTAAAATGATCTTTAAAAAATCCGATTTCCTCGGTGTGTTGGTACGGGCCTGAAGCTCAGGCTGTAGAGGCTAAAGCTAAGAGGGTCACAAGTTTGAGGGATCCTGCCTCAGAAAACAGCAGCAGCAACAAAACTTTAAAAAATACCAAGAATTCACTTAAGGTTATAGAGATAATATAAATAAAATCTACTGCTTTGACGATCAGACCAGCCGCCTGCCCTCCCACCTGCCTGTCTTGAATGCTGGCATGCATTTTATACTGTTGCGTGCTGCAGAGCAACACAGTTCAAACCCGCCTCAGAGCGGCTTCCTAGCTCTTCTTGACTCACCGGTCTAAGAAGCGTACCCTTTTTAGTTTCTTTTGTATCGTATCGACTGTTCCATTTCAACACCACACTCGAGCCAGGTTCTGTTTTTCTTGTCTTTGAGGATTCCAGTACGGCTGGACCTTTCAGGGGTCCTTTGCGACCGGGAGTCTTTATTTGGAACGTTTTCGTGGCGGCGGCTGTCAAATCCAGTGCCATGATGTGCAGAAGCCGGCTGGATTGGCCAGGTTTTTCTGATGCGTTGGGTCTTCTTCCCTCAGTCTGTGGTCTAGCTACCAGGCTTTGGCTCCGCCTTCTGGCTTCGCTTGGTCCCTGTCCAGACTTGATGGAGAGTGGGCTGAAACACACGGAGGGAACCAGGACCTGATGGCTTCGTCTTCCGAGGTCACTGGGCGCGGCTTGGTTCAGCTCCTTCGTGTTTGTTGTCCCGCATTGCATTCCTGTCCTTTGCACTTCCGTGCAGCTCCCCACGCAGCCGAGATGCATGCCTTGCGCGCACAGTTTGCCTGAGGGCTGTCTCGGCTTCCGTAGTGTGTGCACCAGTCAGGAGCTCCTGTCGTTTACTGAGTTTAAACTTCACCCGTGATGTTTTAACGTCTTTCTTTTTCTCCTTTCCCCCTTCCCACTCTTCTTTCTTTTCTTTTTCCCTATTCTTTTCTTCCCACCCTTCCTACATTTTTTTCCCAGACAGGGTCTCACTGTGGAGCCCAGGCTAACTGACTGCAAACTCTTTGTCCTCTTGCCTCAGTTTCTCCCGTGCTGGGGCTAAAGGCATATTCTGCCATGCTCAGCCATAATGTTAATGTTTAATTTGTTTTTTCTTTTTATGGGCAAAAGGAGATTTTAGCCCATTAGTTTGTGCTGTTTGGTTAAATTTACTGTTTTATAAAAATTGTTCCAACATCTTGTCCACTGGCATTCTAAGATAGTACCGGCCTTTCTTGTTAGTTTGAACAGTTCCAACTAGAGAATTTCTCATATTTGAAGGTTATTTGACTGTTTTTTAAGACGTTTTTGTTTTTGTTTTGTTTTAACTTTTGTCCCAATTTATCTTGTGCATACGGGAGTATAACATTTAAAAATATCGAGGGGCAGTATTTCCTGTTGAGCTTTCTTCCTTGGTGTCAGGCACAGGAAGGAAGCCCTCGGCCTCCGTAGAGATGGAGTATTCACGTGCATTAACACCCACCATCCACTGGTCTACAAGAATTTGGCCAGGTAGTGCCTAACTTTTACAAAATGCACTTTGGATAAAATAATTGAGCCCATTAAAAGGTTTGCCTCTGAGGAGTTTCAGAGTCCCATCGACTCCTGAATGTTGGTGAGATGCATTTTGCATCATCGTGGATTAACTTGGTCCCAAGTGATGGGCAGAGGCAGGGGCAGGTCTGGCCTGAGGCCCACTGCCCAGACTTCTTCCTAACAGAGCAGTGAGTCTTTTTTACAGGAAACCTGTTCACTGCACCATGAGCTCAGGCTCGGCTGTTCTGTTTCTGTGTGGCAAGAACCTGGAATTTAGCATTTTGAAATCTCCTCCTATTTTCTAATAAACTCAAAAAGACCTCTGTCCTAGATCTGAGTGCTTTGCTGCGCCCTCTGATGTGGGCTTGTCTGCTGCTCCTGTCCTGGAGGCTGCCTGTGCCTTTGCAGAAATGGGTGTGTGTGACTTCCGACTCTTAAGAATTGTCCCCTTCTCCATTAAGTGCAGGGCATCCAAGGGGAAACTCAGCGCTGCTTGGGGACTGGAGCCCAAGGATTTCGCGGTGATGACGGGCTAAGCGATGGCAGTGTAGCTCAGGCGGCTGTCTCAACAGTTGAAGATTTTGAAGAGTTGAAGAGTGAGTTGAAGACTGGGCTTTTTCGAATGCCTGGTCTAAAGAAGTCTGGGATTAGCTTTTAAAAATTGCTCTCCTGTTATCAAAATTGGAGTGATATGTGAATCCAAACAGTGTGTGTCACAAGAGTAGATTCCTCCAGTTCTGTTAATACTTCTTTCTCAAAAGCCTTACAGGTTCCTTTTTTCTCCTCTTTGACTTATGAGGGAGCCTTGGTCACTGCGCCACGCCACCTATAACCACCAGGGGGAGCCCCACACATTTTTTCCACGTGGATTCCCTGATGATATTCCTCCTTTATCCCACCAGGGGGAGCCAGAGAGCTCCCTAGCAAGTAGGTGAGGGGTTTCACCGGTTCCAGGGCGGAAATAACGCATCTTTACCAAATCGAACAGGCCTCCTCTGTTGCAGGCACGCATCAGCCACTCCCTATCACACCTCTAGTCTTCCTTTTCAGTGACTGGGGAAAAGAGAATAACATTTTTACTTATTTATATTCTTAATTCATAAGCGTGTGTGTGTGTGTGTGTGTGTGTGTGTGTGCAGGCACACATGTGAAGATGATAGGATAGCCTGTCTGTTGTTGATCCTCCCCTCCACCTCGCTGAGGCAAGGCTCTCAGCTGGCTCTCCTCCGCCTTAGTCAGGGGGTCTTCCAGGAGCTTCCCCAGATTCCCAGTCTCAGCCTTACGTCTGCACAGAAGTGCACGGCTTACACATGGTCTCGTTACTCTATCTGCCTTTAACTGTTGTTTTTAACGTGGGTTTGAACTTAGGTCATCCCACTTGCATGGCACTGCATCCCACTGATCCATCTCTGAAACCTCAGGACACTTTAAAGCAGATTCTTCCGAATGTTGCAAACACCAAATGCCCCTTTGTAGGATCTCCCTATCACAGCATCTGGGATTCTAACCGTGGGGTAATATTGCGTGTGTGAGAGGTACCAGATTTTGATAGAAGGGGATTGCTGAGGATTCTAAAGACAGCTGCAAATCTCCAGTGAGGCCAGGCCATGGTGTCCAGTGTCAGCGGGAGGCAGCTGTAAAGGAATCCATAGAGAGGTGCCTTCCAGTGGAGGAATGTTAGGCTTCCCCAGCACACCACTCGCTTTTCTCCTTGCGGTGACCAAATATGTGACAAGAGGGTTTATTTTGACTTATGAGTTAAGGGTATTGTCAATCATGGCGGGCAAGGCCTGGTTTGCAGCTGTGGAAGCAAAAACATACAACTGCTTGCTCACATCTGTGGGTGACAGGAAGCAAGACCAAGCTACTGAGAGTTGGGTGGTTTTTAGCTATTTCTGAACATTCAGGCAGTTTAGAGCTTTCTGCTTAGTTCTCTCCCCCCTGTCTTAGTTACTTTTCTGTTGCTGGGATGAACACCATGAGCAAGGCTTGCTTGCAGTTCCAGAGGGTTAGGAGTCTATGGCCCTCATGATGGGAAACAGGGCAGTAGGCAGGCCAATATGGCGCCGCAGCTGAGAAGAGCTCACGTTCCAGTCCACAAACAGGAGGCAGAGAGCTCTACCTGGACACGTCGCGAAGTTTTTTGAGGTCTCACAGTCTACTCCCTGGTCACATCTCCTGCAAGACAACACCCCCAATCCTTCTTAAACAGTTCTAACACTGGGGAACTTATGGGGGCTGTTCTCACTCAAGGCTCCATACCCAGGCATCCAGGACGGAAACCAGCAGCAGACACTTCTCATTGTTAGATGCTTTTGACTTGGTACCATCTTGTTAGCTTCTTGGTGCCATCTAATGTTCTTCCAGACTTTCAGGACAATGACCAGGCTCCCTCTACACCAACCTGGGGAACATGGAAACTTAGACTTCAGGGCCCTGAGGTTTGCTTTCCCTTCTGAGAAGGCGAGGCCGACAGGGGAACTCACAGGTCCTCCGTCAGGATGGTGTCCTTTCTGGGGAGCCTTCAGGAGCTAGACTGTTCACACATGCTTGTGGTTCGTCACCATAGCCTCTGAGGGGGCCACAAATACCACCATCCCCTTACACATGAGGACGGTGAGGCGGCGCGAGGAAGGAGGCACCTCCTCCTGGGTTCTGTGTTGCATTAGAGGTGAAACTCTGCACACTGAGCACATCTTTGAATATAAAGCCCTAACCAGACCACAGTCAGGAGTGTGCCACATTTGGAGTGTGCCTGGATTTTGGTGCCATTTCTACTTTGTGGAGTTCTACCTTGAGTTTTCTGAGCTGGGGTCCTTCACTGGCTTGGGGCTCACTGGTTCAGGTGGCTCTCTATCAGGGAATCTGACTCACCTGTTTCCACTTCCTCAACATTGTTGGGAACACAAGAGTGCACCACCTCACCAGCCTTTTCCTGTGTGGGTTCTGAGGAGCAGCTTTAGAAAGCCCTTTACCTACTGAGCCATCTCCCCAGCCATGAATGTACAGTTTAGCTCTGGGCAAAGCTCTGTTCCTCAGCAGGCTCTCCAAACCGAAGATGGGACTCTCAGCATAGCTTGCTTTCAGCAGCTCGGGGCCTGGCAGTCTTCGCCAGCAACAAGAGGGCAGTGTCGAGCTGTTGTGTGCTGTGTACAGTTCAGCCTGTGTGAGCAGCTGGTTTAGTTAGGCCAGTTCAGTGTGCGTGAGCAGCTGGCTTAGTGGGGAGCTTGGCATCCCACTGTTCTCTCTGGGAAACAGTGGTTCAGCAGTAACTACTTGTGATTAGGAAAGCTGCAGGCACTATTTTGTGGCTGTCTGGCTGTGGTCTGTTGAAAGTGTGTTTTCCAAGCCAGGTGAACCTGCTCACCCAGCACTTGGAGAGGCAGAAGCAGGCGGATCTCTGTGACTTTGAGTCCAGCCTGGTCTAAAAATCGAGTCCAGCACAGCCAGAGCTACACAGAGAAACCCTGCTTAAAAAAAAAAAAAAAAAGAAAGAAAAGAAAAGAGAAAAAGAAAAGAAAAGAAAAAAGAAAAAGAAAGGAAAAGAGAGAAAGAAAAGAAAAAAGAAAAAGAAAAGAAAGAAAGAAAAGAAAAGAAAAAAGAAAGAAAAGAAAGAAAGAAAAGAAAAAAGAAAAAGAAAAGAAAAGAAAGAAAGAAAAGAAAAAAGAAAAAGAAAGAGAAAAAAGAAAAACAAGAAAAAGAAAAAAAGAAAAAGAAAAAAAAGAAAAGAAAAAAGAAAAGAAAAGAAAGAAAGAAAAGAAAAAGAAAGTGTTTTCTTTACAGTTCATCTTTTTGGGTTGATTTGTCCCATTTGAGAAAGAAATGTTTTGTTTTGTTATAGAATGACGTTGAGCAGCACGATGTTTGAAGAATTTGAATAAAAGAAGAAAGAATGGTGATGACAATGCTGGCATGCGAGGGAGCCAGCTACACAGCATTGCTCTGCCCAGCATTAGCTCTGGACCCACTGAGCTGAGAAGGGAGAATACAGGGACTGCAGTTTCCCCGTTAGTGTGGAGCATGTGGGTGATGCGGTCACAACTCCAGCAAGTGGAGTTTCCAGTGCTGCTTTCTAGCATCTGGTTCAGAGCCTCATGTTCCTGGGGAATGGGCAGTGTTGGCCTGAGGCGTGGTTTCCCAGCTCTAAGCTGAGCTGCTCTCGAGACAGCCGAGGACTCAGAGGACCCTGTCCTAGGCGAAGGGAAGGGTTGGGCCACCTCTGCCTGGGTTGCTTTTTCCAAATTTTCCAGTCAGATGAGCCATGGTTTTTGCTCAATGTTGAAGGGAGGCAGGGAACAGGATGTGGCCAAGAAGACTGTGGTCCTAAAGGTGTTGGCGGAAGCATGGCGGGGAGGGATAGAAGACTGGCAGGCTAGTTCTCCGTCCTTGTAGTTAATCTGCTATTTTTTATTTAGCAACTGCAAACATGTCAGCAAGTGTGTAAATTAACTGGCCATTGTTCTGTGTTTCTAGATTCTTGAGTATCAGAACACTACTTTCTTTGGTGGAGACCATATATCCATGATTGATTACCTCTTCTGGCCCTGGTTTGAGCGGCTGGATGTCTACGGACTCTCTGAGTAAGACATTTGATTAGCGACTGCAAATCCAGAGCGCCAGTTGCTGAGAGCGCTGGGCCTTGCTAACTCCCCTGTGGAGCGTCGCAGGATGCTTGTGGAACAGAAATCAGGGCTGGAAGCCACTCATGCAAGATTGCCTGTTCTAAATGCACTGTGTTCATCTCCTACCGAGGATAGGGTCACATGTGACCTACTCTCTGTGGATAAGACCCTCGTGCCACAGCTTCCCTCGTGCTTCAGAGCCCAGCGTCCCCTGTACCCACAGACACTTGAAATCATCTGTAGCGCCCTCCACAGCCGCACACTTGGTCCTACTGAGTCACTCAGCACATGCCACACACCTGAGTCCCATCTCATGCCACCCCCCCCATAGGAATGCCCTTGAAAAAAAACCAGGTTTTATAAGCAATGCATGTGCTATGTTCATGCAAACAAAATGGCAAACATACCACAGAAGTGTCCCACTTTAAAGTGTGGCAGGGATATTTAAAGTTTTGTTACCTCAATGCACCAAGGTGACACTGGCCATGTGTAATGTGTGCTGTGTGCTGGTGCTGAGTCAGATCCCTGCCAGCCATGTCAGGCATACCAGACATTTGCAGTATTTGAAAAGGAACCCTTCCAGTCAGACAAAGAGACCGGGTAGTGAGACACACAGGTAACTCATAACCCCCCTCCTCGCAAGGCAGAGTGGGGAGCCCGCCCCCCCATTAACAAGACTCCATTGTGTCCTGGCTGCCCACCCACCAGCCATCTTCCCTTAGTGTGGAGTCTTGCAGATCCTAGACCTGAATTCCCTGTCCATCTTTGAAAAGGCCTGGATTCTAAGGTTTCATGGTTGCTTGTATTTATTTTAAAAGTGTTTGGGAAGCTACTCACCTTTTTCAAAGCCCTAAAAGTAGAGTCTGCAAATAGCCTAAGACTGTTTGCTCGAGGTTATCAGTCAGCCAGGAATGAAATAGAAACTCGGTTCCCCTGCCTCATCTCACAAATATTTCATCACCCTCCCAGAAGCCTTGTGACAATGTCAAAGGATGGACACTCACTTCCAAGTAAGCCTTTTGTCTTCAATAAAGATCAGGCTTGCTGCATAATAACTAAGCTTACCATAGTTTTCAAAGAAACCCATATTTTTGTTTCTTTCAAATCTACAAAGTGACAAATGTTCTCTGTCCCAACCTTCTCCCTTTTCTGTCTTGCAGCTGCGTGAGCCACACCCCGATGCTACGGCTCTGGGTAGCCACCATGAAGCAGGACCCCGCAGTCTGTGCCCTGCTCATTGATAAGAACATTTTCCTGGGCTTCTTGAATCTCTATTTTCAAAACAACCCTACTGCCTTTGACTTTGGGCTGAGCGCCCCCGCCATACGGTAATCACTGCATTGCCCAGGGTTCTCAGTACGTCTGATCTGCATCCTGGCTTGTCTTGGGGGTCAGTGCATTTCTGTTCTTTTCTTTCTTTCTTTCTTTTCTTTTCTTCCTTTCTTTTCTTCCTTTCTTTTCTTTTCTTCCTTTCTTTTCTTTCTTTTTTTGAAGTCTCTAATAAACATGGAAATGTTAAATATAGTCTAACACTCACGTGGATGACTCCTGTAGCCTGTAGCTTCTAACGATTCTCTAGAAAGTGCCTGGTACTGAAGTGAGACTGCATTTTGGGAGCTAGCGCGACCCTGGGCTCCCCAGCCTCTGGCCAGTTTGATTCCCAGATTACTGGTCACAGTGCTGGAACTAAGGGCCTGATTTGACAGCCATTTGTCATTCTAGATCGGAACACTCCAAAAGCAAGAGGAAACCTTGAGAACATAGCAAAAGTGGGGGTGGGGGAGGAGGAGGAGGAGGAGGAGGAGTCAACTGCACACACTCTATGTTGAAATACCCTTTTTCAAAAAGCAAAGAAACACTGCTGCCCACATGGGAAGGCATGCATATCATTCCTGTTCAAAGTTTGGCCACGGGCCTGGGAGACACCCAAGGGTCTTGTGACTGGAAAGAATTCTAACGCAGGAAATGAAACACCCGTTTATCACCCTGGACCAACGAACGACGTCAGACTCTCACTGGTGTTACTGGAGCTCAGGATGTCTCACAAAATGTTTTATTAACCAGCATCCTGTCTCCAAAACACCCCCCTCTCTGCTCTAATCCCAGTCACAGGCAAAGGTCACTGCTGGATATGCGTCACTCACTCAGCTGGTTCCAGCAGATGCCTCTGGCTGCTTACTGGGTACCAAATCCTGGACCATGGGGCAGATAACAAAGATGAAGACATGCACCAGAATGGTCCAGGGTTTAGCTGTGGTGCACTAGAACTTGCCTTGCAGTGATGACTTGGCCTGGCTTCCCTGGAGCCCTCTATAAACTTGACCAGGCAGTGCAGAGAGCACAGTGAATTTGCTGGAGGTGGCTGGTCTGCCAAGCAGGTGCCTTCAGCAGGCAGCTGCTGTCACTTCCTGTGGAGCAGGACTGACACTGCCCCATGCTGTTTTATGCTAGTGTGTCCTCATCAGCCTGTGGTCGTTTTGGCTTTGTTCTCACTTGAGAGTCTTCCAGCCGGTTCAGCATCCCCAGCCATGCCCAGAGGCCAGGCAGCAAGTGGGATGCTTTGACTCCTCCATGCTCCTGCTTTGTCCTTTGTTCAGACCAACCTTTCCTCCTCCCTACATCTCAGCTGGCTCTGCCACCTGCTGGCTGTGGGCCTATTTTGCACCATATAAATAGTTACCCTTACCCGGTGCTACTCCATGCCACTTAGACAGAGGCAGGCTGTTTCGCTAGGTGACCAGGCCTGCCAGAAAAGGCACCACATGACAGGCAGTCTGTGCTACCATCTGGTCCGGATGTGGCGCCTCGTTGCCATGGTACCCAAGCTCCTGTAGAGTAGATTCTGTGAATCATGACTTGCTTGGATCTGCGGTTGGAAAGAGGGAATCATCTCTGTGGGCTTTGGGGTCTGATTAGCTCTGCAGTTGTCTCAAGAGTCTCCAGCCTGTGCCTGTGAACTGCTGGTGCACAAAAAATACCATATCTCTGAATTAGAAAGGCGGAGGTATCTTCTTGAGGCCTCACTTATTAATTTACACAACTTGAAGACCCCGGAAATACAGATGAGAGAAAAGTGTTCACAGGGGGAGAGGGTGCAGGCTGGTGGCCTGCAGCCTTGTTTGAGTTTGAATGCCCTTTGGGTAAGTGTGACTTGTGCATGCTGCCAGGGTCCTGGTTTCATTCACTACCTTTAACTTGCTTCTTTTTGTTGTTGTTTTTTCTTTTTCATTCCTTTAAAAAAAATGTGATTTTAAAGCCGGACGTGGTGGCATAAGCCTTTAATCCCAGCATTTGGGTGGCAGAGGCAGGTGGATTGCTGTGAGTTCGAGGCCAGCCTGGTCTACAAAGTGAGTCTAGGACATCCAAGGCTACACAGAGAAACCCTGTCTCGAAAAAACAAGAAAAAAAAGGGACTAAATAAAAAAAACCTGCGTCTTGCTGGCATATATGTGTGTGCACCATGTACATGCCTGGTGCCTGAGGGGGCGGCTAGAAGAGGGCATGAGATCCCCCGGAACTAGAGTCACATGGCTGTGAGCCTCCATGTGCATGCCAGCAATTAAACCTCTGGAACAGAACAAATGCTCTTAACCACAGATCCTTCTCCCCGACCCCTCCCTTGGTTCTGGATGTCACCTTCCTGACTCATACAATGGATGGAGTCACCAATCTTTGGCTGAAAATAGGAGAACTGAGCCTGGGGACTGTGAGACAAATCAATAATGTTTCATAAAGAGATCTTATAGGGGTTGGGAGAAGAAATATATGTATGACAGAAATTCACGACGGCTGGGGCAAAGGCTCAGTAAAGGCCTAGCAAGCTGGACATGGTGGCACATTCCTGCCGTCCCAGTACTGTGGAGACTGAGACAGGAGGAATCCAGTTGCTATCCAAGCCAATCTGGCTAAATCTGTGCGCCTACAGACCAATGGGAGGTGGGGAGCCTTGAGTGCACTGGCTCTTCTTCCTCTTCCTCTTCTATTTAATTCTTTCTACGTATACAATGTTCTGCCTGGGTTGTACCTGCCTTCCAGAAGAGGGCGCCAAATCTCATTATAGACGGTTGTGAGCCACTATGTGGTTGCTGGAAACTGAACTCAGGACCTTTGGAAAAGCAGCCAGTGCTCTTAACCTCTGAGCCTCTCTAGCTGCTCTTCTAAAGGACCCGGATTCATTTCCCAGCACACACATGGCAGCTCCCACTCACCTGTAACTCCAGTCTCCCGGAATCTGGCCCTCTCATCTGGCCTCCAAAAGCACCACAAAAATGTAGTATACAGATAGTCATACAGGCAAAACACCCATACATAGGAAAACAATTTTTTTTTAAAGGTGGAGAATAGAGGAAGACACCTAGTGTCTTTCTGTTTCTGTTTCTCTTCCTCTCTCTCTCTCTCTCTCTCTCTCTCTCATACACACACACACACACACACACACACACACACACACATTTGTGAACACAAGGCAAGTATCAAGATAAATAATGAAGAGCTGCATAAATGGTGAAGCCAGGAAGTATTTTAACTATTTTTTTTTGTCCTGAAGTGAATGGTGCTTGGCATTTACTTACAGACCAGAAAGGGAACTTTGTGAAGCTTTGTTTCATCTGATACTCTGTCCCTGATGGTCTGAAGGCAACATGGAGGTAGATGTGGGTGCCCTTAGACGTCCCAGGTGCAGTGGGAGAAAGAGATGGTTGGCCTGAGTGAGGGGGAAGAAGTCACTGTGACTTTCTGAGGAAGCTTCATCGCAAATCTCCACCTAAAACCTAAACGCCCCATTGGGTATGGGGGAACAATAAAGTGTGTACTGAGTGCTTGATGCATGAGAGGGACTTCCCACCTTGCAAGGTGAGGAATAATTGGCCCCATCTTACAGATGGGCAAGCTGAGGCTTTGATGTCCTGTGGTTTGTCCAGTCATCCTAGAACTGGCAATGGGCAGAGCCAGGGTTTGCACAAGGGCTGATTCCAGAGCCCATGCCCTTAGCCTCGAGGCCCCTGCCTTCACTAGTCTGCCTGGGCTCTGCCCACCCCACCTTCCCCTTCGGCTGGGAGGAACAGGAGCTCTCAAGCAAGACTTGTCACTTTGGCTTTGCTTTCCTAGTCTCTCTGATAGACAGGGCCTGTAGACAGTAGTAGCTGCCATTTAGTGTTTGCTGACTGAGCATCCTGAGTCCAGGATGGGGTTGATGACCTGATGGGGGATGGTGTGCCTGACAGCCCAAGGGGAATCTCACGAGGCAGGTGTCACAGCTGTCTTCTCCCATGTTGTCTAAGAGGGAACTCTGTGTCTCCAGAGCTGCAGAGGTTCTGATGTACTTGCTTTCCACATTCAAAGAGCCAGTGAGAGTGGAAATCAAGGTGTGACTCCCTGACCACCCCACTAAAGCCCATCAATGTTTCCTAGGAACCTGGCACATGTCTGGCACCCAGGGAGATAATAATGAAACAGTTCCTGTAGGTACTACTGGGCTGAAGGGGCCCCCAGGAAAGACAGACTCCATGTGGGAGGCATTGGACCCACTAGAGCAACCAGAAGTGGGAATTTAACTGTGAGGAGCTCATGTAGGCGAGAGGCATGATGGGTCCTGGCTTCGGGGCCACTCTTTGGGCCCTAAGCTAAGCACTTGGCACCTTTTCACACGGTATCACTGGCATCAACTATCCCCGTTTCATGGCTGAGGTAACAAAAACCCAGACTCACAGTAGGACCGAGTCTTGCTGTGCTAGGAATAGTCACAACTAGTCCCTGCACCATGCGCTCACTGGGGTGCCTCGTGAACAGGTCTCGTGTGAGGGCCTCTGTATTTGGATGGTGTGTGGAGCTGGGGCACAGGGCCTGCTTGTCTTGGAGTCTGTCTCTGGGCCATTAAACACCCAGGTGAACAATCTCAATACTTAAGGTTTGTGTTGGTCTGGGTGCCTGTGGCTCATGGAGCTTCCTGTCTGGCTAGAGGATAAAGCATCAGAGGAAACCACAGACAGGACTTCTTAGACCCTGCACTAGGCGCAGCTGTGGTTCAGGAGAACCTGGTTGCTTAGGGCATCTGCTGTGGGCTGGCTTGGCGCTGATTCTTGGAATATAAGTCTATAGGAGTTGCTTCCTCGTCTCCCGTTAGGACTGACCCGCATCCTCCAGTTAATACCCCGCTACACCCACACCTTCCAGAAGTTGCAGTCAGCATTATTTATGCCATTTGGAAGAGACTCAAGGCCATAGCCAGTCTTTTCGGGGGTCTGTCTAACTACTGTCCCCTGAGAACTCGTTCTCAGTCCACTCTCCGGAAGTACGTAGGCTGGGAGGTGTGCCTCTACGGATATGAACTCAGTGAAAGGGGGCTGCAGTGAGGAGATGAGAAGTGGCTCTTTGCTCGCTGTTTCTATGTGAAACACGAGCCCAAGAGAAACCAAAAGTCCAACTCCAGGCTGTAAGAGAAACAGATGGAAACAAAGCCGTCCGTACTCCCCTCCACCCCCGCCTCCCAAACCCTCTTTGGGTCTGAGCATTGTCTACAGTGTTGGCTTCCTCATAGTGCCTGACTGGGTAGTGCGCATGCCTGTCACTCAGAACTTGCTTCAGTGCCTTGTTCTTGCTCACACGTGCTGACAATTAGCCACATGCCTGGCTTGATGCACACACAGGAAGCAAGGTCTTCAGCATGGATGGGTAGGGGAGGAAAGCTCATTTTGGAACAGGCTGAGTGCTCAGACATGTTCACTCCAGTGTTGCTTCTAATGGAAAAAAAAAACCCCAAAAACATTGGAAACTAGGGCTCCTCGGTAAGGAAGATGAATAAACTGAGGAACATGGGAATACGGAGTGAGGCAGGCAGCTATTTTAAAGAGTAAGGTATACAGACACGTGTCCCAACAGGATGAGCAGGAAAGTTAGGTGGTATTACTTGTCAGTTTAAAAAAATCATGATGGTATTGCTGTGTGCGCATGTGTGCATGTGTGTGTGTGTGTGTGTGTGTGTGTGTGTGTGTGTGTGTGTGAATACTAGCTAAAAGAACAGCTATCTTTAGAAAAGTTAAGTCTAAAAATTCTCCCTGGGAGGGCAAAGCTGGGTCAGAGAAAGGGGGCTGAGGCCAGCTCCAGGCACGTATCCGCCCCACCCCTCAAGTGGTTCTTGGCTCTGCTTGCGGCTCACTACTGGCCAAACCAAATGAACTGGCAGCTCTCCCAGGAGATGGAGACTAGACCGAACAAACTCTGAATCACAGCCTCGGAGAGATTGGACGTTCCCTGACCACTGGTGCAGCTGCTGCCAGCCTTGCTCTGGAGGATGGCCACATGCCCCTCACACTCACACCACACCGAGCACATAATTCATGACTCTATAGCTGTAGATGGACTAGGCAACTAAAAAACCATCAGCAGCTCACCTCTGCTCGCTGCACGAAGTCAAATTGTACTTTAGCATTCAAGATGTTTATGGTTTGGCCTCACAGACTCTTCTCTATTTTAAAAAAAATTTACTTTATAGCCTAATTGTAGCCCACCTCCTCTCCTCCCAGCCCCACCCTCACATTCACCCCGCCTTGTTCCCTCATCCCCTTATCCTCAGAGAAAGGGAAACCCTCCCCATCACTACCAACCCACCCTGACACCTCAAATCCTAGCAGGACTAGGCACGTACATCCTCTCCCACTAAGGCCAGACAAGGCAGCCCAGCTAGGGGAAAGGGATCCAAAGGCAGGCAACGGAGTCATAGACAGCCCAGCTCTAATTGTTAGGGGACCCACAGGATGACCCGGCTGCACATCTGCTACATATGTGTAGAGGGCCTAGTTTTCTCTGTAGGCCTGCTGGTGGTGTCCTTGCTCCCTCTGGCTGCCTCAGTCCTTTCCCCAACTCTTCCATAAGACTCCCCAATCTCCACCTGTTGTTTGCCTGTGGGTCTCTGTATCTGTTTCCATCGCCTGCTGGATGAAGAAGCCTCTCAGAAGACAGTTACGCTAGGCTCCTGTCTGCAAAGCATAGAGTATCATTAATAGTGTCAGGGGTTGGCTCTCTCTCCCATCGGGTTGGGTCTGAATTGGGCCGGTCATTGGTTGGCTGGCTATCCCCTCAATCTCTGCTCCATCTTTATCCCTGCACTACTTGTAGGCAGGACAAATTTTGGGTGGAAGGTTTTGTGGATGGGTTGGTGTCTCCCTCCCTCGTTCCAACTGGAAGTCCTGCCTGGCTACAGAAGTTGGCCTCTGCAGACTCCATATCCTCCACTGGTAGAAGTCTCAGCTAGGGTGACCCCCATAGACTCCCAGAAGCCTCCCCCATCCCAGAGATGCCTGCCTCCTTTGATTTCTGTTCTCTCTCCTCGCCTTCCTCCTCCTCATTCCTGGTCCCTCTCTCCTCCCCTCCTTATCCCTCTCCTGCCCAGTTCCCTCCCTCCTATTTCAGGTGCTTGAATCTCAGTGAGAAGGGGACACTTCTCCCTCTTAACTTGCATGGTTTCTCAGTATACACAAACACACACACTTTCTTCGGAATCCTCACTGCTATATACCCCCATGTGACCCCAGTCAAGTCACTTGACCTTTCTGCATCTCATATCCTCAGATGGAAAATGGGGGTTACAGTAAGAGCATCCATTCAGGACTGATGTGGGGTCATGGGAGTTGACGCCTGTGTGAGCAGAAGGGGATGGATCACAGTTGGGGCTGCTGCACGGTAGCTGCTCATCCTTCTCTGTGTTTCTCCAGGCCTTCCCTAACTGCCCTACGTATCAGTGGTCCTTGGATTTCGTAGGTGGGAAATTGGGTAGAATGTGGGTTCTATGACACAGCAAGGAGCCTGTTCCCGGTGATGTGGGTAGTGAGGGCCACACAGGGATACACTGGGCCCCAGCAGCACCAGGTTTCAGTCTTTGTAGGCATGTGCTACAATGCCTATGCGGTATGATATGACATGTGGTGTCGGGAATTGAACCCAGGGCTTTGTGAATGCTAGGCAGGTATTCTACCAACTGAGCTACACCCTTGGGCCCACTCCAGTCCTTTTTGTGGTGCTTCTCATAGGAGAACTTGGAAGGGGGCCCTTGCTCTTCCCTCTGTCTCGAACAGCATCTCTTATGCACCAGGCTCCCAGTACCTGTATGAACCTGCCAGGAGTCAGGGCTTCCCCAGCCATCTGCTGTCCTGGTCACTTGTGGGACTGCAGTTGTGCTCAGGAAAAAGTCCTATGGTATAGCTGGCACCACACTGACCATATTGACCTTCCTCAGTGAAGGGATCAGCCTCGCCCATGGATGTCTTCTGATAAAGCGGTAGTTTTCTTGAAAGGAAGTTAAGAAGTTTTCCTCAACGGTACCACATGGGGGACGCTTAGAGCTTTACACGGTCACTTAGATTGGATTCTGAGCACCATGCAGGTCCAAGGCAACTGGCCGAGCTCTCTGGGTGATTTGGGTGACAGCTTTGTTAATGAGTCCACATGCTAGCAATTTCCAGGGAGCTATAGTTTGGGTGTTGTGTCCAGACCACACCTGCCAAGGGTTCTTGCTTCGGAAGACTGGTTAAGACTAGTGAGAGAACCTCAAATTAGGGCTCCTTGAAGGAGATCAGGGTGTATCTTATGCACCCCTGGTTACTTCTCACAAAGGTTAGCACAAGAGCCTCAGCCCGGCTCTCCACCCCAATCAAAGCAGCGTGTTCTCACTATAATGTGGCATCCTCATCAGACATCAAATACAGCCATCTGATCTGGAATCTAGAGCCTTCTGGATGGTGAGGTATATAAGCCTCTTTTAGTCCTAAGTAGTTTCGAGTATCTCATGGTAGAAATGGAAGCTCCCTACTAAAGAGGGCTGTGTGTGTGTGTGTGTGTGTGTGTGTGTGTGTGTGTGTGTGTGTGTGTGTGTGTGTAGGCCATATAGGACAACATTGGCTTCTTTCTTTGGGAACAGTCTACCTTGTTTTGGAGACAGGGCATCTTATTGGTCAGTGAGGCTAAACTGGCTGGGCAGGAAGTCCTGGGGATTCATCTCTGTGTGTCTGCCTGCCTGCCTGCCTGCCTGAGATTACAAGCATTAACTACCATGTCAGCTCTTCCCTTGCGTTCTGAGGATTAAGTTCAGGTCCCTGTATTTATGTGGCAAGCACTTTACTGAATGAGCCATCTCCTCAGGCCCTGGCCTGGGGATTTTGAGGATACAGTGTGCTCCCCTAACACAACCAACCTCAGAGCCTCAGGTGTGGCAGACCTGGTCCAGAGGCCTACGGCTGGTCCAGTGTCCTTGGGAGGTGAGAGGACGTCTATGGTGCAAAGGGGTTGGGAGAGGGTATCGTCCTTTGTGGAAAGGTCCTGTGAGCTCAGAGGACTTAAGCTTCAAGACAGACTCTTCAAAAAGCAAACCCTCCTCGTTTCTTTCAGGGCCTCCCTGTCTTTGCACAGGCCTGCTCTATGAACCTCATGCTGGACTCTGCCCTGCAGCCAGCTTTCGAAAGTACTTCGGAGGGACCCTGCAGGCAGTGCACAAGCTGCCTTAAGGGCAAAAGTATTCCATTTTGTTATTTTAAAAAATCCTTGAGGGCGTAAGAATAAAAATGGTGTGTGTGTGTGTGTGTGTGTGTGTGTGTGTGTGTGTGTGTGTGTGTGTGTGTGTAAGCTTTGCTTGCCAATAGGAAATCTACCCTCATCCCCAACTCTGCTCTAAGATTTCCTGAAGTGAAAAACAAACTCTACTCCTTACAAGAATTTAATTCCTCCTTTAATATAAATAAGGCAGCACAAAACCCCGAGAGCCCTGGGATGCTTCAGATGCATCTCTGGTGTACAACAGGCTTCTGTTCCACCGAATGGCCGGCAGACAAGAAGAAGCCAGAGGTGTTTCTCCTGTGACCTTCCTCCTGGGGGGAAGCTGGGGGTGGGGGGTGGGGGGTGGAGAGGGAGGGTCCAGGCTTGGCCTTGGCCTCTGGAGGCTGGTTCTTCACTGCCAGGCTCTCTTTGAATGAGCAGTGGGACACGAATGAACAGAAATAGGCACAGATGACAATAAATAAGAACATTGCCCCGACTCTGGAAGGTACCTGTTGATGAAGGTGGCTCAGGGCTGCGGACAGAGCCACACTTGGAGTAGGCTCCATTACTGGGTCCTAGGTTGCCCACTTGAAGGCTGTGGAGGGGCAGGACCACACGTGTTTGGTTCAACCTCTGCTCTCGTTCAGGCATCCTAGGGTCTCTGGCTACCCTGCACTCGATAGAGACCTTCTCCACCACCACTTAGCCTTGGTGGCTAAATGGTCCATGGTCCATCTTCTGGAGCTTTCTGAGGTCACATAAGGCATGTGTGGGGCTACAGGAAGCCTGGTTTTGATGCCTGCTAGGTCCGCTGTCTCAACTTCTGGATGGCTATGGGTACCACCTTGTTCTTCACCCGCATTTCTTCTTTGGTCCACTGTTACCATGGAGATGATGTGGAGAAGAAATTCCAAACAGGCAGCTAAGTTCAAGTGCAGAAGAAGCAGCTGGATCTTCCAAAAGAGGCCTGGACAGGGGCCCAGCTCCAGCCTCAGGCTCTGGTGCTGGTCTGGGGCCCACAGTACTCCTTTGAAGACACAGGCTGTGTCTGAACTACTCACACAGATCCTCAGTGAGCCCAGCCTACACTATGTTCTTTAGCTCTGGGTCATCCAGGAGGTCAGCAAGGCCCATGCAGGAAAGACTGCCTACATACAGGGGGCGAGGCCTTCTTGGAGTTGGGGACTGGGAGATGCTTTGGGTCTAGGTTTTATAGCATCTGTGGTGTACAAGCCTACCCTTCCCAATGACCCGGAGCCCAAAGATGGCTTAGGGCTATTGTAATCCTCTCCCCGGGGCTCTGGAACTTTCTGCAAAGTGGGCCAAAGTGCAAGTCAGACACGAGTATCTGTGCCACTCTACCACACAGTTGGCTGGTAAAACCAGCTGTGGAGAGGGGGGAGGAGCTTCTGAGCCAGCACCCAATATGGTAAATGGCACCCATGGTGGCTGGGACGTGGTACAAGGGTAAAAGGACAGGGTGTGTACCTGAGCAAGATGTACGGCTGAAAAACTGGCCAACTTAAGACACTCCACCACCAAGTACCCATTTCTGTGTAATGGAGACATTAGCCACCAGGTCCTGGGCCTCTGCCAGGTTCTTTCCGCCAAGTAGTATTAAAAAAATGTCAGCCACATGGGACCTCGGTTATTGTGCACGGTGTGGTTCAAAGGCTGTGATTTCCCACAGCAGTCCCCATTTGCGATTCAACTGCAGGTGGCTGGGACCAAGAGTTCCCGGATGGAGTGCTGGGTCTTAATCTGATTCCCAGCAACATCCTAGCAGATCCAAAAGGGATCGCATTCAAATCAGTGCTTGCAGTCTCTCTAACTCAGTCCCGAGAGACTGTCCGGTCACTGTCTTGGCCATTCATAGTGATCTACAGCTAGCGACAAGGGATCAGTGCCCAAACTCAAAACAATGGTTTTACCAACAAGCCCCTGTGGCCAAAAAAGGCAAAACGGTGTCCAGTTGTCTGTTTCCTTCACTCTCCAGGACCTGGCTCCTTAGCAAGGTGAACGTCAGCTGCCTCCAGGCCTGCTGTGTTTCCTGTATGGCGTCACAGAGGCCAGTAAGGTAGATACATAAGATGCTTTCCCTCACGGCCGTCAAATCTCATGCTCTACAAGGCGACTGCTTTTGGTGGTGGGCTGGCGTGGTCTGAAGGGACATGAAGGGAATACTCGCGGACGAGTGTTGGGGCATTCTTGAGCATTTCATAGAAGGACTCCACTGTGCTGTGGTAAAGCGTCCGCTGCAGAACGAAGGGCCGGAAGAGGTTGAGAGGCTCGGCTCTGCGCAGGGTCTCTGGGAGTCCCATAGCCACGGGCACCTTGCGGTTGCCCACAAAGAAATGGTGGAGCTTCTTCTCCAGCAGGCTCCTCTCCAGGAAGCAGAAGAGCTCCCGCAGGCGCACATCCAGCTGGCTGGCCGTCCAGTCAGTAGCCTGCCTGGACAGCAGGAGATGCATCAGGGCAGTTTTTAGGTGGTAGTTGTTCAGCCCACTGGGGCCTGTCAGGCGGCTCTGCTTGGAAAGCAAGAAGGAGGCGATCTGCAAACAGCTGAGGTGGCAGGCACCCTCCGGCAAAGCCTTGGTTGTCATCCGGAGGAACTGTCTCTCGCAGACAGCAAAGGACAGGAACCAGTCAGAGTTCCGGGCTGGAGTACCCTCACACGACACCTTGGGGACCTGTGAGACAAAGTATAGATCCGAGTCATTATACTGGACAACCGGAGTCAGGGTGAAGGGCATGGACTTTCCCGAGCGGAACTTGATCTTGAGAGACCCTGGGGTGTCCAGCTGGTCAAAAGCAAGGTCGAACTCATACTTGTGGGCAATGTGGTGCCAGGCTCTGGTGAGGGACACTAGGAACCACTTCATGACCTGCACGGTGTCTAGATATGAGGACTCTCTGGAACACAGCAAGTCCTCCATTGCACTGCCTCCACCACGGCCAGGCCGCACCCCTCTCTTCTTGCCATGAAGGAGACACAGCATATCCTCCCCAAGCTTGGTCTTGCCGCAGATGCAGCCTAGAGGGTCCCCATCAGCTGGGGACACCTTGATTTGGCCATAGCCCTGGCGATCCAAGGGCACTGAAAGGCTGGAGCACCAGAGCTCTGGGCGGAAGCTATAGGACTCTGTGGGAATGAAGGGTACAAACAGTTGGTACAACAGGGGCCTCTCCACTAGACAGTTTTCGTACATGTCACCCACGCCAATAAAGTCTTCCATCTCCATGTCAGTGTCCCGGTTGCAGATGCTCCTCAGGGCTCCCAGCAGGTCGTCCACGAAGCCTTCCACAAACTCCCTGGTGCGGGTGGCATCACCCGTAGCACTCCGAATACAACGCTCATAGAAGTGGTCCAGGGTGGCCTTATTGGGCAGGGGAAGGCCCCTCAGTGGGGTACCTACGAGTCCAGACAGCTCATCCTCATCTCCACCCAGGCACGCTGGAAAGGGCCCGTCCTGGTGGTCTTGCCGCCACACCTCGATGATTAGGAAGAGGATCATGCAGAGCGTGCTCCAGAGGTCCCAGGCAGTGTGGGCTTCTGGCTGCGGCTGGCCCTCGTCTTCCAGTGGCTGCAGAGCCTCCTTCTCGGCCACCAGCCGTGACATCTCCTCCTCCAGGCGCAGCTGCTCCAGCTGCAGCTTCTCCTGGTGCTCCTGCATCTTGCGGATGATCTCCTCCTCATTTTCCGGGACGGTAGCGTTCTCCCGAGGGAACAGTAGTGGGTGGTTAACGATGGCCGTCACCACCACCAGACATACCCTGAAAAGTCCCAGGGCCATGGCTGCAGTGTTCCTAAGAAGAGAAAGACACTTCTGGTCACACTTAAGTTTCCTTCAAGGATATTTTCGCCCTGGACCCTTGTACCAGTCTCTGCTCCCAAGAGCCAGTGAGGGCCTGGGGTCTCACACTCAACCCCCAGCCGCCTCCAGTGACCATCTCCCATGCTCCAGTCCAGTCTTAGGGGAAGAGTCTATGGCTTACACACGTCTTAGACATTTCCTTCTGCCTGCTAGAACATTTCTCTTGATGGAGCCAGTGCACTCTTGACCTCGTGGGTCAACCTTCTCTCCTCTTGGCCCTTTGGCTGGGGTAGATCTAAACTGGCAGCTCAAATCCAGAGGTGAGCCTAAAGGCCAAACCCAAGATAACGAGTCTGCTCCACGCAGCCACAGCTATACCCACAGTGATTGGTTCTATGATGAGTGTATGAACAACTTGAAGCAAGGCTTTCCTTGTTGCTAGGGCTGTCTGATAGCAGGACTGCATCTACACCATGGGCTGCTCTTTAGCCACCTCGAAGGAGAACCTGCCACCAACATAGAGTAAAGCACACGCCGCTCCCGAGCTGTGTATGAAACCATCGCTTCTGGGTTTTTGCAATCAGAGGAGTCCATAAAGACATCTCTTCTCTTTAAGCTAAGCTGAGTTGTTCTTCAGCCATCAGAACTAAGAGGCCCCACATGCTGCCTTCTGCTACCAATATAGTTTGTTTAGTGGGTGTGTCCTCCGGCAATAAAACCTAGTGGTTAAGAATGACATGTTCCAAAGCGAATCCTGTCACTGAAGAGCTGTGTGATGCTGGGTACATTAACTCATCTCTCTGAGTCTAGGCTTAAAAAAAAAAAAGGTAATCATATCCCCACAGGGGTATGGAACTGATGCCTCTCCATGCTCTTATCCAAGTGTTTGAACTCTGAATCTGACCTCTTAGCAGATTCTCTAAGACAGATGGACTTCTAGCACTTAAATACTTTGCGGGAGAAAGGCTGAACTCTTGCAGTCTTTGCGACTGAAATTGTGATGCATGGAGCACTGGCAGAGGTACCTCCTGGGATCTTGTTAGAAACCTAGAGTCAAGCTGGGTGTGGGGTTGACACTCTTAGGAGACAGAGTCAGGAGGACTGCCATGGATTCAAGGCTAGCCTAGGCTACACAGTGAGACTACCGAGAACAAGATGGGGGCCTAAGTGAGGACGTAGCAGGTAAGCACACTTGCTACTCTGCCAGAGAACCAGTGCTTAGCTCCTTGTATCTATACCATACAGGTCACAACCACTTGTCCTCCAGCTCCCGGGGAACTGATGTCCTCTTAGGGTATAGGGTATAGACACACACATACACACACACACACACACACACACACACACAGAGAGAGAGAGAGAGAGAGAGAGAGAGAGAGAGAGAGAGAGAGAGAGAGAGAGAGAGGAATAAAACCCAACCAACCAACCAAATGCAGAGTTGCAGCCCCACCCCTGACCTCAATCAGAATCTTTACTTTAAAATCATCCATGTGGGGTTGGGGTTGGGGTTGGGGTTGGGGTTGGGGTTGGGGTTGGGATTGGAGGGATGGCTCAGCGGTTAAGAGCTTTAGTTACTGTTTTCAAGGGCCAGTGTTTGTTTCCCAGCACCCGTATGGCAGCTCTCAACTGTCTGTGACTCCTGTTCCAGGGGGATCTGATGCCCTCTTCTGGTTCCCTTGAGCACTGCATGCTTGTAGGAAGGGCCGTGTTATGGGTACAGTTGACTCACCAATGTCACCTGCAGTTTCATTTTTCCAAATTTTCAGTCACTTAGAGTCAGCTATAAACTTCAAGCTACACTCTGAGCAAATGTGTTGAAATCATATGGCTCCACTCTTTCTCGCCTGGACTATGAGCCACACATCTGTCCAACATATCCCCCCAGTGTACCCTACTCACCCATTAGTAACTAGGCAACCAGCTTGGCCAGGTTGACCCCCATGACATTATAGTGCTTATGATGAACAAACCCTTATTTGAGCTTATGGCCCCAAGTGCAAAAGCGATGACTCTGGTGATTTGGATATGCTGATGAGAAGCAGAAAAGGGTTTCTTTTTATGTGAAAAGACAGACATTCTCAAGGGAAGAAACAAAATCATATTCCAAGGTATCCTATCTGAAATTGTGACGAAGGAAAAGCAATTCTTGTTGCTGTTGCACCCCAAGCGACAGAAGCTATAGCCGTAATGTGTGGCGAGCAGAAAGAAAGGAAAAGGCCTTAGGTGTGTGTGTGTGTGTGTGTGTGTGTGTGTGTGTGTGTGTGTGTGTGTGTGTGTAGCAAGACAAAGTACACACAACCTTCAGCACTCAGGCACCATGTGGAGGTCTAGGATAAGGAGCATCTCTGTATTGACCTTTCATGGAACTTTCTCGGTTCCCAGCAGGAACCCTGGGATGAACTATACCTACCCTGTCCCTCTCTCTTTCAGTAACATCAGCAAAGATCTTGAGATTCTTGTTGGACAACAAAGAGAAGAACCCAAAAGGCCTGTCACCCTCCTGGGGCAAGCCAACACTGGCTGACAGGAATTTCTGGGCTCTTTTCCTAGAGTCCCCTGACCTTGAATTTGCAGGAGGAAACTCTTACCCTCCATGGTACCAGGGGAAAGGGGCTCATGAGCAGGCGAGGATTCTCCAGCAAGGGGAAGATGAATACTCGCAGCCTGTGCTGGCTGGCCAGGGCAAGCTGCTGTTCATAGGTGACTCAGACATCTCCACCCCACGTACAGAGCATACTAGTCAGCAGGATCCAGAGGGGCTGGGGTGGAGATCTGGCCCCAGGGAGGAGGAGACAAGTTCAGGCGCAGCTCTGAAGAGCCCACAGGTTTCTACAGAGCAGGAAGCAAAGGGACAAGAGCAAGTGCGGGATGTCAGACTGGAAGAGATAGGATGGGGGGGGGGGGCAAGTCCAAGGGCAGCCAGTCAGCCTCCCACTCCAGAGCTGGGAAACGCATGGCGGATAATTGCAGACACAGAACAGTCATGGTTTCCATGACACAGAAACAGCAAAGGGTGATCCACCAGGGTGGCCCAGGGCAGAACTCTTGAGGCTGGTTGGAGAGCGGGGATCAGGGCTTTAAATGGAGTCCCTGCAGTGTGACACCAGATGGCAGCCAGCTAGCAAGGAGCCCTTCAAGGCCCCTGTAACACAGGCAGCTGTCTCTGGGCACCGCTGTCCCCATGGCAACTGCCATCAATTGGGAGGAAGTCAGCTTCCACATCAATACCGGAGGGAGAACGCGCCATCCATGGGGGGAGTGTGGCCAACATGAACCCCCAGACTAGAGAATTCTCTTCCCCTTCACACCGTAGCTTCAGCTACGCCACCCGCCACCCGAGCGAAACCACAGGCCTGCTGGAGGATGCGAGACCCTGGGAGCTTCCTTGTCCAGAACTCAAAACCAAGGAGTCACTTGGAGGACCCAGACTAAGCACAGGTGCCTTGGGCAAATTACTTGACTTTTCCCATCCCATCTCTGCACCTGGCAAGTGGGAGGAGAAATACCTGCTGTTGTAAAGCTTGAGCAAGGAAACCCCCTGCTCCCTTGTATCATAGCTCCTGTTAAAGACTAGCCGTGGCAGGGTGAGAATACACAGATGTCCCTGCCTGCAAGGTGCTCTGGATGGACACAGGCAGCACCCATGGGGGTTATGGACCAACTCTGTTAAAAGCATCAGGCTAAAGGCACAACGAACACAAGGCATCTACGTTGAGACTCCCCCTCGGGCCTGGCCTTGAACTTTGGTTCTGCCCTTGGTGTCATGATTTCCGGAGGGAGGGGGGACACCATTCAGCTTTTCTAGCGCTCCCATCTTCATCCCTGAGGAGGTCAGAACAGCTCCTCCTTTACAAGGATGCCGAAGTCAAATGCCCCTGGGTGCTCAGTACAGTGCCTGGCGCAGGGCAGGCACCACAAGCAGCGGCTTCTTTTTCCTTGGCCTCCACAGATGAGGACTCTCACCAGCCAAGCACAGTAGCCCTGCCCAGGTCTCAGGGTGTGGAAGAACGCACACTGGAAAGTGCTTCGGAAGCAGAAAACACCCCACAGTCATGGCACAGTGCACCTTCCACTCCGCCCCACCAGCAAAAGGAAGGAATCCTTCAAAGCCTGCAAGTGAGGAGAGACCCAGCTGACTCACCCTCCCTCCCCCATCCCACCCCCCACAGCTCAACCATCACCTTCTTCCCAGGGATCTTAACCCAGTTGTCATTTTTTGTCCCTTGCTAACCTCTGTACAGGCTATAGAGCCTTGTGGATGAGGTATGAGGGCCAGGTCAATATACTGAACGGGCTGTAGTCACTTGTGCCTCCCTTGCAGAGCTGGGATTGAAGCTTCTCCTCTTCTGCCTCCCAAACCAGTTGATAGGGACCACTGCCCTGAAGGGCCTGGGCAAGAGCAGAGAGGAGTTTGTACTCCGGTGTGAAGCTCTTGTAAACCAAAATGACACGCATGTGCACGCACCCTCACAGGCATGCACACACATACCCTTCCCCAAAGGGTGCCTTTTCCAAGATGTCTGCCTCTGCTGGTCCCAAAGCTGCCAGCTTTAAGACTGCTCCACACCTGTGGCTTGTGATGGCTGTGGGCAGCCTTGGCTTTGGGAATAAACCTGGGTCATTTGGCGGGCTTCCGCCTGCTTGCCAGGAAGCAGACAGGAAGCCCGCTGAATTCCTCTCCACCCCAGCCTCACCCACAGAGAGGGTGGCTCAAACAGCTAAACTTAGCCTGGCCAAAAGCCAGGTCTTGGGGTACAGAGGCTGGGGAAAGATGGCAGCCTCTGGGTATCTGTGTGCATGTGGTGGCCAGGACAGGTACTCTATCAGGCTCTTCCTGTAGGGCTAGCCAGGAGCCTAAGACCCTAGAGGGGAAATGTTAGGTGGCTGTTTACTGGGGTCCCTTACTCCTGCACCCCAGAACACTTCTCACAATAGCTTGGGTGAACAAACACCACTGAGAGTTTACTGCCCACAGCTCCTGTCTGTCAAGCCCTCACTAGGATGTGCTCAGCACTGTCCACGGTGACCACTGTGGCTTTCCAAGAGGCGGTTATGATCCCTGGTTCACAGATGGGTCAGTCAAAGCTCAAAGGACTTTCTAGCCATGTGGCTGCAGAGGTCAGAGGTAGCTGGAATTCCAGCTGTTCCACCTGCCTCTGTGTGCAAAGCCCAGGCTTTCCCACCATGGTGCCGCAACAAAGCACCTGAGTGCTAGGAGAGAGCTGGCCACTTCAGGATCCTCAGTGAGCAGAGCTACATCCCTGACAGAAAAAAACCCTCACAGTACATATGGGTGTTAGGCAGCCACAGAGCACCTCACAGGGGCTCAAGAGGCCAGTGAACTAGAGCTATAAAAACAGAGAGCTTTATTCCCGTTCTTTGAAGGCCCTTCTGGGCCCACCCATTGGTGGGGGTGTTAGGTCCCCGGCTCCATAGTTGCTCCTTTCCCTCCTTCCAGAGAATTCTGCAACAAGCTTGTGCCCTTCTTTTCCCCCTGCCCATTACCAGCCTAAGGCCATCCAGGGTTGGATGGGTGACTCTAATCCTAGCCATTTCTCAGTGACTAAGTACCTCTCCCTCTTTCCAAGGCTCCCAGGAGCAGCCCCACCTGGGAACTGGCTGGACAGATGCATTTTCAGCGCCATCTTATTTTTATTTTTACTTTTTATTTTTGGTTTTTCGAGACAGGCTTTCTCTGTGTAGCCCTGGCTGTCCTGGACTCCCTTTGCAGACCAGGCTGGCCTCGAACTCACAGCGATCCACCTGTCTCTGCCTCCCAGAGTGCTGGGATTAAAGGTGTGCGCTACCACACCTGGCCTTTCAGTGCCATCTTATGCCACCTGCTGAGCAGAAACATCAGGGTAGGGCCTAGCACTGTGGTGCTTTTAGCAAATTCCCCTGGTGGTTCTCCGCCCCCCCCCCACCCCCACTGCCCAAGCCTGAGCACCACCCATTCTAAAGCCAGGTTCCTAGGCCAGGTACCCTCTGGGGAGAAGGACGGGTGGGGCTCCTGCAGTGTCACAGCTGGGTTCTGGAGCTTGCCAAGGTCCCCTGCCTGGCTCAGCCTGTCAGATGTAATTAGCTCTGCTAATTAATTATAATAGTAGCCACAGTGCTGGAGAGGCAATCTGGGCCAAGAGGAACATCTGATGGCTTAAAGGAGGCAGGTGATGGTAGACTGTGTGTGGAGGGTTTTCCCCCCCTCACTGTCTAAGTGCTAGACCCTTTAAGAAAGGGATCAAGAAAACCCAGGCTGCGCTGACTGTGCTGAACCCTGCTGTGCGCTGGCCTTGTGTTTGGGTTTCCAATTCCAGCTAACGGGGTTCGAGGTTCGCAGCTGCGTGTGTGGGAAACAAAGCCAATTTGGAGAAAGTCAGAATTTAGAACTGTCCTAGCCTAAGCACCATCTTACAGATTTGCAAAGCGAGGCCCCAAAAACAGATAGGTTGGACCAGGAAGGTGATGTAGAGGGGGCTGAGGCAGAACGGGAATGCATCGTGGGCCCTCCCAGGGGACATCCGGTAAGATGTTCTGTGCAGAGAACAGCAAAAGACGTTTTCGTTATTAAGAGCTGCTTCGAGTCAGGCACGATGTTAAACGCTTTGCATGTACTCTTCCATGCCTGGCACATACAATGGCTGGCCCTTTGTATGTTTACTCGCTCAAGCCAGGCACAGAGCTTGGCGCACCGAATGTGCTTGGTTAGCTTGGCAGCTGCCTAACTACCATTTCACAGCAGGGGCCGATGGCCGCAGATGGTTTGTAGTCCAACTGAGTGAGGACCACCCAGCTGAGCCTGTCTCTCCTCTGCTCTCACATCTTCATTCCTCAGGAAATCAAGGGAGAACTGAGTGAGTGGTTCCATTGTGGCCTGTGGCCTGGGGCACTTCCGGGCTGCCAGTGTCAGTGGCAACTGTCCATCTCATTAGGAGGACTGTCTCCCAGGTTTCCCAGGCCCTGGAGCATCAGGGCCATACCATGAAGGCCCAGTGGACCTCAACAGAACCCATGTTGGCCTCTATCTTGGTTTGGGGTTTTGGAGTCCAAGGCTCAGGCAGCCTGAGCACTGTGGTGACTTCCTCCTATATCCCAGGTTTCCTGCTACATCTCCAAAGCCACACTTTCTTCAGTGGAGTGGAGCCCCACCAGTGTGAGACTAACTTCCCCCGGGAGTGAGTTGATCTTCCCCTTCTGAGCACAGCTGGCTGCGAGCTTGGACCGCTACCCTGCCCTCCACTATGTCAGTTTATTCACTGGTTCTGCTTTCTCACCGACCGGTCCAGCATAGCAAACCAAGTGTCCTACAGCTTCCAAGTCCCCCTGCATGGGCTAGACTCAACACAGCCCCAGCTTGTCGCAGGGAGCTGACTTAGCATGTGCTGGGAGATGCCCAGGGCAGATACAGGTGTGGCAGCCACCTGTCTCTACCAAGTCCATTGTTGGCTAACTCAGGACCCAGCACCAGGGCCCAGTCACCTCTGCTCAGTGTGTAATGCCTGAGCTGAGAGCACCCACCAACCTTTCAGATCACGGGGGGTGGGGGGGTGGGGGGGAGGAGGAGAAAGGCCTGATAGAGGTGGTCCTTATCCAAGCAAGGACAAGAGGATGCAAGATTCTACTGTAGCATCTCTGGCTGGACCTCTCTTCACCTGTACCCACATGGGGACAAGGGAGAACATCTCTGTTGGGGGCTGGGCTGTGGCAGGCCTCTCATCCTCAAAGGAGAGGGAGGGGCAGACAAAGAAAGGAAGTAAAGAAAGAGGAAGGAAGAAGACCAACAAGAACAATTGAGAAAGTAGGCAGAAAGGGTGTGGTCCACCCTTACCCACTCCATTTACCCAGAATTCTTGGAGTCTTGGCCTCAGCTACTATCTATCTCTCCTATTCAGTTCTTTCTCTTCTCTTCTTCCAGTTGCTTTCCCTAAAAGGGTGGTTATGAAGCCAAGGTTGTTGGGGAGAAGTGGGAAATAGGCGAGGACACCAAGGAAAAATAAGCCAGGCTGCTGTGGAGGGCTGAGCATGGGGACACTGGCCATTTGGGTGACACATGCTTCACCTGCAAGCAATGACTACCACAGTGCATATTCTATGAACCCAGAATGGCAAGACCTTTTTTCTTCCCTAATAGAAGCCAATATTTTAGACTTTTATTAGAATCCTCTCATTTTAAAGGACTGATTACTTTGTCAAAAACATTCTTTTAAACCCACCTAGATCCAATCAGATAATGTCAATGACTCACCAGGGCCCGTGTGCCCATGTGCAGCCCCTTGATGCCAGTGCTGGGCCCCTTCGCTGCTCTGTGCCTCACTTCACTGGGAAGCATTCCTTTCAGCTCTTGCCACCAAGCCCCTAAGCAGCTATTTGGCAGAACTACTATTTCCGGAGCCTAGGCCTAACCTCCACCCCGCCACCCAGTCCTGACCATCCCAGTGCCTTCTAGTCAGCCTAGCTTTCTGCCTGATGTTCAGAGCCTGGCCTCAGGCACATTCAGGGACCCCTCACTTCCTTCTTTGCCTGGAAAGGACCATGGTGACAACATTTGAGGGATGACCATACCCAAGGCCAGTGCTGGCGGCTTTACATAGATGCCAGAAATGTTTTCTTTTTTTCGCATAGCTTCTCCAGAAATTCTACAAATCTATAAAGAGTATAATAAGGAGAGCATGGTCCTAAAGGTCTGTGGCTCCCAAAGACCAGAGAAATCCCTCTACGTAAGCCGGAGGAGACTCAGACTGACTGATCAGGCACCGGTGAGCCAGTGGTAAGTGCCCACCGGGTAGGGAGGTGGCCCCTTTGGTGAGGTGAGCTGTGTTGTTTATATGGGGATGCTGGCTGGACCCAAAGGAGATACGAGGTCACACAGCTAAAAGCAGTCTTGGAAGAGGGAGAGGCTTCAAGGAAGTCACCAGGATGCTAATCCTCTTGTCTGGACTGGGGTCATGAGAGTGGCCAGGGAAGCCAAGGGACAGGAAGGACAGGGGCCTGGACGCTGCTGGCCCTGGCAGGAGGGTTACATCCTTCCTGCTCTGCTACTAGGTGTGCCTATATCAATCATGGTGGGAAAACCATCAATCTCCCAGGAAGGACAAGGTGTCCCTCTGTCCAGCTGAGGGCGTGGCACACAGGGCATCACAGATAACTTGATGCCTCGGGGAATAGACACACAGAGGGTAGGGTGGGAGCAGGAGGGAGGACTGCAGCCCTGAGCCCTGGCCACACCCCTTTCTTCTCATTTCCTCCCTGCAGGGTGCCTGGAATCCTGTAGTCACCGAGTGGATTGATTGAATGGCAGCCCTTAAGAAGATGTGACTCTACCATACCCTGATGTGAGCTTATTTGGACAGAGGGACTTTGTATATGTATCTAGATGCAGGAGCTTGAGATGAGATCCTGGATCCAAGTGGGGCCTAAGTCCTTGTGAGAGATGGAAAGGCTGGGATAGAGGACAAAGCAATGGAAGACAGACCTACATGGGGGATGGTGTGTCAATAGCGGGACACCTGAGCTGGAAGAAAGAAGGAACACGTAGTTCCTGAGAATACAGTGTCACAACATCCTCGGGAAAAGCGGCCTCCTCTCTTTCAGCAAACAGCTCCCCAGCTGTGCATCTGCTTTAACCTTTGCTCTGCACCCATGGCATGTGAGACAGCATAGACTTTTGGGGTGAGGGCCTCTGAGCTCTCCCTGGTATCTTGTTTTTCTACGTCAACCCTGAAGTTCTCCGCCACTTTGGTGCAGTCCTCTTCTCACCTGGCATGATCAAAGCTTTAGGTCTGCCTTGCTTAGCCTCTTTAAACCATCCACCATTGCCCTCTAAACACCTCCTGTGCATCACCCCCCTCCCCTACTCTGTGCCTCCGTTTCTGTAAGGTAAAATGTCCTCTTTGTAAACCCTTTCCCACAAACCCTTCAAGAAGCCTTCCAGGTCCCTAACCCAAGTGTGGGTTCCCTGGACCTGCGTCCTTAGTGCTGTATCCCACAGTGCAAGGCTGGTGAAGGGTGTCAGCAACCTCACCTCACAGGTAGGAGCCCAAGGCACTGAAGTTGAACAGCCTGTTTGAGGTCATTCAACTGCTAAAGCTCCAGGCCCACACCTTCTGTGCACATCCCTCTGGCCTCATTAAATTAGCTGCATTTCTAAACTGTCAGGCTCCCCCAGGGCCAGGGGAGAGGGTGTCTTCTTTGCCTTCACATCTCCTAAAGTACCAGGCATGTACCTGCTCACAGTGCCAAAGACTCACAGCGCACGCTGGGGAGACCACATTCCAAAGCAGGCCTCCTCCAAGGACTCTGACTATCTGTCCTCACTGACTATTCTCTTCTCTCCATGAGTTTCCTAGAGTGTACACTGGGCTGGGGCCGGGGACAGGGGGGTTCCCGAGACCCCAAGGATTCCTACTCACAGGAATGGCTGGCCTGTTAACCACTTCCCAGACTTGTATTGGGTTGGCTCAAAACTCCGAGTAGAAACACACACACACACACACACACACACACACACACACACACACACACACACACACACACCCTCCCTCTTGCTCTCAAGATACAAGTTGGGAGGGGACAGGGGACATCAGGACAGGGCATGCCAGGGCCCCCTCTTGCACGCTTCCTGCTTCTCCACCTTGAGTTTTGTTCACACACTGCCTCCTGAGGGTCCCTCCTTGGGAGAACAGGCTGCAGGGTGGAAGCAGGACCCCCCCCCCCCCAACAGGAGCAGAGGTGGCTGCTGGAGGCAAAGAACCAAGAACCAAGGGGAAACCACAAAGGAAAACAAAGCCCTCCCAGGCCCCTCCCCTCCCTCTTTCCCCTCCCTCTTTCCCCTCCCTCTTCCCCCTCCTCATCCCTCTTCCCCCTCCCCATCCCCTTTCAGAGGAGCTGGGAATGGATGGAATTAAAGGAATTGTCAGTGCCCAGCAGCCACTTTCTTTTTGATCCTTGCAAGGGGAACAAAGTCAGCTCAGAAGACAGCCTGTCTGAATTCCCCAGCACCTCTACCCTCTAAGGCACAGGGGAAGATGCCCCCCCTCTTCTAATTTCTGCAGCCAAAGAAAGACCAGTTCCCCTACTCTAGGCCTCCCCAGCGCACTCTCTTTAGGCTCAGGCAGTACCTGAAAACACTGGGCCCCAACTGGCTAAAGGAGAGAAAGAAGGAGAGTTGGGAGAAGGCTGATGGAGAGAAAGGATGCTTTCTGCATACATGCACACACACACACACACACACACACACACACACAGAGACACACACACACACACTCTACACTGGGTGGTGGCAATGGGGGTGGGGGAGGGGGGAGTCTATGCCTGTAAAGATCTCAAAACTCTTTCATCTTCTTAAAGCAGAACAAAGAGGAGAGGCCAACCAGCTGTTAAAAAAAAAAAAAAAAAAAAAAAAAATCCTAAGAGCTATGGTCAGCTTCTTTGCCTGGGCTGAACCTCAGATTCCTGTGTTGGGACGAAGACGGAGCAGAATGGCTGCCTGCTTGCCCTGACACACCTGCTGGCTACAGCTAACGAATTCTATTCTCTGGAACACAGAGTGCATGAATTCTCCAGCTTGGAACAGCTGTTGAAATTACTCCCTGGATCATCTGTAATGGCACAGCCACAGTTCCTGCCAGTTACCGAAAGCACAAAAGCAATGGCAACGGCCACCACATCACTTTCCAGCCAATGGTGATAGAGTGGCCATGTGCTCTACCTAGGTGGTACCTGGCACGCCGGACAAGAACCCTGACTGATCCATAAGTATCCAAGGATAGTGTCAAATTCATAAGTTCACTTGCACAGACTTCTGTGCCCCCACCAAAGTCACCTAGAAACTGTCCAAACCTCTTCATCTGGGAAGAGTCTTGGTCATTTGCTGTATCACCCAGAGTGCAGTAAAGGGGCCAAACTATATGATCAGAGGGACTGACTGAGGTCCTGGCTTTACCCTGGACTATGACACCTAGTCCATGGCTTTCAGCCCATTGGTGAGGATTGCAGTCACATTTGGTGCTGTGCTTCAGAAGTGATGTTGGCATTTGTGTTGCTGCTTTGGAGGAAGACAAAGAATGGCATCCCCGTAGATTCTTCAGAAGCCTGTGGATACCAACTTCTCTCCTCCTCCTCATCTAAAGGCCACAGAAGGAGAGGAGAAAAGTCTGGTGATGTAGGAGGCTCAACAGAGCATCCTCCCTCATTCCAGTGGCAGCAGTACCACCATGGAGGCAGCTGTGCTATGAATGCTTGCTGAATAAATGAAGGATGAATGGAGTCTTGATCCCAGGAGCAGACATGTGAAAGTCTTAAGAGTAGGGTCCTGGTTGAATTCACACCCAGACAGTCTTTCTGGGGAAAACCTTACACTCAGAAAAGCAAAGCACCAAGTACCAGCAAATGTGACTCAAATCCCTTGCAGATGCAGCCCTGGAAACAACTGTAGTTCTTTTCGGTCCCAACAGGCCTTAACGTCAGGCAAATGTTTACGAAGAAAAAGCAGCATGAATGAGGCCTGCAGAAAGTTTCATAAGAACTTCGCTACCTCACTTCTTTCAAGAAAGACTCGTGGAGATAGAAGAAAAACAGAGGAAGATTGCAGAGGTAGATAAAAATTCAGTAAGGCAGAGTGAGCGAGTGTCTTTTCTGGAGAAAACTGGACACAGGCTAGGAGGGTTTAGTAAACCGCAATCAATATATAACATTTGATGCTTAAGCTTTGTGCTATGTGCCGTATATCTAGCTCTCGTGTTAAATCTCTGATGCCGGCACTCACATCCATCTGCCGCTAAGGAAACTGAGGCCCAGAGGAGTGAGGCCACTCACCCAATGACCCAGAGGTGGGATGAAAGTGTCCCATGATGTCAGTGACACGTCTGTGCTTCTGGACTCTGCTTTTATATGGAGATATTAAGAAGGGTTGAATGAACTCAAGACCACGTGACCTGGGTAAGCCTCCTCACGATTCTGAAAAGGAATGGGGCTCTTCTGACAGGGGATGGGGGGTGTAGGTGTTGGGGTAAAACAAAGGAAAGCAACAATTTTGGATAAACTCAAGGTATCAGGGGGCAGGGCATAGGAGTGGGGCCTGGCATTGCCTGCCCCCCTCCCTTCCAGCCTGGGGTGCTGTCCTGTCTCCTCAGAGATTCAGAACAAAGTCTCAGCAAACAAAGGACCTGTTCATGAACTTGGGGTGACTCCCCTGCCTGCCTCTATAGAAGAAGGCCATTGAAACAGGCTCCCGTGGGAACTGTGCTATGAGCTCATGGTTCTCTCAACAGGCAGGGCTTAGATGATGACAGCATCCCTCTGGGTTGGGTGCCACTGGTGGGGCGCTCTTCTGCATGCATCTTGGGCGTCCTAGCAGCAGCCTAGGGCAGCTTTGAAGCAGTGTTTCTCCTCCTAGGTGAGCCATGAGTGGCCATTCATGGGAAGCTAACCCCTTGGTCAGCACAGACTCTGTTTCCCCAGGATTACTAGGGGAGCATCTTAATGTGCACTAAACATTACGTGGTAGTTGTTACCACGGTCATTAGACAGACAAGAAAACAGACTACTACTAATATCACGGAGTAGAGAGGGATCGGAGGCTTAGGCCTGGAACTGGTGATCTGCCCGCTTGCCAGCTTCTCACTTTTGACACACAAGCTATGGGGTTCTATGCGGTAGAGTCCAGGCAGAGATGCCTGAGGTGGCAGAAGGAAAGGCCTGCGAGACAGCAGATCTGAGTTGGAATCGTGTCTCAGGGGTATGGGGGCAAGTCTGAGCCTGTTTCTTTATCTAGAAAACTGTATGTACCTTGAGGGGCTGTTGAGAATAAGAGAAACAGTTGCGGGTAAAGGGTCGTGGGCCGGCTTTACTGGGAGCAGGTGTTCAGTGCGTGAGGCTGGTGTTTTCTATAGAGACCATTCTGCTTGTAGGAACAAAAGGATTTTTGGGGGTACCAGTGTTCCAAGTAGAAGCATGAGCTTGCAAATTGTCTACTCAGCTAAGGATATTTTAATTTTTCACTCAGAACCTTTAAAAAGGCTATGTTCGCACTAAAAATGGGGCTTTAGCCACTGACCTGCTGGACAAGAGAGAAACACGTGAAGCTATTGCACCAGCCGACTTGAATCAGGTCCTTTGAAGTTGAAAGGCCCTGGGTTATGAAGCTCTAGAGAGACAGACCTGCCATGCCATCTAGTTTTCTTCCACTTCTCTCTGGGAGGGCCTTTCTTCCGTGCCTGTGTCTCTCACTGGTAGCACTGGCTCGTAGCAGCCCTTGCTCAGGAATTCTGTCTGAAGGGCAGCAGCAGACATCACCTTAGATGAGGAGGCTGAAGCCACAGGCCAGCAATTAAGAGCCTTAGAATTGCCACGAGGTCAGCCGTGCGTATAGCACTGTCCTCAGTGTGTCCCTTTGATGGTACACAGTAGGCAACTATGGCTGTCGCCTTCTCTACTGCCACCCCCAAATTACCAACTATTTTGAAAAAATAGTTCCAGTACAAGCTCCCAGAGATAAAGGGACTCCACAGGATTGATTTGTTATGTGTAGAACCATCCCACAGGGCCTGTGAGAGCTGGTGATAGGTAACTGCCTACCTCTTGGGGACTGTCTACCATATGTTCCTTTCCTTCCCTGCCTTGGGTTATAAAGCTCCTTCACACAGCGCCATGCTTGTCATATTAACTGATTGGTGAAGAGCCCTCATAGTAATAAGGACATGGGGTGAGGACACAGGAAAAAGCACTTTTCTGGTGCTATTCCACTGCACCAGACAATTCTGCATCCCTCCTTGGAGATTAGGACTGTGGACGGACGCAGAAGCTCACGTATGGAGTCAGTCTGGCTCAGAGAAAAAAAGGGAATGGAGCAGTCAGCACTGTGCCTTCTCCTTTGCCCAAGGCCTCCAGACCCTCCACCAACTAGCTTATAGCCCAGACCACAGACTCTGCCCCCATCCATGGCCCACCTCGCTACAGCCCCTGAGAAACACACCTGTGGTGGCTAGTTCTTCTAGGTCCTTGTCCTGTAACATGTGTCCTGTAACAGTTGAAGCTGATTTGTGTCCTTCCTGTCTGCCTTAAGGTGGAAGGGTTGCCTGGCCAACAGTGATGCCATCTGAGGTGCTTCCATTCCAGTGATGTCACCGGGTGGGGCACACAAGCATGGGGGAGACACATTCTCTATGAGAAGATATCAGGGGTCTTAAATCATTGAAGAGGACCCTGGAGGGCTTTTTGGACACTCTCAAGAGAACACTCCTCACCCTGCTCTCCTGTCTGGGCACCTGCTGCAGGTCAAGCTTGAAACTGCTTTTCCCTTATCTATGGTGGGCCCCCTTTGTCCTCAGCTTGGCAAGACCAGGAAGCTCTCCTTCTGTCCCGGTGGGAACATCCAATTAGAGAGCAGTGGAGCAGGGACTTAACCCGTACATCTGCCATCTTGACTCGATGGCACCTGGTGATACGGCTCACTAATCATGAAGGCTAGGGTGGCGGGGAGGGGGGAGAGGCCAGCTACGCAGGGCAGGTGGCCTGAGACAGCCAAAGCAGAGACTGTCCTTGGGAGGGCTCAGTTCAAGGCTGAAGCAGGGGTTGGTTCTAAGAGCCTGCCCATACTCTTCTACTCCTCAGGGCCTTAGTGCTAACTAGGCACCATGTGTCTTTGTTCTGTGCTGGGCTTCTATTAACTCACCCAGATTACCTTTTGATGATCCAATTGATTTGCATATAGCAGAGTGCACCACGCTGCAACCCTGAGATTGTCTAATGTTTACCTTATGCAAATATATGTACCTGAGGGTTATTGCTTGCAAAAAATTGAACAAATAAGTAAATAAAATGGGGGGGGGGGAAGCTGCATTATGAAAACATAAAAGGAGAAATCCTACCGGAGGCATCTTCTAAAGCACACATAGGTTTCTTATGGGTACAGCTATCAGGAGCCAAAGCCTATGATGTGATGCACCCAGGTAGACAGGCAGGTGAGAGCTGGCACCACTCACCACGGATGGCCTGAGATGGATGGTATAGGAGCTAAGGAGTCTTTGAGACGTGGAGTGCTAGAAATGGCTTCCTGCATGGCATTGGGAAGGGCATGTGCAGATAAGTAGGGTTTGATGGGGGCAGGAGGAGGACACATTGGGGATGAAGGGCTTAGAAGAGCAAGTCCGCATGTGTGATCTCTTTATCTCCTTGGGAAACTCCACCCTGCAAGTTGCTGTCACCTTTTCCCTCTGTACCACACCCAGGTGGCACTTACTCATCCTCTCTGTCACTCCAGGATGCAAACTGGATCTGCTGCCTCACACCACTCAGTAATCAAGAAGGCCATTTGATGCTTGGCCAAATCTCACATCAACCGTCAAGGCCAGCCTTGCCTCCTTCCTGCCTCTTCCCCAAATGGATGAGCCTGCCATCCTTTTGGGTTTTTTTCTTTTTTCTTTTTATTTTATGTATATGGGTGTTTTGCCTGCGTGTTTGTCTGTGCACCACTTGCGTGCCTGATGACCTTGGATGCTAGAAGAGGGGGTCTGTTCCCTGGAGCTGGAGTTACCAGATGGTATGGAGCCACCATGTGGGTGCTGTGGAATTGAGCCTGGACCCTTGGAAAGGGTAACCAGTGCTCTTAACTACTGAGCAAGCTCTCCAGCCCATGTTAAACTCTTAATAACTGACTGTTGTGGATGACTGTTCAGCAGTGTATTGCTCAAGAGAACCAGGCTGGGGGAGCAAGGATGACACTCAGCTGCTTGGCTGTGAGGTCCTTGTGTTCCGTGGCACCAAACAGCATCCTCTTGCTAAGAGTGAGGGCCATATTCTAATTCACATGAAAGACTGGATCGGTAGTGGCAGCCTTGGAGGTCACCATCAGCTCTCAGCTTCCTCACAGTTCTGATAAGACTGGATGAGGGCACCCAAGATGGACCAACATCCGGCATGAATCACATTGTGATTTTTTGGGCAAATCTGGCCCTGTCTTAGTATACTTTTTTACTATAGCCTCACAGGCTGAAATACTCTCAGATCCTTAGGGGGCGGTTACCTCTCACCTCCAAACAGGGAAACACAGAAGCATGTACCCAAAAGGCCCCCTTCACAACCTCTGCTCACACTGATGGCCAGCACATTGCCTTTCGGCCTCTGACGGCTGAGCCCCATCTCTGTTCTAAGCAGGGATCTGAGGCCAGGCTGAGCAAGGCGTTTTCTTTGATCAAGTTTCAGTGCTTGGAATCCCAAGAGCCATAACCATGCCTCTGTGCATCTCACCCCTGGGTTACACATGCTGTAGCTCTTCTTCCTCATCAGATGCACTTTCTCCACTGGCCACATAATCTCAGCCCTTCTCCTCTGGACAAGTTCTTGTTGGCCAGTGTTGTGCCTCCAACAAGTGGCTTTGAGGACTAGGCTAGTGCACTCCACTGGCCCAACCTTACTCTTGCAGGCTGCGGAATGCCAAGTGCATACCACGGTCTCCATGGAGACAGAGCATGCTTTTATCAAACAGGATCCCTTCTACACTAACCCCCAGAGGGTCCAAAAAGGGAAAACTATAAAACCAGGTTTCTTGCAGACAGTGAGCAATTATCTCCCAGAGGCTGCCGCACCATCTTGCCCTCTGATTAAAAAGTTCACCCACACACCTTTTATGTTTCTCTCAAGGCCCGGAGAGCTAACAACTTTTGGGATGATGGCATCGGGTTAAAAGTTCAGGTATTTGCCTCTTTTAAATGAGACCCTGAAACCGTCGCGTGTCTCTGAAATCAGCCCACAGAGAGGGCAGCGTGTGAGCCGATGCTTCTCCATCTTCCGCAGGGATCCATCCACAGAGTGGCTCTAACCACCAACCACATGGTTAGCCACAAGTGGAAAATCTGAAGGCAGTATGCCTGGGGCAGCAGCGATTCACAGGGAATCAGCAAATGTCAAAAGTCTCTTAGGCCAGGCAGGCAGGCAGGCAGGCAGGAAGGAGATAGCACCCTCTTACCACCCTTTTCACTGCTGACCTGAACCAACGACCACACAAGCTGGGTTGGCTTTAGCTGGCAGCATCTCCAAAACAGAACTAGACTGTAAAAGAGACGAACACCCCCCCCCCCGCACTCACCCCCAAAAGACAACAGGAAGCCCGCCTGACACAGAATTACAGGTACCAACCAGTATCTGGGCCCCTCGGTTTTGGTGACTATCCCCATACTAAGCACAGGGGTAAGGGCTAAAGGAGGTTCTTCCCTGGCTCGGCCAACAGTTGCCCATTTTGTATTGGGGCCAGGGGCCCGTCAGCTGTGGGTCAGAGTGAGGGAGGCTCAGTGCGGGGCCTCGAGGATGGGTTAGGAATCAAGGCAGAGACTATTTACAGCCCTGGAGAAAGTTTTGCAGGGTCAACTCCACTAGGAGTCCTTAAAGAGGAAGTGGCAGGGGCTTCATCCGGCCTGAAGCAACCTCCTTGTGTCAAGTCAAGTAACGAAGAAACTAACGTCATTTTCATTTCTTTCTTTCAGGACTACAGATAGACACTCCCCAACTCAGCTTAAGAGATGAAAGGCACAAAAAACGAGGCCTGACTAGGGGCTCCGAAGCCTGAAGGGCCTGCCTCCCAGATTGGGGGTGCGGGGTCGGGAGTGGGGGGTTCCGCAGGGCGGTGAGACCCCCAAAGCATCACAAGGAAGAGTGATGAGGGAGACAATGCCCACTTAGCACGCGTGCATTAAAGGAGTTCCTGGGGACTGTCCCCGCAAACGTCGCACCCCCCCAACCCCGTGCAGCTCTACGGGAGTCCCCAGGTCCCAGCGCCCTCTACATCCCACACACTCTGAGCTTGAGGGTCAGCGAAGCTTAAAGTTCGAGAGCCCCGCACTTACGTTCAGCCGCGGTAGCCGCAGGGGTACCGAGTGGACCTCGTTCCACGCGCGGGCTGGGGTCCCGGGTCTGCAGGCTGCGGGGATCCAGGGATGCGGGTAGACCTCGCCAGCTCCCGCCTCCTGGACTCCTCCCGCCCTGCGCTACTGGGCTGCAGAGTTACTCATTTCCGCGTTGTCACGGAAACTTTTTGCTCCTTATAAGAACAAAACACCCGCCTTTACTGGCGCCCAGCGGAGGGCCTTAAGGAGGACCTTGTGCGTTGCCGCCGAGAGACCGTGGGTCTACCTCGGAGACCCTCCTCTTGGTCTCCCAGATGTTCCAGAGAGAACAGCGGAATTGGAGCCACCTGGAGAGAAGGATCTGGCTGCTCAAGAGGAATAGGGAGAGCAGAACACAGGAACCTGGAAGGACGCCCTTAAAAACCGGTCTAGGCTTCAGAATGAAAAGGGTTAAGCCACTGCAAGTCCACCCGCATTTCTGTGGCGCGTTTTACAAGCAATGGGATTCCTGGGGCCACCTATTTTGTTCCTCGAGGAAAATATAAATCGAGACACAAGGCGGGTTGCTTTTCCTCCTGCAGTTTGACTGGATTAAAACAATTCACTACATTTTTAATGAGAACAAATGCTTTGTCTCTCGGCGGGAGACAGGCACAAAGGAAGACGCCCGACTGCTCTAGGGGGAGCTCTCTTTTCCAGTTGTCAAGTTAGGCGGTGTACTGGCTTTTAGAGCAGGGGATATGAAATAGAACGCGCACCATAAACAAAACTATAGTTTATCAACAACTTTCTTTCCATTGTGAAGAGCACGTTCCTACACCTTGTGGGAGTGGCTGAGAAGGGCTGGAATAAATTATTAATTCGTTTCAGGAGCGTCTAGGGAAAGTTGAGGAAGTAACGGTGTCTAGAGATGATCACTTTACTATTGGCACTTGGTCTCAGAGCACCTTGCTCCATCCAGCCCAGTGACTTTTAACACTCTCCTGCGACACACTAGGCTGAATCTGTAGGCTAAACAGGCAACGAGAAAATGTTCTAAAAATAGACCCCTGGCCCTTGGCCCAGAGCACTTTTATGTTCAAGCTTTGGCTGGCTCCTGATGTGGGGGATTCTTATTGCAGAATTTAGGGGTCAAGGAAGAGAGAGGAACCTTGGAGAAACATTCCCGAAAGAGCTGTGTATTTCCAAAATATCTCCAAGTTCAATGGACAGGACACTCAGAACAGGTGGAGGTGTGTCTGGGAGGTGGGGGCTCTGCAAGCAAGGCTGTCCTCCGCCTGAGTTCAGTGTTATGCTTGGAATGTCAAGGTTAGTGCTTCCAATGCGCTCTGGGATTGCAGCCACCTGCAAAATATTTTTAGCATTTTCTAACAAGCTGATATACTTATTAATAGAAGAATGTTTATATTTGTTTGTCTTTTGAACCTGATGCGTTCACCCCAATGCTCCCTTTAACGCTCTACTGTCTATTCTCAGGACTAGGTAGGTCTCTAATCCTAACCTGGCATATAAACTCTTCCTGAACTGGCCTCCTTTTATGTCCCCAAGCCTGTATCTCACTCATGTGGCCTCACCGAATTTTTTACTGGTGTATGCCAGTAAGTCTGAGACAGATAATCATGAGTTCAAAGCCATCCTGGATCACATAGGTAGCATATATAACAAGACCTTGTTTCAAAATAAAACAAAAGCAATTCAACCAAAAGATTGTCTATATGTCTTCTTGGCTAGTTTAATGCTAACTTGATACAAGCTAGAGTCACCCTAGAGGAGGGAACCTCAATTAAGAAAATGCCTCCATAAAAACACGTACTGCTATTGCATTTTCTTAATTAGTGAGTAACGGGGGAGGGCCCAGCCATTGTGGGTGCTGCCATCCCTGGGCTGCTATAAGAAAGCAGGCTCAGCAAGCCATAAGGAGCAAGCCAGTAAGCAGCACCCCTCCATGGCCTGCCTCAAGCTTTCTGCCCTGTTTGAGTCTCTAGTCTGAATTCCTCCAATGGTGGATTACAAAGTGGAAGTGTAAGCCAAATAAACTCTTTCCTCCCTAACTTGTTTTTGGTCACAATGTTCCATTATAGCAATAGTAACCCTAACTGGGGTGGTCTCCATGCAAATCAAACACCTTATGCCTTGCATGGCTGTGAGGTACACACGTGTACACACACACACACACACACACACACACACACACACACACATCCCAAATGAATTTTATTTTATTTTATTTTATTTTCCAAATGAATTTTAAATGGTATATTTTGTTAATAACTAACAGACTGCATAGCTTTAGTTTTATGTGTCTAGGACTAGAACAGGTTTAATGGAGGGACAGGTCCGTTTCAATTAAGAAACCTGCATACAAGTGACTGCTTCGATTCACAGTCTTGGCTACTTCAGGGCTGCCCCAAGCTTGTGTGCGTTTTCTGTTTCGGTAGATGCTGCAGGATTTCTCTCCTAAGAGGTTTCACAATTTAACCCTTTGTCAATAAAGTATGAGACTGCCTGTCTCCCATATCCTTGGGAACACTGGTTCCTCTCTCTGCCTGCCTTCCTCGGAGCTTGGGACTAATTTGCCTCCTCTCTCATCACCTGGGATTACAGGCATTCACCATCAGGCTATTTTATCAGTATTATTTATTTGTTCATTTTATAGGTTTTTTTTTTTTTTTAAAAAAAAAGCTATCTCAATGTCTTGATTTGCATTTCTTTAATTATGAGTGAGGCTGAACAAAAAAAAAAAAACCATTCAATTTACTTTTGATTAGCACACAGAGGAACGGGGTTTCTCATGACATTTCTTACACATGTATCCTTACACTTTGTTTAGTCACCAGTCTCCCACCACTCCTCCCTCTCCTGTTAGTTTCCTCTCCCTCCCTAAATACTACCTTTTTCTGCTTTCACAGCACTGCACACACATTCCTTACTCTCTTGTTTTTGCTCTTCCCTCCCTCCCTCCATCTCATCTCATAGCCCCTTTTCTACTTTCATGTCCTACACACACACACACACACACACACACACACACACACACACACACACACACGGGCAGTGAGGGGTTTAAATCTAGATTCTACATATGAGAGAGAAAATGTGATTTTTCTTCTGAACTGGCTTATTTTGCTTAATGTACCGACTTCCAGTCATATCCTCTTTCCTGCAAATGTTAGCACCACACTCTTTGTCCATTTAACCATGATGGGCATCCAAGGTTGGTCTGTGTGTCTAGGCTTCGGTGAGGAGTATAGCAAAAATAACATGAGGGTGCAAGCAGTTTTCATGTGTATTCCCTGAATAGAACGTCTATACTGGCCATTTTAAAGCTTTGCCTAGCATTCTGGTGTGTGTTTCATTTTTCTTTTTTCTTTTTTTCCAGACAGTGTTTCTCTGTGTGGCCTTGGCTGTCCTGAACTCACTTTGTAGACCAAGCTGGCCTCGAACTCACAGCAATCCTCCTGCCCCTGCCTCCCAAGTGCTGGGATTAAAGGTGTGTGCCACCGCACCTGGCTGTGTGTGTTTGTTTCATGCCCCTAGATGCTAGATGAAGTTTCAAATTCCATAGTGAAAGGTGGCTTGTGACAAACCCTGGGCCAACTGGCTTCACTTCACGTGTCACAGTCAAGATAACTGGAAAATTTAAATAACTGAATACATGGTGACAGGTTTCCTGTTCACCTCCTGCTGTGATGAAACCCCCCCCCTCCCCCCCTCAAAACCGCGTAGTAAAAGGCACAACAGGGGAAAGACAGGAAGCCGGTGGGAGCTGTTCTGGGCCCCTGGAGGGGAAAGGGCACTTGTGTGTTCTCAGTCACTGGCCAGCCTGGACTCCACTCTGCCTGGACTTCTGAGTGATAACAGGATACCTCCCTGGAACATGCTGTTTTGCTGAGAGCTCAAAGATGTCAGTGGGATGAGATGGATGACTTGCATTTAGCTGTTTCTTTCCTGGAAATCGGCTCCAGCAAACCAGTCCCTTAGGACTAGGCCTTTGCAACTACCTGCTGAAGGCCACGAGGCCGGAGAAGTTGTCACTACTCTAGACTAACTTGCTGCTTGGATATCATGAACGGTTAGGCTCCACGTTAGGCATTTTGCACATAAACAACTCATCAAATTCTCACAAGAATTCTAAGTAGTAGATAGCAGTAGACCCTTACTTAACAGCTGAAGAAATTGAGGCTGAGAGTGATTAAATGACTTAAGGTCACACAGCTGGTAAGAGGGAAAGCAAGGCAGACACTTCGGCTCCAGCATCTTGGTCTGAACCCCAACACTGTATCTTTTTGCTGAAGATGTACTAGACTTGTCTCATTTGCTTTTCTATTTGCTGTGATAAAACATCATGACCAAGGTAACTCAGGGAAGAAAGAGTTTATTTGGGGCTTCCACTTTCAGAGAGTTAGAGTCCATGGCCGTCACGGAGGGAGGGAACGTGGCAGCAGGCATGGTGTTGGAGCAGCAGCTAAAGCTTGAGACACTTTGCGACACAAGCGTGAGGCAGAGATAGCTAACTGGGAATGGCGTAAGCTTTTGAAACCTCAAGGCCTGCCTCCAGGGACACACCTCCTGTAACTTCCTAATCTTTCCGGAACAGTTCCTCCAACTGAGGGCCAAGTAGTCAAACATCTGAGCCTATGGCGGCCATTCTTATTCAAACCACCCTCTAAATACAAATCTCCACTTAACTTCCCCAAGAACCAGATTCCAATCGTTAAACAAAGAGCTGTCAGACTTCAAAACAAACAAACAAACAAACAAACAAACAAACAGAAACACTTGTTTAACAACTCAGTGCCTTCAAGTATGCCACAGTGGAAAAACCTGTTTTTGAAAGACTTTGTTATGTGTATTTTGCCCATTTTTGTTTTGCTTTGATTTTCCTCTTTTTATATTTAGGGTTTTTTTTTTCCTTTTTTTTGGGGGGGGGGGAGGGTGATGATTTGATCCATTTGATGATGATTTTTGGCATCATGTGTGCTAGGTAAGAGCGCCACCAAGTGAGTCGTGACAATATTCCTCCCCTTTTTTTCTCTTTATATCTCTTCCCCTTAGTTTTAATTTTACTATACATTTTAGTAGTTTTATACATGAATTCAATGTATTTAGACCACATCCAAGGCCTATTCCCACCTCCCCCCACTGCTCCCAGACCCCACCAGCATACCTTCCTCCAGACTTCAGGCATCTGCTCGCTCCTCTTCGTTTTCTTCTTTGTAACCCACAGCACCCACATAGTGCTGCCTGTATGTGCATGAATATACAGCCATGCACTGAAGTGTGGGTCAGAAAGTTGAAGAACTCAGAAGCCTTTATATGCCAAAAGCTCATCAGTTAGGGGTGGGGCCTGGTGAGCCCCTCCCTGTCCATGATAGTCAACTGGCTTCACCTGGTACAGATCTGTGCAGGCAACCACAGCTGCTGTGCACTCGCCCCGTCATGTCTTGAAGTCACCCAGTCCCCTCTGACTTCTGCTCTTAGACTCTTTCTATCCCCCTTTCCACATGTTCTCTAGGCCTTTTAGAAAAAGGAGGGGGGCTGCTATAGATGTTGAGAGCTCCCCCCTCCTTTAAAAAATGCAAGCCACGCATGAAGGTCCACACTTTGGAAAAGCTTTAAGAGAAACCACTCTTCTGATGGGCGCTTTCCATCAGGCTTATTTCTGAGGTGTTAATGTCTCTCCCTGTAGTTTATGTTTAAAGATGGGACAACTCAGTGTGCTGAAAATGAAGAAAAACCTTCATTCCCTCATCCATCCATCCATCCATCCATCCACGCATTCTACAGATAGGAAATGCTCTCTACTCGGCAATGTGCTAAGTCAGGAATTAGATGGCAGACTCAACCCACAGTGCCACTTGTTTCTATAAACATAATCACATTGGCTCACAGCCATGCCGGTCATTTATACACTGTCTATGGCTACCTGTGTACTATAACAGTGATCTCTGAGTAGTTGCTACAGAGGCCACATGACTTCATTTATCAATTTTCACTGAGCGTCTATAGTGTATCCATCCCTCTGGGCAAGAAAGAAGTGCTGTTTACTAACAATGAGGACAGAGAAACAAGGTAAGTTTATTATATTGTAATATTGATATTTCTCTTTGGTGCTCCTTGATGTAATTGAGCATATTTAGTTTAACTACTTTAAAAATCTTAAACCAGGCCAGGTAGCATATGCTGGTCAACTCAGCATCTGAAGACACTGAGGCAAGAGGATTGGGGCTACACAGCAGGTCAGAGATCAGCCTGAGGCACAGAGGGAGACCCTATCTCAACAACCCTTAAATACTTGTATTGTCATAGCTTTCCACTTTCCTCATTCTTTCATCTCTAAGGAGTAATTAATGGTGCCTGAGTGCGTATGACAGCTCTTCTTGCCGTCCATTCATCAGCCTTTTTGTCTGTCTCCTATGCGTGGGTTAGCATCAGAGACACATTAAAGGGTCTGGTGGGGGAAGTATAACGAAACATGGAAACAAAGCCATTGCATTGATGCAGAGATGGTCAGGTCTCCTAGTACAGGGGAGGTGTGGCTAAGTGATGGAACTCTCTTCCTCCCTCCCTCCCTCCCTCCCTCCCTCCCATTTTCCCTCCTTCCCCCTCCTTCCCCTTTTTTCTCCTTCCTTCCTTCCTTCCTTCCTTCCTTCCTTCCTTCCTTCCTTCCTCCCTCCCTTCCTCCAGGCCCCTTTATTTCTGACTGGGTTTCCCTAGGTAGCCCAGACTTGCCTTAAACTCTTAGTCTTACTGCCTCAGTCTCCACATAGTGGCACTACAGGTTTGGCCACCATGCCCAGCCTGGGTGTACTCCTGAAAAAATACTAAGTGGCTGGGGACATGGCTCAGCAGTATAGTGCTTGTTCAGTTTGCCTGAGGCCTATGGTTGGATCCCTACCACAACGATAAAGAAATAATTGACTAGCTGGACAATGGAGGCGACAGGAACTACCACAGGCACAGTTTCAAGAGCAGGACCAAAGAGCAAGTTGAGAAGGAAAAGATTTATTTGGCTTACACTTCCACACCATGCTGTTTATCACCAAAGGAAGTCAGGGCAGGAACTCAAGCAAGGCAGGAACCTGGAGGCAGAAGCCATGGAGGGGTGCTGCCTACTGGGCTGCTTTACATGCCTTATTTAGCCTGCTTTCTTAAAGAACCGAGGACCATCAGCCCAAGGATGGCACCGCCTATAATGGGCTGGGCCCTCCCATGTTGATCAATTGAGAAGATGCCTTACAGCCTGTGTCAAGTCGAAATAAAACCAGCCAGCACAGGAATCATATGTGTAAAGCCTGGAGGTGTTTAAAAGTATAACTCTTTCAGGGGATAGTAGGAATCAACCATCATCAAAAGTATGCATGTTTTAACTTTTAAAAAAATCTTTGTTTATTGTTTATAGTGGGTATATTTTGTGGGGTGCCAATCTAGTCAGCCTTTGGCCTCTTGAGCAAGACACATGCACTTGAATAAGCTGGCCTAACCAGTTGTGCCCCAGAGTCACCTCCCTTGAATGAGAACAGAGGCTGGGAGCTAGCCACATTCCACACAGGTGACATGGCTTGCTTACAAGGCTGTTCTCTTCTCCTCTGGAGGGGGTGAGAGCGATCATCCAAGGTGGCTGCTTCCTCGCTGCCACCGCCTGCCTCCTGACCTTCCCTTCTTCCCCATATATCTATTTGTGCTCCAGTGCTTCCTTAGGTACCAAGGGGAGAGTTTGTCTGGAGACCCTTTGGGAACCGATGTCGGATGCTCAAAGGATGTTCTGTCAAATTAGGTCTGCAGTGGGCTGGAAAGGGGGAGATTAAAGGAATAAAATATGCCACGCGCATTCTGGAGAGCACTGCCCAGCTGGGATCCGGCTCTGTCATCTAAGGTGACCAAAGGGTTGGCTGATAAATGATAACAATTTTCTGTAACACACGGGCTTTTAATCTTCCCAACAGCCTGGAGGAAAAATGTTAGGCAGGATGACTGGAGCAGTTCTTGCCATGTCACTGGGGGCCCAGATGTAGCTTTAGATTCCACGGAGAGCAAATCCAACAATATGGGAAGAATGCTGTGTAAACAGGACCCGTGTCGGCCAGGGCTTGTCTTTTGGAGGGTGAATCGTAGATCGAGGCAATGGAAACACTTTTCATTGAGCTGAAACAAATAAAGTGATATTGTTGGGGATTACAGCACATCAGTAGAACCCAGGAAAGCAGAGGTCGCAGGGCTTCCCTGGGTCCTATGAGCAGCACCTCTGCCTCCCTCATCTCCTCTTTGGAGTGTGTGACTCCTCCTCCCCTTCCTCCTCCTTTTTCTTTTTGTTTTTGGTTGTTGTTGTTTGTTTGTTTGTCTTTTGTTATTTGAGACAGGGTTTCTCTGTGATGCCCAAGCTGTCCTGAAACTCACTCTGTAGACCGGCTGGCCTCGAACTCAGACATCTGAGTGCATCTGGGTGCTGAGATTAAAGGTGTGGGCCACCAATGCCTGACTGTTTTTCATTGAAATATTTTGAGACAAGGTTTGCTTTGTAGGTCTGGGTGATGGGGCTATGTAGCTCAGGTTGGCCTCAAACCTGTGACCCTCCTTCCTGAGCCTCCCTAGAGGTGGGGTTACAGGCACGAACCTCCTTATCTGACTTGATCTTTTTTTTTCTCTTTTTTCTTCTTCCTAAGTCTGTCTTCCTTAGCTTCTCCTGGCCTTGTCATGCCAATTCCAGGCCCCAGCAGTACTTACTGGCAACTTGTGACCCTAGATAGAAGTTGCTAGGAAAATACAGTAAGATCAGCTATGGGAGGCAGGCGGAGCAAGTCAGAGCCTCTGGCTTCATGGAGACGTGCGCTTCTTGGTTGAAGTTACTTGTCTAAAGGAGACAGTGGGTTGTGCAGCCTCCACTCTAACGGCCTGCAGGACTTCTGTGACCAGTTGAGGAGTGAGCTCCTGTGGCATGCAGCTGCTTTGTCTTCCAGGCTGGAGAGCTACAAGGTTGAGTTTCTGCTTTACTTTACCATCTCCCTGGGTGTCACTGACGAGGGGGAGCACTCTCCATAACACTGCTGTCACAGCTGTGCACACAGCTGAGCAGTCTGAGGAGGGTGCTGATAAGCAGCTATTGTATTCAGGTTTGGACAACAAGCTTTGCAGGGGAATTAGAGCTTCTACCTAGATTTTGAGTTACCCAGCAGAAGAAACAGGTGCATCTGTGGCTCTCTCTGGTCCTTGAGTTTGTGGTAGCTTCCCTGATGGTCTTCCATAGCTCTCAACCACTCACCCCTACCCTCTTAACCACTCACCCCTACCCTCTTAACCATTCACCCCTACCCTCTTAATAGCAGTGTCCACTGGTCCCTGATAGGAACATTGCCCCCTTCTTTAAAAATATAATTATTTTTATATTTAATGATTTATTCATGTGTGTGAATGTGTGTGCACGCACATGTGTGCTGGAGTTTTTCGAGGTCAGAGGCATCAGACCCTCCAGAGCTGTAGTTACAGGTGGTCGTGTGCCTCCTGCTATGGGTACCTGGATGAAGCTTGGTCTTCTGGGAAAGCACACAGTCTTAAGCACTGAACCACCTCCCCAGTTTAAGATCTCACCTTTTTTTTGCAGGAGGCTTTTTGCAGTTCTGTCTTGGTGCGCGTTCACGCTACTTCTTATAGTTGGGATTCCTCCAATTTTCTCCCACCTCTCTAGCCCTGTTCCTTACGTTCAGCCGCAGTCCCCTTTCCTCAATAAGCCATGGCATCCTTCACTTCCATACCTGAGAACTCACTCACTAGTCAGTCACTCGATGGCTAATTCCTGTGCAATGTTGCTGGACACAGTAGTTTTCCAGAGCTACAAGCTCCACACACTAGTCAGCTGTGAATTTGCTCTATCACCTAAGATGAAGGTGCCAGCAAGTTCGCTGTCTCACGTGGCCTCTTTCTTGTCTTCCCTGTGTTTGCACTTGTTCCTCCCTGTACAGCCAGATGGATGCTTCATCTTATAGAGATACCAGTCAGACTGGATTAGGGTAACTTTGTTTTCATGTTAATCATGACTTTAAGGGCCCCACCTCTAAATACAATCTCATTCTGAGCTATGAGGAATTAGGGTTGCAACATATGATTTAGGATGTGTGTGTGTGTGTGTGTGTGTGTGTGTGTGTGTGTGTGTGTGTGTGTGTGTGTGTGAATCCAGCCCACAAACCCTACACATGGTGATCTTTGGCCTTCTGTTGTTCAACTGCCTTGTGAGGAAGAAGGGTATTAACCATTTAAATGGTCAGGTCATTTGTTACTATTATTCCATAGTATAAAAAGTAGAATACAAGGTATGTGACTTCTTATGAGGGAAAAATTCACTGAGGATTGAGCTCTGAAGAAAGGATGTGCTGGAACATTCCAGCTTCAGGGTAAGGTGGCCCAAAATTTTAGGCAGAGGAGCACTGTGAGTTCCAGGCTTCACATCCTTTAGGAGCTAAGGTCAAAGGTCCAAGGTTATAGAGCTTTGTATCTTAGCATGCTTATCCTATCTACCTCTTTAATTGTTCTGAACACATTTTTGGGAGGGAAGGGGGCACACACACACATTTGTATTTTCTTTGTGTTCATTTAGGGAGCTTTAACTTCTGTATTTTTTTCTTTGTCACGGGCAGCATAGGGCTGGGCATATATATTAGGTGTTCAGGAAATAAATATGTGTAAGGAGGAATAAGATGAACACTATTTAAATCAGAAGCTGCACTCTCTTGGGTGTTGGTCCTCAAGCTGTGGAAGGTGAGGACTCTTTGTAGTATGATGCCATCTAGTGTTTTCTTTTTTTATTGCAACAACACAGGGGGAGCCGAGTGAGTCCAGGTCCCAGACAGAAAATGGGAAATAATTTTGTTTTATCATCATGAACTGAATTGTAACAACATGCTTCTTCCACCCATTATCCATCTCTTCACCCACATTGATGCCCATCTGGATCTCACTTCTAGGATCTGAACATGTCTTGTGCCTTTCTACCTCTCTCAAAGATCCTGAGTTCAATTCCCAGCTACCACATGGTGGCTCATAACCACCTCTAATGAGATTTGGTGCCCTCTTCTGGCATGCAGGTGTTTATTACATGCAGACAGAACACTGTGTGTGTGTGTGTGTGTGTGTGTGTGTGTGTGTGTGTGTGTGTATATATATACACTAGATTAGTGCAGAGTACACCTTCAGGCAGTGAAGAGTCACAGGGTCATGGCCTCCCATGGTCATGAGTTGGCTGAGAAGCTGAGCTTTTACCTGTGTGTACAATAAGCACATGGAGAGATAGAAGAGAGGCTGTTTTTAGCCTTAGTGTCCTCTTGGCTGGATTTCTTTGTACATGCCTCACATACATGTTCTAATGAGATATCGCCAGGATTCTCTTGTGCACAGTCTCGCTCATCAATATCCTTTTTAGGGGAATTCACACATAGGTCCATAAAATGAATGTCAGACAACAATGGCTATGGTTATTAGTGAGTTGTATTGGTGAACTGGAGGCCGTCATGCTATTTAGCATTTGATGAAGGAAAAACATGTGTTGGATCCCAATTTGAAATGCCAGTCAGAAGCATCGGGTACAGGTGCAGTAAAGACAGGCCCTAGAAAAGAATGCTGAGGGCAAAAGAATGTATGATGAGTTGTAACATTCAATAGCATATTTAAAAAAACCACACTGAGAAAAATGTTAATTAAAAAAGCATATTCGAGCACATGGGCACTTATTAACAACCTCTGGGGCTGATTTCGAGAGGTAGGAATAGGGTTAGCAATAAAAAGAAAGAAAGAAAATCACATCTCACGAACAAGGCTGATTATCCCAGCTCTTCATATTTGCAGTGTCTCCTTTCTCCAGGGCCTGGGGACTCCACTTAGCCTCTCGGAGGCACCGCCCCTAGATTTCCTTGGCTCTATCCCCTTCAGAATATATTTGCATATTTCTCTGCCCCCGCTGCCCAGGTGCCAAAGTACAGGGCTCCGCCCCTTTCGAGAGTCATCTCTGCACTGGCGGCGGCGGCGGCGGCGGCGGCGGCGGGGGGGTAGCGGGGGGGGGGGGGGGGGTGGTGGTGGAGCGTGGCCGTTGCCAGGCGACCGAAGACGCACCGAGCGCCGGGTTTAGGCGCCGGGCTGGCGATCAGAAAAAGAAAACGTGTCGCCCTTTTAGACACTGGGGGCAGTGCACAGCCCCTTCGCCAGACTCCAGCCCAGTTTTCTGATCTCCAAGGCAGCCTTTGAGGCCGCCATCAAAGAGCGTCAGGATGGTGGAGGTCAGGAGTCAGCGCCCCTCTGTTGCTTCTCTCCTTCGACCTCTCCCTGTCATCTCCCTCCTACTGGAACTCATCCTTTATTACATTCACTAGTTCTGACCCTCCCTCACCAGCACTCCTCTCTAGCTGCACCCTCGCGCGCTTTTCTTCTTTGGCTCATGTCCCCACTCCTTCCCTCTTCATGAATTCTCAGCCCGCCACAGAGTCCGTGACCCTGGACTCTGAACTGCAGGCGAGACCTCGGAGAGAGGTTATTGAAAATGCCTCGTCGACATACTTGTCACCCGGCTCACTAGCTTGTCCACCTGGTACTTCCTGATTTCCTAACATGTGATCGCCAGCTGCCACACACTTTCATCAAGGTCCTTCAGCCCATTGCCGCTCGTTGACCCTGTGCTAACATCTCATAGCCTCCATCTCTCACCTGTATTATAGGCTACTTCATCTTCAGCCTCACTGACGAGGGCTCATTTCTGCATCCTTCATTGACCTTCCTGTCCATTAGCTTTCTCATTTATAACCTCAACAGCCCTACATCCTTGCCATCACTTGATATTCAGAGTCCTTATCTCTTTGGTCCTATTTGAATTCTTCATTCATCTACCAGAGCCCACTCCTACCTATTACACAATTTCCAGCCAGTATCAGCTACATAATTTGTGAGGCCCAGAGTAAAGTAAAAAGCTTTTTGTTAAAATTAAGAATTCTAAGACACCACAGCAGAGAGTTTAACCAAGATAGAAGTCTTCTGAGTACTTAATCCTGTGCGGCCAAACGGGCCCACACCCTGGTTCTAGCGTGCCCTAAGCACCACCACACCCCCCGTACTATTGCTTCTTGTCTTCTTTATGCCTCTGCGTCCCCCTCACCTTCCATCTCACCCATGTCTGGTCTCCCTTTGTAAGCTCTACTCCCCATGCTTCCTGATCCCCCACATTGGCCCCACTTCCGGGTGCTGTTGCTCTCATCTCATGACACCCACGAGACTGTGGCCACATTACTCCTCCCACTTCCTAGTCTCTTTCACGCCTCTTTGCTTCCCACTTTCTTCCCCTGGCCCTTCTAGCTCTCTCTCTCTCTTTTTTTTAAAATTAGAAATTGCAAACATTTAATAGGTGGTAGAAAGAAAATGATGTTCTCTCAGCTAGCTCTCCTTTAAACTCTGCATTGTTTGCTGTCAGTGTTTCCTCCTGCACTCATTGCCTCGTCTTATTTTATTGTTCTTTATTCTCCGTGAGTAAGTTTCCCCCCTACAAGCTGATGACGCTCAGAGCCCAGGGCACTGCCTGGCACACGAGTAGGTGAATGGTGTCACAGTTCCCCTGATCACCGTTTGTTGATATCGTCCTAAATACACACCATTGCTCTTGGGCACGATGTGGAAGATGCCAGCTGCCCGTTGGTCAGAGCTAAGAGATTATTTTTGCTTTGCCTTTGGTAGAAGAATGCTTTCTGAGGTGACAACATGAAAACACATCTCCTTGGTTCACAAAAGTGTCTTTAAAATGTTTCTATGATAGTTTCTATCCCTGTACTAAGGGCCAGGTGTGCCTGGAGAACCTGGGTGCAAACAAATCGTTAGCTGTTGGTCAAGTGTTGGCATTGATACTGTTCTCAAGGCCAGAGCGCAGAGCACTTGCTATGAATTGGTGCTTGTAGCTCCGCCTTTGCATCAACAAGATGGAGCGGCACCGCCACATTCGCTTAATATGGGTTTTCCTTCTTTGTGCATTTGCTGAATCGTGGTCTGTGCGATAATCTGCTTTTACTAAGGAAACCTCTGTTGAGTTTTAAATAGCGCTAAAGCTGTTATGGCAAGTGTTAGAGGCATCATGTCTATTTAAATCTCTAAGCAGTGTGTTTTGCTTTCACGTCATGTGTAGGGATTTAATTAACAGTACATTTTTTTTTTCTCACTAAGACTATATTCCTCATATTGGGGAAGCTCATTGAGAGAAGAGGCAAACTAGGCTTCTTAGAATCTCCAGGGTGGATTAGAATTTTATTCTTATTGGGATGAAAGATCATCTCATTTGGTTTCTTTGATGAGCAGTGGGTGGCTGACGTTAAGCCCCTTTTGCTGTAGCCTATCAAAGCTTAATGTGGAATGCGTAAGTACAGCTTGCCTGCCGTATCTACCCTTAGAGGCATTGAGTGGGTCTTTGTGGCTGGCAGAACAGCAAATCCTTAGCACATCACTCCATGCTCACAATTCCATCTCTGCCTCTTCTCCTTGTCACATCTCTTATATGTGGGCATCTAGGGCACTTGCCTGGTTGTGAGCTCTCCCACAGGCACCACCATTTGCACAGAAGGATCTTTTCTCCAGAGCCATCCGTGAGAATCCTTTTCTTCCATCTAGTGGCTTGAGTACCATTTCTTTCACTAAGTGTGCTTTATTCTCGCTGCTGGGAGTGAGTCTCTTTTTAGTCTCTTAAAGAACATAGAATACATTTTAGGAAAGGACTGAATTTTCTATTTCTGTTACTGTAGAAGCATCCTCCACCAGCTAGTAAAATAGAAACACCCCAATGGATGGGCTGTTTATTCCTTACCTTGGTTGCCTTTACGGGCTACATTACAGAACTCTCCTGTAGAAAGTGGTGACTAAATGCTCCTTGAATGCATGCATACATTAACCAAACCTTTATCATTATTAGTGCTGCTGTGCTACACCTAATACGTGGGTGCTCATTTTCGAGAGCAGCCATATCAAAGCACCACAAATTTGGAAGGCTTAAACAGTAGAAATCTTTGGCCTCCCAGTTCTCAATGCTGAAAGTCTAAAGTGAAGATGTTGGCAGGGCTATGTTCCTTTTGAGGCCTTCATTATATCCTTCCTTGTCTCTTATCTGGTAGTAGCCAGCGGTGTTTAGCCTTCCTTGGATTGCAACTGCGGAAGCCCAAGCCATCTTTACGGCCTCTCTGTGTGTGTGTCTCTTTGTCTTTGCTCATGTCGGCTAAGGATGCCCATCTGATTGAAGTTAAGACTTATCTTACTTGGGTAGGACCGCATATCAACTAATTATAATACCATATATGGATGCATATGCACTATGTAAGTACATCAGAGGATGAAGGAACCTTCCCAATATATACCTGCAGCATCTCTGCTAGCGGGTGGCTTTTGCTTTGCATGTGGTCTGGGATACCATCAGCAACTTGTGCGAGCATCTTTTATTCATCAGTCACTTGTGTGAGCATTTTTCATTCTGGGGCAGCAATAGCCACGTGTGTAGGGGCTTTCACCAAACAGCCATTTCTTGACAGTAATGGGGTAATATCCTTGATCTTTCTTTCAGGAAAAGGCTGACAAACTAGTGCTGGAGGAAACTGCATTTGAGGAAATGGAAAGGGATTTTCAGGAGGTTCTCAGTGAACTTTCAGGAGACAAAAGTCTGGAAAAATTCAGGATTGAATATGAGAAGCTTCACGCTGTCATGAAAAAGTCTTACGACAACGAGAAACGTCTCATGGCCAAATGCAGAGAGCTGAACGCAGAGATTGTGGTGAACTCTGCCAAGGTTGCCACTGCCCTGAAGCTGTCTCAGGATGACCAGACCACCATCGCGTCTCTCAAGAAGGTCAGTGTTCTAGACACAGAGGAGCTTGCATTTCAAACGTCACATACTGACAGCTCTCTGGCTGGTAAGACATGAGTGATTAGATGCAAAGTGTACATAATGTAGATATTAACTAAGCCCGGGGAAGAGTATTGGCTTTGAAAGAGAGTAATTAACCCTGGTGAGGTTTCATGTTGAAAATAAATGGAGTGCTTTCCCCTTTACTGCCTAGTTTGTGGAAAATAATGGGTTAGCCAAAAGACTTAGAGATAAAGTGCAGTACTGGGAATCTCAGAATGTTCTCTGTGATGCAAGGTGCGTATACACCTCTCTGTCTCTGTCTCTGTCTCTGTCTCTCTCTCTCTCTGTATGCTTGTAAGCACGTGTGTACTTGTGTGGAGGCCAAGGGTTTACAGTTGTTTCTCAGACACTCTCCACCTTGATTTTAGCAATAGGGCATCTCACCAGCCACGTGCTTCCAGGTTAGACTAGGCTGGCTGGCTGGTTTAGCCCCACAGGTCCACCTGCCTCTGCCTCCCTAGCACTGGGATGGAAACTTGTGCTACCATTAGGACCTGGGATGCAATTTAGGCCATTGTGTGTTTTTGTGGCAAGCACTTTATCCACCAAGCGATCATCCTAACATCTTGTTAAAATTATTTTTACATTTTTACTTTTCCTCTTGCATCAGGAGAGATTGTTTTGAGAGTTCTTGGGGGATAAAACTTCCGGGGTCATTTTCCTTGTCCCTTCACTGCCCCTTGTCCCTTCTCTGGCTCTCTCTCTTATAGAAGAGCCAGAGATTCTGTCTGGGGAATCTGGAGGAAGTTTGCCTTCATCTGACACTATGTTCTCATGCTTAAGAATATTGTATTTTCTTGAAGATAAAACATAAATGCTCCCTGTTGATCCCAAAGTCATAAGAGGCTGAGATATATTAATTTATAATTAAATCTCTAGCTCTGAGAAATAATTTATGAAAGTTTTAGGTGATTCCCTTGATAGTATGCAATCAGATGTCATCTAATTCAAATTAACTTCTAAGACCAGTACAAGATAGGACTGACCCGGTTTCTTAGAAACCACTCACCCGTAGCATGACTTTTCTCTACTGCCATTTTCTTCTTCTTGCTGGAAAAGTAATAGAAGGAAACTGTAATTCATTTTATAATTGGAAAAACACTTTTCATTATAAACTTGAACACTGGAAGTGAAAGTCATAAGTTGATGAAAATCTAATTGGTGAGATTGGTTTGCCTAAAATATTTTGCAATCATATTCTCATTTATATACCCTTCTCTTGTTTTGCCCAGCTGTGCATTTGGTTGGAACCCACAAATTGACGTTTTGCTTTGAGTCCCCAAGGGATGTGCTATGGTCACCTAAGAGGACTCTCTGCGTGCTCTAACAGCAAGCTCGAATTTACTTTCTTCCATCCATTTTATTTCTTGTCAACATAAAAGCTAAATATTTCATCTAAACGTTATAGGCTTTTATTTATCTAAAAGACTCAAATTCTGCTTGATAAAAATGTTTCAAGACAGTGAAGTGGCAGGGCAAACTCAAGGTCACTGCAGACAAATGCTCAGGTGGTTCCTTTACTCCAGCTGCAGTCGGGGTGTGTGTGTGTGTGTGTGTGTGTGTGAATGCTCCACACCACATTTCAGGGCTGTTCCATCCCCTGATGGGTTTCTAAGAAAACATGCCAGCCAAAGACACACTGTGAGAGCCTCTCCCTCCCTCCCCTCCTCCTTCCTCTGCCCCTCCCCCTCAAAAAAAAAAAAAAAAGCCAGAGGTCAAAGTAGAGTGCACAACAACCACCAACCGTGCATTTGAGAGGTTCTGGGTTTGGCCTTCTGAAGACTGGAAGTACTAAGACTGGAACACTCTGGCACCAGTGAGGGAAAGTAACCCTGTGGAATGTTCTAAAGCCAACTTTGGCATACACACACACACACACACACACACACACACACACACACACACGTATTATGTATATGTGTATGCTTGCTATATTAATGCGTGTGTATGTGAGTGGAGGTTTATGTATAAAATGTTTTCCAGGATGGCCCTGAACTTGCTATGTAGCCAAGTGAGCCTCAAACTCATGATCCTCTTTGCCTTTAGCTTCTTGGTGCTAGGATTACAGGCATGCAGCATTGCACCTGACTAGAATATATTTTTCATTTTCAAAATTATCAAGAATTTTTTCAATCTATTGATTTAGGGATTGGGTCTGTGGTCATATCTTATGATGTAGAGATGTTCTGAAATAGAAGTTAACCACAGAAGTGTTCATTTTAAGTTTTGTAAGTTTATCAATTTATCAGAAGCAATCCTTCCAGGGAGAGCAGTCCCCACAGAACCTTGCAGCTGCACTCTCTGGCTCTTCCCTGTTGGCTACTCACATTGAACAGTTTTGCCAGTCCAAACGTTCACATACTGTGTAATACATATTATTATTTCCTTGTAATTGACTTACCACACTGTAGTCACAGTGCTATTATTTGTGCTGGTTTATCTTGCATCAGGGAATCCCATTTGTTTTTTTCTCACTGATACTCTCTGGCTCGTCAGGAAATCGAAAAAGCCTGGAAGATGGTGGACTCGGCATATGATAAAGAGCAAAAAGCTAAAGAGACAATTCTTGCCCTGAAAGAAGAAATAGTGAACCTGACCAAACTGGTTGAGCAGGGGTCTGGACTGTCAATGGACCAGGACAGCAAGTAGGTCAAAATCTTCTTGATAGTGTGTGAACTTGCCTCTGTAAAGTCCTGTGTAGTGTGCAGCAACCTGCTGTGGGCTGGCGCCATTCGCCTGGGCTTGGACTGCTGCTCCTCATTATTGCAAAACTCCCCTTTGTGGGGTTCCTAGAAACTGTTCCCTGTTTAGCCCTCTTTTTATTTTTTAAAGTGTTTTTCCGAGACAGGGTTTCTCTGTGTAGCCTTAGCTGTCCAGGACTCACTTTGTAGACCAAACTGGCCTTGAAATCAAAGAGATCCACCTGCCTCTGCCTCCCGAGTGCTGGGATTAAAGGAGTGTGCCACCACGCCTGGCAAGATTTAATTATTCAAAAGTTTTTATTTGTGTAGGTGTTTTGTCTGCATGTATCTCTGTGTACCACTTGAATGCCTGGTGCCCATGGAATCCAGAAAAGGGCATCAGATTGCCTGAGAATGGAGTTAAAGGTGGTTGTGAGCCGCCTTGTAGGTTCTGAGAATCAAACCTGGGTCCTCTGGAGGAACAGCTGGTGCTCCTAATCACCGAGTCACCTCCCCAAGGCCCCTATGGTTTCTTTTTAAGACCCCTTCTCTGTCCTCCCCTAAGATTATATTACATATACTTCTTTCACTAGAAGAATCGTTGCTACAGTTTGAGTAGAGATTTTAGGCTTCCATTTCTATTATTTTGGCCTCTTATTCTTTAATAATTGATGTTTTACAAACACACTCCCTCATCCCCTACATAATTTATACATGCAACCTATGAGTCCATTTAGTGTTGCTTACACGTATGTGTGTTTAGGGAGGCCCACTTGGCAATGGATAGTCTTATTAAGGGGCTTCTGCCAGAAGATTGACTCTCCCTCTCTCAGCAACCTCTGACCACCTCTAGCTCTTTGTCTGGGGGTGGGACCTTATGAGATCACCCCCATCCGTGTTGGCATGCCTATTGGTGTGGTCACCTTTCAGGTCTTGTTTAGGCAAACATGTAGCTGGCAAGTCCCGGGTATAAGCTTTTAACCATATACAGAAGACACTATCTTGAAGCAGACATCTTGCCTCTCTGGCTCTTTAAAATCTTACTACCTGCTCTTCTGCAAGCTTCCCTGGGCCTTCAGTATAGAGGAGCATCGTAGATCTATCAGTCGGGGTGGGACACCCCATGATCAGTCGTTCGCTGCGTTTTGACCAGTTGTGTTTTTCTGTGCTGGTTTCTGTCTGCTACCAAAAAAAAAAAAAAAAAAAAGCATCATTGATGGGAGAGGAGAGTGACGCTTGTCTGCAGTGTAGGGGCAAGTGTGCAGAATGCACTTAAGCTTGTAGGCCTCTCTGCCGCATCCCAGCAGCTCTCCCCTCCCCTCCATGACTAAACCCCATCTTTTCTACCTGCTCAGGTTCCAGGCAGGAACTGGGTTTACCCTGCTGCTTCATCATTTCTCAAGCTTTGTCTTGTTGATTTGACTTCACTGTGGCCTGTGCCCTGTTCTCTGCTGTCCCTGGCAGCAGCAAAACATCCACTGAGATGTGTTTCTGCAGCATACAGGCACCTGTTCCCCATCCCTGCTTGGGTACCCATACTCAAAGGATAAAGGCCGGACTCCTGAACATGTCATTTGAAGCCTTTCAACTGTCTGCTGCAGTTTGCTCCTCTGGCCTAATGCTGAGCCATCCCTCCCTCGTTGCTCGTACCCCCATCTTTACACAAGCACATGCCCCTTATGCCGAAGATGCTTTCTCCATTCTCCCCTTGGTAAACTCCTCTTGTCCTTTAAAACCCATCTGGAGCACCATCTTTTTAAAAAATATTTATTTATTATGTATACAATGCTGTGTCTGCATGCACAACTACATGCTAGAAAAGAGCACCAGACCTCGCTGTAGATGGTTGTGAGCCACCATGTGGATGCTGGGAATTGAACTCAGGACCTGTGGAAGCACAGCCAGTGCTCTTAACCTCAGAGCCATCCCTCCAGCCCCTGGAACACCATCTTAACTGTGTTGTAATCAACATTTCTGTTCTACCTCTAGCTCCCAGTGTCTAGGCAGGAAGAGCTGCTGTGTTTCCGGTTTCCACAGGATCCAACATATACTTCTGCTGTGCCCCTTGTTACATTGTATTGAAAGGATTTGTTAAGATACTTCTGTGCTGATTAGTTTTGTGACTTATTTGTTTATTTAATCAATCAACTTGGTACAAGCTAAGTCATCTGGGAACCTTAGCTGAGAAAAAGCCTAGTGAGATGGCCTGTAGGCAAGCCTCTGGGGACATTTTCTTGATTAATGATCAATATGGAAGGGCCCAGCTCAGTGTAGGTGGCGTTGCCCCTGGGCTAGTAGTCCTGGCTTGCAGGAGAAAGCAGGTTAGCTATGAGGAACAAGCCAGCAAGCAGCGCATCTCCATGGCCTCTGCTACAGTTTCTGTGTCCAGGTTCCTGCCTAGAGATCTTGCCCTGAATTTCCTTCACGATGGATTGTAACTTGGAGAAGGAGGTTTCTGCCTCCATGTTGCTTTTGGTCATGGTCCAAACACAGCAGAAAAAAAACAAACGAGGATGACGTCTTTACCCATTTAAGCTGTGAACTCCCGAAGGAAGAGACCATTTTAAGTCATGCGAGAATCTGTCTAGCACAGGGCACGGCATGCAAAACCTCACACCAGGAGCAAGTGCGTCTCCTTGGGCACCCTTAGCCAAACCTAAGGTGTTCTTTCAGTCTCTTGTTTTCTTGATCTGTTGGTCCAGCTTTGATGTTGTATGTTCAGGCATGGGGGAGGGAATAGGAAAGGCAACCATATGCTCCCTCTAGTGATGGACTCATGGAAGAAGAAATGGTGAGCCATGTGAGGGGACTGACTCAGACAGCAGGCAGTGGGAGAGGTGAGCAGGAGAGTGTGTGAAGTGGGCGCAGCTTGGAGTTGGAGCCTCAACAGCGTGCTCAGTCGGAGCTCGCTCTCTTCAGATCAGCCTCAGAGTTGCAGTGTCATTTCTGCAGATGCGCTTGGGCAAGGGTTTGAAGGGTCCGTATTAAACATTTATGTTATATCAAGGATGCTGTCAAATGCCTGTGTGTTGAGGCATCGCTTGATGACTGTCAGCTGCAAGGACCTGCGGGGCGTGTTTCTTAGCTTTCTGCTGCCTCCCTCCGGGTTTACCCTGCTGCAGAAGCCCCATCAGACACAGAGCTTCACACTCCACAAGCACTAAATTCTGCAGGAAGTCATGGGCCGTCAGATGGTATGGGCTTTGTAACGTGGAGCTATTTAGTTTACAATTCAAATCAGTGAATATTATCACAGGCTCTCCAAAACCCAGCAGCACGCTGGGTTTGTTCCAGTTTGTTCTGGGGGACATTTTCTCTGGACTGTACCCCTTGAGATGAACTCATTTCTTTGGTTGAATGGGAAGAAAATGGCAATGCGTACTATTTGGTTATATTTATGCTTTATTTTAGACATTTGGTTGTCATCATAGTCCCCCAGTGGATATGTTAGATAAATAATTTCCTAAATTGATATCTCCTCGGGGCTCATTATATGAGTTGACAATAACAATATGGTTTTATTGTAACATCCAAATAACACAGAGGTACCGAAGAACCCATGCTTCCGACTTCCCACCCCAAAATCCTGAATCTCAGAGATAACTGATAACATGACTAGTTTTAGAAGTGTCTGTAGAATACACATACACAGAGAGAGAGAGAAAGAGAGAGAGAGAGAGAGAGAGAGAGAGAGAGAGAGAGAGAGAGAAAGAGAAGAAGAAGAAGAAGGAGGAGGAAGAGGAGGAGGAGGAATATACAGTATATTTTACTAAAAATAAAAAGGATCTTATTGTATTTATAATTTTGTCATTTCTTTTCAACAAACACCTCACAAACAGCACCCATCGTTGTCACCCACTGCCTGAACAGTGCACACCATCGACCATCGACCTCCCGGGAGGCTTGTTGGGAACAATAGGAAGGACCCCTGAACAAATGGCCACTAGTCTGACTCCTGTGTTCTTTCTCCTCAGCATCCGTGACTTACTGAAGTTCAAAGAAGAGGTGACAAAGGAGCGAGACCAGCTCCTGTCAGAAGTAGTAAAGTTGCGTGAGACCCTAGCTCAGACCGCCCAACAGCAGCAGGAAACCGAGCGCGCCAAGGAAGAGGCAGAACTTGTCATCAATCAGGTCTGCTCACCGCGTTCCGGAGGGCAGCCTGTCCGTGTGTCCCTGCCCATCTAGCGCCTCTCTCAGATATGACCCATTATGGACAAACCAAGCGTCTTCTCCTCTGACTTGTTTCTCTGGGCCTGTTTCTTGGGCCTATTTTGCCCGGGGTTCTGTCTGAGCAGTCACTAAGGCCTTGCGTTGGCTCTGCTCAAGGTTTGGCGTCAAGTGGGTGTCCCTACACCAGACACAGAGCAAGAAATCCTTGGCCTTCTCCTTTATAATTCACAAGATAAATCACAAGAGCAGACTCTTAACAAGAAAATGACATATTTTTGAGCACAAGATAAGAGAAGGATTTTTCACAGACTTTGGACATCAAGTAACCATGGTGCTTGACTTTGCAACATTCGGGATCAAGCACAGAATTTCTTATTTCTGGTAGCCGGCTCCTCCTAGTGCGGAGCTTGATAGTCGTGCTATCTGCGTTTGCTTGATATTTATAATATCATCTACAAATTTGTTGCCTTCAGCCAGGGTGGAGCTTTTGGTGTCAAGGTCCTGAGAATCAACCCAGAAAACCCTGACCCTGTGACCTTTGGGGCCCACCATGACCGTTCCACAGAGGCCTGCCCAGTGGAAGCACGCTGCAGGCCACGTACTGCCCGTGCCAAACTTGTCTGATGGAGACCCGGCCCTGCCACGGCTCATCTCCTTTCCTCTCTGTCCTTCCTCCCCGCAGTTCCAGCAAGAAATTCAGCATCGTCAGAATGAAGCTTCCAGGGAGTCCCGGAAGAAGGAGAAGCTGGAGAAAGAGCTCAAACAGGTCCAGGTGGACATGGACAGCCGGCAGGCGGAGATCAAAGCTCTGCAGCAGTACATGCAGAAGAGCAAGGAGGAGCTGCAGCGGCTGGAACAGCAGCTCAAGGAGCAGAAGGTGAACCGCAGCCTCCCCTCTGCTTCTCCCTCCTTATTCCCTCTTCCCTCTCTCTCTTTCTGATAGGTTCTTACGTAGCACAGGCTGGCCTCAAATTCAGTATGAAGCTTCGAATGGCCTTGAACTTCTGACCCTCCTGACTCCCAAGCCCAGGTGCGAGGATTGCGGGCAGGCGCCATCTACACCTAGTGGGTTTGATGCTGGGAACAGACCTCGGGGCCTTTTTGTATGCTAGGCAAATCCTCTACCAACTGCACTGCAGCCCAAAGCCCACATTGTTGTGATGTTTCCTGGAAAATAGGTACAAGTCAGTAGTCAGGATAGGATCAGGCTACTTATTGTTGTAACTGGGCTTTTTAAATTTTAATTTTATTTTTGTTTTTTTTTTAAATGTACTGGAGTATTTTGCTTGCATGTAGGTCTGTATGCCACACTGTATGTATGCTTAGTGCCCTCAGAGGCTAGAAGAGTGTGTGGGATGGAGCAATGGAGTCACTGACAGCTGTGAGCTGCCATGTTGGTTCTGGGGAATCCAACCTGAGTCCTCGGGAAGAGCAGCCTCTGTGCTCTAATCACTGAGAACCTTATCTCTCCAGCCCTGGTGATTATTTTGGGATATTTATGAACTATTTTCTTGCTTCCACCCCTATAGGTATTTTTTCCTTTCTTTCTTTCTTTCTTTCTTTCTTTCTTTCTTTCTTTCTTTCTTTCTTTCTTTCTTTCTTCTTTCTTTCTTTCTTTCTTCTTTCTTTCTTTTCTTTTTTTCTTTCTTTTTTTCTTTCCTTTCTTTCTTTCTTTCTTTCTTTCTTTCTTTCTTTCTTTCTTTCTTTCTTTCTTTCTTTCTGTCTGAGTTCTGGGGATTGAACATAGGAGTTTACACATGCCAGGCAGGCACTCTACCATTGAGCTATATCCCACCCTTTCCTTTTTTTTTTTTTTTTTCTATTTTTATTTTGAAACACGGTCTCCCTAGGTTGCCCCCTTTGATCTTGGACTTGCCATTCTTCTCCTCTTGTCTACTAAGTAGCTGAGTCAGTTAGCATGGCTGACTCTGTATTAGTTTCTTTGAAACTTTTCAAGGATGGACAACGTACGTGTAGACGAACATGTATGTCACAAGTGTGCAGCTTCATGTATTTCCAACATGTGGTCCTGCCTTGTTCACGTGCAGTCAGCTCAAGAAACAGAGCATTCCTAATACCCCAAAGGCCCTGTGCCTCTTCTCAGCCGTTTCCATGTCTTTTAAACTCTAAGCGAGTAATAGTTTTGTCCAAGCTTTACAGAAACAAACTGCAAACGGGGTATATTCTCTTGGGTCTTGCTTTTGCCATGTTCTGTTGGTTTTGTAGTCACCATGTAGATATGGATGGACCTGTGGTGTCCAGGGTGGAGACCATTAAGCCACATGTGACGGTTTACATTTATTAATAACTTAAAATTCAACTCAACTATTTTAAGTGCTCGGTGTGGCTAGTAGGGCCTGTTATCAGCACAGCCAGAGAGCCCTGATGTTGTCATGTCCCATCATGCCCCTTGAACTTGCAATCCTTCTGACCCAGCCTTCCAAGTACTGAGATTACAGATATGTGATCTTTTTTTTTACTCCCTAAAGAAATAATACATTTAGTTGGAGAGTCTTTTCCTAAAAATATTTTCCTTTATTAAGTTTGTTTCTAAAGACTGGTCAAGGTACACAGTACTTTTCTACTTAAAAAGTAGATATTAGATTACATTTCTTTGTCATTTGTGCCTTATTAATTTTTATATAAAGCCAGCATACCAATGGATAATACATGGTGGGCAGTATCCAGGAGTGGCAAAACTCTACGAGGCTTCTTTTAACATGAAATTGAAAAAAAAAAAAAAAAAAAAAGACTTTGGACACCCAGGTAAAACAAAGGTTTTGAATAGCAGTGTCTAAGATCCACATAAAACAAATGTCATCTTTAGCTCAGCTGGTCCCATCTTGTTTAGTTCCCATTGGTGGTGAATTGGATGCCTCTTTCTGTGTTTTTGTTTTCACGTACAAGGAAGCTATATTTAAAGCGAGTGCCTGGTTTCCCCCTTTCTTCCTTTAGCTTATTTGTTATCCTTTACATCTGTGGTATTTTCCCAGCAGAAACGGTGTCTTCAGATAGAATCCTTTGTTGTTTTAAACCATGTCTGCTCAGAGCAGGCGATCCGTCACTCCACCGCTGCGCCCCAGTTTCCACTTAAGTTGGATTAGAGAGGAATTGTCTCTGGGTTGGTGTTGGGGGCTGGTTCTGCTGGGGGAGGGGGGATGTTGGAGGCATGTTAATGCAGGATTTGCTTCTGAAGACGCAGCTTCAGGGCCCCAGAGCTGACAAAACCCATTTAAATCTCCAGCTCATTTGCAATGATTATAGAAATTGTTGCGTATGCAAAGCCTGCCAAACGGCAAACAGGCATTAAAATATTTATCCGCCACCTGTGAACAAGACTTCCCAAAGGCTCTCAGAGGAAAAAAAAAAAAAAAGATCATGTTCACTGTGTTATTCCTTAGAAGGCGTCGTTTTCCTCAGCCATTTAACGTTCATTATATTTGAGTGTGTTAGTGCCTTCATTGGGGATAAAGTAAAATTTCTGCAAGACGAAAAAGGTGTCTTCAGGGGCCTCCCGTGTGCGCACATGCAGACGTCGTCGTCAGATTAACGGGGCATTAACCAGCTCCCTCACTCTCCACCTTTCAGATACTGAACGAGAGAGCCGCAAAGGAGCTCGAGCAGTTTCAGATGCGGAATACGAAACTCCAGCAAGAGAACGAACAACACTCCTTGGCTTGTGAGCAGCTCTCCCAGGAAAACCAGCAGAAGGCCCTGGAACTCAAAGTAAACACCCTGTGCATGCCTGGTCCCTAGCGCTGCGTCCTCAGTACCTATCACCGCAGGGTTGCTTTGCCATTGGAGCTGAGAGCCTTGATACAGAGAGGCAGGTGCGAGCCCACAGCCGTAGTCGCGGTCACTTCAGGCCCAGAAGCCAGGAGCCTGATGACTGCCTCTCTTATTTATAAAACTAGTCATATGCGTATTAAAATGCTTTCTCAAGCAAGGTCAGACGCTCATCTCTGTAATTAGACCTGCAAGTAGCCAGTTGTCCCCAGCTGGAATCCATTCCCACATGCATAATAGAGACCTCAGCTTAGGTTTTACTATTTGTAAGGAGAAGGTAGCCTGGGAGAGCTGGGCATAGACTGGCACCGTTGGCATTCCAACATCATGGAATCGTGTTTTTTTGTTTTTTGTTTTTCGTTTTCACTTCTTTCTAATGCCTGTTTCAAACTTTCTTCTTCTTCTCCCTTCTTTCATGAAAGAGTGCTTGCCAATGAACTCTGGGTACTCACTTGATACTAAAGTCTGTATCGTGTGCCTTTGTGATTAGCAGACAGCTTTACATTTTTCTCTTCAGTTCTGAAAGGAAAATACATGTTCCCTGTTTTTATTATATATCTGGATACTGGGCATAAAATAAGTGGCCTATGAAGAATAATGTCTAGATGTGAGTAGTGAGCCAGAACTGTTTTTTACTTAATTATTTTATTCAGATTACAACTACATTGTTATCCTATCACTTGTATCCTCCCGTTCCTCCCTCCCTTCTGCTTTCACCCTATTCCCCTCCCCTAGGTCTAAAACCGAGGGGGACCTCCTTCCCCACTACATGGTCAGAGGCTATCAAGTCTCATCTTGGTAGCCTGCTTATTCTTTCTTTGAGTGCCACCAGGCCTCCCACCAAGAGGAGGTGGTCAAATATGGGACACCAGAGTTCATGTCATAGTCAGTCCCTGCTCTCCATGTAACTGTGGATAATGTCCTGTCCATTGGCTAGATCAGAGTAGGGATTCGATGTTTACTACTTATATTGTCCTTGGTTATTGCAATAGTTTGAGCAGACCCCCATGGGCCCCAATCCACCCATCATGATGTTCTTCTTGTAGGTTTCTAGGACCCTCTGGGTCCTTCTATTTCCCCATTCTCCTATATTTCTCTTACCTAGAATCCCAATAGGATGCCCTCACATCTATCCCAATCTCCTGGTAAGTGAAGACTTTCATGGGGCATGCCTTTTGGGCTAGTGCCTAGTTATAAGTGAGTATATACCATGTGAGTCTTTCTGCTTCTGGGTTAACTCACGCAGTAGGATCATTTCTAGTTCCATCCATTTGTCCACAAATTTCAGGATTTCTTTGTTTTTAATAGCTGAGTAATATTTCATAGTGTAAATGCTTCTTTATCCATTCTTAACTGAGGAACCAGAACAGTTTTTGTATTACAGTCTCTTTTGAGAATCAGAAGAGGACATGCACGCACGCACGCACGCACGCACGCACGCACGCACGCACGCTGGATCTTTTTTTGAATGCATACCCCAAAGAGGAAACATTGTTAGGATTTCTCTGAAGTGTAACCATTGAGTCTGGATTAATGGCCATGTAGTTAAGACCATTGAAAAAGGCTTTAAGGTCAGCCAACCAGAACCTTCTAGGGTCTAAGGCTAGGAAGAGTTACAAGAGTCTATGGTGACTTGACTTGAAGTTTGTTCTTTGCGACAGTGTATTAAGTTGGAGCTGACATGAAATGGTCACGTAAGTCAGAATGATATATTAACCCCTGAGGTGAAATTATAGCAAAAAACTAAAAAGTCTCACTAATTTTGTTCCTTGACAACATGATGAGACATCTGGAAAAATCGATGACTTTTGTTATGTCCCTAAATTAACGGGCTTATGTTTCTAGCAATTACTCAGTGATATCATGCATAGCTAATTTTCTCCCTTCCTTCTCCAGAGTTAAGCTTGCAGAAGAATCCTGAACTGCCTTTATAGTTATTTTTCTTAGTTATTTAAAGTGGGAAATTGAAAGATAAAACTTGAAAAATTTTATATTTTGCCTGCATGTATGTCTGCACACCTCATGCATGTCTGGTGCCAGAAGATGATGTTGGGTCCCTGGCACTGGAGTTGCCATATGGGTGCTGGGAATCAAACTGGGGTCCTCTGGAGGAGCAGCAAGCGCTCTTAACCACTGAGCCATCACTCCAGCTCTTGATGGCAGCATTTCTTTAAAAGTGAATTTAATTTAAAATAAAAAAGCCTGCAGGTCTGGAGAGTTCCTTTGCTAGGATTCTCCTCTGAGACCTTTTGCCATTGTGTGGATTTGCAGACTCACACCCTTTGAGGAAGGGTGACTCTTTTCTAGTGCATGTGACTGGGCTACGATGACCCCATGGCTCCAAAAGAACGTTTAAATATTTTATAGCAATATAATAACTTTCTCAGAGAGATCACTCTATAAGTCTGTGAAAACTGCCAATCAAATACAGCATTTGTATGCAGAGCTCATGCCTTTGTATGTGCATAACTCAGTATTTTTGCTTGATTTTATAAATAGGTGGCAACTTAAAATGTAAGATTTTCATCAGCCTTTCATTGTTTTTATTTTGTGCACGACATACTTTATTTGTAGGACAGAGGCCTTCAATTTCTTTCAAAACCGAACAGTGTGTGTATTTTGATCCAGTTCTATGGAACAAGTGCGCTGACACGAAGGAGTCTCTTTTTATTGGCTCTGAGTTTACCGTAGGCGGTCACTGGCTTTTTTTTTTTTTTTTTTTTTTTAAATCTGTCTGGCATCCTGGCTAATTCTCTCTTCTGATACAGGCCAAAGAGGAAGAAGTCCACCAGATGCGCCTCGACATCGGGAAGCTTAACAAAGTCAGAGAACAGATCCATAAGAAACTACACCTGATTGAAGACCAAAAGGCGGAAGTCGAACAGTACAAGGAGACGCTGAAGAACCAGATCCTGGGGTTAGAGCGAGGTAAGCAGCCATGTTCTCACCGATGAGCATCTTATTGGTGACTCTGTGTGTACCAGCGGACTGAGCCACGCCAAGTGACGTCAGATGACATTTACACTGGAGGGGCCACCATTTCCAAGACCTTAACCTCCCTTTGCTTAACAGATTCTTCCGTAGGGTCTGTTGGCACCAGGTGAATCTAACCTAAAATAGTGTTCAATATTTGCCACTGAAATAAATAACCTCTAAACACTTAGGTCTTTCTGTAGAAGCCAAGAGATATGTTGAAATGTGTGTCCTTGCTTAATAAGATCTGGGGTTGGTTGTATTTCACATGTATCTAGCACAGAGAAAGAGCTTACTAAATGTCGCGTGTTATTTATTTTAATTAAAAATGTGGGAGAGTGGTGAAATCTGGTGTTTCAGAACCAGCTCTGGACCTGGAGAGAGAGACTCTGGGTATGAATTCTGTGTGACATAGGAGCATAGGAGTCTTCATGATTTCTTCACAGGCCACTGTGTGCCATAAATTGCTGGAAGACAAGCATAAAAGCGCACACTGCCTCTCTGCAAGTTAGGCGAAGTCTAGATCTCTGGGCTTTGCTGTTAGACACACTTCTCAAGTAAGCTTTAGAAAGTCCAGCTGTTTTTTTTCTTTCCAAGACAGTGTGTGTGTGTGGGGGGTGATCTTTCACTGAAGTTCACTGGGAACTTCTCCATGTGTCGGTCTGGAAAGGCGTGCAGACCACGAGCTAACATTGGGTGTGTGGAAGACCTTGCCTTCAGGGCGCTAACAGTTGATAGCCTAAAGTCTTCCATGACAAAAATGAAGGAAAATGGAATTTTAGAGTATGTCAGTGGCCAAATGAGACAGAGAGGCCCAGGTTTTAATTTTTGCTTGCCATAATTGCAAGCTTTGAGATCATTCTGTTGTTCTCTCTTTCTCTCTCTGAATATATATATATATATATATGTATATATAATGTTCAGTTATTATTTAATATTTATTGATGTTTTACCTAAATATCTGTGTACCATTTGGGTGTCTGGTACCCTCAAGGGCCAGAAGAGAGTATTGGATCCCCTGGGATAGAGTAACAGGCTGTTGTGAGTTGCTGTGAGGGTGCTCGGAATTGAACCTGGTTCCACCTGGAAGAGCAGCAAGCACTCTTAACCACCAACCTAACTCTCTAATCACCCTACCCTCACACCCCGCCCAGATATTTTTAATCTATTGAGCAGAGCATTGCATCAAATTCTTTACCCATTAAGTCACATTTATGGAAGCCAGCATGCCTCTTTTTTTTTTTTTTTTTTTTTTTTTTTTTTTAATGATTTTTGTTTGTTATAGTACTTTACTATATTGCCCAGGCTAGTCTTGAGTTTCTGGGCTGAAGCAGGTCCTCAGCACTCAGCCTCCCAAATAGCTACAGCTGTGTACCAGTGCGACCTGTCTCTCCTGGTGCACCTGGTGGCACACGCCTTTAATCCCAGCACTCGGGAGGCAGAAGCAGGCGGATCGCTGTGAGTTCGAGGCCAGCCTGGTCTACAAAGTGAGTCCAGGATGGCCAAGGCTACACAGAGAAACCTTGTCTCGAAAAACCAAAAAAAAAAAAAAAAGCAGCACCAGCCATAATGGTTAGAAGCATGGGCCCTCTCCCTGTTAGGATTCCCCACACTAACATCCATGGAATGATCTGCAAATCTTCCAGAATTAGTAAGAGACTTCAATAAGGTGTTAGGCTATAAAATATATGTAGCTACCAGTAGCATTTTATGCAGGAAAATTACCTAGAATCCTCTTTCACAGTAGTAACTAAAGAAATAAAATATCTATAAACAAAGTTACCAACGTGTCTGTAAGAATTATATATACAAAGTTACAGAATTCCACTGAGAGGCATAAAGGGAGACTTGAAAAATGGAGGGATGTAAGAAGTTCCAGGTCGTTACATTTCGTATTTCTACCTACAAGATGGATAACAGAAAAGATCTGAACAGCACAAAGACCTTTGGCAGCCAGTGGGTTTAAGCTTTTAATCTCACCCTTGCTAACCATTGGCCCTGGGGCTGGTTTAGTCTCTTTCATCTTCCTTTTCCATCTCTTTAGTGGGACCAGAAGATCTGCATCCTTGAGCAAGAATGAAGGTCACCTGTAGTAGTTGCACAGCTATAGCTGAACACATGAAACCATCTTTCTTTCTTTCTTTCTTTCTTTTTTTTTTTTAAATCACCTTGGTTTAGTTATATTCCTCCTTGGATCGCCTCTACATTCATTATTATTTTTCTGCCTGGCAATTTAGAGGTGGAGTCTTCAAAGAAGCAAGCGGAACTTGATAAGAAGGCAATGGATGAGCTTCTGAGAGAAAGGGACATCCTAAACAAGGTGAGTCTGTCACAGCGACACTGGTAAATAACATCTCTCTTTCACCCGGAAGTAACTGCTCATAATGAGTTATATGGGGAAAGAAAACTCAGGAGCAAATGGGAGTGGATTAGAATAAATAATACTGTCTCATTTTCCTCCGAGCAGCTGCGTGTATTCCACCATTGTCTGGTCCAAATTGAAGCTGCATTATTACCAGCACAAAAGGACTCTGGAGAATTAACATACAACCCAGCGGGGAATTCAGGGTGTTTTGTAGACTTTGTTCTCATTGCTGTCGTGTGCTCCTTGGCATCCTAAGTAGTTGATCAAATTTTCTTAATGTAATAGCTGTAATCTACAATTTGGCTAATCCCAAAATTACAGGTGTGAGCGCTAATTAAACTGTACCTTGGAGGTGTTAGGTTAAGGAAATGACTAGTTGGTGATGTAAATCTAGTCTTTCCTCCGTGTGTCTACAAACTTCCACCCAGTGCAGTATTTCACTGGGTTCAGCTCCCTCATGCTCGCTCTTCTTGTGGTGCTGGACACGGAACCCAGGGTGTCACAGGCTGTCGGCTTTGGTTTTGGTTTCTCCCCCATGTCTCTTCTGGTCTCTTGAGTTCACGGTGGTCTACTGCTCAGGGATGGGTTGGGGAAGGTTTTCCAGACTCTGAGCTTCCCCATAAAGGCAGGACTCTCTCTGTTGTTCTCTTTTGAATGGGTTTCTCCCCGTGTTGTGCCAGACTTCTGAGGGTTTTCTCCTGGGAGGAAGGAGTGTCAGGCCAGACAGCAGGATGGGTTCAGCTCATGGAGGCAGGAATGCCTCTGTGTGTTTTCAGAAAACAACAACAACAACAATTTTTTAATAGAAGAGCCAACATTTACACTTGAGGTAGACGAGAAAATCCTTAGGAATAAGAGATGAGATATTTCTATGGAAAACACTCAGTAACAAAATTATTAAAGTCTCTCTTCCAGTAGGTCTATAAACTATCCTTTATTCTGTGCAGACTTAGACGCAGTGAAATATTCTACTGGATTTAATTGCTCCCTTTCTCTTTTCTTGTGGTACTGGGGATCGAACTCAGGGCTTCACACACACGCTGTGTAAATGCTGCAGCTCCAGCTCTGGATTTAGTTTTTAAATTTATTTATTTATTTTTATTGTTACATTCCTCACATTGTATATATCTTTGTAAATAGCTAGTGGGCTCTCTGCCACAATAGGACATGCAGCGCAAGGGTTATTTTACATTTCTTTGTTTGATTTGATTTATAGGCTTTTTCTTCAGGGCGGGGTATTGTGCGATTCACTCCCCACCCCCCAGGCCACTGCCTGCCTGAGACTCAGTGGGTACACAATCAACTTCATTGACTAATAAACCCTTTCCTCGCTGATTTGAAATACCAATCTTCATTGAAAGAAAAGAGTGACATTGTTTTGACAGGCAGCGCGATGCATCTATTTATTGCTTTAATATTGTGTGGAAGTGGCATTTATAAAACAAATGCTTAGCCTAGTACCTGCAAAGTGAACTGACCTTGCGTCTTTTCTACATCATCACCCAGCTAATGTCTCATGAGCGTTTTACATGTTTATAGTCCAGCGGTTATTCAGACCTCGTTGTACTTTGGGTTCCTTTAGGGATTTGAGGAAAACCTCTAGGGCAGCTCATGGAAGCCCTGGGCTCAGCCAGCCTCTCAGCTTGGAGGCCTTGTTTCCCCACCACAAGCTTTCGTGATGTCTTGATTCATTTTTCTTTGAGCAAAGATTCTGTTTTCCAGTCCCTATGGCAGGAAAGTGGCTGTCACCACCCACTTCTAGGTGTCCGTTGTCTACTGGCCACTAACCACTCCCAGGTGTACTGAATTGCAAAACTATGAAGACCCAGTGCTGGGGTTGGGGCTTAGTGGCAAAGAGGCTCCCTGGCACGTATAAGGCCCTGGGTTGGATCCTCGGCACCACACACACAAACTCACAGGCACACCTGCACACAGACGTAGTCCCTTTATAAACCTGCCCGAGGGGCTCACGGATCCAGTCATTTGTGGCTGATCAGGTGGGCCCTCTTGGGAAGCGCGGCTGTCAGAGTGCATGGCTGCTTGCTCCTTCTTTCTGAGGAAGCTGGGCAGCCAGGCTAAAGTATTCCTGAAGTCACCAATGCCTCACTGCACAGGAGACACTGGTCCTGGGACACAGGCATCCACATCAAATTAGCATGTATTTATTATATTTAATGATGATTTTAATATAATATTTTCACACATGCATATAAAGTATTTTCATCATCTCTGTATCTTACTACACTCCCAGTGCAGTGTAATTCCTCTTCTTTTTTCACTGTCACATCTTTTGTCATCGGTGGCTCAGTGAGTTTTGTTAGAGCTGCTTACAGGACCATGGTGGGAGGGGTTGTTTACGGAATCCAGGCATTTTACCAGGAGCTGTATCATTGAAGAACACTGTTTCTTTTAGTTGTGTAAAATACACATAACAAAATTTATCACTAGGAACATTTCATACACGTGTCACCTCAACCCCCACCATCCGACTCTAGAACACTCATCGCCATGGAAACTCTGCAGTCTCTCATCACTGCCTCCACCTCTCACTCCTGCAAACTTGCGACGTGCCTTTTCTGTCAGTGGGTTCGATGCCTCTGGTGCCTGCAGGCAGGGAACGACGTACTATGTGACTTTTGTGTCTGGCTTCTTTCGTTTAGGGTTTGGTCTTCAAGTTTTGTCAGTGTCGCAGCACATATCAGAACTTGATTCCCTTTCACGGCCGAGCAATGCTTCTCTGTACGGCCATACCACGTGTTTCTGCTGCTGACACCTGGTAGACATTTGTGTTTTCATTTTTTTAGACTTTTGTGACTAGGCCTACTATGGAACTTTTGCCTTCTTCAAAAAATGTTTTATTTCCCTATTACCTTGCATGTAATAGCTACATATTTTATTTGAGATGTAGAGGGGTCTTTCATGCACCCATGCATTTCCTTATGATCAAATCAGGCTGATTAATGTACTTATCACTTTAATGTTAACATTAATCTCTTTCGTAGCAAGAATGTTCATAGTATTCTCTATATGCTTCCATTTCTTTTAGGGGTGATATAAGAGTAAATGTATTAGTTATATATTATTTATAGGCATTTGCATATTTGTTTGTTTGTTTTCTTATAAGAGGACTTGACTTTCCCAGTGCTCTGGACACCACTGAGCAAGCACTCTATCATTTAGCCATGTGCCTAGCGCTTGAATTTTTCTTTTGAGACAGTGACTCACATAGCCTATGCTAGCCTCCTGGAGCTCACTAAATAGTAGAGACTGGCTTTGAACTCATGATCTTTCTGCCTCTATCTCCTACCCAGAGTGCTGGGCTTACAGGTTTGTGTCCCAGGCCTAGGCTTGGCTCTGTGTTCTTAGAAAGCTAGCTTTATTTTACTTTGTTGTCAAAACCTAGTTTAGGTGATGAAGTCTGGTTGTCCAGTCTTCACAGCATACAGGCCAGAGCTGGAGTGAAGGCGGATGACAGTCTTGACCCTGCTGCCTCCCTGTGCTGTGAGCTCACGAGCATTTACCTTTACCTTTCAGCCTGTGCTTCCCACTGCCCAACAGGGAACAACGGCAGAGTCCAGTTAGAGTGTGTTGATTTGTGGTGGGCTTAAGTGTGCCTCGTGCAAAACTCACACAGCGAACTCCTTGTAATCTGTAGAGCCAATGATAATTTTGAATCATACCAAATACAAGGCAACTAATTATTTCAGAGATGGGCACTGGGACAAGCTGAACCTCAGGTTCTCAAAACACCTTTTTATTTTTATTTTTGTAGAATATGCTTAAGGCAGTCAGTGCGACCCAGAAGCAGGTGGACCTGGTGAAACTCCATGAGCAAGCCAAGAGGAACCTGGAGGAAGAGATCCAAAACTACAAGGACGAGGCCCAGAAGCAGAGGAAGATCATCTTTCAGTTGGAAAAGGAACGGGACCGGTACATCAATGAGGCCAGTGAGCTCACCCAGAAGGTAAGCTGCCCGAGCCCTGTGCCACCTGAGTGAGCAGCAGGGCCAGCTGTTCTCAGCACAGGAGGTGGTGGGATGCTTTGTTCAGATGTTTGCCTGTGGTCTGCACGCAGACTAAGGACTTGCCATGGAGCTGCCTCCGGGCTCGACTGTGGCATGGACCACACTCCTGCTCTCTCTCCTTTCGTTCCCGCCCTCTGTCCCCCTTTCCCCATTGCCTTGCTGTGCAGCACCCCGATTTGCCAACATCATGCTTCTGACACCGTCTTAGGGTTCTATTGCTGTGAAGAGACACCATGAATGTGGCAACTCTTATAAAGAAAAACACTGAATAGGGGCTGGCTTACAGCTTCAGAGACGTAGTCCATCGTTGTCACGGCAGGAAACATGGTTGCATGCAGGCAGGCATGGTGCTGATGGAGGAGCTGAGAGTTCTACATCTTGATCCACAGGAAGTGAAAGGAGACTGTTTGACATATTGGTCTCACCTTAAACCTAGGAGACCTCAAAGCCCACCCCAACAGTGACACACTTCCTCCAACAAGGCCACACCTCCTAATAGTGCCACTCCCTGTGGGCCAAGCATTTAAACACTTGAGTCCATGGGGGCATTTATCGAAGTCCTACTTCAACACCAAGTGGGGAAAACTGAGGTGGGACATGAATCCTGTGGCTGGCTGGCTGGTGACCCTGTAGACTTTCTTTGAGGACAACCTTCCAGGCTGGAACTGATAGTTACCAGCAATAGCTTCCACTGATGGTGGCAAGCTGGGGCTAGAGCCAATGGCTCCTAGCTGGGGCTTCCACTGATGGTGGTAAGCATCTAAAAAAGAAAGGGAAAGGAGAGAGAAGAAACACACACACACACACACACACACACACACACACACACACACACACACACACACACAAAACGATGAGGTAAGACAGACTCCAGCAGGTAGGTTTCAATAATCTGTTTCTTCTTCCTTTTATTATTATCTTCTTATTTTCATCCTTACTCTTATCTGTTTCTTCTTCTTCCTTCTTCTTCCTCCTCCTCCTCCTCCTTCTTCTTCTTCCTCTTCTTCTTGTTTCTGTCTTGTTGTTTCTGTTTCTTATCCTTTTCCTTTCACAGTTTATATACCCCAACAAAGTCTTTTAAGCAGTACAAAAATCACAATGTATTTACATTCTATTTCTCTATAAATAAGTGATTACAATGGATATACTTAAGAAAAGCGTGTTCCACAATGCCTTCACATGACCAAGTGTTTTACATATTATGGGTAAGGAACAAACATGAATAACAAGTTATTTCTGAGAACCCACAGACATTTGTACACAACCTACTTGTCACATAGTAACAGAGTATAAGCAAGCAAGGGAATTTCTCAGCCAGCTTTTCTTTACTGGCAGGCTGCAATTTGCGGTTACAAAGAAGGAATCAATTACCGTAAGAAGTAATCTTATGAAGATATTAAAGGAATCACAAATCTAAACTCCTATATAAAAATAATCAGCCATGTCTAGTTTAAGTCCTAAAGGTGCTCATCTACTCATGAATATGTTTTATTAAATCATATCAGGAAGCTGAGGGCAGGAAAACAGAATAAGGAAATCAATTGTCATCTCAGTCACCAGCCCAGCTTGAAAGAGTCACGTCAGCCAATGCTGCTATGGGCCATTGTTTTTGCTTTGCCAACCTCAAAAAGTCTCTAGCTTTACTAATAAGAGTGTGCTTTCTCTTAACTCCAATTGTCCCCTAAGATTTCCTGCATCAGGGCCAACAGCAAAAACATCTTTGCCTTACTTTGCTAAACAATCTACTCTTCCCTAAGACTTTCTACATCAGAGCCACTAGCAAAAACATCTTTACCTAACCTTGGTGAACAATCTATTTTTCCAAATTCTTTCTAAGGTGGTAATCATTGTTAGCAATCTACATCCGCAGGTTGTTTTCAGAGATGGTGGTTGAATCATTAATCTGCTCCAGCAGCAATGCCTGAAAGAGATCAAGCATTGTTATTGCATATGCCTATGATACTGCCCAGTGAGGGGCGGGAAACCCCCTTTATAGCACTCACACAATTCACATATTAAGGGGATTATAAGGACCACAAAGGTAACAAGCAGAGCTGTGCTCCATAACAGCAGGAAGTCCTCAGGACACACAGTTCTCAGGGTTATGCCTCGCTGAGACACACCCGTCGTGGTTTTGCTAACAGGTGGGCTGCAGTCCATGGGTTCTAGAGCTGTTTTGCTGTTCCTCTTGCAGGGACCCCAGCAAGCATTCCTATTGAAGCCACCACAGACATTATCATTTTTCAACCTTGTATTCTCACCACATGTCTGTCTGTGATGCTCTTGTCTCCTCAGAACACAGAAGCCTAGCATGTTAGGAGAAAGACACCTAATGAACTGATGTCAAAATAGGTCATGAGTACTTCCTGTCCTTGTGCCCCTCTGTCACATCTTCAAAGAGAATTTTTATTTCAGAGGAAAGGGGGGGGGCTATAATTACACCGCTGGGGGAAACACACTTTGGGTAGCTGGCTTCTAGATCTCTCCTTGTAAACCATGTATAGGGAGAAGGACATTGTGACAAGGAGGATCAGAGATTTGGGCTTTATTTTCTTAGGACATAGATAAGGCCAGTTAAACAGTGGCTATCTGCAGTGCATTCTTAAATTATTTGCCTTTACAATGCCTCTTTGCCCAGGAATTTTTTTGACTCCAGGTACATAGAAATATAAATATGTAAACCAAACATTGACTAATAATAAATCATAAATATATTTCAAATCACTTCTTTGGTATACACATGATGGTCTCATTTCTTAAAGGCGAAGGCCAATCTGCACACTGATGAGATGGATGTGCTTGCTTAGTTTAGCATAAAGAATGACAGCTTGGATGAATATTTAATATTTAATAAAGCATCCTTAATGTTTTCAGAGTTGATTGCTACTTTGATTTCCATAATTGTGAAATCTGGTGTTGCCACTTCACATAAATATGTCGCAGATCATGGCAGAAATATGTGTAGGGTCATTTCAGAAGTTTCTGGAAACTGTCCTAATCCCAAGTCAAAAATTCATGTAATGATTATTTTCAATGGAATTCAGGTCAGCAACTCAAACAGCAATAAAAAAACAAAAAACAACCCAAATGTTCTAACACTACAATTCACAGATTTATTGATACTTACGTGCAGAGGAGTAATAGTAGGAAAGAGTGTCTTTGTTTTCCATAATTAAAAGCATTAGGTTTCTGTAAGAGTAGAAAAGTTTGTGTGCACAGCAAAAACACCGCCATCTGTGACATATGGCAGAGCTAAGGGGCTCCAAGCAGTGTTCACTGGAGCTGTGTGTTATGACACGCATAGTGTGGCGTGCAAGAGGTGGCAAGTCGCACCGGAAGCACCTGGGGTTCCTTGTGCTATTGATTTCTAATTACGTTTTTAAATATTTATTTTATGTGTGTGTTTTGTCTGCATGGATGTGTGTACCATGTGTATGCTTGGTGACTGAGGAGGTCGGGAGAGAGCATTGGATCCACTTGAACTGTAGTTCTGGACGTTTGTGAGCCACCATGTGCATGCTGGGAACTGAACCTGGGTCTTCTGCAAGAGCCACAAGTGTTTTAAACCACTGGGCCATTGCTATGGCCCCCCTCTAATTAGTTTTTGGTTATTGTACTTTCAGAAACCTTCTAGGGTATTGTTTTGCCCCGCTTCCCCTCCGTCTCTGACTTTCATATGGGTTTTACAAGAGCATCTGGATCAGAGGCTGGGGGATGGGGTGGGAGCTCAGATGGGGTGCTATGATGCTAGGAGGGGAGCTTGGGGAAACCACTCATTTAATTACCCCCTGTCCCCCCTCTGCCCCCCGCCCCCCAGCAAAATGTTGCCTTCCAAGCAATGTTAACCTGTTTTCCCGCTTGTCAGTCAAATCCACTGTGAATTCTACAGTGTTGACCAATGCAGATGGGTGTTCAAGCTTTGTCGTATTGTTTGTTGCTTAAGTGAACTCTCAGAGACGATGAAGGGACAGCCACCAGAACTTAGTTTGTAGACACAGGGAGGGAAGCAAACCCTGGAAACATGAAGCTGAGATTTACAGGGGCAGGTTGAGTATACTGCTGTAGTGCTGCGGCCAGCCCTGTGGAGTGCTGCGGCCAGCCCTGGCAGTCCCCAAAGGAGACTCATACTCCTCAGCTGGAGTCTTTGGAGGAAAGCACAAATGGTTGGCTAGTCTGCCTACCCTGCGAGGATGCATTGCTAGTTCAGAGGAGGGTACTGCACAGCCTAGGTGCTGTATTACCTTTTTTTGCATTCATCTGCTCGCCCTACAGCAAATAACCCCTGCATGTCCCGCAGCAGCAGAGATCTATCTGTTCTCATGTAAACTCCCCTTGAGGGTCAGCTTTAGCCCAGCATCGCATCTCTGGCCTCTCCTCCCGCTAGACCTCTGGGATTCTTTTCAGCTTCAGCTGACTAGGGTGGGGCAGGGCTTTCCCACTCAGACTGCACTCCATACCGGACATCCTGGAGCAGAGCTGGATGCACCCAAGGGAGGCCCTGTGAGGGTGACTCAGTGCATGGTATTGAATGTGAGAAATCAAGTACTGCAACTTCTTTCTCTGTGGAGAACTGTCTGTCTCTGCTCCAGGCTCTCCTCATCACCACACTTGATCAGAACTAAATCTTAAGAATTCTTCTGTGGCTTTTAAAAACATTTTTATTTTTAAGTCTTTGTTTGAGACAGGCTCTTATCGTATGGCTGAGATGGTCCCAGGACCCTCGTACCTCAGTCCCCAGGGTGTTGGGTCACAGATGCAGAGCCACATGTTCCTCCCCGTGACTTTATTGTTTCCTGTCTTGCTTAGCTGTCACTTGTCATCTCCTCAGGATAATTCTTTATAATGGTTTTCCCATGAAGACCATGTAGCACATGAAGAAAATTTAGAGTCATGAGGATCGAAGCAGTTCTAGGCTAAACAGGTATTAACTAACTCAGGGATGCCAGCAGCCCAGGACGCAGGCTGCCATGCTATAACGGGAGGAGGTTGGTATCCTGGTGCACAAGGCTCCCACATAGCACAACATCTGGGACTATCTGACCTGTGGGGTGGAGTCCAAGTTCTTTGTTCTCTCTGGAAACTTATTTTGTCTCTTTGGTGTATGAAAAACCCCTCCTCACCCACCGAGAGTCCAAACACTTGGCCAAATCTTCCCTTGGGAGAGACGTTCACTTCGACTTCCCCGGGTTTGTTGCTATCTGTAGAATGTACTTTGGAACCTCTAGTATAATTATTGGCTTATTTGCTTTCTCTGCTTTATAGAGGGCTCATAGGGGGCCAATGACTTTACCTCACTCATTTCTTTACTTCCAACCCTCTGGCACACAATGGGCACTAAGCAAGTTTTAAATGGGTACATGGTGAAAGTTAAAACAACAACAACAACAACAACAACAACAACAACAACAACAACAAAAAAAAACCCTGCTACTAGTTTCTATATAGGGTGGTATGTTTTTCTTGACTCCCCTGAAAAGGAGGAATATTGGTGTTGAAATTTACTGTCAGCTGTTTTTCACAGTTTCTAGTGTTTGAAGTGGTAGAGTTACACAATATCTCACCCAAGCAATTTCAGTATAAGCGCTTAAAAATTATATATATATTACCAATGAGAATCTTTCTATCTCTTCATTTTTCAACATTTGTGGACAAATAACATAACACACCCTCATTTCCACAAATGCAAAGCAGCTCTCTGTTTGTTAGGCATTAGGGACTAACACCCAGTGTTAGAGAAAAGGGCGTGAAATGGACGTTGCCACTCACTAAAGCAAGTATGCGCATGGCCCAGAGTATCATCTTCATTAAAGCATTTCTGTTGTACAAACCAAGGCTAAGGAAAAATAAGGAATAGAAAGAGTTTTATAGGTGAATGTTCTTCATGATATAATTTAGAATATTGAAAAACAGAACCAAGTAGCTTGAAAAATTAAAGAAATGTGTTGTGCTTCTCTGATAAAACATTAAGTAGCTGTTGTCATAATTGTATATAAATATTAACAATGGGAAGCATGCTTGTCACATGACTGTACGAAAGAATTCTGCAAATAGTTTAACTCCATTTTTATCTGTATACATAAAAAAAGAGTCAGAGGCATTTATTTTGAGGATGGTTGTGAGGATTAAATGAAATAACTCTTTTAAAGTTTTGAAAAACACAACAAGATGAGAACAAGTAAACATATCCATTTGACAAATAATCCAGAGCTTTTCTTCAAAGTGGGATTTGAGTGGCGCTATTCTCAATATATGTCCAGAGGTTTCAGAGAAGAGACTAAGATGGACGAGAATTTTTAAAGCCAACAGAAGTGAATTTAAAACGATCTAGATGGAGCCAGGGGTGGTGGCACACACCTGTAATCCCAGCACTCAGGGAGGCAGAGGCAGGTAGATCTCCATGACTTCAAGGCCAGCCTGGTCTACAACGTGAGTCCAGGACAACCAGGACTACACAGAGAAATCCTGTCTAAAAAAACAACCCACCAACCAACCAAACCTAGATCTCCACTCATGGATTCTTAAATTTTCTTTATTAAATGACCCAAGAGGAGCTGGGAAGTCGCTTGGCGTCTCTCCCCACTTCTCTCCCATGGCCATCACCAAAGACCCTGTCAGCATCACTCTAAGCATTAGCTGGGGATCCGGAGGGAGCGGACCGAGCAGGAGGAATGCCATCTAAAGTGTTTACAGGGGCTGAGAATGCTTACAGTCTCCATCTGGAGGCTGGAGGCCCAGGAAAGCTAGGGTGCACGTCAATGTGCACTTGAAGGTCTCAAACCAGGGGGCTGAGGGTGGAAAGCCCAGTGCGGGCTTCCTTCAAAGAGCACAAAAAGGGCACATCTGTTGCCAGGTGCCTGCTAGTGGAAACACAGTTCGTGTTTGGTGAAGTACCTGTTACTTGTATGAAAGGTACAGTTGTATGAGTCGGAATATAGGGACATAGGAAAAATTGCAGGCACTGGGAGGAGGTGGGGTGCAGACAGCATGGGGAGGAGGGCGGAGAGACTGTGACTAGGACAGACAATGCCAAGCAAGTCAAAAGAGGAAGACAGACATAGAAGCCAACCTAATAGCCAATGTGCTGTGTGTCTGCTACCGGAGTGCTGGGGTTGCCAAGACAAGAAAACCCCTGGACACTTTCTGGCTCCCCAGTCAAGTTGAATCAATAATCCTTCATGTTCAGTGAGAGACCATGACTCAAAAATTAAGATGGAGAAACTGTGGAAGAAGACATCAGAGCCAACCTCTTTCCTCCATGTGCATATGCCTATGTTCCTGTGTACACATGTGCATACAAACAAATAATATTAAAATACCTTTCCCTTCCCTTAAGGGCCAACACAATTCCGTTTTCATTAAAGTGCCTCATTAAAAGTGATTGTTACTTTTTGAGAACTCAGTCCCCCGCCCCCCTGAATTCTTAAGGAGTCCTGGGTTATTCTACATAGTTGTCCTGTTTGCCTCAATGTACCTATTGACTTCTTCAGGACACACATCATTCAGTTTTGAAGTTTTCCTGAGTTATTTGCTAAGCAGGTGCTCACTTACATACCAGGTGCTCACATACTTACCAGGTGCTCACTTACTTACCAGGTGCTCACTTACATACCAGGTGCTCACATACTTACCAGGTGCTCACTTACCAGGTGCTCACTTACTTACCAGATGCTCACTTACTAGGTGCTCACTTATTTACCAGGTGCTCACTTACATACCAGGTGCTCACTTACCAGGTGCTCACTTACTTACCAGGTGCTCACATACTTTTTGAAATGATGAATGAAAAACACAATAGGAAATTCATATGAGCAAGTGAAAAACTCACTTTTAAGTGTCCAGATTGAATTATTCTCCAGTAATATATTTATAATACTTTACACTAGGGGTCTGCACTCCTTTAAAATTTGTATAAAACATGGCACTCTCATGGGTGATCAGATCTGAATTTTCTTCAACACTTGGAGCTCTGAGTGACATCTGTATTAACCTCCTCTTCCTTCTGGCCTGCAAACCCAACATTAATAAGTGCCCTCTGGTTCTTTCAGGTTTAGAGAAAGGAAGGCAGAGTCTCAGATTCTGAAAGCCCTATGGTACATTTTGTTCATTTAACTTGACATTTGCAATGACAAAAAAGATCCCGTGCCATGCCAGAATTGGATAACTCAGCACCCCAACTCATTCCTAATACATTCATCTCCATCAAAATTTATCCTAAAGTGTTCCATGATATACGGGCAGAAATGTCAGCAACATTCACAAATAAGCCCTCATTTCTTACTCTTAAGCCTGCAGTGGACTGAGACTGTGGTGGACTGGTACAACCTGGGGTTGTTTGCATATGACTCTGGCATGTGAGTTTGGCTCAGGTGGGAACCACATGTTTACCATTAATATGTTCTCCACATGATAGAAGACATTGGTCATGCAAGCTCACTTTCCCCTCTGCTCAATTACTACCCTGACTTGTCTTTGGTTATAACAAATCACACAGCAGAGTCCACCTACACATACCCTCACACACATGTGAGCACACACACACACACACACACACACACACACACACAAGCTTCTAAGGATTTGTGGGACAAGCTGGGGAAGGGTTATTTGAAGACCCCTTAGACGATCCACTCTGGGCTTTCAGCACTTGTCATTCTCATTTTCATTCTCATATCTGGAGGAAGAGACAATCCCTGTTGTCCACACATACATGTATGAGCAAAGGTACCCATGCACAAGTATAACATGCACACACCATGCATGCACACATCACACCATTCAAATAAAAATATTGTTCACGAAATAGATATTTTCAAATTGAAATAACTCCTCCTTTTAAATACTAATTTGTATTTTATATATAGAGTTTCAAATTAGGTAGAGTCCCAGGGAAGATATGGAGGAGACATACACAAATTGTAAGCTTTCTATGTGACAGTGAAAGAAGTGGACTGTGTATTACTCCTTTCTCACAGAATAGGATTTAATTTCTATAAAAATCGAACTGATTTGTTAAGTACTTGTATTAGATACACAGGACACGATATAATCCATCCTAATAATGGGTTAGCACTTATTTAATGATTCCTGCTATGTGCTAGGCACTTACAGGATGTATATTCTCTCACTGAAATCAAAACAGTTATATCTCTCTAAGATTGACATAGAGAATAAAATAAGCAAGTAAGAAAAATGATGACAAATTTGCCCTGGCTGAGCACACAGGTCTCTTTTCTTTTTTCCTTTCTTTCTTTCTTTTAAAGATTTATTTATTACATATATAGTGTTTTGTCTGCATGTACACCTGCACACCAGAAGAGGGAAACAGATCTCATTATAGATGGCTATGAGCCACCATGTGGTTGCCAGGAATTGAAGTCAGGTCCTCTGGAAGAGCAGAGGGTGCTCTTAACCACTGAGTCATCTCTCCAGCCCCCTCTGTTGTTTTCAAACAGAATTTCCCAGCTTCATTACGAAGGTGACAGTGATGTTAGCCAGAGACACTGAGACAGAGGACTGTATCTGCAAAGTTGACTGTACTGATGTCTCATTGTCCATAGGCAGAGGCTTCCTAAGCCAATGGTCTATAGACCTCAGGTGGCCTCAGTCCATGTGATGTGTTTGTTGGTGCTGCAGTTTCCCAGCCTCTTCTATGGATTTTTATTTCACTCTTATTTCTGTTGGCAGATTGTTTGAACAGAAAGAGAAACAATAGGAGGAGGTTATGAACATAGACGCTACCCCTATTCTGCACTGTAAGCATTTTTTGTGCTCCTTTGAAGGGGCCTGCAAATGCTGGCAGCTCTGATTCTCTGACTGTAATAAAACTTACAAGTGTTGAATGTGGTTGATGTCAGGACTCAGTTTGGGGTATGTGAAAGTGTAATCAACTAGCTAAGCTGCTACAGCCTCACAGCTGCCCCCCTGGCTTCTCTAACACCTTTTTAACAGGGACCGCCTTGGTGACGAGGATTTGGACTGATGAGTAGCGTCTCAGCACATTTAATACACTTGGGGGTTATGAACTTCTGCAGGACATTGGTTTGAACGCCTTGTGTCTGAATAAATGGAGTCTCAATGCTTAGACATAAATTGATGTGCAAATTGTCTTTCTCCTTAGCCTCAGTACTTGGTGTTTTTTCATCGTCACTTAAGTTTCTCTCATCATCTTGGCATGGTGACAGATTCCCATGACTCTTGGCTTCAGGAATCCGGAAGTGAACTTGTGATTCTGTGCACTGTTATGTGCAGAATGATGGCCTTTGCTACTTGGATGCAAAAAAAAAAAAATTGTCCTTGCCAGCATCCTTTCTCTGGAGCATTATTCTGTCTGTGCAAAGGATCATTCTTGTTATAACATCTCTCAAAGTGATTGAACAAGCGATTTTTTTTCCTGTTCTCTGATGTGCAGCTAGATATTCTGAATGCTGATGACACTGTTCAAAGCAGTTCCAATCTTTTCGTTTCACTGACCCAGTGAGAATGACGTCTTATCAGTAAAGAGGCTAAATTTCAGGCTAGGTTTTTCTTTCTTTCTTTCTTTCTTTCTTTCTTTCTTTCTTTCCCTTCCCTTTCCTTCCTTCCCTCCCCTCTCTCCTTTTTCTTTTGTGCTTACAATCAAATAACATATACCATGTGTAGATTTTGTATCTATTCCTCACATTCCTAGCATATATTTTAACTACCAGGTTGATATTTTATAATGCTGCCTACTGACTGTTTATTATTAAGGATCCAACAATGCATATTATAGCAGTGCTGGATGAAGGAATAGAATTTATTTTCACTCCACATACCTTTACCCCAGGCATCTTTGTCTTCAGTTTTTACATTCTGCTCTTTGAAGCTCCAGCAAACCATCCAAGCCACTCCCCCTGAGTCTGCATATATTTAGACACAAACCCTTTGTGTCTGTACTGACTGAATCATAGCAGTAAACAGCAGCAATAAACGATGGCATGGTCTTATGAACTATATACAGATAATTCTTATTTTTACATAATTATAATGGTAGAATCTCTGGCTGTGTCTTCTCTCTGTGTGTAGATCTAAGAAAACCTGCTTATTCTTGTTGGATGTTAGAACACAGCTGTAGAGCCCAGTCTGGTGAAGGAATATACTGAGTGATGTCCTCAGTGAACCCTGAATCTGGATATAACTTTCTGCCTTGCTTTCCTGCTTTCCCAGTTATAACCCTTAGAACCTGCTAAGCAACTGCGCTTAAACTACCCTGTCCCGAGGAAGCTCTGGGAAAGGGCTGCTCTGTTAATATTTAGTGTGTCTTTACAGGTGCCTATTTACATGTTTTTCTGAACTCAAGCAACTTTCCTTGGTTCATTGTTTTCTTTGCTACATTTATGTATAAAAGTACATTGTCACGGAAGTAAAACTGTCTATAGTATTAGACTACAGTCCACCCCGTTCCCTTAGGTCCTCAAATCCCAGATCTCACAGACAAGTTGATGAAGGTTGACAGGTGACTGATGAGTGAATAGGTGAGTGAGTGAATAAATAAGCAAGCGAATGAATGAATAAATAAATAGGTGAATGAGTGAGTGAGTGAACGAACGAATACGTGAGCGAGTGAATGAACAGAAAGCCATTTCCTTTGCTTTCTGAAACTATCTGTAACCTTGACGTTAAAGCTGAGCAGAACACACACATAGGTAGGGTCCTAAATGAAACTTTAACAGACTAAATTCAATAGCACGTTGAAAGAATCATCTAATCTGACCAAAGACGGTTTCTTCTAGACTGCCACGGTAGTTTTCTATTAAGGAAAGTGGCCCTGGCAGTGGGGGAATGTAAAGTGTTACAACCATTTTTGAAAAGCAATCTAGCAATATGTATTAAAGTTAAAAAAATATATATGTCTTTTGAGGTAGCTATTCCACTCCTGAGAATCTGTTCTCCAGAAGAGAGATTGCCAGGGCATGAGGATCCTTGTATGAAATGGTCATTGCAGCCTGGCTCCTGGTGGCAAGAAGTGGGAATAAACGACCGCTCGTGGTCATGTAGCTCGCTGACTGTGTGGCGATGCGTGCACGACCGCTCATGGTCGTGTAGCTCGCCGACTGTGTGGCGATGCGTGCACGACCGCTCGTGGTCGTGTAGCTCGCCGACTGTGTGGCGATGCGTGCACGACCGCTCGTGGTCGTGTAGCTCGCCGACTGTGTGGCGATGCGTGCGCGACCGCTCGTGGTCATGTAGCTCGCCGACTGTGTGGCGATGCCTGCACACACGGTGCACGCAGAGAATGGCTAGAGCCAATGAATGTGCTTTCCACAAGGTGACCATCATGTTCTAAGAAGCAGAGGGCATGGACGTCTGTACAGAGAGGTGTCATCTGCCTAAAGAATGAGAAGAAACCCGCAAAGCAAAGCAAACAGTACAAAAGGGAAGCAAGCCTCTGTGCCCCTGCAAACCTCTGCGGCAAGCCTATGTGCCGCAGCAAGCCTCTGCGCCGCAGCAAGCCCCTGTGCCCCTGCAAGCCCCTGTGCCCCTGCAAGCCCCTGCGCCGCAGCAAGCCCCTGCGCCGCAGCAAGCCCCTGCGCCGCAGCAAGCCCCTGCGTCGCAGCAAGCCCCTGTGCCCCTGCAAGCCCCTGTGCCCCTGCAAGCCCCTGTGCCGCAGCAAGCCCCTGTGCCCCTGCAAGCCCCTGCGCCGCTGCAAGCCCCTGCACCGCAGCAAGCCCCTGTGCCCCTACAAGCCCCTGTGCCGCAGCAAGCCTCTGTGCCGCAGCAAGCCTCTGTGCCGCGGCAAGCCCCTGTGCCGCAGCAAGCCTCTGTGCCGCAGCAAGCCCCTGCGCCGCAGCAAGCCCCTGTGCCCCAGCAAGCCCCTGTGCCGCAGCAAGCCTCTGTGCCGCAGCAAGCCCCTGCGCCGCAGCCTTGCCAGTTGGATCACTTTGGGATATCACTTCTTTTGGCTTCAGATTTTCTGGTTATAGGACGTCAGTGAAGGTTAAATGAGGTTAAAAACACGTGAAGTGCTAGGGACATAGGACATAACTGATAGCTGTGAGTTACTACTGCAGCTATTTGCTCGTTTGAAGGCCTGAGTAGAAAATGCAAAATTCAGAGGAAAACATGAAAGGCCCGTACCAGATTGTTAATCTCCTTAATATTTTGTGGTGAGAAGGGACTGATGAGGGATGGAGGGTGAGAAGGCCCGTGTAAATAGAGAAAAAAACTGTGCACGTCACAGTTATGAACTGGATTCAAATTATGGTATTGGGACTGTTATAAATACATTCAGTATTCTTAAAGGAGCATTTTCTATTATGTATAAGGAGTGAGTTGATCCTGAAAGAACATTGCAGGCTTGTGTATGTGGAAAAGCACTGGTAGAAGTCTCTGCATGAAGATCTCAGCCAGTGCCTACAGGTCTTAAACAACAGCCCTTGCTAGGCCTGATGGGAAAACACCACAAAGGGGCTTATTGGTGTGTATTTTCTGAAATCCTAATTCCACACTGGGGGAGAAGGAGGAAGAAAGTGTCCACAGTGCAAGAACTTGGTAACATGTTGCCTGAATCTCAGGAATGCGAGCCCAGCAAATGTGTGTGGTCCTTTCCCACCTTTAGGGTCTGGCAAAAATGCTGCTTCCTCAGAGGGACCTCTAGGCTCCTGTTATTCGTGTGTATGACTTCTGCCACGTCACTCTTTCACTGCCAGTTGTTACCACTGAGAGAAGTTCACTAGAATGTTGTGACACCTATAAAATTGTGCCTTTTCATGTGTTGGTGTTATTTACATTGTATCCGATGGTCTTCCCTACACTAAAACCTTTTAAAAGGTATTTAAAAATAATTAAAAATTAAAAAATTTTTCCTTTACAAAGAGCCAGTTTCTGTGGCCCTTGCAGTAGTCACTATTAGGGAATTTCTTCTTCATGAGCAAGTCATGGAGGGAATATGGATCATGCCAGGGTCTCAGGCCCTTCCTTGTTTCTCATTCTTGTGAAGGCTATGTGGTGATGTGGCCTCTTTTCCTTTCTGGGTGTGTTGTGTGCATAGCTGATCACGTTTTTATGAAGTCTGCTTAGCTTCTCTAATGGAAAGGGGTTGACAGTAGCAAGACAGAGTTAGATGGCTATCAAACAAGGCTGCTTTGCAAAAACCAACCAACCAACCAACCAACCAACCAACCAACCAATCAACCAACCAATCAACCAACCAACCAACCAACCAACCAACCAACCAATCAACCAACCAACCAACCAACCAACCAATCAACCAACCAACTAATCAACCAACCAACCAACCAACCAACCAATCAACCAACCAACTAATCAACCAACCAACCAACCAACCAACCAACCAACCAACCAATCAACCAACCAACCAACCAACCAACCAACCAATCAACCAACCAACCAAAACCAAAATCCTTGCAGTCTTCTAACAACTAAGCTCCCTCTTATCTTCCCTAGGGGCCCCCATGTTAGGATCTGTTAGATTCATGCCCCCCCCCATTTCTGTGTGTGATGATCTGTAGACATTTCCTTAATGGAATGACTTCACTGTTTATGATCTTAGAAAACAACTGTTGCTAAGACATTATGATTGAGCACTAGTGTTGTGTATGTAAAATACATGGCCCTCATTGGTGGGCCTTCATTTTTTGTGTTGTGCTGAAAGGATAAGGGTCTCTCCAGTTTTTTTGAGTGCTGACATCTCTAGCAGCCACTCTTAGGTTTAAAAAAAAACCCCAAACCCCTCATTTCTCCCAAACCTGTGAGCACAGATGGGCCATTTAACTGTGTTCAAATACTTTCCTCCCCTCCAGGTCCTTGCAAACATGGAAGACATTAAAGTCCGTGAAATACAGATCTTTGACTATAGGAAAAAAATTGCTGAGTCGGAGACTAAGTTAAAACAGCAACAAAATCTATATGAAGCCGTGAGATCAGACAGGAACCTGTATAGCAAAAACCTGGTGGAGGCGCAGGTAAACTATGTTTGTGTTTTTACATTTTGATTTTTGTCTCCGCACTGGGTGTTAAGCACTTTCGGTTGTTCTAGTGGCAGCATGAGACAAGACTAAGAAATCCTGTTCAATCTGCCTTAAAAAGCATCAGGTTGTCCACACTGTCAAGTTGGGGGGAATGGGTGTGACCCAACTCAGTAGGCCACAGAGAGCATGGCCTAATTTAGATTGTTACGACTGCCGACTGCCATTGCGCTCTTGGTGGGTTTTAAGATGGTTGGGGGTAGCTGCTAAGACTCAGAGTGTGATTGTAAATTTTCCTTGTTCAATTGTAGAGCTTGGCTTTGGAATATCTTTAGAATGATTTTTGTACTTCTAAGTTCCTTAGTCAAAGGAGGTAGTGTGCATATGTGCATGTGTGTGCATGTGTGTGTGTGTGTGTGTGTGTGTGTGTGTGTGTGTACTTGGGTGAGCATGTGTGTGTATGTCTTTGCACTTGTTGTATACGCTGTATGTGTTTCATGAGTCTATTCTGTGCCATTACTCTAAGGCACTTTGACGTTGCTAGGCACAAGAGACAGACGAATAGCCTAGTCAGGTTTGGTCAAGATTTTGTTTTGAGAGCTCTTAAATGAATATTGAGCTTCCAACTTTTCTCCTCTTCTTTTGTTAGGATGAAATAACAGGAATGAAGAGGAAGTTAAAGATCATGACGCACCAGGTGGACCAGCTGAAGGAAGAGATCTCTGCCAAGGAGTCTGCGCTCGTGAAGCTGCATCTGGAACAGCAGCGCATCGAAAAAGAGAAAGAGACACTGAAGGTACAGGGCTTCCAGCAATAGCTATGGACTGGCATCTTCCCGGCAGAGGCAATTTCTGCTCACTGAAAACACTGAGGGGCAGGGGGAGCAGCCAAGGCGGTTGCTCAGTCACTAAGGTGCTGAGAAGATTACCTTTGCCACCTCAGGATCAGTCTCCTCACAAGGTGTGGTTGTTCCAGTCGAGTGGGGGAGGGGAGTGGTGGAGATGTATCGCTTCTAGCTCATTTTTGACCACCGTACCTCAGTGGAAGAGAAGCTAGAAGGTTGGTAGTGCCCAGGAAGTCTTTGACCTTATAGACTAGCTGCCACCCACTTGCTTTCACAACCCATGTTGAGCCCATGCCATATCCAACACTCCCAGACTTCCACTCTGGGCTTCTAATGAGATGATATTTAGCTGGGCGTGGTGGCACACACCTGTAATCCCAGCACTGGAACTGTGAGTTCGGGGCCAGCCTGGTCTACAAATTGAGTCTAGGACAGCCGAGGCTACACAGAAATACCCTGTCTCGAAAAACTGAAAAGAAAGAAAGAAAGAAAGAAGATGATATTTGTCTGTCTGTCCCTCATTGCTGCTCCTTGTATATGGCAAGTGACTTTCCTATCTACAGATTTGGTACCTATCAGCATTAGAGCTCTTCCCTCACTTGGTTTGCTTTGGACCAGCTTCACAGTCTGACTTTGCATCTGGGGTGTCTCAGACATCTGCAGCACCTCCTTCAGGGAACACTCATCTCCGTAGATATTGCTAAGGTATACTTGTTTATTTACTTGCTTTATTTTTATGATTTTGGGGATGAGCTCAGGCCCTTGTAAATCCAAGGCAAACACTCTACTACTGAGCCCTTGATGTTCTGAGATAGGGTCTTGCTAAGTAACCTAGCTGGCCTCAAACTCATGAGCCTCCTATTTGTACTGATTAGAGGGAGGTGTCTCCACAGACTACTAGGTTAGGCCTCTAAACCTACCAGCTTAGAACACTCTGCATATGCTGAGATAATATAAGATAGCTTTTCCTTCTACTTCATCTGACTAAAGAACTGATAAGAGGAGCATCTAAGAGAGTGGTGGGATTTTGATGTAAAGAACACACACACATGATACTTACAGATGCTTGAGATCCACCTGCCCTTTTACAGCAAGTCAGAGACTGGGTACCGTGGCTCCTGCAAACAGTAGCTTTCACAGACAGACGTTGTCCTGAGAATGTGCATCCAGCATCACACAGGTTTCATGTCATTGTCTCCTTGATTCTAAGATGCCTTAGTTTGAAATATGCACCCTCAATTTAACAGCAGGCTTGGCACCCTAAATGATAGGTTTTCATGGAAGTGGAAGTGTTGCATTAAATTAATTTAAGGCACATTTGGTCCGAGAAAGATTAAACTATAACAAAAGCGCCTTTACAAGAAAGGATGTGGTAATGGATCTATTTACATGGGACTTTCCTCTCCGTCACTCCAGCTCACGAAAAAGAATGGAAAATTCTTCATTTAACTTTATTGATATGTAAAGAACTTTACAAAATTTAAAAGTATACTGCATCCTTGTCCTTATCCTTGTCCAAAAGTAATTTAAATGGGGGATAGTTTGTTTTTATCCCAGAGTCAGAACCAGGATGGGGCTTAGTTACTGCTGAACAAATTAGAAACATCTCATTATAAACCCTACAGCACCAGGGGCCTCTTGGACCACATTAGCAAGGCTTCAGTGTAATAGGCCTGGCTAATTGGTATATCATCTCTTTGTCTTGGAGGATGCATCGATTCTCCTTCTCATCCCTCCTTCCAGAGTGATGCCCAATTCAGAAGATTAACAGTTGGCCCACAGTGGAATCCGAGCCGGAACTAAGTTCCTGCCACACGATTTCCGCTCTAGAATGAGCAATGTCCCCTACAAGAGATCAGTTACATCCACTTCCTTGGGGTTTGTTGTTAGATGGTATCTATTTCAGTGGTGCCCTCCATCATTAGGCACCAAAAAACATAGCACCAAAGAAACGTCACAGTAAAACACAGGGCAGCAGGTGTGGTTTTAGTGCATCTCCAGGCAAGCAGAGTGGACCACTGGCAGACATGGGGGCTTCTGCTCTGGGAGGTGAACTCCAAACGGGACTCTCAGGTTTAGAAGGCTTTGGTCACTGGCTCTAGGATGTGCTGCAGAGGTGGAGTTACCAGCTTTTCTCACGGAGGTGAAGCATGAAGAACAAACCATGAATGCTTGCTTGGTTTCTTACCCGAGGTTATCCAAGGGTGACTTGTCATGGTGCCGAGACTGTGGGTAATTCTGGCCCATCGTTAAGCCTGTTTGACATCCCTTAGAATGACATGACGGCTCACATGCAGCGTTCCGCCCTGTTGACTGCTTCAGCTAAGAATGTGACTCACATTTCCACACAGGTCTCTGGGTTGCAAGTATCTTCAGCTTGAGAACTAAAACCTCGGAGTAAAGAACAGAATTTTTTAGTCGCTTTGCCCCCAAAGATGTTTGTTTTCTATTCTACAAAACTATGTGGGCACATAATCCCATCGGAGGAGCACAGCCTCACAGCTCAGTGGGTCACAGGATGCATTTTTATAGGTCAGCGCAACCCACTTCTTCCCAAAGCCTCTCTACAGACAGTTGCCATAGGAGGCCACCTTCACCCCACTCACTCACTCCCCTCATCTGAACAGTTTTGCTCTTAGCTTCTTTCTCTCTCTTTCCTGTTGTCACCAGTCTCTCCTGACACAGGATCATAGACACTGTCAGCGCATCGCGCCCCTGACAGCGTGCCAGCAGATCTCTGCAGATCCAGCTGTACCTGCATTCCTCTGTTCATTGTGCTGCAGATTTGCTTCATCCACACCGAAGGAGCTACCTCAGTCCTAACGAGGCCCCGATGCTGTCTCGCCTCTTCCCAATCATCCTGCATCTCTCTGACAGTGCTTTGAATCTCTGTGAATAATGCAACAGCAAGGCCTCTGCCTCCAGAGCTCAGTAGCACATTAGTGACTGGCCTCAGGGTACCACATCCTTCCACTTAGGGATTCTGTCCCAGGACATGAGTGGGGAGATGCCATCGTTGGGAGTGGGGTGTGGGGAAGGGGGGAGGAGAAGGAGGCTAATCACACCTGTGGCTGGAGACTTCAGGTGGCTCGTGCATGAGCTGGTGAGACTCTTCTAAGTCTGCCTCTTAAGATACGATTTATGAAGAGTCATAGCTGATGAAAATCTGTCCATAAATGCTGGTGGCAAAACTGTATAATCCTGAGCATAGTCACCAAAGGATGTGCCCAGCCATCTCATTATAACCTCCTGTCACCAGCAACACATTTGGCAGGTGCAGAAACTTCCAGTCCAGCATCAGGATGTCACTTGATGGGCGTACAGCAGTTGTTGCCACCCTTCCCGAGAGGCAGCTCAGATTTATAACTGCTAAATGTATTAGGCCCTAGGTATTTTGTTGATGTTAACACTTGCTGCCAATGCCTAATGCCACGTCTTGTTTACAGCCAATAAATTTATGACATAAGGAGACCACTCAGAATTTTGATCTATTATGAAAAAAATGCCCAGCGATGCCAGATGCATGGCTGGCTTTACATTTCAGACAGATACTTTTACACACCGTTGATTGCATTTTAATATAACAAGGGTTTCATTCTGTTCTGCTAGTGGATTCTGATCTGCTCTTGGCACTTAGGAACAGAGAAGCGAGTGTGCAGGGATGGGAAAATAAAAGTTTCATGAAGGGGAGCATGGGCCAAGCAGGTATTTCATTGCTGTCTTTGCTGTCACCTTAAATAATTATAGAACCAGAAAAATCAAATCAAATCAAAACAACAGCGACAACGACAACAACAAAACAAAACAAAAAACCTCACCTGGTTCTTTACTCTCTTTTCTAACAGATACTCCTTGACTGGTAAATACTACGCTGTATCTTTTCTCAATCAGTGTTTTTTTTTTTTTTTTTTTGCTTATCCCTGAAACCAAACATGTTTCATGAATGAACGTGCGAAATGTCATCAAAGAAACCCCTGGTTGCACTTAATATGCCCACTGTACATCTGATGGGAAGTGAGCAGTATCTTAGTGCCTGGGTAAACTGCAATGTGGAATTCATGACTCCTGGCCCTCAAAGGCTAGAATCAGGCCTTGACCTCAGCTGGGTTGCTTCATAAGCCTCCCATTACCCTGGGGGTCTCAATAGTTACTTGAGAAAAAAAAATTATAAGCATTGCGCTGTCATTTGTAGCAAATCATGCACACACTGGAGGTCTAATATCTACTATGCCATCACTACCCTTGTGATTATAGGCACGGGGAAGCAGAGCTCCTCCCTTTGTTCCTTCCCCCTGTGCTAACTGGGCAGTGGTCCTCCTTGTCCTCCCTTGCTGGGCACGGAACCTTTTTTTTTTTAGATTTATTTATTTATTTTATTATGTATAAAGTGCTCTGGCTGCACATACACCTGCTGGCCAGAAGAGGGCAAGACAGGGAGATATTGGTTCCCTGGTGTATACAGACCACAGTGTATTCAATCAGAAGATCCTACCCAGGCCTACCCAGCTGCTTGTCAGCCTCTCTTCCTCCCAACCGGAGTCTAGCCCTCAGATCCAGCTGTGTGGGGGCACTGTTCTGTCTGCACGACACAGCAGATGTTTGAGTTTGCACCAGCTAGTTCATATACCCTGACTGTAGGAAGCCTCCCTCCAACACACACGTTTCCAGCTGGCCATCATCTGTCACCTGCTTGACTCATTCTTCCTTGCCAACCCCAAGCAGGCATATAAGCTCCTTCTTGTGTGTGCTCACGCCCTTTTCTATACCAGCAGATGGCATGTTCATGCTGTTGTTAGCTAGATCAGTCATCTTCAGTGGGTAATGAATACTGTCGTACTCATTTCTTTTTTTTTTCTTTTTCTTTTTTCTTTTTGCATTTGATTTGTAACTCTTGGAAGCAGGCAGTAGACAGAACATAGGCTTTTGCATCGAAAGGTCCTGCTTGGATAGCTAAACTTCACCACTTCCTAACTCAGAGAGGTTGACTAAATCATGTGCTTCCCTCTGTCACTGTGTGAGTCGCACAGTGTGATGCCTGCGATAGTGTAAGTCACTTGCATGCTGTGCAGTAGATGGTGATGGTTTGATGAGGAAGAATTTTCCTTTCCTAACTTAACAACTTGCTGCTCCTTTCCCTATTTTCCTATATTCCTAGTTAACCTCACTTTAGCGTCCACTTAACCTTGACTCAGGTGGGAGCTGGCTGAGAAAGCATCCATGCAGTCTCTGTTCAGTGACTTCCTATAATACCACCTCACTGCCTGAATGATAGAAAAGACGTGTGTGTGTGTGTGTGTGTGTGTGTGTGTGTGTGTGTGTGTGTGTTGAGGCAGGCTGGGAAGAGAGTGTGCTAGGTAGATTCCTAGCATCCATATAGAGAGCTGGGCGCAGATAGCAGTACACACATGTCATCCCGTGCCGAGGAGTTAGGAACAGGACGATCCCTGGGGCTTGCTGGCCAGGTAGCTTAGTCAAACTGCTGAGCCCTGAGACTCAGTGAGAGACCAACATATGACACTGATCTCTGGCTTCCACAGGAATGTGCATTTGTATCCACATGTATGTGCACACACACACACACACACACCTAAACATTCACAGATACAAAAATAGTAAAAAGGATACTGGAAATTGTTGCCTGGACTCAACAATGTGCATATTATTTGCATACTGTTTATATATAATATCTTTATTTCTGCATTGGAGATGTCCTAGAACGTGTGTGTGTGTGTGTGTGTGTGTGTGTGTGTGTGTGTGTGTGTGTGTACATTGTAGCATTCCTTCTGTCCTACTAAATTTTTTTTTTTTTTTTTTTTTAAAGAGGGACACTTAGTTGTTACTTTTGGCCAATTTGATTCGGCCTTGCAATGGGCCTTCTTTTAGCAGTGAGTGTGCTGGTTGTGGTAGGACACTAGAGAAACTGGCACATGTAGAGACCTCCTCACCCACACACTCCTCCTGAACTGTTCTTAGTGGATTGTGGCAAGGGTGGGGGATGAAACCGGATTCCAATGAGGCCCCTGCTATGTTTATACAGAAGAGAGATAGGAAACCCTTAGGGCATAATTTCCAGAATGAACAGGATCACTGGAATGGGCATTGCTGATTTGCTAGATTGTTGTGCCCCCCTCCCCCCAAGATAGGAAACTTGATCTGTAGACCAGGCTGCCTTCTAACTCACAGAAATCCTCCTGCTTCTGCCTCCTGGGTGCTGGGATTAAAGGCATGTGCCACCACTGCTCTGCTGATTTGCTAGTTTTAGTGGGTGTGCGTGCACATGCACACTAAGCTTGTTTGGGTTGTGTTAGTGCTCAAACTCTGTTAAGTGAAACCTGAGATGCAAGGACATGAAGTTGTGTGGCCAAATCCAGCCCCGCGGCCCCACTTAGGCTACTGCTGAGGGGAACGCAGTATTGTCTGAATCGTGCACTCTCTGTCAGGCCGAGCTCCAGAAGCTGAGACAACAAGCCTTGGAGACCAAACACTTCATTGAGAAACAGGAGGTGGAAGAGAGGAAGCTCCTGCGCATCATCGCCGAGGCTGATGGGGAGAGACTGAGGCAGAAGAAGGAATTAGACCAGGTAGAAACTCCCTGTCACGCCCTCACTAGCATCTGTGAGTCCTTCGCAGATCAGCAGGGGAGTCTGGGGCTGACCATGAGATAGTCACCCATTCCCTTCACAGTTATGAGCACCTTCTGGCCATCAGTTATTCTTCTAAGCACCGGGGACACACTGGGCAAGAAAATCATAGGTCTTTGTTTTCAGGGAACTTAAGCTCAAATATATTACTGTCCATATATAATTGCTGTTCATAATTACATGATAGAAACTCAAGTGCATAATTTTGAGATTAGAGACTTTGTTTTGAAATGGTCTCTCTATTTAGCTCAGGCTGGTCTTTAATTGGTTATCCTCCTGCATCAGCCTTTTGAATTCTGGTATTTTAGATAACAGGCTTGTGCCAGCGTACTCCACTATAGATCAGAAATCCAGATGCTTCCAGGGTCCTGTCAGGGAGAAGCTGGGTCAGTGTGATGTGTAGGAAGGTGATGGAACTTGTCAAAAGCTGGCCTACCAGAAAATCATTAAATTTAAACATTTTAAAAACTGGGTTGGGGTTGTTGGAGTAATGGCTCAGTGGGTAAGAGCACTGGTTATTATTCTAGAGGTCCAGGGTTCAATTCCCAGGATCCACACAGCTGTCTGTAACTCCAATCCCAGAAGATCTGATGCCTTCCTCTCTTTTGTCCCTCTGTAAGCACTACACATACATGGTGCATAGACATACATGTAGGAAAACACCTCTGCACATAAAAATAAATACATTTAAAAAAATTAAAAAACAATATAGCTTGGGAAAAAAATACAACAGAAGGATACAGCTTCAGACCAAACATGAGTGAGTTACTGGACCATGGCTATGACAATTGGAGGAGTGCCATGTTGAACATCTTATGGGATGTTTCCAGTGTCCTGCCCATGGGCATGTGTGGACACTCAATAGATATCTGTGGATGGAGCGGGTGCTGCTGTCACGGTGAGAAGGGAGAGACTTTCTTTCATTCCAAGCGTCCGTGTCTTTGCAGGTCATCAGTGAGAGAGACATCCTGGGGTCTCAACTTGTTCGGCGCAATGATGAGTTGGCCCTGTTATACGAGAAGATCAAGATCCAACAGTCAGTGCTGAACAAAGGCGAGACGCAGTACAACCAGCGGTTGGAGGACATGCGCATCCTCAAGCTGGAGATCAAGAAGCTCCGCAGGGAGAAGGGGATCCTTGCCAGGAGTGTGGCTAATGTGGAGGAACTCAGGTAGAAGCAGGTCGCGCAGATCTGCGGGGAGCCCCTACAAGCAAGGTGACCCTGGGTGGGTCTCTGAAGGTTTTTTTTTTTTTTTTTAGCAAATTATACAAAATGGAGTTCATAGGATAAAAGGATCATTGCCTGAGCACAAGCTTTTCATAAAATTCCCCCTGTGCTCATGCTGTGTCACAAAGAAAGGGGCCAACCTCTTTTCACGGGCTGTGGGTCAATTCTTCGGCTTTTGGACCTGTTTGTCTTTCAGATGATGAATGTAGTAATATTCATTGTAGGAGACGCAGAAAACAACACACAGAAGGGATTAGAAACACCGCCCATAACTTTATTACTCAGAGAGACCACTGTTGATGTTTCCAAGACAAATATTCTCATTCTAAATGGCCTCTGAATGATCTTAAGGGTCATCAGCACATTGTCAGCCCTGTGTTATTTTTATGACATACAAAAAGGACCAAGTTCGATCCATTCCTAGTCAATATTGCTAGTTTGTTGATGATGGACTTCATTTCCCTTTCCAGTGAGAGGGCATCTCATAAAGGTCGGAGGCAAGCATCCCTGCTGTCTACCAGCTGCGTGGCCTTGGGCAAATTGCTAAATGTCTCTGAGGTTTGGACTTGTAATTACCGTTAAAGGTAGAAACAAAGGTAGTGTGTCTCACAGAGTCTCCTGCACAGTTAGTTCTCAAATATGGTAGCTTGTACTTTTGCCTTCCTCTTCCAGCGATGCTCTAGAAAAACAAAGTGTTAAAAAATATGCTTTTAATTCCAAGCAGCTTGTTCTGCGCTCCCTGTTGAGTGAACATCATGCAGTTAATTCTAATGGTTTGTCTTGTTAATGAGGGAAGGTTGTATTATTGGTTTAAATGAAGCAATTAAGTAAAAGAGATGGCTCTGTGTTAGCAATCTGCACACACACACACACACACACACACACACACACACACAGCAGATGAGGACAGATAGTAACGTCTTTATTACGCGAGTCAAAGCAAGCATTTGTCCCTTCTCCTCCTCCCAACCAAGCTCCTGGTGAACAGAATGAGTCAAGAAGCTGAGGATGGCCGTGACAGTCTGTTTACCTAGTAACTAGAGATGCCTGAAGACTTTAGAGACACGTTGGGAACAGAGCTGCTTCAGGGCCTTTTCAGCTCCCTGTGCCTGGTGGCTGGGGGACACAAGGTGCTTCGTATTGTTATAGCTCCAAACTCCGTTATATCCAAATCCTGTTGCACACTAGGATTGCCTGCAGGGCCTTTCTAACCTGTGGAATGCAGGCCCTGTTCCAGACCCCATGGAGCAGAAGTCCTCTGGGAAATGGGTCCAGGTGAAGGGACGTTGAGAGCACTCCATGTGGTTCCACTATGCAGTGAAGATGGAAGTAAGAGGCCGTAACTGATGCTGGCGTATTGCCTGCGAGCTGGCAGCGTAGAGTGTTCACTGACTGCTAATGTGGACACAGTAGCATCAGAGCACTGAAACCCTGAAACGTGTCTTAGGACCCTTGTGATTCACTTCCTGACCTGGTTCGGTTCCTATGCTTATAAATTGCCCAGACATTCAGAATCAAGACTCTAAAGGCAGCTGCTGTTCCGAGCTAAGGCAGTTCTTGAACACCAAATGAATTAGCATCTTTTGTGACTTGACCAGGTTTGGGAAGCTGGCCTCCGTCAGTGCTAACAAGTCTCCCAGTTCTGGCTTTCTGTGCCAGATGCAGTGTGTCTATGGTAATCGGTTCATGAACTTTTCCATGGGTATGGATGTCATGTGCATGCGTGTGTGGGGGCATACATGTGAACGTGCCCATGTGCTTGTGGAGACTAGAGGCTGGTATCCAGTGTTTTCCACGTTATTTATGGAGACCAGCCTCGTACTGAATCGAGGGCCCACAGAGCCACCTTGACTGCCTAGGCAGCTGATCAGGGGGACATCTCCTGCCTCAGTCTCCCCAGTGGTGGGATTACAGGTGGGTCACCACACCCAGTTGGAGTTTACATGGGTTCTGGGGATTCAAACTCTGGCCCTCATGGTTGCAGGGTGAGTGCTTTATGCACTGAGCCACCTCCCCGGCCCCCTGTAGCAAAGACAGCATATTCAAGAGAAGTTCTTTGCAAAATGAAGCTTGTCTTATTCAGGCAGGAGCTCTTCCACATGCAAAGAGAATTCTTGAAGGAAAGGACGAGATGCCGGGCCCTGGAGGAGGAGCTGGAGAACCCTATGAATGTGCACAGATGGAGAAAGCTTGAGGTATCACCTGCCAGAGCGCGCTTCCTGTCCCCAGACCGCCCCTCCACCCACTCAAGGCTCCTAACCTAAAGCAGGACAAGAAGTTCCCTTTAAGTTAATGATATGCAAATCGTCACCTACAATGATCAAATGTAAATTGGGCTGTTTTAGGACCAGATGGTTAACTTCAGATTTCAGTTTAGTTTTAAAAGTCTTGGACAAAATCCTCCTAACCACTGTGCACCCCGCCCCCCCCCACCTCCACCCGCCACCACCCCAAAGACCCTTTGGAAGCTACACATTGCTTTCTCCAATGGGCATGTGTTTCACCTTTCAGGTAGTTTTGAGGTTTGGATTGACTATTAATTGTCTTTAGCAATGTCTACCACCAACAAACATCTTAGCCCTCTTTCAGTTGGGTTTGCATTCTTCCATTTCCTGCCGGAAACATGGTTTTGTGACCCAGTCTTTTCAAAGGCCTAGATTGTGTTAGCCAAAAACCTCTATCTTAAGATCAGGGGACATAGCTGAAGTCCCACTGGCAAAGGATGGGTAACTCTGTGGCTTCCTGCAAGACATCATTGCCAGCTCTGCAGATAACAGTCACAGATAAGATCTGCTTAGTCCAGACAAGGATGGCCCTTCCCTTATTTGTACATTGCAATGTGGGTACCAAAAGGGACTTTGGCTAACTGACCAATTATAATGTTGAAATATATAAAGTCTATGGCACAAGAAAGTTCAGGGTGAAGTGGAAAATCATCCAAATAAGATTTTATTTTTATTTTCTTTTAATGAAGAAAGTATTAAAGTTAATGCATTATAAATTGTGTAAACACAAGGCCTGAATTTTAACAACATCCGTGGCTGCCAAGTGTATGTGTGCCAAATCCTGTTCGGCTATATAGGCATCAGCTGGAGCTGGGTAAGCAAAGTCCGAGTCAGTGAAATAGCCTCTTTATTCCTCTGCCCAAAGTGGCACAGCTTACTAACCTAGTGAGAACACCGGTCTACCTGGGAAGTGGAGTTAAAGAGCTCACACTTGCTTACCAGCACATTAGTTTATTCCATCTATTTTCACATGGATCTTGGAAACTTCCAACTCCATGTCAATCTCCATTTAAAAAAATAGGGACTCTGGGAGGTGGCTGAAAATATCCCACTCCTAGATTAATTCAAAGTGTCAGTATGCCTGAAAGCAAAGCTTTGGCTCCAAATCTAGAGGGCAAATGGTCAGCTTACACCTGTAGATTTTGTTTGAGTAGAGCGCACATGGCTACCACAGGGTCACCAAAGCTGTCCAGGTTGATTTCTTGTGAGTGCTAAATGCCACAGCTGCGTTCTGCTACCTCCCCTTAGTGGATGTCCCATCTTGGAATCCTTCCTCACTGTGGGCTGTGTTGTCTTCTGGTTGACAAGGGCCAGAGGGGAATCCCAAGGCTGATTGAATTTGGGAAGTTATTCCAATGGAAACTGGAGGTGGCGGGGAAAGCTCAGAGCATCATAATGAAAACACCAGGCTATGCAGCATTGGATATCTCAGATCCAGCGTGGACCCTTCCCAGACTTTGCAGATGACTTGACTGCTCCTAAGTTCTACTGTCTGTAAAAGGGGAAGACTGATATAGTCTCAAAGATGTCATGTGACTAAAATATCATCTGACACGGAAAGCACCAGGCATCATACATGGCTGGATGATGATTAGGACCATTCCTTCTGGCAGAACAAACACACTTTCCATCTCGGGGTTGATCAGAGCCATAGTGAAGATAGTGGGAAACTGGTCTGCTTTTGGGAGCATGTGTCATGTGCTATGCCTTTCCTCCTTTTGTGTGTGTGTGTGTGTGTGTGTGTGTGTGTGTGTGTGTGTGTGTGTGTGTGTGTTCTAGGTCTTCAAGTGGGAAAAGCATTTTAATAAAACAGTAATTACTGCACACAGACCACAGTGCTTTGAAACTGATGCTATCTTCCACCATTCTCCCGGGACAGGCCAGCGACCCTAGTACCTTTGAGCTGATCCAGAAAATCCATGCCCTGCAGAAGCGACTCATCAGCAAGACGGAAGAGGTGGTGGAGAAAGAGCTTCTTCTTCAGGTAACAGTGTCATGGTCTGTGCTCCTCAAGCAAGCATGGCAGTCTCCGGGATCCTCACAAGTAGTGATTTGCAGTGCTGCACACCTTGTCTTAAACTGTAGATGGCAACAGTGACTCACGCAAGGAGAACAAACAGCCTAATTAATTGTTCTTCTATTCTGCGACCACTGATATTTCAAGAATCCCAGAAAATTAAGTTCAAGGCTAGACTTACAGCAGTAGGGTAATGTGACCTTTTTTTCTTTAAAATCACCTTTCTTACAGTTCTATTTGTCAAATTGTTTTAACTGCTTTTCTTCTTATCTTCATGTAGTGTGAAGTGCTGTGATTTCAATCTCGAAAATAGTTTTCACATAGCGCACAAACGATCTGTCCGCAGGAGGATCTGTGTGAGTGAAATGGAGAGGTGTGTGTGAGGATGTGATATACGTGTGGGGGGTGGGTATGTACAAAGGAAAGGTATGTGCACACTAGCGCATGTTCACGCGAACGCTAGAAAAAGGTGCTGGGAGTCTTCCTAGTTTTTACCCACCTTATTCTGTAGGAAGAGGTTTTGTTTTTTTGTTTTTGTTTTGTTGTTATTGTTGTTGTTGTTTTCTAAATTCTGCCTTTCTGGCTAGACTGGCTGGTCAAGAAGCTCCCAGTATCCACTTGTCTCAGGCCTCCCAGTGTTGAGGTCTCAGACATGCACGGTCCCCCTTGAGTTTTACATGGGTGCTGAGGGTTCAAACCTAAGCCCTCACACTTGGATAGTAAGAGCTCTTAACCCCAGAGCCGTCTCCCTATCCTGGCTCTGAGAACTTTAGGAAGTGAAGTCTGGCATTTAATCAGTCATTGCTGTGGCTGGGGCCTGGATATTTAAGAATGAGGTAAGGGTGGCAATGCTGGCATCAGGTGGCCTGGATTGGCATTTTTGCTTCTGCTGGCTTGCGGCTATTTGATCATGATTTCTCTGCACCTGAGGTTCTCAGTCTATATTAAGGACAACAATAAAGCCCATGAAAATGGGTGCTGCAGGCACTGAAAGAGCTTACCATTATACTCAGTTCATAGTAAATATCAGTTCCAAAGCCTGTGACTTTAACTATTGGGTGGCCATCGATAGGGGTAGGAATTTCTACGCATGTGCAAGAGGAGCCCCTTTGTCCCCTTGTCCTTTGTATTTGACCTCAGATGTGTTTTCCTTAAAGTCGGCTGGAGAGTACCGCACGCAGCCGTATGGACATCACCGCCTTAGAGTGGCCACAGTGTTCTCCTCCTCCCTTGGAGATGACCATGGTGATGGAGAAGGCAGGCTCTGGAGCAAGGAAGCACTTGTCACTGGCCGTTGATGGTTCGAGGGGTTGGGAAGAATCACAGACATTTTTCGAACATTGGTTCCCCCCTCTGCCAAGCGGGGGTAGTAGTGCCAGCTCTTATTAAGGGGACATACCTCACTTGGGGATCTTGCAAGGGTAGCCAATTAAGAGCACAGGCATTAAGGACTCACCAGAGTGTGAGCTGTGACCCTAAAAAAAAAAAAAAATGCCATTATAGTGTACCCTCCCCAGGCCAGGCAGCTGGGGAGCCAAGGCTTGGGATTCCAGCCAGGCAGAACACACACTTTCCTCTTGTCTGTTCTGTTATTACTGCCACTTTATAAAATTTAAAGAGAATCAATTTTTATGTTGTATCATAACTCAGTTTTTAAAAATAATTTGTTTTGTATTGTATATGGAGTTTGTTCTATACTGTATCGGGTGCCGTGTATGTGTGTGTGTGTGTGTGTGTGTGTGTGTGTGTGTGTGTGTGTGTGTGTGTGCCTGTATGAGTTTATGCGCACCACCTGCCTGTGGGGACCAGAAGGCTCCGATCCCCTAGAACTGGAGTTACAGGCAATTGTAAGCCCCCTGATGTGGGAGCTGGGAACCAAACTTTGGTCTTCCACGAGAGCAGTAGGGGTTCCTGACCACTGAGACACCTCTCCAGCCTCTGGGCACTTAACCTTGTTCCTTCCTTCCTCCTGCATACTTTGTGTTTGCTCTGTTTGGCTACCTTATTAAAGTAGATGCACAGTCCTCAATCTCTCCTCTTCCCTCCCTTCTTTTTTTCCCCCTCCCTTCTTATCTCTCATTTAATCTTTCCTCTTTTTTGGTGTTGAGGACTGAACCGTGCATATTTGAGACAAGACTTCTGTCACTGAACTACACCCACTGCCCTTTTATTTTCTAATACAAGCATTTGAGTCCATAAAGTATGTTTTAAGTGACACTCGAGTTCCTTCCCACAGGTTTTGCTACACATAGTATTTTTATTTAGTTGGTAAATCTTTTCTCCTCTAAGAATTATCCCTCCACGGAGAATAAGTCTGGAGGATCCCCACTTTTCCTCTCAGGAGAATGAAGAGTGCGCTTTAAGGTCTTCAGATCCATGCATATTTAGGTTAAACTTTCCTTCTGATCTTTCCCTTTTCACCGAGGACTGTAGTAGACACGCTCTTTGGACTCTAACACCAGCTTCCAGTGTAAGTGATCATTTAGAAATAGCTGATCCCTGGGGTTAGGAAATATAGGCACCTTCTACATGTTCTGACCTCACAGAGATCCACCTGCCTCTGCCTCTCTTGTGCTGGGGTTAAAGGTGAGGGCTACCACACCCAGCCTGACCTCTTCTTACCATTGGATTATTTTTAACTTCAAATATATTTTTGATATGATCATAAGGTGAGCAAAAGGCTATAAATTTTAGACTTCTCCAGGGGAACTATTTCTTTAATATTAACATGGAAACTCCCATTAGAATGCTAAAAATCCATCTAATATTAACATATTCCTACCAGCAGGGTTCTTTAAAGTTATATTTTTATATCTTTGAATTTTGGGGAAGGGTCTTTGCATTTTAGGCAAATCCCCTGTTAAAAAATTTCTGGCTCTGTTTATGTTTTGGCTGATACATTTAGTTTATTAGTATTTACTATGTTTCCTTTCTATCTGCTTATTTTGCAGTATTTATCCTTATATATTTTTAGGATGAATGTGTGTGTGTGTGTGTGTGTGTGTGTGTATGTACCTCACATGTGTGTGAGTACAGGCATGAATGTGCATTGTGTGGCAGTCTAGGGACATCCCTTGAGAGCTGGTTCTCTTCTTCCACTGTAGGACCCACAGATGGAACTTAGGTCATTTATCTGGGGACCTGTGTGCCTACATTTGTCTCTGTTAGGTTCCCAAAGCAATGTTACTTGTTTAGAGTAGCGTTTTTATGTTAAGCTCTCAACTTGGAACTCTCTGGGCTGTTTAGTTGACATGTGTTGGGATCCCAGACTTGTGACAAGAGGTTGGTAGATTTCCATTCCTGGAGCAACCATGTTTTTTTTTTTTCCCCCAATAACAGCCCAAGAGATATGGAGTTATTTGTGGTCTTCCTGGCAAAGGTGGGAGAATTTTTTTCTGTCTTTTTGCTTTTGGTGTAACTCTTATGTGGTGAGATCTCAGTCACAACTTTCCAGTTCACAGCTGCCTAGACCCTTGTCCTTCTGTGGCCTCTCAAAGCCATGTCTCTTCCTCAATGAGTGTCCCCTTAAGGGATGGTTGCCGCATGTCACTGTTTACTATTTCAAATACAGGCCATCTTTGAACTTTGATATTTGAGGAAACCACATGCATGCAGGCTGCTTTGTGCCAAAAGCATGCTTTGCTTTCTTTAGAGTGTTTGGTGTTCTGTAAACACTAGAGTTCAGGATTTCCGATTACTTATGATATATGATCGTCAGTAGGAATTGTGTTGGTTTGAATGAGGAATGCCCACAGGACCAAGCATTTGACACTTGGTCCCCAGTTGGTGGCGCTGTTTGGAGTGAGAGGGCTTGCAGCTTCAGCCCACTTCCAGTTTGATCTTTGTTGCATGCTTGCCTTTGAAGATGTCACCTTCCAGTTTGCTCTTTCTGTTGCATGCTTGCCATTGAAGATGTGACTTTCCAGTTTGCTCTTTCTGTTGCGTGCTTGCTGTTGAAGATGTCACCTTCCAGTTTCCACCAAGCCTGTTGGACTCTTATCCTTCTGGGCCTATAAGTCTAAATAAACTCTTCCTTTTGTAAGTTGCTTTGGTCATGATCACAGGCAACAAAAAGGTAACTAATATAGAAGTCTCAACTATTTTCTTCCTCATCTGTAAATCTGAGGCAATAATAATAATAATTGCCCACAGACTTGAGTGTACTAACGGACATCCAAGTTGAGAAAAGTGTTCAGTTATCATTAACATTGATGGTTTTATTAGTAATACTGATGTCTGTCATCAAGCAGTTTTTATAGACCTCCAAAATCTCACTTTTTTGGAGCGATCTTTCATTTAGTCTTTTATGATTGGCTGCTACAAAGTTTCTTAGCAGTCAAGTATCCAGACAACAAGTCTTGATATGTTGGCAAAGCATGGAATGATCTTAGGATTAGTTGTTCTCTTAGTTTTACGCGTTTTATTAACTTATTAGAGAAGTTGTCAGCACTTACAGAAGAATTTTTTTACAATCTTGAAGATTTGTGATTGAGTTCTTTTGAGCCCCAGAATAACTTTTAAGTGTCGATTTTTCTGTGTCATGTGATGGAGAGGCTCCACTGCTGCTAAGCAGCAGATAAAATGGAAGACTGTTTTTTCCTCCCTTCTAGACTGAGGGGTTTCTTAAGAAAGGCATTTCCTATTTATCTCTCTGACTTCTCTTCCTGTTAAGGACTCTGTAAACACACTTTTTTTTTCTTCTTTAAAAAATTTTTTAAAAAATTTACATTACATTTATATTATTCCACATATATACAATCAACTACTTATAGCAAGAATAACCATGATACAGTCAGGAATTATGTAAATGTTACATGCTTAGTGTTTTGGCTATTTGTATTTGACAGCTTTGAAGAAAACATCTTTCCTATCTTGGTGTGTCTAAAATTCTGAATGTAAAACAATCTCCATCACGTCTTGTCATTATCAACTTAAAACATCTATCTAGACCTAAAATCATCTTAGCCCCTAAACAGCTAAGCTTCATTGTAAAACTAAGCTACCTGGTCTTCAGTTCCATCAGTGACTTGAGAAGGAATAAAATTAATTATCTTGAGTAGACAAGAGGTGCAGGTGAGCAGCTTGCACAATAAGAAAATGACAGGGACAGTTTGATGCCTAAACAGTCACCCAAAACTCTCTATAATGTTGAAGCATCATCTTGAGCCTCCTGGCCCCACATATCTGACAGACATACTTGTGAGGCAGGAGCTATTGAGGACTTGCTTACCCTGTTTTTGGTAGAATTTGGCCATCCACTCTGCCTGCACCCAAGCTTGCCCTTTTTTTTAGGCAGAATTCTGTCTGTGAGAGAAAGGGCATTTTGCCCACTGGCTGGTTTGCCACATTTGAAGCCATCTCCATAAGGAGATTCTTTAATGGTCATCATCCTCTTTGAGGTAGGCTGGATGTTGCCAGGAGTTAACCTGTCTCATTGTCAGTGAATCTTTAAAATAATAAAAACATTTTAAAGTACCGTGTTCTGCATGTCTCTGAGGGTTTTGAAGACCTTATCTAACTATCCTACCTTGTCTTTCTATAGAACCATATCTATCTGCTGCACCTAAGATGTATATTCTTGTGATAAAAGTAGACTAGTGATTGACATGACCATGATTTGATCAGCTAACAACTTGTATAACTTATTTATCCTAAACAGCCTGTAATAGCACTTTCAAGTATTGGGAGTAAGCTTTTGTGTATGTGCTTGCATGTGTATTCATGTGTGCCAATGCACATGTGTATGCAGGTATCTGTGGAGGTCAGGGGTCAACTTTAGTTATTGTCTCTCAGGCTCTGTCTACCTTGTGTCCTCATAAGGGGTCTTTCGTTGGCCTAGACTTACTGAGTAGGGCAGGATGGCTGGCTAGAGAGCTCCAAGGATTCTGTCTCTACTTTCTCTGTACTGGGATTATATTCATATGCTGCAACACTTGACACTCTCATGTAAGTTCTAGGGATTAGACTCATGTTTATACAGAAAGTACTTTTTGGATAGAATTGCCCCCTCCACAAGCCCATCATTGTGCATTTTGACACTTTTCTGTTGGGCTGTAAGCTCTACAAAGGCATTTGTTTTTCTTCCAAAGGTGCTTTCTGTGCCTGCCTGTTGAGGATCATACCCCTAGCATCATCCCTACTAATAGCTGTATTATGTATGATGTATGCAGAAAGAATGGTGGTCATCCAAGAAGTCACACGTCTTATAGACATTGAGTTCTGATCTTGGGCCAATAGGATAGGGATCTATTCTTCCTATTGTCCTGACACTGTCTTATTAACGTTGCACGGGTTTGGAATTTACTTTTGGCTTATGGCTCTCTCTGTGTTACCTTTGTAACTCTCATGGGTGTGCTCAAAGTCCACCCTGTGTTGTGGGTCTAGTTGACAATAGTTCTTGAGCCTTAAGTTGCAGTTTGGTGGGAAGATGGAGAAGTATACACTCTTGCCAAAATTGAAAACTTAGTCATAGAATGGAAGACATACTTGCTATTGTCTACCAGGCTTCTCTCCCATTCAAAGAAGCATGCACAATTGAAACATAACTGCATGTGTTACTCCACTCAGTCCCTGAACTTCCCCAACCCATAGGAATAATGACTGTTTTCTTTGAGCACATCTGTGGGATCAGGCTAGCATGTGTACGGTGATTGCTGTCATTACATCATCATCATCATCATCATCATCATCATCATCATGATGCATTCCAAATAAATAATGAGCATAAGGCAAGGTGGTGTAAGTATAGGAAGCTTAACCTTTTGCTGGAGGCACTTGCAAGCATAAGGATTCCTTAGAACAGCTGGGATTCCACCCCAAGTGCTTAAATACCGTTATTTTCAGGGCCAGGCAAGAAATTAGAAGCAGTGAAGTGAGCTTTGCATATTAGGATCAGAAATGCCCATTGTTGTTACTCTTGGAGTCAGAAGCTAAAGGGAGTGCTGGGGCCCAGGGCACAGTGGGTCCCATCTCTAGGAAGCAGCTATAAGAATTCAGTCAAATCCAGGCATGCATGTCATTTCATTTTTCAAGAATGACTAGAAATGTGTTTGGTATGTTGAGTATTACTCATTAGCAAGCCTAAAGAATGCCTAATAAGCCTTTCAAAACCAAGTCTGGAGAGATGGCTCAGTGGTTAAGAGCACTGGCTACTCTTCTAGTGGACCTAGGTTTGATTCCCAGTGACCTAGGTTTGATTCCCAGCAACCATGTGGCGGCCAACAACCACCTGTAACACTACTTCCAGAGGATCCAATGCACTTTTCTAGCTTTTTTTGTGTGTGTGTTTTTGAGACAGGGTTTCTCTGTGTGCGTCCCTGGCTGTCCTGGACTCACCTCGTAGACCAGGCTGGCCTTGAACTCACAGGGATTCGCCTGCCTCCGCCTCTGGAGTGCTGGGGTTAAAGGCGTGCGCCACCACAAATGGCCCTTCTTTTCCAGCTTCTATGGGCACTGCCCATACACGGTACACTTAATATATGTGCAGGCAAAGCATAAAAATTAAATGCACATAAAATTAAAAAAAAATACTAAAATAACAAACACAAAGCAAAGCAAAGCCTGCCTAACACTGTTGACAGGCATATGGGTGGTTTGTAACCTCCAGCTTCAGCACCTGGGGAGGAAGGAGAAATGAAGGAAGACAGTCACAGGGCCGGCTTTACTTGTTTTGATCTCATTAATCACATTTGCTGATGTGGTTCCTTTATGAAAATGCAGAGCCCAAGATTTAAAAGGAAGCAAGTAGGTGAGGGAAGAGGAGAGGTAGCAGGCTGCAGTGGTGTGGTGGTGTGGGCACTTGGAGGCCAGCCAGCTGAGTCATCCTGGGCTCTAGCGGCCAGGGAGGTGCAGAACATTTTCAGGTGCAGGGTGGGTGGGCTCCATGAAAGAGAATCCTTCTTAAAAGCTCCCTTCCCTTTTGACAGTGATTCTTGCTTGGTTTTATGAACCTTCCAAAACCAGAAAAGGATCTCCTGAAGCACTGGAAAGACCTGCAAGGATGCTTTCCACCCTCTCACACTGGGCAGTGCAATCACCCTGTGTTTGAGGGTCCACCGTGGCCAGGGGAAGCTTCGTTCCTCCATCCTGCTGTCAAAAGACCTCTCAGTCCTGTGCTTGTAGCCTGTTGTGATGAGAGCTGCAGTTCTTAACAGGATGCAATGGGACTTGGATGTGCTTTGGAGTAGGCAGGGATTTCAGGCTGTGCCTCAAATCAGACACTGAGACGGAGTCTGGACTGCAGTATTCTGGAAGGAAGCTATTGGAAGCCTGGGTAACAGAGCAGGAGAGGGAGAAGGAGAAGAGGAAGAGCCACTGGAGGACAGGAGGGAGCGGGGTGGGAGTCCCAGTGGCTCCTGACAGAACAGCGCCCCAGGTGAGGGAGGCTGGGCACTTGTTCACTGCTCCTCCTTGGTTGAAAGGCCTTTGATATCTCCAGTGTATCATTAGAGGAACCCTGGCTGGAGGCAGAAAAGCTGAGTCTGTATTAGAAGCGAGAGTTAGGTGCTGCCAGAGTGTTTCAGGAACTGAGAGACATCCCAGTGTGTCAGGCATGTCAGCTCAAAATTATGGATTTCAGGATGTTAAGTGGGCAGGACTTGGGTACCAAAAGTGCTGGCTGCCTGGGATCTGGTTTTCTGGTAGGTCCTAGAGACCATCACCACCCTGAACCTGGGGCCCTTGGCCCCTTAGCAATTCATCTCAGTTGTAAGTTGCCCATACAGCTTTGGAGCCAGCAGTGGAACCTGCCAATCAAGTTCTCTCTGGGTCTTTCCCTGGGTTCCACTGGCTGCCATTTCAGTGACTATCCAGGTAGCCAGACAACAAGAACACACTTTAAAGATGGAGTCTCAATTTTGTTCTAATCACAGGCTTCCCTTTCTGAATGTTCATAGTATGTCAGGCATACTTTCCTTTCCCAGAGACTTTAATGAACTGCATGCCGGGTAGCAGGGACAAAATGATGGGTGATTCACCTGAGGAGTGCTAACATTTTGAATAAAAATAAAGTTGACCTTCTAGAACGTTCTCCCTGAGTTATCTTACCCAGAGGACCCATTATACAGATAAGAATGATGAGGTTCCTCCCCTGAAGTGTAGCGGTTGTGATGGCCTACCAGAAGTATGTCATTTATGTGTCAGGATGGCTCGATACACCAGTGAACACCGACTTTTCTGTAATAACGCAGGTGAGGCCGCCAGGTTGGAGGAGCTCAGATGTGTCTTGCTTTAGGAAGTCACACATGTTCTTTCACATGTGCGTAGAAGCCCAGGGAGTGGCCATGGTCTCAGATACATATATCAGGAACTGAGTTGGAAGTCCCTGTTTCTTCTGCTGACACGTAGGTCCTGCCCCTTCAGGGTGAACTTTCTCTTTATTTAATTCTATGGTAGACTGGTCAGAAGTCTAGTTTACTTAACTGTAAATTGTCTGGAATGAGAGGAGGGTGTGGACAGTTCTGCACAAATCTCTTGTTATATAGGGCGACAAGGCTCATGTGCCCGTTTTCAGATCATCAAAGAGTCTGCATTTTGTGTGTGTGTGTGTGTGTGTGTGTGTGTGTGTGTGTGTGTGACCCAAAGACCATCCCACATTTATGAGGCATTTACCAAATAGTCAGATGCCAAGGGGATGCTTGTGTGTGTCTAACCCTTCAATTGTCATCATAAGCCAAGCAGAGCTAGTATCATTTCCTGTCACAGAGGAGAAACGACAAGACACAGAAAGGTTAAGACTTTTCCCAAGGCCACATGACTAGAATCTCGTGAAATGTGTAGTTATACCATGGCGTGCAATGTAGGCCCATCATGGGCACCTTGTACAGACCACCCTGGGCACTCATGGAGCAAGCTCATGTTTGTCCTAGCATCTGAGGAAATGCTACTCTAGGCACAATCCCAGGGCCAGCTCAGCAGCCCTGGCACTCCCAGAGAGCCTCACAGAAATGCTGCATTTCAGAGCTCTCCAGGGCTTGAGGAGTATTGCTGGGCCAGCAAACTGCCCAGGCTAGTGGGAGAAGTCTCAAGTGTCTCTTTGTTGATGGAGACATGATGATATTTGGTCTTATTTGTTGGTAGCCTGGGTAGATTTGGCCAAAGCTACGGAGAGTTTTGAGGAGCAGCGAGATCTAACAGGCCCCGCTCACGTTTCCTGAGTGCTGAGCTGGTGTCTAGCCACCTGTGCTGACCGTTCTGTGTGGCTGCATCACAGCAGACTCAGACAAGGTATATGCTGCTGCCTTTATTCCATAGGGGAGGCACGGGAACTTGGCCATGAGCCTGCACGGGAGGGAAAACAAAACCCGGCCAAGCGTTTACTGCTCAGAAATGTCAGAGCTCTGATTATAACCCAAAGTCTGGGAAGTAAGGTCATGAAGTGGGCCGCGTCTGACCTGTTTCTATATGGCCCTCACATAGAATGCTGTTCATTTATTTAAATAGCTAGGAAACCGCCCCCAAAGAATAACACTCTTATGATCACACAGAAAATGTTTTGAAATTCAGGACTTGGTGTCCAGAAATCAAGCTTTATTGATATGCACTATTTACATATTGACTGTCGCTGTCCTTTTGCTGTCAAGGTATGGTTGAGCAGTTGTGAGGGAGACCGAATGGCTCAGAAGACCGTTCTCTAGCACTTACCACCTGACCCCTCTTATAGACCTTAGCTATTGGAATTCAGAACACAGCCTCTATCCGCTCTTCTCCATTGCCTCCACATCACTAAACATTTCATTTCTGGGATGAGTTCCTGCCTGCCCCCCATTCCAAGTAATTGTTCAATTATTTAACTACTGCTTTAAGATTTGGAGGGCTGAATTCTAATACTGTGCTGTGCCCTAGTGCCTGGTGGTATAGCCTACACTAAACCTAACGATTGCTGGATCTGTTAGTGTGTAAACCAGCCTACCCTAGCGCTGAACTGAAATGATTGAGCGGAAATGATGATCTCTCACTAGAGAGACCAAGGTGGGGTAACGCTGAGAGGAGGTATGTGAATGGAACCACCTGGTTGGTAGGTGTGTGTTCTTGAATAGAAAGAGAGGAGGAAAGACTAGGATGAAAGAGACACAGCTTGTTTGGAGCCTTGCTGGTCTGCGCAGAGGATGTTAGAAGTCTTAGTAATGGCTCTGAGTGTCTCCCCAGCTTTCCACAGTGTCCTGTTTATTTACGACCTCTTCTTTGGACTTTTGATGGGTTCCCACTTTATTGTACAGGCTGTACGTGCCCCTCTATAGGAGGAGAACAAGAAGCTAGGCTCCATACCCTAAAATTTCAGCAATCCTCAAATGGCACTGTTAGCAAACCTGGGGGTCACGGTCTGTTTGTCAAGAAATCAAGTTGAGCCAAATGGAAACAGCCACACTAATAGTAAAACAGAGAAAAGGGAGATTTAGTCAGTGCAGCCACGTTGGGAAGAGGGAGAAAGAGCTCCAGCGACTCCTCCCCGCTCAGCCTACCTTTGGGATCTTGAAAATAAGATTAAAGTTTAACCAGAGGGCCAGGGATACACACACCTAAGAGTTCTAGTCAGGGTGTGGCCTTGCCGCTCTTGTCCTGTTGTTGTCATTGTCTGGGCTTCAGGCTCACCATGAAAGTGGCCTGACAAGTTGTTAGAGTTGTGTTGCCCCTCCAACCGGCACCAGGATCCCCAGCCTTCTCTCAGCATGAGATTTCTGCAGGGAATTTCCCTTTTCTTGGAGTCTATTACTTCAGCAGTCTTATAGTTAAATTGCGTGTTGCAAGGATGTCTTTAGAACACCTTTGTTTTTGCCAGAGAACGACTTTGTGGAGGAGGTTTTTACCTTCCATCTTTCTATAGATACATTCCAGGGGTCAAACTCTGGTACTCAGGCTTGTTTACCAAGCACCTTTACTCACTGTGAGCCCTATGTGTGCGTGAGTGAGTGTTTCTGTGTGTCCGTGTGTGTGTGTGTGTGTATGTGTGTGTCTGTGTGTGTTTAATCCTAAAACTTAAATTGATATGCCTGCTGCTGTTCCTGAGAGTTGAGGGGAATTATATAGGTTGAAGAAATTTACAACCCAGGAGCCACTATTTCATTTCCGGATCCTTGCGGCGATTCTGTTCAATGGATCAGGGAACGTTGGCGCAGAGATATTTATCTACCCTCAGAAGCCAGTTCCTCCAAGGCTGGCAGCCCTATGGAAAGGGAGGCATTGCAGGCTGTCACCGCCTCTCAGCCTGGCTGTAGAGAGCAAGTGTTTAATATGCAGATGTTGGGAGATTTTCTTACAGGCCTGTTCAGCATCATTGGAGGTGCATAGTTTTGCCACCTGTGTCTCTTCCCACTCGCCTAGGCATGTTTCATGTGTTCAATTATCAAACACCTCTCATATTCCTTCTCACTGCTTCTCCATAAATGGGCCAGGAACAATTCCCTGTCGTGTCAGTTGTTTCTTAAGAAGATATTGGCTCTGTTAGGCTCCATTAGGCAGAGAGGAGTTAAAAACCAGTTTATGCCCTAAACTGTAAGGCCCTTAAACACTTGTAATCCACGGAGACAGTCACACCAACGACTGGTTGTTTCTGTCTCTGGTTTGGTTAGCAAGGGTCTTGTTTACCTTGCATTTTGAAACGTAGTGCTCTCAGAGGGAGCCCTGTTCACTGAACTCTTCTTGCCTTTATCCACATTTTCACCTCATTTTAAGAATTAGTTATTTTAAATCACCAGAAACCCAGGAAACAGTGGTCTAGAAGAGTCTAGAAGTTTGATTACTAGAGGGTTTACATATGTTAAATGAGCAATAGCTGGGATTGTCAGCCCTCCATGCAGCGTCATCGCCAATGCTCACAGGAAGAAAGGAATGACATCTCCCCTGACCCTTACCTTCTAACGAGTAGGAAGTGGGCAGTTGCTCATTGGCTGACCACCTATTTACAGTGGGTGGGTTGGCAGTGTGTGGAAAATACTCCTTAGCCACATGCTGAAGCTCTCTTGCTTCTGCCTACTGCAGCATCTCTATTTCCTCTCAGTTTCCTTGAGTCGTCTTTTCTTGGCCATCTAAGAGCCAGGGGAGAAAGAGTAGCCTTTTTGGGCTAGACAACTTCCCTGGCCAGTGGGCAGGAGAGGCCTCCTCCAGGTAGTATCAGGTAAAAGCAGAGGTGAGGTAGAGATCGGGCTGCTGAGCAGATCATGCTGTGAGTCCCAGCTTGCTCACAGTGTGTTTAGTCACCCTATGCTTCAGTGCTTAGGTTGTTAAGCAGAGAGGGCAGTGCTATCTTTCACACAAGGGCCCTGTGTAGCGTAAAGAAGGTTGTCTTGTACAAGCAGCTCTGTGTTTGTAGTTTGCACGTGTTGATGGGTATTACCATGGCACTGCGCTTTAGAGTTAGACTCCAGAAGGGCTTCCAAAGCAGCGCTTTATAAAGAGCTTAGTGCATAGCTCAGTGTTTCGTGTGTGGTCTTCCTTTCAGGAATAGCTGCTCAGACCCATCCGTGAATCAGGCAGGGGAAGGGTAGCCCATTCATACTGTGCTCATGAGATAGTGTCCTGTGATGACCTCATATCAGTTAGCTTACCCTGTGCAGCAGACCGTTCCACAGCCCCTTGGCTTAGAGCAGCAATCATTTTACAAAATGCGACTCTGTCAGCTGGCAATTTGGGCTGGGCTCAGCTGGATTCTTCTGTTCTCATTCATGTTTTTGAAGCCTGCTGCCTTGGGCAGCAGCTGAGTGGTCCTCATGCATCACCCCACATGTCCAGTGGTTGGCACTGGCAGTTGGCTAGGGTGATGGGAATGACCATGAGCGTCAAGTCCCCATCAGGCTGGCGGAGGCTGATTTTCATGGTCATGGCCTCAAGGTTTCCAGAAACAAGAAGATGGCTCAAACCTACATGTCTGAGTGACTTTTGAGTTTTCATTTGTGTCATGTTTGCTAATGTCCTATTGGACAACACAAATCACATGGCAAAGTCTAGAGTAAACATGGGGGTTTTCAGGACCGTGGATAGAAGTGACTCTTATTTAGTGGATAGACCCTGCCACTGGCTCCTTTCTTTGGTGACTTTCAGCAGAAACACTTTGTATTTAGGCATCTCCAATTAAAACACTTGTGGTACAAGTTTTATTTTTTTCTTAACTTTTTTTTGGGTATTGCATTTTAATATGCCTGGCATCTGGTTGATATCATTGGATTCTGTTGCTGACATGTTTTTCTTTCCTTTCATCTTTTATTCCCTTTATTTGGGAAATTATAGTTTGCCACAGGACATGGTTCTTTTTATAGGAGAAACAGCTGTGATGTCATAAGTGAGCAAAGCTTCCCACACACACATTTGGAAATGTGATCTACAACCCATTTGTTCATTTCTATTTTGGTCTCTGACTCCATATTGGATCAGAGAAAACATGTGAGGTAAAGCTCCAATAGTTGACAGATCAATCATTAAAAAAATGTTACCAATTACTATTTTCTTTTGTATTTCTAGTTGCTGAGCTATATAGTATGTGTGAGGATGCTAAGAAGAAAACCCCAAAAATTTATTATCTACTTCTGTCAGGATCAGTTTGAATGGAGATTCATAAACTCGGGTGAGAGGCATAACAATAATTTTTGGCCTCAGAAATTGTCCAAGGGTTTTGCAAAAGCAGTGTTCAAACAGGAATTTTCTGCAAAAACAAATAGCAAAAATATGACCAGTAACTGAAAAGGGGAATAAATAGATTACTCAGAGTCCAGACATTTTCAGGAATGAGTTCCTCAGTGGACTGTTTAGCTTCTTATTGGGTTTGTGTACAATTATGTCTTACTCCCCAAACAAAACAAATTTTCCATGATAAATGTTTTTGGACAGCAGCAAGATTCAATTCAGTTTATTTCAAGATACAGATTTATTTGGGAAATTAGAAGAAAATAGTTGTGTACAAGGACCTGGGGGAGCCCTAACTGTCTTCAGCTCCTCTGTTGGTTGGTATTTCACCCAAAATATCTCCAGGATGGAAGTGCTTCTCACAAGGAGGAGAAAAATTGCAGCCGGAGCAGAAATTAATTTGTATTTATAGTGCAGATACCTACATGAATCCTTAATCTGCCTTTTTTATGATTTTAGGGGAATTTATAGAATCGTTTAGATTGGAAGAAATCTCTAGTGGGTCATCAAGCTCTCTCTCTCCTTATAATGGCAGTTCTGGTTTTATTATCCTTAAAGCTGCCCTGATAGATGGGTGTCAAGTCTGGCTCATGTTTCATGCATTTAAAGATGCGTTTTTCCCTACCCTGGATGTATTTAATGGAGGAGACAGACTTGAAACTGCCTATATAACCAAGAGAACATTTTCTGAGTTCCTGACACACAGTCTCTTCTGGAACAGATGCCAAATTTGTAGCGTATTAAGCATTATAGCGAGGCCATCAAACCTAGTTTGCTTCTGGATCCTGACAATTGGGAACCGGGACTCGGCGTTCTCTTTGTTGTGCGATGGTGACGGGGGATTTCGGCTTCGTAGCCTTTTGTCCTGTGCATCTTCAGCGATCTGCTGGGCCTGCTTAGTAGACAGATTATGACTCAAAAGGAATTTTGGGGTGTCTGTCTTGCCCCAGAAGTTTGCCAGACCCAGAGGAATATAAGACACGGTCTTTGTCTGTAAGAAATTTATAGCCTATTTGAGAAGACTCCTGAGGTATATCTGGGAAGAAATGAGATTGGTATCTAAGAGCAGTGCATGAAAATCCAGATCGTTACTTTATGGTTTCATTTTGTGAACAATTGTGATTACATCTGTTCGCATTACACTGGATCCCAATGACAGTGAATACCTGTGGCTCAGAGTTTCTGCTAGGACAGCAAAAATAACGTGTTTGCTATATACATCAGCCATCTGGACAGGAAAGATCAGAGCATGGGAGGAGGCGAAGGGCTGGATTCCTTAAGGAGGAAGAAAATGTGCCTGGGCTGGGATTTGAGTGAGTGAGCCACTTCCTGAGAACACGCATTGCAGCACAGTGCCCGAGTAGGAGGTTCCAGTTTAGTTCTGCCATCTTACCCTTACCAGACCTATGCACTATTAAGAGTAATACAGGGCCTGATTTGGGTGGGGATTAAAGTAGGACAGGTGGTTTCATGTGCCCAGGACGAAGCCAGATACGTTGGGCTGTGAGCGTGGTTGGACTGAGTGGAGAAGGCAACACGGGAAGCAGGGATGTAGAAAGGGAAAGTGCTTGGAGGAGGTGCAGTTGGAAATAAACGCAGAAGGGTTCTCAGGGTGAGGAAAGACAGAGGCACAGTTGTGACAGGGTGTGGCCACCCTCAGCTGTTGTGTGGGGATGTGTTCTAGTTGGCTATCTGTGCTGGGATGCACCCTGCCGGCATTGTGGGGACCCATTAGTGGTCTTAGAGACAAGCAATACCATTAATCTTGATCTGCAAGACATGGACAGCAGCCACAACTCTTATGGTAACAGAGTCTGAATGCCTTTGTGTTGTATGTGCCCAGTCCTGGGACCTGTCCTTTGCATTAGTGCTGTTATGTGAATTATCATCACAGTAATGTCTGTTATTAGCCCAGTGGTATAAGTAAGGAAACTGAGGCACAGAATGGTTTAGTAACACAATCAGATCAAGTTCTCAGTGACAGTGTTGAGGCTGAACCCCCTGCAGGCTGGCGTAAGAAGTGTTGGTTGGCCTTCTTAACCTACATTTCGTAGGATATTATTTATTTCCGGGTGGGACACAGAAACAGTGAAGAGGAAGGAAGACTGAAAGGATGCAGAGGTAAGGACCAAGGAGGAAGCCGTTAAATATTAGCTACCATTGTGAAGATACTGCTGTTTTAAGAATATTTTTATTAATTCTTTGAGGATTCCATTCAGTGCATTTTGATCATGTCCACTTCCCTTACCTACCCCCTAACTACTCCTGGATCCACCCCCAATTTCCTGCCTCTCTAATTTTGTATCATCTTATTTAAAAAGGACCAGTTCCTTTTGTGCTGCCCTTATTGCTCCGAGGGTGAGACCATCCACCGGCGAGTGGGAAAACAGCCAGGGTCACATCCTTGAGGACAACTGACCCTGCCTCCCCCCGCAAGCTACCAACTGTCCATCAATACTCTGCTGTACTTGGAGGGCTCTGGAGCACTTCTCACTCTTTTCTAGAATGTTCCTGGCTTGCTCTTGTGCAGGTCTTGCATTTCTTTGAGTCCACGAGCATGGCAGTCCTGTCACGTCCAGAAGACACCGTTTCTCTCCCATCAACTGGGAATTGGAGGAACTGCTTGGAAGTCAGGGATGGATGCAAAGGAGAAAGCAGTGACGGGGAAGTGACTAAAGGGAAATTGCTATTTTTTATAATGCCTTGGGAGATGGAAACCAAGGAGACTAGATAGAAAGTTGTGGGCAAAAGACAACTGTCAGAGCTCAAACCAACGTTTGTGGCCTAATTGAAAGTCACCAGGAACTTGACTGTGTTGACAGTAAAGTTTGAAGTCTATTGTACGTTGTACATCTGAAAAGAGGCAAGGGGATGGGAGTTAGACTTCTCAGCTTATAAACAGTCCCAGGAACGTTGAGTCAGAAGAAATTAGCAGATATTTTAATTTTCTCCAGCATTGCCACAGTCTGACTCTTGGTCTAGCTAGAGGCAAAATATCACAGAATAATTACAAATTATAAATGTCCTCTCAGTCGACAAAGCAATTTCACGTAGATTGTCTCGCTTGGATTTTAGCAGCTCTGCGGGGTGGAGACAGAAGGAGGATAGACTTATCCAACCTTAGTCCCCCACCCTCGCCACTGCACTTGATGGCCACAGCTGTTATTGTCTAAATGCGTCTTTAAGACATCAACGCAGCCACAGCTCTCTTGCTTGTTTTTGGAAATGAGATCTCTTCTCTCCGGATGCCTGTCCCAGTGTCTGCGGGGCTTGTGTCCATGTCACCTTGACGCTGAGCTTTCTTCACAAGGCAGCAGTCACTGAGTGGGAACAGGGAGAGGAAGCCAGGTGGCACGGGAGGGGTGGATGCTGTCTTGTGGCAGAGGGCGACACTGGGGTTATAGGAAACTTTGCATTGCCCATAATGGCAACTCTGGGTGGAAGCACATGGTGTGCCTGAGAGCACCTCACAGACACATTTAGAGGCTCCCTGTTCTGTAGCTGCCCTCTTATAGCAGCCCTTACTTAGGTAAACCAGATGTCCTTTAGTAGGGGACAGGAGGGGACAGTCCATTGTGGATTTGCTGGGTCTTCCATGAAGTGCTCCTGGGTTTGCAGCGAAGCTCTAGAAGGCAGCGGCACTGAGAGCGGGAGTCCGGGAGGAGGGAAGACTCTGAGAAGCCAGCAGCTCATCTCTGTTAGAAATTGGCCAAGGGTTAGAGGGAGGCACGGTGCGGCCAGCAGGTCACCACTGATGCCTTTCCAGATGCCCATGCTGAGCTGAGTTATGGTTTGAAGTTTTGCTGTAAGGGCTCAGGAGGGAAAAAAAAAAAAAAAAAAAAAGTCGAGAGAAAGGAGGCAGCAGACTTCTGTCTCTTTGTGACCATGTACTAGATATGCAGTTAGGAAAGAAAGAAGCCAAGACAGAAAAACTGAAAACACAAAATCCACAGGTACGTCTCAGTAGTAGAGCTGAAGAGCAATACAGAATAAGCCGTGCACAGTGTACATTATATATTTGTAAACAAATGTCCTTATGTGACACAGCACCGAGAACAACAAATGGACATTGGACACAGCACAAAACACAAACCACTACAAGAGATGTCTCAGTCAGTATAGTGCCTGCTGTATGAGCGTGAGGACTGAAGTTCGGATCTCCAGTACTCATGTTAAAAGCTGGCTATGGACACACACCTGCACTCCAGCAAAGAGTAGTAAAGACAGCAAGATCCTTGGGGCTTGCTAGCCAGCTAGTCTTCCAGAATTGGTGAGATCCAAGTTCACCCTATTTTCAAAAATAGGCAAAGAGTGATAGAGGAAAACACCTGACAGCACCCCCTTGGCCTTCAACGGTGCATGAATATGTGTGCACATGTACCCACTCACATGCACAGACACACACAGACATATACATACATACAGACAGACACACACATACATACAGACACACACACACAGAAACACAGGCACACAGCCAGATACACAGACACACAGAGACACACACAGAAGCACACAGACATATACACAGACACATAAATACACAGACACAGATAGATACAGACAGACATACAGAAACACACAGGCACACATTCAGAAACACACAGGCACACACAGACAGACATACACACAGACACACACAGATAGATACACACAGACAGACACACAGACATGCATAGTCATACACAGACACTCACACAGACACACATAGTCAGATACAGACACATATACACACACAGACACATACACACACAGAGACACATACAGAAATACACCAACTCACACAGACACACACAGAAACACACAGACACATAGACACATACAGACACACATAGACACAGACATACATACAGAAACACATAGAAACACACAGACACACATATATATAGACACACAGACAAACAGGTAGGCAGACAGGCACACACACACACACAGACAGACACACAGACACACAGAGACACACACAGACATACACACAGACACACATAGACATACACACACAGGCATGTAAACACATATTGACAGACACAGAGACACACACATAGTAATACACACACACACAGATACACAGAGACACACACAGACACACGGACACACATAGACACAGAAACACACACAGAAACACACACACACACACAGAGGTGGCATTGTGGTGTGCCTGCAGCCCGAGGGGTAAGTGTTACATAGGCACTGAGAAGTATTCCTCAGTGGGACTGAGGAAGGGAAAACAGAATAACAAAGCCAGGAGGTTAATGGGCTGTGTGAAGTGGGAGATGGAGTGACTGCAGGTCTCAGAAGCACAGTGAGCAGAGGAGGGGAAACAGGCGACAGTGTCCAGAAGGGTAGGGAGTTCTAAGAAGCACTGCTGAGCTAGCTCTCAGAGTAACAACATTGGTGCTCAGCTGACTATGGAACTCGAGATGTAACAAATTTGTCCACCAGATAAAAGCAAAAATAATAAAAATAATAACGCTGGTGCCCAGCATCCCGATCCCTCAGAACCACTTATCACAAAGACTTTGCTATTTAAGGGTCTCTCAGTTGGTTGTTGTTTGTGAAGGTGATATATGTTCAAATGGCACCTGTTTGGGACAGCCTCCATCCCTCTTTGATACCTAATACACCTATCACCCTGCCACACGGAATCCTCTTCATTCTAGCAGCTCTGACCCAGCTTGAATTCTTTCTGGGTCAAAAACGACTCAGGCACAGCTCGACGACATGCATCACTCTTGTTTCACGAAAACCCATCCTTTGAGCTTCCTGTATTGATCACACAGTTATGCACTGAGTCATCTCACGTTCCCACTCCAGGCTCCAGCTTTGGCCTATGGACAGGGCATCCCCCGCCTGCTGGAGAGGGCCAGCCTCTGTGCTCGGCACAGGCGGGGTCTACCCTGGCTAGTGCAGTTCTCCTGGCTTTTCAGGTACACAATCGCGGGAGCAGAAATGGGCAGCAAGGAGGTTTCCAGGACATTCGAAGTTGGACGTGTGAGAGTAGCTGTGCTTAAAGCGGAGGGGAACTTTCAGTAGGTGGACAGGGCATCTCCTTGCCCGTTGCTGAGAGACACTTGATAGTCACTGCCTCTGTCCATGATAGGTAGCTCTGTGATTGGATCTCGTGGGTCCAGAGGCCAGGGTTTGTACTATGTAGCCCCAGGATGGTAGAAATCCCAGGAGCTGCGGGGAGTGGGAGGGGGGGAGATAACCAGGCTTTGGGCTACAGGAGCCTGAGCACAAGAGCTCCCCTCCTCTGCGGCTATTTTTTTTTTTTTTAATGCTACCTCCTCTCCCTCTCCTTTTGCTGTTCTTCTGGAAACAAATCTACTTTGCATTACAGAACTTAATACACAATTTTCCACTTCCCTAAAATTTTATTAAGTGCTTTATGGAACAATTTGCACAAGGTCTAATTTTCCAAGTTGTCGGCTGTGCGGCATAATGACCTCATACTTTTTCATCTAGTTTCAGGCCGTTATTTATATAAAGAGGTGGTTGGTTTGCATTCAAATTAGGCACATGTGAGAGCTGGATGGGTTTCTCCCCTAATTTTAGATGTAAGGCAATGTTGTTGCTCAATTTCAGAGCTGTCCAATAAATTCACAGTGTGAACCATATCTGTGATGTTAAGTCTCCCGATGCCAACAACGAGAAAGTGTGTAAAGAGCTGGGTGAGACTGATTTTGATAATGTATATTGATTAACTCAATTTATTCAAATTAATATCACTTCAACATGAGATGAACTTTAAGTTACCAACATGTTATTTTACATCATTTTCTGGCACCATAGTAACAGGGCAGAAAGAGTACAGTGTCTGATGTGTATTAGGACTTACAATGAACATCATCAGCTGACACTACATACAATTGAAGACAGCCACAAGCGGCTAGGGAGTGTCTCACTAACTAGCATGGTTCTGTGGACATTACCTAGGCATCACTTTGGCTGTAAGTTCTTTCTGATTTCCTGAGATTGTTTGATGTAATCTATTCAGAGAGTCTTTACAGGACTGTCAGAGTTGTTTAGTCATGTAGTCCGTCCATCCATCCATCCATCCATGAATGATGGCTAATGTTACTTGTCAGCACGATAGCATCTAGAATTATCTGGAGGATGAGCCTCTGAGTATGCAGTGGGGTTATCATATATTAGCTGAGGTGGAAAACCACACACCATTAAAAAGCACCATTCCCTGCCTGGGTCTTGTATATGTGAGTGGAGGAACGAAGCTCTGCAGTGCACATCATGGTTATTCATGTGATGTGTCTGCATTTGCTTTTTGTTGCTGTAAAAAACATTGACCAAATGTGACTGGGGGGGGGCGGTTGGGGAGAAAAGGTTTATTTGTCCTTCAGACCCATCACTGGGGGAAGCCGAGGCAGGAACTCCAGATGGGAACCTGTTCCCTGCCTGACATTTAGGTACCTTTTTATTTTCTGGCCCTGGCTGTCTCAGAACTTATTGTGTAGACCTGGCTGGCCTCAATCTCACAGAGACCCCTTTGCCTTTGCCTTTGGCTCTTGAGTGCTGGGATTAAAGAAATGTGCTGCTATACCTAGCCGCTTATACAATGCAGGACCACATGTCCAGGTGTGGGTGTGGCACCACTCCCAGTGGTCTGGGTCTTCCTCAGCGATTAGCAACCAACACAGCATCTGACACAACACTCATGGAACACTCTGATAGAAGCAGGCCCTCAGTCAAGGTTCTCTCTTTCCAGGTTATTCCGGTTTGTACCAAGTTGATAAAAACTAACCAGGATAAAATGTGGCCAAATCACCAAAGCTTCTGCCACTGGGAAGGTCCATCTGTGATGGGCTAAAATCAGGAACTTTGAGACTTACTTATCCTTTTCCCTCTTAAGTTGCTTTTGTCAGGATATTTCATAGCAACAAGTAAAGAAACTATACCATCCACTTATCGATCCGTCCATCCATCCACTTATCCATCCATCCATCCATCCATCCATCCATCCATCCATCCATCCAACCAGTTGGCCACTTCATACACTCAAACAGCAACAACAACAACAATGTTATGTGATTATTGTAAAAAGTAAAAGGCTCAGAAATGGTCCTTAATTATGCCCTGGCAAATCTAGTGGAGAAAAAATTGGTATAAGCCAACAACTACAGTGTAAAATAGAAACACAGAATGATAGACATCATTAGCAATTTGTGATCGAAAAGGTTAGGTCACACAGGGTGTGGTGGCATGTGCCTGAAATCTCAGCACTTGGGGAGGCAGAACTGTGAGTTGGAGGCCAGCCTGCTCTACAAATCAAGTCCAGGACACCCAAGGCTACACAGAGAAACCAAGTTTTGAAAAAAACCAAAAGAATAAGAAGAAGGAGGAGGAGGAGGAGAAGGAGAAGGAGGAGGAGGAGAAGAAAGAAAGAAAAAGAAAAAGTCAGGTTAGGTTATTTCTGGATATACAAAGAAAATTTGAGAAATATTTCAAAAGTTCTAGAATAAAACACAAGCAAATTTGTATGCAATCTTGGTGTTGGAGACTATGTGTGTGTGTGTGTGTGTGCGCGCATGCACACGTGTATTTGTTTTGTTTTAGTTTTGGATACAATGTCAACACAGAAGCATAACATATATATCTTCTATCCATGCCAAATGGCAAATTTAAAAGAGGATTTTTAAAATTATTTTGAATTCTGTGCATGCGTGTGTCTGCATGTGGGTACAATCATGTGAACGCAGGAGCTTTTCAAGGCTGTAGTATCAAATCCTACAGGAGCTGGAGTCCCAAGCACTTGTGACATGCTTCTATGATGCCACGATCTTAACTTGGGTCATTTGGAAACCAGTGAGCTCACTTAACACCAAGACATCTCTGCAGCCCACTACAATGTTTTGTTTTGTTAAGGCATAGAACTCTCTGAGTAAACCAAGTGGCCCTCAAGCTCATAGAGCTTTACTGCTTTGCTGAGTGCTAGAATTAAAGGTGTGGGCCACCATGCCTGGCCCCCAAGTGGCAAATGTTAACATTGTACCATGTTCGCTTCTGATTTAAAGATTGAATAGATTTTCAAAATCAAGCGAAGACTTTTTTTCCTCCCACCCAAAACCTCATTTTTCCCTGCCTTTCCTACAGACAACGACTGTCATGAATTTGATGTGTAGTCCTTCTATACATTTTGGTACGTTTACTGCAAATGGATGTACCTACCGGCAAATTACTCGATGTATTTTATATCTTCACATGGTATTATATGACACACATTATTATTCATTTCCTTTTATACCCATTCCACATTATATTTCTGTGATCTATCTATGTGGAAAGACTTCAAGCTGTAGATAATATCTTTGTATAGCTCTACTAAATCCATCTTTTTAAGTGATGTGATTTAGTTTAGTACATTTTCTTTTCAGTTTTCATGACCGTAAAGGTTTTTGGTGGGTGTTCTTGAGTAAGTGTCCTTGTATGATATATGAGCTTTTCTTTAGAAGTAGGAAGAGGACCAAATATCATAAACAGGACAAAAATCATAAAGGAGAGCTGGGCCTAGTGGAGGCCAGATGCTGTGGAGGTTGAGGCAGGAGGATGACAGATTCAAGGCTTGCTTATGTTTCAAAGTGAGCTCCAGGATCAACTGAGGCCCTATTTTAAAATAAAATATGTGTGTGTGTGTGTGTGTGTGTGTGTGTGTGTGTGTGTGTGTGTGTGTGTGTGTGTGTGATATAGCTCAGTATAGAGTACTTGTCTAGCAAGTGTGATGTCCTGGGTTCAAATCCTAGTATCTCGTCTGTGCCCAAACCAAACCAGTGTCCTGGGTTCAAGTCTTCACTTTGCACTTTATAGGATGTGGTCTCAGGCACATGGCTTACCTCAGTGAATTTCTGTTTTCTCAATTAAAAACTAAAATTGATGTGAGAGGGTCACATGGATAACGTATAGAAGTGGTTTCTCCTGAGCTTATGGCATGTGATCAATAAAGCTTAGCTATTATCGTAATCACTATTTCTTAAGTAATTGGCGTCAGCTTGTCTTTTATTAACCCCCAGGGCATCATTTATATCACAGGTCACATTAACTATAGTTCTGGAATTTCCATTGTGTTTCCTCCTTCATGTGCATCTTAGAGAGAGGAAGCTGGAGGCTACTGGCCTGACTCTTGACTCCGGACTTTAGAGAGGAGGGTATAGGAGGCCTGAAGGAGTACTTCTAAGATACAGAAGTTAGACCGGGCAAGAAGAATGAAGGTTTTTTAAGAACAAAAATCTGTGTTTGAATAAAATTAATCCCTTGACATTCTCTCTCTGGAAACCCAACAGCACACTTGCAGCCTGGTCTGTCTTACTCCTGTACAAATCCCACACAAACACACACACACACACACACACACACACACACACACACACACACACACACACACACACAAGCTTTAGAGAGATCGATTCAGTGGAAAAGGGATGTGCGGTCCCAGCCAGGGGCTTGAGAAGTGGAATCCCTTGTGCTCTTGGAAAGTGATGGAATGTTATGGCTGATGGAATGCCAGAGGCCCTTTCTGTTCAATGATGTCCCTTCTCTGATTTTAAAGGTCCTTTTGTTACTGTCAAGAACTTCCCTTATCACAACATACCCTGGAATCATTTGTCTTTCTCCTCCATTAGACTCTAAAATCTGTAAATCACAGGAAGGAATATAGTCTCTGGGATCTGGGTTTTCTTCACAGCTCTAGGATGAGCGATCTTGCTTAGGTCACGTCTCCTTATCAGTGGGGCAAAGCTAGTGAACTGTAGACTCATTAAAAACGATGGATACTATTTGTGAAAGGAAAGTGGGGTTGGCATGTAGCAGTTGCTTAATAAATGATAGCTGGTGACGTCGAGGGTAGCTCTGGTGCAAAGGGCATAGTGTTGGTGTGCAACCCAGTGTGCGGGGGGCGGCTTCAGTGTGTGTGTAGAAAAATGGTGGAGTAAATATATGTGCAAAGAAAGGCGGTACCCCCCTTGTCCCCCAAGGCTTACAGAATCCGAGCCTATCCACGCCCTTTTCTTTCATGTCTCGGAAGTCTGCAGACTTTTGACTCTCTTTCCCATCCAACTCCTCCCTTTTCTTCCCCCTTTCCTTCTTGCCCTGCTCACCGGGATAACCGTTATCCAGATCACATCCTCGGATGCTGCTTCTGCTCCCGAAGATCTCATTCCCTTTTAAGGTTTCAGGTACCACCTGTGTGATGGTGGAAGTCCAGATGATTTTCTGCATCCTGGGCTTAGATCCCTTCGTATTTGCATGACAAGAGGATGTAGTATTGGCTCTTTCAAGCTGGGCACCCTTCTGCCAGGGCACTGCCTGGCACCGTCTCCTTGGCCTGCTGTGAACATTTACGGGGAGGCCGCTTTCTAAGCTCCAGCGCTTGAAATGCAAAACCTGCTCTGACTCCTTCACTCTTTTCCATTCCAGCCAGTTGCTGGCTGCTTCGGTTCCACTTACACACACTCTTGCGTCCGTCTCTGGCTTTTGCTTTGTTCTGTCTGCCCTCACTAGGCATTGTCTTCATTCAGGTCATCTTTCTGATCTGAGAGCACCTAAGACAACCCACACTACGTTAGGAGAAAAGCACTAAAACATCTATATGTCCATGTATTTTCATCTCTGTCTTTGAAATGCTCTGGTTTATATATGTCTCACAATATAAACAACTCAGTAGAGCAGTATGTCAACGGTATATCATGCTGTTAATACAAGGGTAACGTTAACACCAAGAAACCCCCATAGCTCCCCACTGCCTAGACTTAAAGACAGATTCACCTCGTGTCTGTAGAGACCCATGTAGTCCTCCTGTTTCAAGCTGTTACAGCCTTTCTTGCACACCCACTGGCTACAGCCAACTCGGACTGCTCCCTGGACACTCTTACACTCTCATTCCTGTGCCTTGCTTTGAATTGCTCCCTCTTTTTCATGTAGTGCCTGAGAACAAGGAAAATACATGTTTTCATCCCAATCCAAACTGCTCCATTTGGAGTGAGTTCCAAGCTTGGCTCTGCTGCTCAGTAGCTTCGCTTGGGAAAGGCACCGACACTCTTACAGCCCCTCATCTGTGTGAAGAGTGAATTGGCTTCTCTTACTCCCTGCCTCCTACCCCAGGATTCTTTCTACAGTTTTCCCAAATTGTGATATTGTTCAGGGAATTGAGTATGCCATGATTTACAGTCACTAATACGCTCTCTGTTAGCCTGGTCCCTGCTCACTCATCTCTGCCAACACGTGTGGCCTGTGAGGGCAGCACTGATATCTGTCATTCAGTGGGATTATCCACTCACATTGAAATCCAACAGTACAATGCAAACGAGTACAAAACAACTGTAAGGTAAAATTATTCTCTTTTCAATGGATGTCATGTGCCATGGTGCCAGCATAGGTAGCACTAGGAAATGCTGGAATCATATTCAAAGTCAAATGACAAAGTGGAATCTGGTAGCAGGAGAACAAGTTAAAGAAGCATATGTGCAGATGGCGGAGAATGTTAAAGATCCGGGAGGTGGAAAGAGATTTGCAAGAAGTTAATGAAGCCTTTGAATGGTTCTACTGAAAGAAACCTTTTAAAAACACTTGGCCAGAGAACTTAAATGAAACACAAAAAGCATTAACCATAAAAGAAATTATAGCTAAATCTTGCTACAGTAAAATTAAGACCGTCTGTTCCTTCAGGGAAATCATAAAGAAAGTTAAGGCATAAAATTTATATCTCCCTCATATATAAACAATTACAAATCAATAAACAAAAAGCCACTCTGCAGGAGAGAGGGAAGTGTCATCTGAAGAGACATTTCTCAGTGGCTTCCTATTGCTTATAATTGAGGATAGTGTTACCTGCACTCCTTAGAGATGCCCACAGTTTTCCTGTCTGGTACAGTAAGGCTAGATGGAAAAGGAGAAGAAGAAGGAAAGGAAGAAGAAGAAGAGGAAGAGGAAGAAAAAAGAAGAAGAAGAAGAAGGAAGAAGGAGAAGGAAGAAGAGGAAGAAGAAGGAGGAGGAAGAGGGAGAAAGGGGGAGAGAGACGGAAAGGGAGAGATGGTAAGGGAGAAGGAGAAGGAAGGAGAAGGAGAAAGAAAAATGGGGAATAAGTCTGAAGAAAGTATTCAACATTGTTTTATAGTTTGTAAAGGAAATCTACAGCCACATGAAGATACTATTTTAGGGATAAAGGTTAAGATGTTTCTGTTAGTTATCTATAGATCCATCGGACATTGCTACAAATATCTTGTAGCTTAAAATAACAGAAATCTCATGAGCTCATGGTTCATTGATTATTATAACTGTGACTATCAGTAATTGTCTTAATTATTTGTTCCAATTCATACATTGCTACAGCTACAGTATAAATTCTGTTGAGATGGTTTTAAAAAATAAACTTTAGTTCAATTTTACAGGGAAAACAAAGCTCACCAACAATTATTTTTAAGGCTAGGATTAGTGGCACCGGCCTGAATCCTTGCTCCTTAGGTGGCTGAGGCAGTAGGATCTGGAGGTTGAGGTCATCCTGGGACATTAGTTTCAAAATAAAAAGTACAAAAGAGCGCCAAGGGTACAGTGGGAGGTGCTTGCCTTACATGCTCAAAGCCCTAGGTCCGATCTCCAGAGCTAGAAAGAACAAACTTAAAACAACAGAGGCTCAAGAAAGTTGTTCTCTTATTTAGTTTTAGTAAAGTTTTTGAAAACACATTTTTAAAGTCAACAATAGTCCACTGTATGCTTTTGCTTCAGTTTTGTTTTCTCCAAATGGGCAAGCAACTTAGTGTTTTAAACAATGTTTCTTCCCCTTTACAGGCTTCTTGTCTCTATGTGCTGACTTCCCTCAAGGAGACGGTTTCAGTGCCTGTCTTCAAATACCTATTGTAGTCCTTTAAAAAAGAGTAAAGTAAAAAACCCCACAATTCCATTGTGTATCTGTAGTGTGTGTGTGTGTGTGTGTGTGTGTGTGTACCCTTGGAGGCCAGAAGAGCGTGTTGGGTCTGCTGGATAGTCAGTTTATCCTGTAAGCCCTCCATCATGGGTGCTGATGGGATCCAAACTTGTGTTTTCTGGAAAAGCAAGTGCTCTTAACCACAGAGCCATCCCTACATTCCCCAGGGGAAATCTTTTGAACAGTCAACAAGTAAGTTGGATTAAAACACAGTCCACATCATCAATTACACCACACTTTCTCTTGCATTCAACTTTTCTTCTACCCCCCAACTTTCCTTTCCAACCCAACCTTAGATGTCCTTTTCTAAAAACCCATGGAGTCCACTCAGTGCAGCCAGTGTGCGCGTGGGAGCAGGGCTTTCTGAAGCATGTGTAGGGACCACTCAGTGCAGCCAGCGTGTGCATGGGAGCAGGTCCTTCTGAAGCATGTGTAGGGACCACTCAGTGCAGCCAGCGTGTGCATGGGAGCAGGTCCTTCTGAAGCGCAAGTAGGGACCACATCACTATAGAAGACTGGGCCTTCTTCTCTCAGCAGCCATCAATTGCCAGCAGCAACCTGAATGTATGAAATTTTCAGACAAGCAAGAACAAACAAAAAATGAGATGAGTCTGCCAAAACATCACCCACCCTGGAAGAGGAGAACCATTACAAAAGGTTCCATGGGATTGGAGCAGAGATCCTTTCTAATCTTCTTGGTAACCTGACCCCCATCTATGAATCCTTTTTTAGTTTTTTTCTTTCCTATCACTTTGTCTTTGGAGCCCAGTTGCCCGGCTATAAGGGTTGGGATCCAGGAATCTCGCCTTGACTCCAAGCTTTATAACATCAAAATTCCCAAAGAGGAGGCACCATGTGAGCGATTGACTTGCCATTGAAAAGCAAGCAAGCAAGCAAGCAAGCAACAAACAAACAAAAATGATTTGTGAAGATGATGAGCCATGGCGCCATTTATGGAGGATGCTGACCTTGGGTACCATCAGTCTAACAGGAGCATCAATAACAATTACCTTCCCTGTGCCAAATTCCTGCATAGCATTTGGGTACATTTTAGAAACTTGATCCTGTAGCAGACAATGGGCATGTTTCAAATGGACTGACTTCAAAAAGTGGTATCTCTTAACAAACAGTGCTATCTGTTAAATCTTTCCTTTAATAGCAAAGACATTTTCTGGCCCATAAATATGACTACTATTGCTACTACTGCTGTTATTGTCGTTACTAATGTATAGGATATATCTGGTGTCTCTGCTGTGGTGTACCAACTAGATGTCATTTCTGCTGCTGAACCTGCCCATGCACTGCATATTATACTATCCGTGTCTTTGGCGACCTGGCACACCTTAATCTTTTAAATGAGGCATTTGATTTTCCTTTACTAGACAGTAAACTTCTTAAAGTTTCAGACTTTCCTACCTTTGTGTGAATCTCACATAGATAAAAATACCTACCTGACTTGGATTTCTCTGGCTCTGTTTCCTTAATTTTTTTTTAAGTCAGCACTATCATGTTTAAATAGCAGCAAGTTCTTCATAACAATTGCTAAGTAAGGTTCAAAGGTGACTCGGGCAGTCTTAGCTACTAAAGGGCGGGCTGGTCTAGGGGATTATCTACCTTGTGTAGAATTTTACAAACATCTGTTTGCATTTTGTAAACCAAATCCCTTTCAAAAAGATCCTTCTTGAAAATTTGTGTTGATTTTATCAGAAGCATTTTTCCTATTGCCATAAACATGGTGAATGTCAGAGCATGCAAACTGCTCAAATGACTCATAAAACACTTACTCATCCACATCCGAAGGAAAGACCACGGTGTACCCGACCACTTCTCTGCTCACAGGAAATGAGAGACAGCGTAATTCGGTTTCATCCCCAATTCTAGCATCTCACACTCCCTCAGGGGGCTTTGCCACTTCATGACATCATAAACAAGATGGGCTCAGGGTTCAGTTTTGCTGACATTTTCCTTATAAAGCCAATAAACAAGAAAGCCCCAAGATAGAACCATTATTTTTCCTTTTCTAAAGCCACGTAGAAATGTAATATGTTTACAGAGTTTCTAATTCATTTTTCTACTAATGAAAGCAGGCTTTTTCAGACACATTAGGCAGTGTTCTAGACTTGCCCTCAAATGGGTGGAAGCAATTTGCTTGGAAATTAAATCTAACTTTGTACTTTATTAAGAATTACGGGCGGGCTTAAGGGAGATGGAAAATAACTGAAACTAAGGCAAGAGGCAAAAATTTACTTAAAAAATTTCTGAAAAAGAGTTAATGTGTGATGTCAGGATTTCTGTTTTTAAGAACCCAGGTGTGGTGGCACAATCCTGTAATCCCAGCACTCAGGAGGCAGAGGCAGGCGGATCTCTGTGAGTTCGAGGCCAGCCTGGTCTACAAAGCAAGTCCAGGACAGCCAAGGCTACACAGAGAGACACTGTCTTGGAAAAGAAAAAAGAAAAAAAGAACATTGTTAAAAAGTCAACACATTGCTTAATTGGGGAAAATAGTGTAAGACTTACCCTTGCATTTTCATGTTGATATGACCAGGGTACATACACACCTTCAAGTGGTGACATTAGAGCCAATTAATTTGAATACATTTACAAGTCACATGAATTTCAAAGATGCATCTGAAACAGAATTATCAGAAACCTCTAAAAATGTTTTATGAGGAGATCAAGGCTGCACATCAAATAATTTTCTGAGTTATGAGCAAGTAGACACAATGGAGTTTAAAGTGATGCCCTGCCCACTGGAAGATGGTCCAAGAGGGAAGAGGTCTAAGGCAACTCAAGACGCACTCTCAGCACAAGTATAGCTGGACCTCTGTTGAAGAGTATGGGGGAGGGTATAGAGAGGTATCACTGTCGTTGCAATTGGAAATATTGCATCCAAAATGAGTGGAACACAGAGTAGGTGTGAGAAGCGCAGAAAGCTCTGTCACAGTTCTGATCTTAGGTTCACAAAGTTCAAATGTGAGAGTTAGTGCCTGTTGCCACCCTGGATGTCAGCATTTCTGTATACTCTGTGAAATGGGTGTTTTTAGAAGTGCTGGTTATAGTATTGTTATTCCTTAATTCACTGTATTTTCAATCTGCCTGTCCGTCCTAGGAGGACTGGGCTCTCAGGAGTCCATGTGGGTGAGTTTTGCCCTTGATTGGGCAGATCAGCCTGCATCTGCAGCCAGGAGAAAAACTGCCTGTTTACTGTGCATCAGCTGGTTCACAGGGATGAGGCACGCATCCCCAACTCTCGCCTAAGCAAATAGATGATTCTAGGGTGAGCAGAATCAAGCACTGGCGTTTGCTGAACGCAACTTGGGATGGAAACAGAGTAAGTTAGTTCCTCTCAGTCAGCTACTGCTTCTGGTGGGCAAGCCCAGGAAGAAGAGGTGCTGAGGCACCCGCGGAAAGGGAGCCACTTCCTGTTTCCCGCTGAAGATGCAAAGCAAACAGAGAGTATAAACAGTGACCAGGAGTCACTCAACCTCTCCCTATGAGTTGTCGCTACCACAGCACTCACTCTTAGCAGCACACACACACAGATCTTCTATTTATTGTGGGGACAATATAAACACCTGAGGTTTGAGCGATTGCACATCTGGAATTTCCACCACCACCAAGTGATGACAACATTATTTGAAGTTAATAGTATATTTTTTTTTCCCAACTCTTTTCTTTGACATGTGTGTGTATGTAGTGTGTGTTCTTGTGTGTGTATGCATGTTTGAATATATGTTGGTGCACATGTGTGCGCAGATGCCTGTGAAGGGCCTAGGCTAAAGATGGTGATTTTCCTAGATCACTCTCTACCTTAGCCACTGAGGCAGGCTCTATTGGTTGAACCCAGAGTTCCCTCATTGACAGTCTAGCTAGCCATCCTGCTCAGAGGATTCTCTCTCTCAGCTTTCCCAGTGCTGGAGTTACAGATAGGCTACCACACCTACTCCAGGAACCACTAAGCCACCTCTCTGGCCTCTATAATTTCTTAACATTACACCTACCAGATATAGACAACATAGTGTGCCGATACCCACTGTAACTTGGTGGAGCCTTTTGCAGCCAGAGACTCTATAATCATGCCGATGATCTCTCCCACGGAGGGAATGCAATGTCAGGGAAGAGAATATCAGTTCTAGCATGGACATAATGTGGTTAGTCTCGCGATATGCTCAGCTGAAGAGAAAGCTAGTGTTTCAGTATGAATACTTTAGCTTTATTCTGGTATGGCTGTTCGTAAAATAACTTAAGGACTAAAGCATGCTGCCAAGTAGTATTGATGCACATTATAAAAACTCTGAATAAATAAGAAACAAAAACCTAAAGAAGCAACTATTAGTTGGTGAGGAAATAAAGTATTTATGATTTTTCTTATGATATCTCGTTGACATACGGTGCTGCTAACCAAGTGACAAATAAATTGACTAGGTTTAAAGAGAAATGGATGTGGCTTAATGAAGAGGGACAGGCTATGTATTATGAGACAGCTGGTTCTGCTACTGCTGGCTTATGGAGACAATATACGTTGGACAGCTAATGAGTCTCTGTTGCATAAGATAGATTTTCTTTATAATAGAATTGCATGCTTTGTCTCTAAATGGGGTTATTATACACACCATTGCACAGTGTTTGAAGAGCTTGGTTGGACCTTGTAGAGGGTTAGGAGAGAAATAAATTGGAAGACAATCGTGCTTAAGACTGTCAATCCATCAAATGCTCTATATTTATCTAAATTACCAGCACGTTCTCCCCAAACACAAATTTGTATGCTACACATGGCTAGAATGTTAATGATGACCACACTGCAGTTCGGTTTCACCAGTCAGGTTTTCCTCTGTGGGCATAGACACAAATCCACACAAACTGAAAGCTGGCAGTCAGTGCCCTCCCACCACGACCCGCCATACCCATCCTCTTCCAGCTCTGTGTCAGCACCCGAGTTTCCTTTGACATTTCTTCCATCCACTGCAAGCACACACACATACCACTTATCTTGGGTGATTTAATCCTCAGAACTCTGGTTCTGACTACTTGGTTTTAATGGAAGTTCCTTCACTTTCCCAGCACCTGTGGGTCTCCCGCTGTTAAGTCGCTCAGTTCTTTTTCTATTTCTTTTCTTCAGATTTATTTTTGCACTGTGTATACGAATGTTTTGCCAGAGTGAATGTAGGTACCCTGTGTGAATGCCTGGTCCTGGTAGAGTCCAGAAGAGGGCATCAGATTCCTTGGCGCTGATTGATTGTAAGAGAGCGGGTTCTCTGACAGAGCTGTAAATGCTCTTAACCACTGAGCCAACTCTCCAGCTACGATCAGCCATTCTTTAGGACAAATTCATTATGATCCATTTTATAACTTTGAGAAACAAAACTGGTTGTAGTAGAAAAAAAGTGTCAATCACTCTGCATCAAAAGATGGGTACATAGGCAGGGCCCACTCAGATGCTGTAGGAGAGGAGATGCAGGGTTCAGTCATCTTTTACCCCAGACATTTATTTTGTGGTGGCTTCGGACCTGATTTACCTTCTGTCTTGATTCTTTCACTGATGTTTTGAATAGTCTTCAGGAACTTTGAGGCTTAGCTTGATTCAGATTCCCTGCCCCCTACAGGCAATAGTGTATCTTTAATTCCCTCCTGAATTACAGGGATGGAGGCTCTTGGGGAGCTATATGGTTGGGGAGGGACGTTGGACATTGCCAGCACCCGCTGACCTTGACGTTTTCCCCTTGGAAGCAGGGTGACATCACCTGTTCCTTCTAAACTCCTTCGCCCTGTCTCGACTCCCAGCAGAGCACGAGTAATTGAAAGACATCACACATGGGAAATGGTGGTTCTCGGAATAAGAAGGTCTTTTCAGCCAACACATTCTATCCCGAACCAGATGCTTCCTCTTCGCCATTGTGGGGCTCTTTACTTTTCATCCGTCTGTGTGTCTGGGAGAAAACAGGGTGAGCTGAAAGAAATGAACAAAGCACTTTCATGGGCTTCTCCACACAGGTCTCAGCCACTCCAAATCGAATCTTGGAGGCCTGTCACAAGTGTTATTTTTCCAAACAGAGATGGTATTAAGAGGCTATAGAAAATAAACTCACCTCTTGATACTGTTCTCTTTGCTTGCTGTATCCATTTACTGTGGTGACTATATTGGAAAAAAGTGTGACAGGAGGAGTTATATGACAAAGGAAAAGCACCTCTCTCTAACTTGATTTGTCTGTGTTTTCCTTACTGTAGGCTTCTGGGTTTCCTTGTCATTTCTGAAATAACGTCTTACCAAGGCAGCCTCTCATTGTTCCGCGTGTGGGTTTAATGAGACACTTAATTCCATTCACCTGATTTTGTGGCCTCCAACACTACTCTGTAGATTGAGCTATGTTTTTATAATAAAATGTCTCTAATTGAGCCAGGGGAAAGGAAAAACCTAAAACAAAAGGTGACAGTGCCTAGATAATGGATTTTTTGTGATTTCAAAAAATGAATTTTATGTGCTCTGGTAAAAATAGATCATTGGCTGACAATACCAACGTTACATAGCTCTTGGTAGAAATCAGTTTCCGTTTGCCTGGGTGCTTCATTTAACATGAGGACTTGCACTTCTCATGGGCTTCCCTTTAGCACAGTTACCTTCAGGGAACCACAAGACCTTCAGACTAATGTGCACACGTGAGCGGTTGGCAATGCCTGTTCGGTTTACCCTACCCTACGCATTCGAGGGTATAGGACTGGGACACGACACTGAAACACACCGCGTTCAAGGGTAACACCTTTAGTGTAAAGATCTGAAAACAGGCGTCACCAGGGCCTAAACTCTATGCAGCTAGTAATAGCTCTGTCTTCTTGATTGCTTGAATCAGGCTAGGAAAAGCTGGTACATTCTTTGGGCTTCTGGGAAATCCTTCCTCTTTGTCCTGTAAATATGCCTGCCCCGATTTTCCTGGGATTTTTATCGGTCCCTTAAGCCATTTCCTGATGTCCTTTCTTCCCACACCCTTATGTTTGTGAGGTACTTTCTTCCTTGTTTGGTATTTTTGATTCCCATATGACACTGCAGCCAGCCTGAGGTCCGCAATCAGCTTTGCCTCAGCTTTGTTTTGAGAGTCTCTGGTTTCTTCACTTTATCTCATTTGATGGCTACCCGTACAGTCTCTCCTATTTCTGAGGCATCTGCTTTGTTCTGCTTTGAGGCGCTTTAGGTTTTTCTCACCACCCCTTGTATGCTAATTATTGCGGAGAGCTGAGTGCTCTGGCTTAGCTTGCACTTTGGCTTCCCAGTTCTGGCCTACATTTTCAGTTCCCAGGTCTATGTCCCGTAGCCCAGGTTCAGTGTGACCTCAGCCTCTACTTAGTTGGGACATCCATTCCTCTTCCAGCCTTGCCCCCCTCCCTCAGCATGACCCTCCCTTCCCCAATGCAGGGCAGACACCAGGGACCTACAAGTCATTGGAATCCTGCCTTCCACACTTGTCTGACTATTCACCAAGTCCACTGATTCCATTCCAGTAACGTCTGCACATCTACCTGTGTCTCCCCTAAGGTTCCTGAGCTTCAGCTTGCCCTGTCTTCTGTCTGTGCGGAGGCCCTGGGACTGTTCCGTCTGCTGCAAGCTGCTTCCACTATTCCTTTCCCTCTCAAGATAGCCCAGGCATGCTCATTCCTGGCTCCCAACTACCAGAAAGACGTGGTTCCCAGTACAGCTTAGACTCACTCTATGATGTGGCCTCTTCTCTCTTCTCCCTGACTTGTCTCCTAGAGTCATTGTTGCGAGGTAACTCCTTCAGAGGACACACGGACTCTTAAAGCCACACCCTGCTCCACCATGCAATTTTGGCCTACAAACAGTCTCTTCTCTCTCTGTACGGGGAAATGTGTCTGCTCATGTATAGAGAGGACTTTCAAATGACGTTTTTTGTTTTTTTGTTTGTTTGTTTTTTGTTTTTTTTTTTGTCAGTCTTCCCCCACATCTTCTGATAGTAGTCCTGCAGCCTGCGACATTGCCCAGTGATCATAACGTCCAGATAGAGAGGATCTTCATCTGGCCTATTTGGTCTTGTTCCTTGTCACAACTGCCAAGGAGCTCAGAAGGCTCTGGAACCATCAGGCCCCTGCGGTGGAAGTTTGGGCGGGCTGTTTAACTTCTGCTCCTGGTTTTGCCTTCCCCCTCCCCAGGAGAAGGAGAAGCTGTACGTGGAACTGAAGCATGTCTTGGCCCGGCAGCCTGGCCCTGAGGCTGCCGAGCAGCTGCAGCTCTACCAGCACACACTGCGGGAGAAGACCAAGCAGCTGAAAGTAAGTGGTGGGCAGGTGCCCGCTCTTGGTTGTCAGGACAGCCACCTCGAGTGCATTCCTGGAGTCAAGCCAGCTTTTCCTGGAGTTCATTAGACTCCAGTGATCCCTCAAAGGAGGGAAGTGAGCACCAAAGAAGGAGTCGAGGAAGGGAGGAGGCAACTGGAGGAAGGGCTTGCATTGGAAGGTCACAGAGTGGTTCAGACAGCTCAGATGGTGGGAAAGAACATTAACACCATTGCCAAACAGAAGTAAACTACCACACCAAAGGAGCTTTCTGCTGTTCCTCTCCACCCGTGGTTAACATTGCGGAGCACCAAGTGGTGCCCAGCATCTTCCTTCATGTCCATTGATCCTGTTAAATAGTCACAAAAAGGAGATAAAACCATGCCAAACTTTTGTTGGCCTTCCCTTCCAAGTGACACCAGAGCCTCATCTGGAGACATGGAGTGTTTTATTATTCTGTGTGCTTCTCGGAAGTTGTCTAAAAAACTGTACATCGTCACACCGTATTTTTAGTTCTATCTTCTAAGTGAGCAGTCAGTATTCTCAGAATACCAAAGAAACACAAAAACACCCACACATCCTGGAGTTCTCTACAGGTCAGCTGGCTTTTGGCACTTACCCTGCCCAGCAAGGATGATAACCCTTACCTTCCATGTGGGATAAACTAGATGACACTGCATTAACATAGATAATCTTTTTATAAACGGGACATTATATTATTGTGCCCTCTTAGGTGAAAAGGACGGATGAATCCAATCCAATTAGAACATTAATTTTCAAATTACTGTGAGTGCTCATTTCGCATGAGGACCCAGAGACATAATTGGGATTTTGCAAAAGATACAGTTTTGATTACTTTTGTTTCTTGAAACAATTGAATATTTCAGGCCAAAAAAGAAAATGTTTTCTTCTGGTGAGTATAAATTAGAAAAGTACACACCTCCTTTGTCTTTTCCACAGTTTCCTCTGGATAGTCCTCAATAGCTCCCCCAGGGGCACTAAGCTATAGCAATTCTTTACCTCAGGAAACCCTTGTCTTTGGTGCTGAATAAAACGCCACGTCTTGCAGCAGAGGGATGGGAGGTATTCTGAGCAAGTCCCACAGAGCAAAGCCGTTATCTGGATTCTCAAAACAGGGTCTTTGTTCCTGAGAGTCAAACCACCAAGACAGGTTTTCTTTCAACACGAACATCATGTTTTTCCATGCAGCCAGCATGGCCATAATCATATTCACAACAATTAGGAGGGGAGAGTTCAGAAGCAGACAAAGGGGCAAAACGATGATGCCGCCTTTCTGACTGTCTTCCAAACAGCAAGTGCGTGCCCCTTAGAACAATTGGCTGCCTTTTCTTGCCTGGATTTTGGTGGGGAATACGCTTAGTATTGGCGTACTTTATGCGTTGTTTGGATGAGTGAATTCCTGCTCTAGTGATGCTCAGATCCCTTAAGTACTCATTGAACCCAGCCATGGAGAGAGGTGGGGGTCAGGCTTCTTATCACAGCCTCTCTTTTGCATTAATGGGCAAAAGCTCCCTGCCTTTTACAGCTAAAGTGTCCCACTGCCGAGATACAGAGAGAGCCCAGGAATAGTCCCAGGGAATGCTATGAAAGGGACGCTAGGCATTTAGCAGAACATCCACCCTGGCGGTCACACACCCTGAAAGCCTAGTTGGTGGTGCTTTCAGAGGGGGCTTTTACCGTAATCCTCAGAATCTCACTCCCTAGCGGTATTTTCTCTTGAACATATTTTAAAGGGCTAAGAGCTATTTCAGACGGTATGTCTGGGAGTATTTCTGTCTCCAGTCATAATATTCCCTGAAGCACATTACACTGTCCACCTGAGCCCATTTGAATGTTGCTGCTAGCTCTCCTTTCAAGTGCGGCATGATATTTCATTTATGCTTGTCACTTGATTATGAGTCGTCAGTCCTCAGCCACTGAGCCTGTGGAAGCGTACTACTGGACAATGGTCTGCACCGTTCCATCCTGGCGGGAACAGCGGCAGGCTGGAACAAGTGCTTTGGAAGAAGGTATTGTCCCCTCCCGTGCACCCTTCACTAACCCTGCTTCACTTGTCACGTTAGGTTCTGTCGTCAGAATTGAATATGTACGAGTCCCAGAGCCAGGAGTACAAGTATGAGATCGAGAGACTCGGCAATGAACTCGTGACTTTAAAGAAGAAATACCTGGCTCAGAAACGCAGAGAGCTCATCCAGAAGTAAGGCTCAGTCTAATGTCCTACTCTCTTGTTTCCCCTGTATCCGGTTGTCAGAAAGTATTTGAGGATGCTGGGAGTGGTGGCACATGCCTTTAATCCTAGTTACTTAGGAGGCAAAGGCAAGCAGATCTCTGTGAGCCCAAGGCCAGCCTGGGCCACATAGAGAGCTCTGGACCAGCTAGGGCTACACCTGGATGAGTTTCTCAGAGCTACCAATCTCAATAGGGTAAACGGAGTCATGGGACAAATAACCAGACGTTCATAACACATAAAAATTGATGTCCTATCATCTGACATGGAACTCTCCTAACTTAACTTAAAAGGAGTCCATCAACACCTGCTCATTGATGGGTTGGACACAGGGCAGATGGAACACGGTGGTGGTGTCGGGGCAGGGCATGGAGGCAAGGACACAGTTAAAACCACAAGTACTTTTGTGGAGGGGGTGGGGCTTGGCAAGGCCATTATCTTTCACAATGCAGAGGCACCTCTGAGAGCTGGAGAGACAGGGCTGCCTCTAAGCATCCATGCCTGATGACTGACTAAGGTGTCTGGTGGGGTGTTGGCCTCAGCTCTTCCTCCAGGAGATAAGGGTATGAAGGTGCAAATGCCGAGGTTGGCACTTTGGGTTTCGCAGTCCTAGAGTGCTGGGAAGCAACTGTTCTCTTTGTTTTGTTGTCATTTCCCTGTTCCTAGGGAGTAGGGCAGGGGCCCCCCGTTGAGTCAGGAAGTTTGAAACTTGCTCTGATTGTGTGGCCTTGCCAAAACCAATCCAGCTAATTCCACGATGACTCCCATTAGGGGTTGAAAGTCATATTTGGTATTTCATCTGCATGGACATCTCAGGGACAGGCTGAAATATGGTTTGAGTGCATCTGCCTACAATCTGTTAGCAGCAAACAGCATATAAAATAACTGGATGCAAATTCATTTGCCAGTAAAAATCTGCCCTTCTTGTAAATCAGAATATTCCCCTGGCCCACATTTAGATGCCAGCTTCTTGGTGGGGTGAAGTACTGCTATGATTTAGAGAGGTTGGTCTTATGCTGTGGGTCTTGTGGCTTTCTGACTCTGTAGTGAGGTTGATTAAACATGCGGGTTCCCAGGCTCCATTTCCTCAGGTCCAGACTCAGCCTCTGAAACCTGCAACTTAGAGAAAGAGGTGGGGGTGGGGGCAGAGAATTTGAGGTGAAGGAGTCAGGAAGTGGAAATGCGAGGGTTAAACTAGGCTGCGGGGAGGGGGGGTGAGCAAGCAGAGGTTCACATCGACCTCTGGTGGAGCTGCTGAACTGTCAGCATGGTGGGTTCCCTATGAAGGAGATACTGAGCTCTGAGTTTTTTGACCTCTCATTCTGAGCAATAAATGCTTCTTGAAACCATCACCTTCCTTCCCATGTATACAGACATGCACTCTTTTAAATGGGAAAAGTTTTTTAGATCCATTTTAGATTGACCTTCAGACGACTGTAATTGCAGGCTACACGCACTCTCTCATCGTTTCGTAACAATAAATAAAACGTAATGCTTACTTTTAAAGATAGAAATCTGATTAGACTCTGACACCTTCTTTCTATGACAGGGATCATCCCATTTGTCTCTAAGCGTCCACATACTCCAGTTAGAAATCATGGCATAGTTCACACAATTCCAGACAGCTAGCTTGGCATCATCTTTCTAGAACCAAGTCACTTCTTGCTGTAGCTCATGCCTTGCTTTAACCTTCTCTTTAAAAACAAAATGTAAAGTTATATTTATTTAGTGTGTGTGTGTATTTGTGTGTGTGTTTGTGTATATGTGTTTGTGTGTGTGTTTGTGTATATGTGTTTGTGTGTGTGTTTGTGTGTGTGTTTGTTTGTATGTGTTTGTGTGTATATGTTTGTGTATGTGTTTGTGTGTTTGTGTATGTGTTTGTGTTTGTGTGTGTGTGTTTGTGTGTGTGTATGTTTGTGTGTTTGTGTGTATGTGTGTGTTTGTGTGTTTGTGTGTATGTGTGTGTTTGTGTGTGTATGTGTGTGTGTGTTTGTGTGTGTGTTTGTGTGTATGTGTGTTTGTGTGTGTGTGTTTGTGTGTGTGTATGTGTGTGTGTATGTGTGTGTTTGTGTGTGTGTATGTGTGTTTGTGTGTGTGTGTTTGTGTATGTGTATGTGTTTGTGTGTGTGTGTTTGTGTATGTGTATGTGTTTGTGTGTGTTTGTGTATGTGTGTGTATGTGTGTGTGTGTATGTGTGTGTGTGTTTGTGTGTTTGTGTGTGTGTGTGTGTGCGCGCGTGGCTCCTCAGGCTTGTCTCCACCTAGCTTCTTCATTCCCTCCCTCTCATCCGCTGACCTGGGTTGCTCGCACTGGAGGTTCCTTTCAGCTGAGGCATCCATAAGCCAGGGAGAAGAGTTCATGGGAACACAGCAAAAAAAGATTAAGGTGCTGAAGAAAATATGCAAAGGCAAGAACAAAAGTGCTGAGAAGGTTTAGACTGGGAGGAAGAAGGCTGCAGGGAGCCATTATAATGGTCTATAAATACATTAGACAGATAATGTAGAGGAGACAGTATTCCCATTAGTCAGCTTAGCCCAAGCCAGAAGCATTAAGCTTAAGTTCCTCCAGAAAGGAAAATTCAGGTTATTTAAGGCAAGGGAGTGCAGGGAAGGGGGAGCGAGGGCTGCCTGCATCCGACACCAGTCAGAGGCTAGACAAGTTGCCCAGGTCCGGGAAGGAGTCCTCTGTGCTGGACCTACTCAAAGCTTCAGCTCTTGTCCTGTTTATGGAGGACGGCTTTTCACAGTAATGAAATCAATTCTCCTAAGAGCTGCTGAGTTGATTGGCCAATATGCTACAGGTTCTTTCCAAGTGGAATAATCCAGAGCCTGCCTTCCCTGTGGATGCTCTCTATACACATGCCCTTTAGAAAACAGAAACTCAGATAATTTTTGCCTTTTGGCTTCTTTCATCTGCCTCAGACATGCCTTCATCAGTGATTGGTTCTACCCACATCCCTCCACCTGGTTCTTCTAGTCTCTGCTTCTTATGATGGTCTGTGGTTTGCAGGATCAGGTTCTTTCCCCAAAGTTGGCATTCATTCCTCTAAGATCCATCATGTGTACTTGGCCCATCTAATTGGCCTTGGTCTTAGAGTTTTGGTCTTAGAAATTTTGTCTTTTATAATTCAAAATAGGTAGCAAGCTCTGCAGGAAAGAAATGTGTGTGTGAGTGTGTGTGTGCATGGGTGTGCATACATGGGTGTGTATGTGTATTAGTGTGTATATGTGTGAACATATATTTGTGTGTATGTGTTGCATGCATACATATGTGCATACATGTGTATGTATGTGTATATTTATATGTGTGTATACATTGTGTGTGTATGTGTGTATACATGTGTGTATGTGTGTGGGTGTATGCATGTATGTTTGTAACTGTGTGCATATATTTGTGTGTATGTCTATGTGTATTTGAGTGTGTGCAGGAGTGTGTGTGTGCATGTAAAGGGGACCCATATATAAAAATAAATGTAGATTTGTTTAGGCAGAATTTCTTTTATCTATTACCAAAAATAGCATCTTTTTTATTTTTCCCAGATTTTCT